>NC_056665.1:38278777-38903777 GCF_018350195.1 Panthera tigris
AGAGAAGGAGACACAGAATCGGAAACAGGCTCCAGGCTCTGAGCTGTCAGCACAGAGCCCGAGGCGGGGCTCGAACTAACAAACTGCAAGATCATGACCTGAGCCGAAGTCGGATGTTTAACCAACTGAGCCACCCAGGCACCCCAAGATTCATGCAATTTTGCCTGCTACCCTGTGAGGTGCTTGTGTATTCTAGACTCTAAAAATTACATTCTAAATTGCTTACCTTCATGTAAAACTGACCCTCAAGGAAGATGTACCTGCTTTGTCCCATGGCGCTCCAGTCAAGCAGGGGTCTGACCCCTCGGCCTCTCCCTCCCCACATCTGCACCCACATGCACACACATTTTACAGTCGAGGAGCCTGAGGCTCGGAGAGCGGAGGTCACACGCGCAAGGTCATGCAGCAAGGGCAAAAACGAGAATCTGGGTCCGTGGACTCTATCCAGTGCTCCTCCTACCCAACTCTGTCGCCCAGGGAATCAAGGACGGCATAGCCTTATTGGAGGATCTTGGATTTCACATTTGACTCTGGCAGATGAACTGAGAAGTGGGTTACAGGAGGTTTAGGGTAGAAAACAAGTGACTTAATTCTCTGGGCCCCACAACTAGGTTCTGATGCTTTTGAGACTTGACACTATTATTAGAATTAACAGCCACGTTTCAGGGAGGATTTATCAGACTCTTTTTGTTTGTTTGTTTTGTTTTTGAGAGAGAGAGAGAGGGAACGCGCACGAAGGGGAGGGGGAGAGGGAGAGGGAGATGGAGAGAAAGAATCTTCGGCAAGTTCTATGCCCAGCTGGGAGCCTGACACGTGGGGCTCCATCTCAGGACCATGAGACTGTGACCTGAGCTGAAATCAAGAGTCAGAAGCTCGGCCGACCAAGCCACCCAGGCACCCCTTAACAGACTTTAGGAAGGCCCTTTGGCTCCAAATTACCTTTTCTACTCTGGCGTTAAAAAATGTGAAATCCACCTTGAAGTGAAGCATTGCCCTTTAGGCAACTGCCTTTTCCTCTAGGCCATTTATTATGGGCTGGATATGTAACCCCCAAATTCGTATGTTGAAGTCCTGACCCTCGGTCCCTCAGAATGTGACCTTATTTGGAGATGAGGGTCTTCACAGAGGTGATCAAGCTAAAATGAGGTCACGGGGAAGGCGGCTAATCCTATGTGACTGGTGTCCTGATCGGAAGAGATCTGGACACAGAGATGCACACACAGGGAAGACCAGGTCAAGAGATACAGGAAGGAGGCGGCCGTCTCTGAGCGGGGCCTGGCACAGTCCTTTCCCTCCTGGCCCTCAGAAGGACACCTTGACCTTGGACTTCCAGCCTCCGGAACTGCAGGACAATACATTTCTGCCGTTTAAACCACTAGGAAACCAATACAATCATCTTTGCGGAGTCTCGTGATCCTCCGGAGAAAATCACAGCCAGATTCCTTCAGCAGAAGAGTATCCTCTCTTAGCAAAGGGAGCTTCTGTTTTTGAGCTCAACTTTTTGCGGCATGCCTCGACACATGGCGTCTCATTGCCTCTTCCCTGGAGAGATGCTAAGAATAAAAAGGATGGCTCATCTTTAGGGAGCATTTGCTAGGTATCTGGCAGTTTTTAATGCCCTACATTTGATACCCCCCACCAGGAGGTCTGAGGCACTATTATGTCCATTTTATAGATGAGGACATTGAGTCCCAGTGAGGTCAAGCGCCTAGCCCAGGGCATTCAGCCAATAGTAAGTGGGTAATCGGAATTAGAATCCACTTTCCACCCACCTTTCTTTATACTTTCAGGGTGAATGAACTTCTTCGGGGGTCTCCTCGCCAGTGGATGCAGGGGAACGCCCCTCCCCCTCCTCGGGGGAGGACTGAGGAGGACCCCCCCCCCCAGTCGCCCCTGAAACCCTGCGCCTCTGACCTTCAGGCAGCCCTCCCTCAGCCCCTCCCCCTGCAGGTCTCTGGGCTTGGCCACAGTTGGGGCTGACGTCAGCCGGCTGGAAATTCCTCTGCCCAGCTATCAAGGCTTGCAGAACAAAAGCTCCCACCGCAGGAAAAAACTTCCTGCTCAGCCCCTAGTGAGAGGCTTGGGTTTCAACCACACAGCCGGTGAAGTCATCGGTCGCAGGCCAGCGGCAGAGGGGCTCCCGAGGGCACGGAGCAGCTGGGCGGAAGGTCTCCTCTCTCTTCCCCTCCAGGCCGCAGGGGCCAGCTCAGTGGGGCGAGATTCCCCTGCGGACGACGGGGAAGGGCTGTGGCCGGGGCCTTGCCAAAACCCTTTTCCAGTCTCTGGCCTCAGCCGCTCCTCTCCTCACGATTGTGCCCATATCCCTTTGCCATGGGGGCCGGGGTGGGTGGGTGGGTACTGAGAGCCAGAAAATGGATGACAGGGGTTCACTGAGATTCAGCAAATTAGAATCGGGTGGGAGGACTTGAACCCAGTGCTTGAATTCTGAGCTCCTTTCGGATACTAAGCAAAGGGGGGAAAGAACGGTCCTCCAACAAAGACCTGAGCGAAAAGGAAATAAACAAAACCCCCCAATACTCAGTCACCTGCCCTGCTCCCAGTGAAGCGCTGAGGGCTGGGTGGGAGAACATTCCCGCCTTGGCACAGCGGCTCACTGGGCACTGAAGACAGCCACCGTGTGCGGGCCAGCCTGCGCTCCGCGCGTGCCCAGCTAACTTCCTGAAGTCAACTCAGCCAGGTGCGGCCCATGATCAAGGCAGCGGATGGAGGTACTGAAAAAATGGACAGCCCCCAGGAGTTCTTGTTCCCCACAACCTAAAATGCAAATACCCGTGGAGAGGAAGAGATCTAAAGTCCTTATGGCCCCCATGGCATGGGGACAATATGGCAGCAGGCTGGCGAAGCCACCCAAAAAAGGCGAGTCGCAACAGGGAGACCAAAACAAGAAAGCAAGGGTGAGAGAGAAAATACAGAAAGGAGCGATAACATTTGCAGCATACGAGTGAGTTTTGTGGCAGAGCAAAACACCAACTTGGGTTTTGTGGGTTGGTGATGTTATTTTGATTTACGTATCTCGGAGGGAGGTGGCATCCTGAGCGTCAGGGCTTGAGGCCATCTAAGGATCTTAATCTGGTCGAGCTGGCAGGCAGCTGAGAGCAAATGTCACAGTCTGGGATACAGACAGGATGAGCACTGGGTTGGGCTGAAGTTCTAGGCACAGAGAGGAGGAATCTAAGGTGTATTTAGGATGTCCGCACGCCCCGTCCCAGGGACTTTGTGGTGCGGAATTGCATCACACCTCAAACCAGACTGAGCCATCGATTGTGCTATTATTCCATTTCACAGATGGAGAACACTGAGATGCAGTATTGCTAAGCAATTTTCGCAAGATGACCTCCCTAATAATTAAGAGAACTGGGATTTGCACCTTGGATCTGGCCTGTGGTAAATACCTGTTGAATGAAGGATCTTTTGGCTCCGAAGTGGATGCCCTTTCTACTACAGCTGAGAAAAAACGACGGGGCAGTCACTTCCCCACCCCCCACCCCACCCCCCGTAATGATAGCTAACACTTACGTAGCATACACACACATACACACCTATATGCCTTGGTTCCCTTGTCTGCTAAATCTCTTTGGACAGACAAGGAAACTAAGGCACAGAGAGATGAAGTCACCTGCTGTAGGTCTCAGAAGGGGCACGTGGGAGAGCCAGCATTTAATCCGGCCGGCTGGCTCCCAGGTCCCTGCTCTGAACCGCCCTCTACTCTTCTGCCTGCTTCCCTCAGCTCGACCAACACAGTGTTTTGCTCTTTTATTTTGACTAGTTTGAGAAGCGTGTGCTGATACCTTAGAGCTGGTTTGTCTGCAGCTTTCTCGTTTCTGATGGAGTCACGTACTGTTTCACGTTTTGACCTACCATCTGTACTTCCCGTATAAACTGTCTGTTCATCTCTTTTGCTGCTTTCGGAGCAGAATCTGGGCACTGAGTTTAGCTTTTTTGTGAAAAGGCAAAAATTAATATATTTTTGATGTATCAGTGGTTTCTTTGTACCAGGCTGTTATTTTTCCTCTTGTGATTCTCCTGTATTTTATTCAACAAAAGTCCTCTGTTCTTTGATTTGAAAATCTTTTTTTTTGTCTCTGGTGATGGCTCCTTTTCCAATGTGATGAACATGGAATTACAGATTTGGTTGCTTCTTTTTTTTTTTAATGCTTTTTCAGACATGCACAAAATCTCATTGGTAATTTATGATAGAAAATAGTATAAGGTGTAACTCTGCTCTGTATTAATTATGGTTCTCTCCCAAACATTTATTATATAGTAATCCCTTTCCTCATTGTTGGATCAATTATAGTTTTCCTATATATTGAATTGATTTTGGATCATTTAATTGCTTCCACTGGTTTTTTTTTCCCCCCATCGTTACCATATGGTTTGGATAATTGTCACTTTGTAATATGTTATGCAATCTGGTAGGTTAAATTTACTATCATACACTTTTAACAGGAAGCTGTAGTTTTTTTAACTATTTAATGTGGTAACTGAACATCAGTATTCATTTACCAAGTTCTTACAAAGTATCCCTTAGAAGCCTTAATCAGTAGTACATTATAGATATCCAGAATTCAAGGAGCAGTGTTGCCTTTACTATCTCTAATCCTCTAGCCTGGAGTGGGTGGGCTGTCTGTTCATTTTCATCTTCCTTTATTTCTCTCAATAGGGTTCTAGAACCTTCTTTGAAGAAATCTTGTGACTTGAAGTAAACTAATGTTCAAGTATTTAATGTTTGATGTTCAATGAGGGCAACATCCTGTGCATTCTCTATGCAGCACTATGTGCCAGAATGGGTGCTCTTGGCTCTGGGGAGGGTTTCATGACTTGGAAACTGGGCCTTCAGGTTGGAACGTGGCAGCTAGACAGCCTCAGGCAGTGGGAGAAAGGTTCTCTGGGGGATGCGGCAGGGGATGAGCACATCCTTGGGGCCTGTGAGAGTCCTGAAAGAGGGAGGCACCCACTGGGGAGTGAGACCACATGACTGTCACAGAGGGCCTCTGCAGGGGGTGGGGGTAGAGAGCAGGAGAACTGTTTGGTCCAGGCCTTGAAGTTACAGTCTTGACATTAGCTCCAGATAAGATTATTTGCACTGTCAGTGGGTCCTTCTGAGAAGCTGTGAGCTAACGGGATGACACCCTCAGAATCTCTCTTAGGCTCTTCCCCAAAATGCTCTCCAGTATCTCCAAGTTTGTTTCAGGAGGAGGCAGGACTCTGAGTGCCTGCGAAACATACCAAATCCTCTGCCTGAAACTCTACTTTTGCTATCCTGGTTAGTATTCACTATAGCCTGATGAGATAAATGTCATTACACCCATTTTCGGCTGCAGAAGCTAAGGCTGCAAGAGGTGAAGGGTGAAGCCCGAAAGCACACGTCTGCTAACTTGTAGACCCTGCAGTTGAACTCAGTGTTGCCTCCCAAATCCACATTCCTTCCATCTGCCATCTTGTTTTTTCATAGCACAGGGTCTTAACGCGTGGCTGAGTCACTTGGGAAGGAGAGAAACACCAGCAAATCCCAAGTCCTGGCCAGGTCATTCGGTCATTTTCCCATTCATTCACTCACCCACCCCATAAACATTTGTCAAGTGTTGATTATGCACTCTACTTCTCCCAAGTGAAATCATCTACTCCCTGGCTTCAACCACCAATGCCCCTCGCATCTATCCTTCCAACCCGGACTTCCTTCCCAAACTTCACACCTGAACAACCAACTTGCTGTGGTCTCATTAACACGTCAGATGAACTGGCCATTTCTCCGTCATCTCCCAGGCCTATTCTGTGTTCCTTCTTGGCGAACGATGCCGTTATCCTTCCTCCCTCTAGGTCATTCCTTATTTCCAGTATTTCACCAAGCCTCACTGGTTTTCTTCCAAATATGGCTAAATCTGTATCTTCCTCTCTGCCTCAGCAACTACCCCGTTGGGCTGAATCCTGCCCAGTTGGTGTGAGTCCACCCCTTGGCTGCTTTCCCTGGAGCCTGACCTGCTCTGGCACCCCTTGTGTGTTTCAGGTGGGCCCCCCTAAGCCATGACCAGACACCTTCCTAAGCTGAGCAATCCAAATCCAAATTGGACTCTCATGCAGCCATGTCAGTCCCTTCTGAGGGGAACTGGCCCACTATTGCCACCTGCTCAAAGGGCAACTGTGTTGGGGGCCCCACCAGCTGATTGAACCAGGGGTGGCCATCTGGTTGACGGGCTGGCCAGCAGCATATGATACAGCCTGGTGTAAAAGAGGCATTGTTAGGTCAATCAGATTCTCTTGTGAGAATGTGAGCAAAGAAATAGTGAGAGAATGAAAGAAGCCAGCAGTGGAAACTGAGATGGAAAAGTCATGAAACAGAGCTGATAACGGAGAAGCCGCTATTAGGGTCTTGGGCAAATGCACAGCGTGCCTTCGCAGAGGAAGCGGGTCAGTACAGAGAGGAACATGGAGTATGGAGTTACGCAAGCACTCAGGAGCCATGAAAAGGAAGCTGTGCATCCTAAACAAGGTTTAAATGGAATACTTTTAGCTTTAGGGAAAACTCTCCACCTTGTCCTTATCTCCTTGTTTTGCTACAGACCACCGAAGATCACAGTGGGATCTTGGGGGTCCCTCCGTCTGGCTCACATCAAACAAGCCCTCTTTCAGATGAGGGGCTTGAGAGAGGTCGCGGAAGTCTCTCAGAACTAGAGAGAGAGTCTCAGATCTTCTCTCTGGGGAATCTAGACAATAGCAACGGCTGACTTCTTCCACTGAGATACCACTGCACGTGGCGAGGCACGGATGCTCCATTTCAATATTTAGACTTCGGGGCTGTGGAAGTCCACGGTGTTTATTATTCCGGTGGCTATTGTTTGGAGAAGTGCATTGTCTCCACCGCGATGCCTGGTGCTCACAGGTTGTCCCATTGTCTTGAAGCCCCGTCAGTATGAGGTCACAGGGCCGGTCTAGCTTCTGATAAGACCCCAGGAGGTTGAGGCTGATCTAATTCCCCGAGGGAAGCCGGCTCCACCACTCTGGGGGTCAGGTGCCACAGCCAGCCCCCGAGACTGTCAGTGTCTAAAAAAAAAATTTTTTTTTTCAACGTTTATTCATTATTGAGAGGGAGAGAGAGACTGAGCACGAACAGGGGAGGGGCAGAGAGAGGGGGAGACACAGAATCTGAAGCGGGCTCCAGGATCCGAGCTGTCAGCACAGAGCCCAATGCGGGGCTCGAACTCACCAACTGTGAGATCATGACCTGAGCCAAAGTCAGACGCCCAACCGACTGAGTCACCCAGGAGCCCCAAGACTGTCAGTGTCTAGAGAAGGGGTTCACCCAAGCCTGGGCTCTGGAGTCAGACCCTGTGAATTTATAAACTGGCTCCATCATTTACCAGCTGTGTAAACTTGGGTAAGCCAATCTCTCTGTGCTGTGCCTCAGTCTCCTCATCTATAAAATGGGGATACTTCTTTGGGTTTTATCATGATTAAAGAAATGTATTAGGTTGACCCATATGACATTGTCACTTTTATTGTCCTTAAACTGGTTTATCCTAATACAATTGTGACTAACACATAGTAAGTACCTAATACGTGCTAGCTAGAAGTATTAAAGAAATGATATTAACATTTATGATTATTTCAGCCCCTCTCTGACAGTGAGTAAACAGCTGTTTTTGGCCAGGCTTTGCCCGGTCTGGTACAGAGAAGGTAGGTGGTGCTGAGACCCACTTTTGGGCTGCAGGCACCAGGAAACTGTGGGTGCCTTAGTGCTGGGTCCGGCTCTGCCCTACTTAGCTGTGTTCCTTCCCCTCCGAGCTTCTTCCTCTGACAAAAGTCATGACATTTGGACGAGTTCATAAAACTCCTTCTAGCTCTGATTGTCTGATTCCTTTTTTTTTTTTTAACGTTTATTTATTTTTGAGACAGAGAGAGACAGAGCATGAATGGGGGAGGGTCAGAGAGAGAGAGAGAGAGAGGGAGCCACAGAATCTGAAACAGGCTCCAGGCTCCGAGCTGTCAGCACAGAGCCCGACACGGGGCTCCAACTCAGGAACAGCGAGATCATGACCTGAGCCGAAGTCGGACGCTTAACCGACTGAGCCACCCAGGCACCCCTCTGATTGTCTGATTCTAAGTGTTCTCAGAGCACAGCAACCTCTCTCTCCCCCTTTCAGTTCTGAGCTTTGTCTGCTTGCCACTTGCAAATGAACAGCTCGAGGACCTAGCCTCGTGTTTGCTCCTGGGTTACTGCCATGTCTAGGTAGCCTGAGGTAGCCTCTCTGGCCTGTGACAACATGTTAAGGCTACAGTTCCTTTTGTTGCCCAAAGTATAGCTTAGGCCACATCCAGCTTTGCTGTAAGAAATATAGGCGGGGCACCTGCCTGGCTCTGGCGGTTAAGCGTCCCGCTCTTGGTTTCGCGGTTGATGAGTTCAAGCCCTGCGTCAGGATCCTCTACTCTGCCCCTCGCCAGCTCCCTCTCTCTCTCTCTCTCAAAATAAATAAGTAAACTTAAAAAAAAAAAAAGGAAATATAGGCTTTTTTACTTCACCGTCCCAGATGAAAATGATGACTATCACTCCTTTACCACAGTCTGTGTAACAGGTGCTGTTCTAGGTCCTCCCAGGTACTAAGCCATTGAACCCTCACAACACCTCCATAAAGTAGGTACTATGATCCCAGTCTTACTGCTGAGGATTTCCAACTGTCTGGCTCCAGAATCTTGTCCCACTTGGTGACTCATTTCTAGCCAGTCACACCCTTAAAATCTTTGGAGGTACAGTGTGGCAGGATAGCACTCGCAGGCGCCGCCCTTGATCTTTCTGGAGCGTTAACAAAGGACGCCACCGTCCTTCCCTCCTTCAGCTTCATCTTTAGACCGTGATGTCCTGAGAGACGCCTGTGTTTGCTCTTCACTCAGCAGCCATTTTTTAATTGTAGCATCGTTCGCTATCCGGAGACGTGGGAATTTTCACCAACATCAAGTCCTGCCTCCTTTTTTTTTTTTTTTTTTTTTTTTTTAAACAATCTTTCCTTCAGCGTCTGTCTCTCCTCTGACATTTTACTAGCCAGGCAGTGCCTTCCACAGTGCTGCAGGCAGTGTGGGTGGAAATCTCCTCAGCCCAATTACCCACCTCATTTGCATATAACTGCAGGTGTAGTGTTGTTAAACTCTCTCCAACCGCAAATCAAGAACCCCCTCTTTTTCTCTCCAGTTTCCAAGAACAAGTTCCTCACTTGCCCTTAAGCCCCCACCAATAGTCTTCTCAGAGTCCAGCTCAGAGTCCAGACCTCGGATTCTGGGTCTCCCTCTCTCTCTGCCCCTCCCCCGCTTGCACTCTGTCTCCCTCTCAAAAAGAAACAAACATTAAAAAAAATTCAAAAACACAAATTTTAAGTTTTTGTCTTATGGCAATGCCCCATTTCCAGACACCAAAATGATTATTAGTCATCTACTGCTTTGTAACAAGTTACCCCAAAACTTAACCGCTTAAACAAAACCCGCTTCTTATCTCAGGTAACTTCTGAGGGTCTGGAGTTTGGAGTTGCTTATTTAGGTGGTTCTGGCTCAGGGTATTCAAAGAGACTGCAGTCTATTTGTTCTCTGGGGCCGCATTCAAGAAAATTCGCAGTCATGAAGATGGGGGAGTCACTCCTGATACGGCATCTTTCATACGGCTGTTGACTCAGGTCTCAATCCCTCATCGCCTATGGTCAATAAGACACAGTTCCTTCGCACATGGGCTTTTCCGTAGGGTTGCTTGGTATGGCAGCTGGTTTCCCCAAAAACAGGTGATTCTATGGGACTATCTTGGAAACTAGTTACCAATGGCTTTATAATGCTAAAACACTGAATGTATTTCCCTAAGACCTAGAATAAGACACGGACGTGTGTGCTCACTACTTCTATTCAACGTTGTAGTAGAGGTTCCAGCCGATACGATAAGGCAAGAAAAAGAAATAAAATGCACACGGATTGGAAAGGAAGAAGTAAAACTCTTAACTTGCAGGTGACACAATCATTTGGGTAGAAAATTGTAATCTACAAAAAAGCTGCTAGAACGAATAAATGAATTTAGGAAACTCACAGTTCTCACAAGATTGATGTCTTTGATAATCAGTTGTATTTTTATATACTAGCAATGAGTGATTGGGAATTAAAATTTTTTTTAAAAAAATACAGTTTAATGAAAAGAAACATGTATTTGCAGCCGAATAGTTTTATCAGCCTGCTTCCTGCCAGGAGAATTGGAGGATTCCTCTTTTCATTTTGTAGTATCTCTGTCCTTTCAGCCTAAACTTACAGTATTTCTGCTGATATAATTCTTTTAAAATGTTGTGTGTCATCAAAAATAAGAAATACTTAGGATCAATCTGACAAGGTGTATAAGACTTACATATTGAAAACTAGATAGCGTTGCTGAGAGAAATTCAAGGCGACCTAAATAAATGGAGATTATATATGATTTTATATAGATTCTTGTGGATCAGAAGAGGCAATATTATCAAGGTGCTAGTTCTGCCAAAGTTGACCTACAGATTCAATGCTATTCCAATCAAACCATAGCTGGCTTTTTTTCCCCCGTAGGAAATGGCAAGCTCACTCTTAAAAAGACCTACAATAACCCAAACAATTTGTAAATGAAGAAAAAAGATGTTGAAATTATACTAATCAATTTCCAAATCCATAAAACCATAGTCATCAAAACAGTTTGGTATTGGCGTCAAGAACAGAATAAAGATGGGGCGCCTGGGTGGCTCAGTCAGTTGAGCGAACGACTTCGGCTCAGGTCATGATCTCGCGGTCCGTGAGTTCGAGCCCCGCATCGGTCTCTGTGCTGACCGCTCGGAGCCTGGAGCCTGCTTCAGATTCTGTGTCTCCCTCTCTCTCTGACCCTCCCCCGTTCATGCTCTGTCTCTCCCTGTCTCAAAAATAAATAAATGCTAAAAAAAAAAAAGAACAGAATAAAGAGTCCAGAAATAGATGCACATATATAGGTCAATCGAGTTTTTTACCCTCTTACTGAGGCACAATTCAGTTGTCGTATAATTCACCACTTAAAGTACACAACTCATTGGTTTTTAGAATAGTCACCGGTGTGCAAACATCGCCACAATCTAGCTGTAGAATATTCTCATCGCCTCCCCCCCAAAGAAATCCCATACCTATTAGCTGTCATTCCCCATTCTCTTCCACCACCACTCAGTGCCCAGCCTTAAGCAACCACTAATATGTTGTCTGTTTCCATAGATTTGTTTACTCTGGACACTAGATATAAATGGAGTCATACGATAGGTGGTCTTTTGTGACTGAATTCTCTCACTTAACGCTTTCAAGCTTTGTCCATGTTGGAGCGTACTTCATTCCTTTCATATTGCCCAGTCATCTTCTCTTGCATGGATATACCACATTTAGTTTATCTTTGTAATCACTGATGGACATTTGGGTGGTGGACGTGTTGGGGAATAATGCTGCTATGAACATTCAGTTACAAATTGTTGTGTGGACGTATGTCTTCATTTCTCTTGGGGGTATCCCTGGGAATGCAATTGCTGGGTCGTATGGTAACGCTGTGTCTAACTTCCTGAGACACTGCCAGACTGTTTTCCAGAGAAGCTGCACCACTGTAGACTCCCACCAGCGATGCAGGGGAGTTCTGCCTTCTCCGCTTTCTCACCAACACTTGTTGTTGCCCATCTTTTTTGCTGCAGGCATCCTAGGAGGTGTGTAGGTAGATTTGGCATATATGTACTATTTTTTCTCTCACCACAAATAAATGTAACTATTTGAGGAGATCTATATGTGTGTGTATATGTATGTATATGTATATATGCATATACATGGATATGTATGAATATATAGTATGTGTATACATATTATATATATACACAATGGAAAATTATTCAGCCTTTTAAAAAAAGGACATCTTGTTATTTGCGACAACGTGGATAAACCTGGAGGACATTATGCCGAATGAAAGAAGCCAGGCACAGATAAACAAATACAGCACACTCCCATTTATATGTGAAATCTAAAAAGGTCAAATACGTAGAGGCGGAGGGTAGAAGGGTGGCTACCATGGGCAAATGGGGGAATGTTGGTCATAGGGTACAAGGTGGCAGTTACATAGGATGAATAAGTCTAGAGATCTAATGTATAGCATGGTGACTATAGTTAATCGTACTGTGTTGAATACTGGAATGCTATATTGCTAGATTTTAGGTCTCTCACCACATATAAAAATGGTACCTATGTAAGGAGATGATATATGAATTATCTTGACTGTAGTAATCAGTGCATGTATACATGTGTAAGTATGTGTGTGTGTGTGTGTGTGTGTGTGTGTATTCACATACACATACATATAAACATCATGGTGTATGCCTTAACTATATACAATCATTATTTTTTTAAAATTTTTAATGTTACTTTATTTTTGAAAGGGAGAGCGTGAGCGGGGGAGGGGCAGAGAGAGGGAGACAGAACCTGAAGAAGGCTCCACGCTGTCATCACAGAGCCCTATGTGGGGCTCGAACCCATGAACCATGAGATCATGACCTGAGCCAAAGTCGGACGCTCAGTCGACTGAGCCACCCAGATACCCCTACAATCATTATTTTACAATATATTTTGGGGTACCTGGGTGGCTCAGTTGGTTAAGCATCCAACCCTTGGTTTTGGCTCAGGTTGTGATCTCACAGTTCGTGAGTTTGAGCCCCACAAAGGCTCCGTGCTGACAGTGCAGAGCCTGCTTGGGATTCTCTCTCTCCTTCTCTCTGCTCCTCCCCAGGTGTGCACTCATGCTCTCTCTCTCTCGGAATAAATAAATAAGTTCTACAAAAATTAAAAGAAAATCATTTTTAAAATATACAAAACTCGTTCATAGTGAAGTGTGTGGGAAAAAATTAAACATACACCTACCATATAGCCCAGCTATTCCATTCCTAGGTATTTACCCAAAGGAAAAAAACATATCCACAAAAAGACATGTACATGAATGTTCATAAAATATTATACACATCGAGTATAATTATCATGAAATCTATTTCGAAAGTGGTTAATGAGGTCGTTCTAAAATAACATTATTTATTAGGCATTTGTGCTGTGATGGATCCTTAGCTTAACATGGCTGTTTTCTTCAACCTATGATTGCTAGCTGAAACTCACAGAATACATTAAAGTATAATTTGAGCAAAACCAATATAACCACACTAAGAGAAATCAAAATGAAATGGAAAATTCAATCATGATCCACTTTTTTCTGACAAATCAACTCATTTATTTTTCCTTGTTCCCATCTGGTCCTTGTCTGCATGCATAAAACATTCCTACATAGTTGTAAAACTCCAGTTTTGCATTCAGCTTTTGAAAAACAATTGTAATATTGTAAACTATTTTCCATATTGTGTTAGTCTTCACAATGGTTTTTAAATGAGCGTGTTGTTTACTTTGCGCTTCTACCAGTCTTTAACATTTCCCCTATTGCTGGACATCTCTAGTTTTTTGTTTTGTTGTTTTTTTAATGTTCAACTAGAAAAAAATGTAGTTAATATCTTCATGTATAAAACATTTTCTTTTCTTTCTTTCTTTCTTTTTTTTTTTTTTTTGGATTACTTCCTTGGGATAAATTCCTAGAAGTGGGATTATTGGTTCGAAACATATGAACATTTCCATAGCTCTCAAAATAAATTGCTAAATGGATTTCCATTCATTCATTCACCAAATATGTATTGAGCACTTTCTTCTTGCCAGACATTGACTAAGTATTAAGATTACAATGGTGAGGAAGAATATCCAGTCTGCATTCATAGGCCCTACCTTCTAGCTGGAGAGACAGACTCAATCAGGTCATCACACAGATGGATAAAATTATAACCATGCTCAGCATTACTAAGGAGAGAGGCATGGGGCTATAAAAGTATTTCATGGTGGAACCCTACTTTGGCTGGTGGCTAATGGAAGGATTTCCTAAGGAAAAAGTGATTGAGCTAAGGACTTAGGGATGACTAGGAGCTAATTAGACCAAAGGGAAGGAAAGAATAGCATTCTGGACAGAGGGAACAGCGTGTACAAATGTCTTTTGGCACAGTTAAGAAGACCACAATAGCTGGACCTCAAAAAGCGGGGGGAGCCACGGGCAAAACCAGGCAGGGCCTGTGGGTCATGAGAAGGGTGTTGGTCTTTATTCTGAGAGCAGTGGGACCCTCTTGAGCCGGATATGTGCTTTGAAACACTCAGTACTGGCTGTAGTAAATGAGGAGAGGGAGTTTGGAAAGGGATACGGGGTACCAACGGGCAGCTCCCAAAATGAAACATGATAGGTGCTTAGATGAAGGGAGTAGGAATAGAAATGGAGAGAAGTGGACACAAGCAGAAAATACTGAGGAGGTAAGATTAACAAAACTTGGTAGTAGATCTGAGTTAAGGCCTGTGGGAGAAGAGGAAGGAGATGGAAACTGAGGAACAGCTGCTAGATTTCTGGTGTGGGAAACAGGATAAATGTGGTGTCGTTCACAGATACAGGAAAGCTGGAAGTGGACCAGAGCTGGGGTGGGGAGCTACACGTAAGGAGTTCAAGGTGTCTTTGAGACAGGCAAAAGGAGTTGTCAATTGGTAGTTGGACTGTGGGTCTGAAAAGTCAGACCAGAGTTTGGGTTAAAGCCATGAACTTATGAGGTGTCAATATATGCATAGGGACTAAAGCCACAGGCGTGGATGAGCTTGCCTAAGGAGAAAGACTGGGGGTGGATGGAATCTAGACCAGGTGAGTGAGGGATTCCCAGTTTTCATGGCCAGATGGAGGAAGACAGCGGGCCAAGAAGACTGAAAGGGATATGGGAGGAAAACCAGGAGGACACGATGTCACAGAAGCCAAGGAAGAGTGTTACAGGAAGGAGAGAGTGGTCACCAGTGTCGAGTGCTGCCAGGCAGTCCCAGAAAATGGATTTAGGCCAATGGTGACCTGGGCAAGACCTGTAATGATGGCGACAAGCAGGAAGGAAAAATGACAGGGAAATAAGGACAAGGGAATGGCATGTCCCTATGCCCCTCTCCAGAAGTGTGGCTGAGACAGGGATGTGGGAGGACAGCTGGAGAAAGTGGAGGAGAGCTCGAGGGAGGGTTTTTGCTTTTGTATCTTTTTTCCAGAAAGGAAGAACTGTGTGTATGTTGACTACTGATGGGAAAACTTGGGCTGAGAGCAAGTGGGTAAATGTCAAGAGAGGAGTGACAATTGATAACACCATCCCTGCACAGGTGGGGTGGGGGTGGGGGGGGAGAGATCAGGTCCGAAACACTGGTGAAGGGATTGGCTTTGGGTAGGAGAAGGAACACCTCCTTTCCTGTAACAGGGCTGTATCCATTTATACAACCTCCCAGGAGGACTTAGAAGAGCTCAAGGTTAGGGCTCCTGGGTGGTTCAGTCGGTTGAGCTTCTGAATTTGGCTCAGGTCATGATCTCACAGTTTGTGGGTTCGAGCCCCACATCGGGCTTTGTGCTGACAATGCAGAACCTGTTTTGGATTCTCTGCCTCCCTCTCTCTCTGCCCCTCCCCCTCTTGTGCTCTCTTTCAAAAATAAATACTTAACTATTTTTTTAAAAAGAAGAGTCCAGCATTTGATTTAATGCTCTGCTGCTGCTGTCTTGAAATTCTTAATAATTTTTGAACAAGAGACCCCACATTCTCAGTTTGCACCAGACCTGCAGATCATATAGCTGGTCCGGCTCCCACCAATATCAGAGCTATTCTCCCCCAGACCTCACTGAAATCGACTGTACTCATCTAAACCCTTTTTGTTATGGCTGTTAATGTAATGGGTGGAAATGTGCGCCTCAGTCATTTTAATTTGCATTTCTTTGACTATTAGCCAGGTTGACCGTGTTCCCTCCTGTCTGTTCACTAACCAAATTCCTTTTTGAACTGCCTGCATCCTTTGCCCATATAT
The DNA here is from genome assembly GCF_018350195.1 of Panthera tigris. Taxonomy (NCBI): domain Eukaryota; kingdom Metazoa; phylum Chordata; class Mammalia; order Carnivora; family Felidae; genus Panthera; species Panthera tigris. The sequence goes on from NC_056665.1 coordinate 38,294,711, forward strand.
GGTGTTTGCAAATGCCATAAAACAGCTTCCTATGTGGGACTGAAGCACCAATTTGTTGAAATGTACGGAGAGAGAGTTGGCTGTAGAACCAGTATGGCATTCCAGGAAGGAAGGTCCCAGCCAGGGGTGCCTTGGGAAGCAAATATCCCACTTGTCGATAAAATCCTACTGGCACATGTGTGTGGCAGTCTTTCAACCAAGCACCTTCACATCTAGGTGCTCCTTCAACCCTTTGTCTGAAGGTGGGAACTCACCACTCTGTGCTTCACTTAGGCTGTTCCCCCTGCCTGGAGTGCCCTTTTCCCCCTCCCCGTCACTAGACTCACAGCATTCTATTCATGGTGATATTCAAATATATCTATATCACATTTTGCTATAATTATTTTGCATCTGTCTCCCCTTCTGGGCCATGAGCTACAGATTCTCTCTCCTCTCCATCCGATTCATCCTCAATGCCTCACATGTCATCTGCGCATGCCAGGTGCTCAACTTCTATTGAGAAGTGACTGAAATCAACTGACGAGTGGTTTATGTATGAAGCTCTCTGGATCCATTGCTTCTCCTCCACAAATTTTTTACCCTTGACCACATCTGAACAGCATGTTCCATGTGGGACACCAACTTTAAGGACTGAAAAGCAAGGTCCATAGCCAGCAAGGGAACTAGGACACTGTCATCAGATATTTGAAAGATGGCTGGTTTCTCAGCATGGCAGAAAGGCAGGTGGGTGGGACATCAGGAATCACACGTACTCAAATCCAGCTCTGTCACCAGGTAATCAGGGCAAGTGGTTTAACTCCCAAGTTTCTGTATCCAGAAAAAGGGACTGGCTTACTTCCCACGGCGCCGGGAGAATGAATCGAGATGAACAAGGGAAGAGCACATAGCCCAGCACCTGGGGTAGAGTTGGCACTCATTCATCCGGAGTTGATTTAGAAAACGGTCCTGTCGTTTCCTCTAGTTGGCACTGGAACCAGTGAGTGGGAGATACACGACAAAAGATTCCAGCTACAACTTTCCAACTGTCGGGAGTCCAAAGGAAGGGGCTCATTGGAAGAGAAAAGCTCCCTGTCACTAGCGATATGAACATAAAGACTGGGATATTGTAAGGGGGATTCAGGCATGGCGTGGCAGGTTGGACTAAGTCATCGTTAAGGTTCCACCCAACTTTGAGGAGCTTGGATTCTGTGACTGACACTGGAAAGTCCACTGTAGTAGATAGACATCTACTGGGTGCCCTCTAACATCTATTCTCCCTCTTCTCCTTTCTTAAAAGGCCAGTAGCTTCCTTCCCAAGTCAATCAGTTCATCTTATTCCCCAGTCACAGAAACTGGTTCAGAAATAGGCATTTCAAGCCAAGAAGACAAAAAGAGGTGTTTTCTTGGGGCCCTGGAAAAGCACTGTACTCTCTTATCTAGGAGCTACCAAACAGAGAGAGAGAGAACACAAGCAAGCGAGCGAGCGAGCGAGAGACAGTAAGAATTAGCCTTAGGATGAGACATACTAAAAGAAAGTATTCATTGTTAATCTGAAACTCAACTAGACATCCTGTAATTTTTTCCTGCTAATTCTGACAACCCAATGATTCCATGGAGGGCAGAAAAGAGAGACCAGAAAGAAACTGGACTTTTGGTGATACAGTTGAGCCACTGAATCAAGCCTTGCCTGAAGCCCACACTTCTGAAATTTTCAGGTACACAAACCAATAAACCGTCTTTGTTTAATTAGATTTGAGACTAGTTTCAATCTTTAGGAACTTCCTCATCTTAACTGGTTTATCAAAAACTGAAAGTTTTGATCTTTTAGGGGTGCAGATCTTGTTAGGAGAAGGCTTGCTTTGCATCCTTTTCTTAGTCTGGCCGCCCTACTCAGGAACTTCTACAGGGCTCCATCCCTTCTCATGATGTTAATTTTGTCAACTTGACAGGACCATGGGGTGCCCAGATATTTGGTGAAACATTATGCTGGGTGTATCTGTGTGGGTGTTTCCAGATGAGATGAACATTTGAATCGGTAGGCCAAATAAAGCATCTGGCAGCTCCCCAAAGTGATTGGATCTCATCCAATCCACTGAAGGCCTGAGATTGGTCTTCTGCCTTCAGACTTGGACACAGACTGGAGCTTACATCATTGGCTCTCCTGGTTCCTTGACTTTTGGACTCACACTGAAACTATACCATAGGCTCTCCTGGGTCTCCAGTTTGCTGCCTGTGGTTCACGAGTATGTACACACACATATAGATCTCCTATTAATTCACATATATAGACACACACACACACACACACACACACACACACCTCCTACGAATCCTGTTCCTTTAGAGAACCCAGACTAAGTAATACACTCCTCTACTCAGACAAGCATCCCTACAGACACTCACTAGGCTAACTCTGGCTTTATTTTTAGCATGAGACCTTTACGAGAAGCACAGTTTTGTCTTCAGCTTCCTTTCCCCCCACCCGAAGCGGTCTGAGCTGAGGCCAGCTCCCTCCGAGAAGTCATTACCACCCGGTGGGTGCTGCAGCCTCAGCCCTGAGCACAGACTGGCCAGTGTCTGCTTGGCTCCAGGGCAGTGAGGAGCTGCCTCGGGACCGACAAAAAACTGACCAGCTTGTTTTGCTTTGGGACCAGAAGAAACCAGCTCCTTTTAATTCTCAATGGCCAGGCTTGGAAATCCAGCTTGCCAGAAGAGGGGAAGGGGGCAGAGAAGCAGTCCTTTGGGGAAGGCTCTGGCCAGGACATTCAAAAGGCAGGATTTTGCTGGAAACTGTGCTCCGTAGCCAAGACCAGGTGGAAAGATCAATTTGGGCTTTATGAATTAGTCCCTTCATTTTTCTGGGTCTGCTTTTCCTCATCTGTAAAACAGGTTGGGCCATCAGGCTGCAGAGCAGATATTCAGGGCTCAGGGCCCAAGAAAATGATATGGAGTCCCAGTTACTTGGCTTTGGGCCTGAGGCAGGGGCTGGGGCGAGGGCAGAGGGCAAAAGCCCAGCGTGAGGCAGGTACAACTACAAGGGCAATGGCTGAAGCCTTCAGATCAGCTCAACTCATGGTAACAAGCTGGGAACCACTGCACTGCCTTGAACAGCCCCCCCATCACCCACCTCCCTCCATTTCTGATCTTACTTTGCCCAGCTCCTCACTCTCAGCTCCACTGACACCCCCCCAGACCTTGCAATGGTATCTGGGCACCTTGGTTGCAACATCTTGCATTCTCCAAGGGTGCTGATTTAGATCTGTTCTTTGGGCCCTCCTGCTTTGGACCTCCTCAGGTAAGATACCCCGACTCTGATGTATTAGTTAGGTATGGCTGCTGTGAAAAATAGACCCAAATGTATCATGGATGAACACAATGGAAGTTTATGTCATGCCTCGACTGACAGCGCAGGGTGGTTCTAGCCTGGGGCTCAGGTGTGGTGAAGGTGGGGGCATCCTTCTCCATGAAGTCAGAGACTTTGGCTGATGGCAACCATGCCATCTTTAAAATGGCTTCTGGAATCATGCTGGGGGACCGCTGTCATCTGACCAATAGAAAGAGCTTGGAAGGCTTTTACTGGCCGGGCCTGGAAGGAACACACATCTGTCACTTCTCACTGATCAGCACCATGTCGCATGGCCTCCCCCAACTACAAGGATGGAGACTAGCTGTGAGCCCAGGAAGGAGAAGCATGTCGGGTGAACAGTTAGCCAGACTGTGAGATGCCCGACTTCAACCCACTGGCATCTCTGGCAGGCTGGGCTCATGGCCCACCTTGGCTCAGATGCTCGGCCCAGCCTAGGGTTCCTGAAATTCCTCTGACTGGAAATGGGAGTGGTTTGGGATTTTGGGAAGTGCCATTTCTATCTCAGATGGATTCAGCGGAAGGGTGTGGAGCAGTGAGCCCGGCAGGATGTGGCACCACTGCCTTCACCACTGCCACGAAGCACCGTCGTCAACCACATGCCCCCTGGACCTATGGAATCTGTCTTTCTCTGCACAGGGAGGACAGTAGTGGGGACAAGCCTTCTGGTGACCTCCCCAGATGGAGGTGTTTCTCAGTGCCATGGCTCCAACATTTCCTGGGAAACATGTGTGTGTGTGTGTGTGTGTGTGTGTAGATGACCACATAAAATAATCACAATAACGCAGAGGTATTATTATCCCCATTTTCCAGGTGAGACAACTGAGGCTCAGAGACACTGTGGTTTTTCTAGGTGCACATTGTAAGCCAGGGTTTGGAAGCAGGTCATCTGGCTCCACATCCCGAACTTCTTTCCCTACATCATGTTCTCTCCCTTTTTCTCTCTCTCCTGTGTCCTTCTGTCCATCCAAATGCTACCTCGCCATGAAACCTACGGCTCTTGTCTTGGAATTCCCAGGGTCCCTCATCTGTGTCTCTTTGAAGTCTGCTTGGTGATAGGATTTTTGTGTGTTATTTTGTTCCCCTGTAAGCCTCTTGAGGGCAAAGACAATGCCACATTCACCTCCTGAAAGCAACCTACGTATACCGATCCATTCAGTGAATGGATACTTTGGTCAGGGAATTCTTGAATTCAATTAAATGGAAAATCTAAGCCAGCCATGCAAGAAAGATCAAAGGACAATTTATGGTAAACGACACACACTCGCTCCTGTATTTTCCCTTCACACCCTGTTCCCTTCTCATCTCCTGGTTTTCCCGGGCAGGATTCCATCAGGCTTGGTTCATTCACTCTGGCTAGAGAATTTCCTAACAATTTGTTTATTATTACTAGTAGTAGCAGTATAGTACTATTACTATGAATAGCTACAATTTGTAGAGCCTCTGAATGGTATCGTCCTTGAACTTGGGGTCTGTGGAGCCCCAAGACCCGAGCACAAGTCAAGTTCTCTGTACACTTTCAATACGTGCTTTTTGGATACATGGATACTTCAGACACTCATTTAGTGCCAGGTGTTGGGCCAGATTCTTGAAATATATTATCTTTAATTTTCAAAACCACCTAGCAAGGAAAATTACTCTAATCCCTATTTAAAAAAATTTTTTTTACATGTACTTACTTTTGAGAGACAGAGTGAGACAGAGTGTGAGCAGGGGAGGGACAGAGAGAGAGGGAGACATGGAATCCGAAGCAGGCTCCAGGCTCCAAGCTGTCGGCACAGAGCCCGATGCGGGGCTCGAACCCACGAACCGTGAGATCATGACCTGAGCCCAAGTCGGACGCTCAACTGACTGAGCCACCCAGGCGTCCCTCTAATCATTATTTTATAGATAAGGAAACTAAGGCTCAGTGAGGTTAAGTAGTTTCCCCCAAGGTCACACAGGTAACATTGAGCCCAGGTGCCAGTCAGGGACCGTCCAACCCCAGAGTATACCTTTGGGTTATTAAATCACACTGCCGCCTGATGCCCTTTGAATATTGCATCCCAGTCTCTTTCTTTCCTTTACCTACTCACTCACTTAGGAAATATTTCTGAACTTCTCTTCTGTGGGGGATGCCACATAGGGATGAATGGGGCAGACGTAGTTTTTGCCCTAACGGAGCTCATGGTCTGGTGGTCAAGACAGATAGCAAATAAGTGAATGCCCAGTGAGAAGCCCACTTTAAAGTATGGTAAGTGCCATGAGGGGAAAGAGGAGAATGCCATGATGGGCTTTCTTGGCTTGGATGGTCAGGAGAAGCTTCTCTGAAGCTTGGACTTGATAGACAAAGAATAAAAAAAAAGAATAACAAAGAGTCAGCTTCTTGGTGAAGTGAGGTGTTCCAGGCAGTGGGAACAGTAGTGGCGTAGGCTCTGAGGTGGGAAGGTGGTGGGCACAGAAAGAAGCTGAGAGAAAACCAGTGCGGCAAGCTGTGACACAGAGGACCGTGGATGCAGATAGGCTACAAGTGACGGAGGATGGCAGGGCCACTGGGTGAGGAACCTGGGTTGTGCTGAGGGCTGTGGCAAGCCCTGGAAGAGTTTTAAGCAGCAGAACCACTGCATGCTGAGTGCACTGGCTGGAGACCAGAGTGGAAAGGGGAAGGGGGCTATTGCAATAGTCCAACAAAGAGAGTGGGAGGGGCTTGAACCAGAGACAGGAAGTGAAGGTGGCAAGCAGGGCTCACTTATGGAGACTTCAGAGAGGAGTCAGACTTCCATGCGTTGCTGGGGCTTGGGCTTAGTCCAACCTGTATGAACCGGGAGACCCTGCCTAGGCTTTCCAAGAACTTCTGGTGAAGAGACTCAAGTTTATCCCCTCAAGTCAAAGCAGCTGAATTTTCATCTTGAGCATCAGTGATAGAAAGATACTCAAGTGAGGGCTGGCTCTGACTGTGCAGGTATGATCATTACAGAGCAAAGGCCTGGCACTGGGCTGGGTACGGCCACCATGTCCCATCAGGGGGAAAGGCAGGTCAGTGGTCTGCCCCACAGGGTTGCCAGTTGGATCAAGATGCATCAGACCAGGATGAAATATTGGAAGGAGGTAAAAAAAAAATACCCTGGTCCTTGGGGGGGGGTGAGGAGTGGGGTCCAGATATCCAAGCAGAGCATCCATGTGTCAGGTAGCAGGTGGTGCCCGCGATGTGGAGACAGACAGTGAGTTAGGGGAACAGAAAACCCAGCCTAGGGGTCACTGGCGGGACAGGGTTAAGATGGCGCTCAATGGAATCCATGTAACTGGAAAGATTTTTGTGATTCATTTTCCAACTTGAGAAAGGTTTAGGACTATTTTCTTCTCTGCCTTCTTCCCCATAAATTCCCCCAATGGATCTCCCAAATGCCAGTTACATTTGGGGGAAGACTTGGTAGAGATGCCTTCACTTAATTTCCAGGGTTAGTCAAATCCACTGGATTTGCCCAGCTGTTGGGTGAGATTGACTTTCTGTGGCCTGATAGTCCTCAGGTTCCAGTTCAGTGAAAATAATGGGAGTTCTTCAATTAATGTCTGCCCTCAACCCCCCTCTCTTCTCCTTGCCCCTACACGGCTCCCTGACTCTGGCTGCACCCACAACCCCAGTTCTGGGTGGGATACATTCTCCCTGCCAGGCTCCCCCCGCCCCGCCCAACACCCACCACCAAGACCAGTGAAGGCAGGTCCTACCAGCCCACACCCTCTCTCCTGAGGAAACCAGGCCCTTTGAGCAAACCTGTGATGGGCCACATATTTCCCTCTCTTTTTAAAAATAAGCACTCCCTGTGGCTCTAGTTGGCCCTCCCCCGGCGAGGTGAGTCCCTTCCAAAAACCCATGTCAGAGCATCCTTTGTAACACTCAGGGAAGAGAGCAGGCGGGAAAAAAGGCTTCTATTTACCCGGATGTTTGACATCCAGAGAAGGAATATTATTGTTTCTCCAGTCAAATACTGGGGCTTCACTGAAAAATATTTTCAATCCGCCAGACTGAGTCCAGTGTCTCTGTGAACCTCTGCCAGTACTTATAGGCCTGGGGGGTGGGGGGTGGAAGCCTCATCCATTTCTCCCAGGCAGCCACGTTCCTGATGGATGCTGTGAAAATGGTGTATCTGGTACCGGTCGTGGAGGAGGCCCCTGTGACATTCTCCCATTCTACCAGTGGGTAGGGTTATGGGATTCTCTCCCTGCCATTACAGGCTCAGCATCCTGGGGGCTTCTGGGGTAGAGGTGGAGTTATGCCAAGGAACGGCTGTGACTTGGAGGTCACAGAAATGGCATGGCAGTATCCTCCCAGGTGCAGAAGCCTCCCTGGGATAGAGCACACAGAGCCTACTTAGTCCCACCCCCCGCCTCGCTACATTAAAAACATCATTTGGGGCGTGGGGGAGAGCTTACTTTTTATATACTACACACGTGATATGTAGTCATTAAAACACATTTGGAAAATATGCACAAGCGGAAGGAGAACGTGAAAATCGCCCAATTTCCCATTTAGTGGTTTTTAAAAACAATAAATGACTTGCTTTTTAATAAGTAGCTTGCTTTCTTCACCTAGTGGTGTTATCATGAATATCCCTCCATTTTATTACATACTTCTCTAAAACATTAACAAGTACGTCGTATTTTATTCGGCTGATGCATCACAATTTTTAAGGCAATCCTCAATTAATGGCTATTAGGTAGCATCCAATTTTTTACTACTATAAACAACACTATGATGAACATCCATGAGGCTAAGTCTCTGGGCACACCTATAATTATTTGTTACAAGTGATGGTAATAGCTGCCATGTTTTTAGTGTGCATTCCACCTTATCTGGAAACAGATCTAGCTTACCCAATGTACGTAACTGTGCTTGCCAGTGGCAGAATTCATACTCGGGTTTGTCTGGCTCCAAATCCAGATCTCCAAATGGCCATTCTCCTTGTTCTATTAGGTTGATGCTTTAGAATGATGGGGAACATGGTAGGGCCGGCTACTTCCATGAACACAACCCACTGATGCACTCCATTAGCTGTGAAATGAGTTCCCTGGTCAGAAGCAATGCTGTGTGAAATGCCATGACAGTAAATAAGATATTGTGTAAGTCCATGGATGATGATGTGGGCAGAAGCATTGTGGGCAGCAAAGACTAACCCAGATCCAGAATACCCACCTATGACAATAGGCATCTAATGTAACCAACCTATTCATTAAGAGACCAACATATTTAGCTGGACTTTCTGGAGAGTGGTGTCATATTGGGAGCTCTGTGTTGGTTTCTGCTGTTGGCAAGTAGGTTGGGTATTCACCAGTGACTGTAGCCAGATCGGTCTTGTTGAGTGGAAGTCCATGTTGCTGGGCCCATGCAAAACCAACGTCCATGCTGTCATGGCTGCTTGGTTTATGATCCCACTAACATACACAGAATGGGCCATTTTGTTGACCATGTGATTCTTTGATGAGGATTCACCTAGGACACAAATTGCCTTCACCTCTGAGACCATTTGGAGAGGTCCACCCAAATACCTCTTTCTCAGACCTCCTTGTTATCGATTTCCAATTGTGTTCTTCCAAGTCTCTGACTAAGCCATTAGCCATGTCCATGAAGGAGTGTACTCAAAGCTTTTGCCCTGGGAGGACTTCTCTCCACCACTGTCCTTCAGGGGCATCCCTGAGTGAAGCCATGGTGCTATCAAGTTGCCACCAGTTGTCTCAGCACTGTTCGCTCATCTCTCACCCGTGGATCTCTCTTTCCACATGCCATGCCCTTAAGGCGGGATTCCTAATGAACTCTCTAACCACAATTATAATGCTGTAGAAATCTTTTCTAGAAAGTGCCCAAATCTCTCTGATTTGGAACAGCCACTCAAGGACCCAGGCACCGGGTTGCTTTCTCAGTCTTGTCCTGGTGGTCCATAGGCACAGACCACGTCAACTGGTCCCCTTACCTAAGAGTGAGTTATTTTTCTATCCGGGCTGCTCCCCCAAAGGTGGCAGGGAGAAATCTATCTCCCTGTCCTGGTCGTGTCCAATTCCCAATACCCAGAGCACTTAGCACAGAGCCGAGGTTCCTCCTCGTGTCTTTCTCCCTAGGGCACGGAGGCATGGATACAAATCTAGCACTGGAAGAGGGCAAGGCCACAACCCAAACTCCACTAACCTCAGGGTAGCGGGTTGTTTTAGTTGGTATCGCTGAGGAAGTTGTCAGAATATTTCAGATTTTCTCAGTTTTAAGCACAAATTCCACCCACCCCTGACTTTAACAATTGTGAAATGGGTATGTCTTATAGCAAAGTCCACCCCTGACTTTAACAATTCTGAAATGGGTAGGTCTTATGGCAAAGTCTACATTTACTGGCAACTGCCTCCCCCCACTCCCGCCACCCTACCTCCATACCAACCAAAACAAAGATATTCTATCAGTGGTGTATCTTTCAGTCAAGGTAGTTCTTGGCATTGAAGTATTAGGGGAAATGATAGCCAACTCCCAGGGATGGGTGAAATTACCCAAGAAGATGGGTGGGAAAGGTAGGAAGAGAACTCTGAAATGAAATAAAATAAAATAACTCGTAGTATTACTGTAATATCAGTTAAGAATTATTGAATGCTTGCTGTGTGCTAGGCAGTATCCTAAGGGCTTTGCATATATTAACTACTTCATTTCTTTTTTTTTTTTTTTTAATTTTTTTCAACGTTTTTTATTTTTATTTTTGGGACAGAGAGAGACAGAGCATGAACGGGGGAGGGGCAGAGAGAGAGGGAGACACAGAATCGGAAACAGGCTCCAGGCTCCGAGCCATCAGCCCAGAGCCTGACGCGGGGCTCGAACTCACCGACCGTGAGATCGTGACCTGGCTGAAGTCGGACGCTTAACCGACTGCGCCACCCAGGCGCCCCTTAACTACTTCATTTCTGATGATAACCTTACGAGCTAGGCATTGCTATCATTAGCAACATCCCCATTTGTTCAGGTGAGGAAATTGAGGAAAGATGCCCAGAGCATACACTAGTTAGTGGTAGAAGTAGGATCTCAACTCAGGCAGCTCTGGCTCCAGAGACCTTCCATGCTATGCCCATGTCATGAGTGGGCACTTAATCAGACATTTGCTAGGTTGAGGTGAAAAAACATAAGATTGGGGCGCCTGGATGCCTCAGTCGGTTAAGTGTCTGACTCTTGGTTTCGGCTCAGGTCATGATCTCATGGTTCGTGAATTCGAGCCCTGTGCTGGGGTCTGGGCTGATAGCATGGAGCCTGCTTGGGATTCTCTCTCTCCTTTTCTCTTTGCCCCTTCCTCACTCTCTCTCTCTCTCTCAATATAAATAAACTTAAGAAAAACCACACTAGAATGGACATCCGTTTATTCAGCAGAGTTTTTAGTTACAAGCAACAGAAATCAACTCCTCTCTTTAAGAAGGAAAGGGATTTATTAAGAGGCTATCGGTCTAGGCATCAATGAGCAGCACTTGCTAAGCTCATGAGCAGAAATGTTGACAACATGTCAACCTTGGTCAATTTCAGCACCATGAAAAGAGGGACATCTGGACATTCATATGTCCTGATATGATGCCAAAATAACGAACCTGAATCTGATTAAGCCTCTGATGTAACCACCAGTTTCCAAGAAATGCAGAGGCCAGAGGAGTTATTAAACAAAACTATGAGACAGCCATCAGCCAAGACCAGAGGTAGAAAATTCTCTAAAAGAACTGACCCTAATTCCTCAGGAAATAAGAGGCACACAACCAAAAAAAGGAAGGAAAACTTTTATAAGCGCAAAGACATTTAAGAGCATGTTAGCCAAATCTAACAGGTGGATATTGTTTGGATTCTGATTTGAATAAACCAGCCATAGAAATGCTTTTTTCCGGACAATCAGGGAAAATTGAGCATGGTCTGGATATTAAATGATATCATTGTTGGCGGTGTTGGGTGGCATAGTGGTAATGTAGCTGGATGTGTGGTTTTTAAGTCCATATGTGAGAGATACATACTGACGTGTTTAGGAGTAAAAAGATAGGATGTCTGGAAGTTGCTTCAAATTATGTAAGTTCTCCACTATTTTTTATTTTTTTTAATGTTTATTTTTCAGAGAGAGAGAGTGCGAGCAGGAGAGGGGCAGAGAGAGGGAGAGACACAGAATCTGAAGCAGGCTCCAGGCTCTGAGCTGTCAGCACAAGAGCCCGACGCAGGGCTTGAACTCACGGACCGCGAGGTCATGACCTGAGCTGAAGTCGGATGCTTAACCGACTAAGCCACCCAGGCGCCCCTAGGTGTCCACTTTAAAGGAGTTCGATCACAAGTCCTTAATTTTCTAATTGTGGGCTGCACATAGTGACTTCCTTCCAAAGAGTCCAGTACAGAAAGGGGGGATACGGGTAACCCAACAGTGGAGAAACCTCACGATCACCACTTCAGCAGGCAATCGAGGCCAACATCAATAATAAATCATGTTGATGGCACATACACTTAATACAGTGTAATGGGAGTGGCACTTCACCTCTGGGGTTTTTCCCCAAACCCATAACCCCCGTCTAATCATGAGATACACAGTAGACAAATTCCAACGGGGTGGGGGGGGGGTGCATCTTACAATATGGCTGGCCAGAACTTCTCAAAACTGTCAAGGTCATCAAAAACAATGGGGAGTCCGAAGAGCAAAAACTGTTGCTCTACTCACAACACCTCTGACACCAGATATGTGGATTTTCCACACCAAGCAACTCGCCAATTTTCTACAGACACCGACTGAGTGTCCTTCGGTTTAATTCAATGCTGATACTGATGACCCAGAGTTGACACGGATGCCATAGGTGAAGGGCTCAGCCCCACAGAACTTCCCCCTCCACAGACACCAATCACAAGGAGCGGGTGTTCAGGTTACCCACACTTCGCTGTGACTGGGCTGCAAACTGAAGCTTCCCACTCTCTTCTCCTCAGATTTGATACTTTGCTGTAACAACTCACAGCACTTAGAAAACACATCTACTGGTGGCATCATAAAGGATATTATAAAGGGTACAGAGGAACAGCCAGTTGAAGAGGTCCAGAGGATGAAGTCCAGAAGAGTCCAGAAGCGAAGGTACATCGCTCCCTGCCATATGGACATCCCAGGACATGGATGTGTTTACTGACCTAGAAGCTCTCTGAACTCCACCGTTTAGGGATTTTTATGGAAGCTTTAGCAGGTAGGCACTATCAATTATTTAAGTCAATCTCCAGCCCCTCTCCTTGCCCCAGAGGATGGGGGTAGGGTGGGACTGAGAGCTGCTACCTTCCCATCTTGCCTCAGTCTTTCTGGCAAGAAAGACCGTATTTGTCAACCACAGCCATCCGGTTAGCATACAAAGACACCCATCACTCAGGAGGTCCCAAGGGTCTTAAAGCTCTTGTGTCAGGAACCACGGGCAAAGACTAAATATTTTAGCAGAAGGTGCTCCTATCACTCAGAAAAGTGGGGGGGTTTTAGGAGCTTGGCTTCAGGACTCAGGGACAAGATCAAATACATATATCTTATCATATCACATTATCACAATACAGTGCCCTTAATACGGCATGATGAAAATAGCCCTTTACTTCTGTGATCCTCCTTCCCCAAACCCATAACCCCAATCTAATCATGAGAAAAACAGTAGACAAATCCCCAGAGCAGGAAACCTACAATATACCTGATAAGCCACTCCTCAAAACTCTTAAGATCATCAGAATCAAGGAAAGTCTGTGAAACTATCACAACCCAGAAGGGCTCCCAAAACCTGACAGCTAAGCATAATGTGGTCTCCTGCATGGGATCCTGAACAGGCAAAGGTCACTGATGAAAAACTAAGGCAGTCTGATCACGTATGGACTCGATTTAATAACAACATATCAGCGTTGGTTTGTTACTTGTAACAAATGTACCATACTAACGTAAGATGTTAATAGTAGGAGAAATTGGGTATGGGATGGACTTTAGGGGAATCCGTGGCACCACCTGCTCAAATTTTCTGTAAATCTAAAACTCTGCCGAAAAGTGAACTCTTAATTAAAATGTTTTGAGGAAAGAAGTGTTTGGAAACTCTACAGGAGGGAAGACGAACAAGAATGGCAGGATGTTAGAGGCGTCTGGGTGGCTCGGTCAGTTGAGCGGCTGACATCAGCTCAGGTCATGAGCTCACAGTTCGTGAGTTCGAGCCCCTCGTCGGGCTCTGTGCTGACAGCTGGGAGCCTGGAGGCTGCTTCAGATTCTGCGTCTCCCTCTCTCTCTGCCCCTCCCCCATTCACACTCTGTCTCTCTCTCTCTCTCACAAAAATAAACATTTTAAGAAATTAAAAAAAAAAAAAGAACCGTGAATGTTTGTGAATCTCGTAGCTTGGCAATGGACACGTGGGGGTTCTTGGTGCTATTCTGCTTTCGTATAGATTTGAAAGTTTCCGAAATCAGAAGTTATCTCTGATGAATACGGAGAGCCTCCCCTGTCCTCCAGGTGGGTCGGGGTATCATGCTAGTGGGAACTATCACCCTCACGAAGAGCCAGAACTGGCTGCGGGGACACTGTGGCCCGCACCACCCATGTCACCAGTATTACCTCTGGGCACTTGATCTTAGTGCAGCTGCCCCAGCCCTGTGGCCACAGAGAATATCCTTGTCCCCTCTCTCTTCATGTCACCAGCTTGAGTATAACCTGGGACGGGTATATCTAACGGGTCAAACCTTGTTCACATATCTCAAGGGCGGCTGGGATTACGGGTTACCGGCCTCTGTGGTGGGCAGCGGGTTCCCCTGCAAGCAACATTCCCCATGGCAGGAGTTCGCTGAGCAGAGGGAGGGGTCCGCTGCTGGGGCCCACACGTTCCCTCGCGGCCTCACTACACTGGGCTGGGACAGCCGGGTGCTTCTCTGTCTGGTCCATCCTCGCGTCCTCTGAGCTTACCACCAAGCCTGGTTCCTGAGAGGCATCCGTTCAAAAGTGAGTGAATGAGAAGACGTGGTTGTAGGAACGTTCTTGCCTCTTAGGGAGAAGGGGATAAGATCCCAGGGTCGTGAAGCCAGCGTTCTAGCCCAGCCTGCATCCTACTGGCTGTGTGCTTTGCGGGGAATCACTCTTCCTCTCCCATCCTCCTTGCCTTCCCTCTGCAATGAGGGAGGTGGACCAGATGGCCCTGTTGCTCGTCTATTTCTTCAGCCTACGTCAAGGACACTGTCTGGACAAAGAGTCCAGTCCAGCAGGTCCTACTGGCGGGAAGGCTGGCTCACAGCTGACCTGGTGACTCCCTGTGAGGACCAGCCCTCTTTACTGCTGAGAGGGGAGGCAGGCGTCTGCCACAGACTGGCCATGTGACCTTCAGAAGGGTCTAGAAGACACCGAGGACTCTTTCCACCTCTCAGTTTCCCCATCTGTAAGATACGGGTGTGCTGGCAACCAATCCCCAAGGACTTTCGTTGCTCTGGGATTCTGTTGTGGCTAAGCCCACCTCCGAAGGCCTCAGTCACAGGTGTCCCGGCTCAGGGACACACATCTGGAAGAAAGCCCTGGAGGAAGAGCCAGGTCACGGGATTGTTTGCTCAGGACCTAGGGTCTGAGGCCGGCCCTTCCTGACGCAGAGACTGGCTCTGTGGGAACGCAGGAGAGCCGGAGTGGATGACACATGCTGTCTCTCCGGAGGGAGGGAGTCTCTGAGAGAGGAGCGAATCCGGGAACATAAATCAAATGAGGTGTAAAATTGTTCCGAGCCACGCTTCGTAAAGCTGCTGCAACATGTCGTTAATAGCAGCCCCAGAGCTGGGGACACACGGGCGGGCACCTGGCGGGCGGGTGGGGTGGCAATTAGTCCAGGAGTGATGATGGGGGCTCACCGCTCACGCGGGGGTGCTGTTGACCCACCTGGCCCTCATTCCTTCTCTGGAGGGACCTGAAGCACGGGGCTGAGGGCCAGGCACCCACAGCCTGCCGGTCCTTACTGGCCCCTCCTTCTGGAATTCTCCTCTGAGGATCTCACTGTGGGCACCTTAAAGGCAGGAAGGGACCTGGGGTCACCCCACCCGCAGCTCAATTTTTGGAGGGGGCTGAGGCCCCAAAAAGGATGATCGGCAAGCCATTGGCCGTCCTGGACACAACCACGGCCAAGGTGCCCACCTTGTCTGCTAGGCCAAGGTCAGCAGGCTGCTGATCCTTGCCTGCGGTCAGACCTCTCGGCCAGCAGGACAGGAAGCCCGCTCAGGTGATTTGGGACCTGTCAGTGGCCCTCAGACCTAGATTTCCGGGTGGAACCGCTTTGGCCAAGTGAAGCGATCGAAAGAGATAACAAGCTACCCTCTATTCTCAGCATTGTGTAGTCATACTAACCGCAGACAATTATGACCAGCATAATCTCTCCCCTAAGACCCAGCGCTCTGTCCAACTTTCCCCACTTCGCCGCGAGCTGTGAAGACTCTACTGGCAGCAGCAGAGGTGGGGGTTTGCCCAGGGACCGAGGATTGGCCATCGCCGTGGGACACACTCACTGCCCAGGCTCCCTGAGTAGGGCCTTCTGGAAAGAGGTGTGTATTAGGTATGGAGCTCCACACACCTTCTATCCCACAGTGTAGCGTCACCTGCAACTCACACAAAACTCAACTTGGACAGCCTCCCTCCCAGCTGAACTGCATTTCCGGATTTCTGGGAATCTGAGCCGGCGTGAAAGGGCCTATTTTTCAGGGGTGGGTGGTTTGGGCCCCAGGGGCTGCCTTCTCTGTGTAATGAGGATAGCGGTGTTAGCAACACAACCTTCTTACACAGTTTTTGCAGGCGGGGTTCCCCGAAAGCAGTTGGGGGTGAAGTTTGGGGTGCAAGGTGTTACGAGGGGCCAACACGTGTGAGAGGAAAGGGGGGGGGGAGGAGGTAGTGGGCAGAGACAGACCTCGATGCAGGTCTGATGGTACAGGCTCAACCAGTGCCCGACAGTGTCCCTTGTGGACCCAAATGGCTGGGACTTTGTGCCCCCTGCTGTCTCATCCCCCGGCTGCAGGCTGCCCTGGGGAGGGCACGACCTCGGGCGAGGTGGCTATCTGCAGCTGAGCCCGGCTACAGGGGCTGACAGCTGGAGGCCACGTGACCACTGACCACACTTCCGGCAGCATCCCGGACAGAGAAGTGGGCAGGCATCTCCGTGTTCCCCAGAAGTGGCAATTTGCACAGCACTTTCACATTCCGGATTCTTACGACCCCCTTGGGGTGCAGGCAGAGCAGAGGTACTTACCCCACTTTATATCTGGGCAAACTGAAGCCACACGTCAAGTAAGATGGTACTGAACAGGTACCCTACCAGCATCCTCAGTCATCTTCTAGCGCCTCTGTGACAAAAAGCAAGGGCTCAGTGATAACAATAATCACTATTATAAATGTTAACAGTATTGTTGATTCACCAGTAAGTGAACAGCTAGACCCTGTAGCGTGAACTTTGCATATCAGTTCATTTAAACTCCCAACAAGCCTACGAGCTGACTTCAAGTATTATCCCCATTTTGTGGACGAGTAAACTGAGGCTCAGAGAGGTGAAGACTCTTGGCCAAGGTTGCTCAGCTAGTAAGGCAGGGTCACAGACTCAGATCCAAGTCTGTCTGGCTCCACGGCCCGCAGGACCCCATGCTCTTAAACACCATGGCTGATCGGAGCTCCCAGGCCCTCGGGGGGGCTTCGAGAGGGCTCAGGCTGGTGCTCCGGCTGTGGGCAGGATGGATGGAAAAGCCCTAAAGACAGGCCCCACTTCCTGAGGGAGGTAGTGCTCTGGTCTGGGGGCCGGAGGCTCTTTTTGTCCTGGCTGTGTGGCCCAGAGCCAGCCCCTTCCGCTCAAGGCCTCTGGGAAGAGGAGGGTCTGGCCTATGTGCATTCTGAAGGATCTTCCCAAGAACTTTTTTGTTTAATTTTTTTAATGTTTATTTATGTTTGAGAGAGAGAGAGAAAGTAGGGGAGGGTCAGAGAGAAAGGGAGACACAGAACTCAAAGCAGGCTCCAGGCTCCATGCTGTCAGCACAGAGCCCGATGCGGGGCTCGAGCTCACAAACTGCGAGATCGTGACTTGAGCTGAAGTCAGACGCTCAACCGACTGAGCCACCCCGGTGCCACTGCAGAGAATTTCTGACCAGCTGGGTTTCTACTTTGGACTCATATCTGGAGTCACCTGTGGCTTCGTCGACCTGCTTCTGTGGGAACCCCCCAGGGTACCCCAGCCCCTCTCTCCTCCCAGCTCCCTGTCTGTAGATGGGCCTGGACTATGTAGATCACCTCTGGCCCCAAACAGTGGCAAGTCGTTCTCTGTCCTGTGCCGTCACACTTGTCCACAAGGCACAACTGGCCCTGGGTTTGGCCAACACGACCTCCTCCTGGGCCCTGGGTGAGCCCTTTGGCCTGGGAAGATACCACGGAGGCTCCTGGAGAGACAAAGCTGGGGAGGGAGGGGGAAAGAGGAGACAGCAAGGGGGACACAGGGAGCAGGATGTACGTTGCAGGGGGGTGGGGGCACGGGAGGGCTGCAGGGGCTCCACATTGCACAGGGAACCCTCTCCAAGAAACGTCATGCTCCAGCAAGAACTCATACAATCAAAGATGTGCTTCCATATGCAATCATTTACCCAGAACAAGTGATGAAAACTTCCCTCCCATTAATCATTGGGCAAGAGGCTAATTGATTTACAGCCACGTGGCCTACGCAACACTCCGGAGGGTTATATGTGGTGTGAGTACGGCTATGACATCATAGGCTCCAGCGTGGCATGCAAGGCCCTCCCCAGGCAGGGCCAGGCCTGGCTCTCGCTACCCCCACCGGCCTACTCCACACTTCCCCATTGTGCGCCACTGCTCCCCGATCTCCGAGATGTTCTCGGAGCTGCTCCTGTGAAACCAGAGCCGGGGTCTATCGCCATTCCGGATAGGTTTCGGCTGTTTCACACCAGTCACAACAGGCTCAGACCACTTCTAACCAGTCCAAGCTAGTTCTGGCTCATTCTGATTCTAACCAGGTCAGGATAAAACCTGGTTCTAACATGATCTGATTGGATCACACTCCTTCAGGACTCGTCAAACAGATTCCGACTAAATCTAACTGGATCAAACGAGTTCTACCCGGATCAAAGCAATGCTGACTGGTTTCAGGGAGCCCAGTCTGGTTCCAACGTAGCCTATGCCTTCCACTCTGAGACAGTGGTCATTGAACCCTTCCTTGGCCTCCTCTGGGCCCTAGTGATCGCTCTTGCAGAAAAAGAGGGATGGTTATGTTTGGTTCTGAGGAAATCTAAAGGAGTTTGTTGTTTTAGTAATAATTCCATTTACAGTTTCCTGAGCGACTTTGCATGCGCTGGTTTGACCCCCACAAGAAGTGTCTGAGCCAGGGGCTCATATCCCGTGTCCAGCGGATTTTTAGAGGGGCTAAGAGGTGGGGTCCGCAATCCCAACCCTTCACTTGCCATCTTCGTGCCTTGGTTTCCCTGCTCTGAGCTCCATTTCCTCCCTTGGAAAACAGGGAGAGTATCCGTGTCTATTTCACTGCTGTGATGAAGATCGAGAAAAGAGAATCAATCTATGTCGAAGCACCCGGGGCAGTGTTATAACCCAGAGCAAGCACAAGAAATATTAGCTCTTTTTAAAAATTATGATTTGGGGACACCTGGATAGCTCAGTCGGTTGAGCACCTGACTTCGGCTCAGGTCATGATCTCATGGTTTGTGAGTTCGAGTGCCATGTCCGGCTCTGTGCTGACAGCTGGGAGGCTGGAGCCTGCTTCAGATTCTGTGTCTCCCTCTCTCTCTCTCTGCCCCTCCCCTGCTCACGCTGTCTCTCTCTTTCTCTCTCAAAAATAAATAAACGTTAACATTTTTTTAAGTAAAGAAAAATAAAAAATAATGATTTTGTTGTGACTATACTAATTCATCGCTGGCAAATATTTACATAATATTTACATCATGCAAATATGGGAAACTAGTGGGACTGGTCCAGGTTCTGTCTCACTTGAACCCTGACCATGCTGGGCCCTGACCTCCCATAGAAGGTTCATAGGAAGTTAGAGACCTGATTACCACGGTTGCTCCCCACTCTCGCCTGCCAGGTGAGACCCAGGCTGTCCTGTGATGGGTTTTCCAACACTGTCCCTGGGAGCTGTCACTTCTAAATTGCTTTCTGACACCTGTCAGGGGTTTCTTTTTTACTGAGACTTCCAATGGTTGAGTGAACTTCCCTGGGACAGAGGAAATGGAGACAGCTTTCAAGCCACATTGGGCCAGAGCCCCCAAACCCTGTGTGGACAGTGGGCTCAGAGGGGGCTCTCCTTGGGCCGAGGACAGAGCCCTGAGCTGAAGATTTAGCTCCTTGGGGTGTCCCTGCCCCCCTCCAAGCCTCTGTCCACTGAGGGAGGACTAGATGAGGGGATGGGGTCTTTGGGGGACTCCCCAGGGGTATTTGGGCCTCTTGACCTGTTCTGACAGGGGTCTTGGTTGGCGTGTGGAAGGTCCCTCACCCCAGGAAGGACACAGCTCCTGTGGTTGGGCCTGGAACCCCTCCTCCCCCCTGCCCCCATCCTTCTCTCTCAGAAACAAATTATACACACACCACTCAACACTCAAAAACTAACAATTTATATAAATTACAGTTTGTCGAGAGTTCACTGGGTTCCAAGCACTTTCCTGCATTCTGTCATTTACTACCACGAGGACCCCACGAAAGGGGTGTTGTTATCCAGCCCGCACGCAGAGAAGGGAGGGCAGGCTTGAGTCCGCCTCTCTCTGACCCCCCACGCTTTGCCCTTGACCCCGCTCTCCCCCACCAACTGTCCCTCTTGAGGCTCGCGGGGGCCCGAGTCGAGATGGAAACAGCCCACTGTGGCCCCTTGGACAGGCTGTTGTCAGGGAGGCAGGTGCTGGGGGCCTGGTATGGATGGGCGGTGGGTGCAGGGGCAGGACAGAGGCACAAGCAGATGGAGGTGGGGCAGGACAAGATGGGTGCAGCTCAGAACCACCCCTCCCCCCCCAAAATCCAGGGCTGGAAGAGAATCCAAGGTCACCTCCACAGCAGCACTCAGCCACCTGGCCTCCACTTGCACACCTCTTCTGCCGAGAAACTCACCACCCCCCGTGGTAGCCCTTCCATGCAGCGACCTCCCTTCTTAGGAAGAGAGCCTGAAGGGACAGGATTCATCACGTGACCTTTCCACACCGCACACATGCAGAGTGATGGGGGGGGAGGGTCATCTCATTTAAGTCCTACAACCGCCCCACGATATAAATGCTCTTTTTTGCTCCATTTTTTAGATTAAAAAATAATTCCTTGTGGTAAAATACGCATGAAGTATAAGTCACCGTCCTAGCCATTTTTAAGTGCACCGCTCAGCAGTGTTGATATAGTCACATGGTTGTGTGCCCAGAACCCTTTCATCTTGCAAAGCAAACCGCCAAAACAATCCTCCCCGCCTACTTTCTGTCCCCCTGGGTCCGACCACCCTAGGCACTCAGGTAAGTGGAATCCTACAGTTCTTGTCTTTTTGTGATTACTAGCTCCGTTTTAAAGCAAGGAAACTGAGCCTCAGAGAGACTAAGCCACTCACCTGCTGTCACCAGCTAGTCAGAGACCCAGCCAGGCTTTGAACTCACAGTCTCTTTCCCCATGGGCCCGTGCAGTCCCTCTAACACAAGCCGTCCCTCCTCCAGCCATCCCAGCAGTCCCTACTCTGTTCCAGGTGGAACAGCTCAAGGCCTTTCAGTGTGAGGGCAGCCGTGGGGAAGCCCAGCCACCTGGCTCCACTCCCTAGAATTCAGCATGAACCTAATCAGCCAGGATCGGGGGGCGGGGAGAGGGGAGGGTGCCAAAATCTTTCTCAGCTGCTCCCTCAGGGGAGGCCACACACAGGGTCAAACGTTCCCTTTGGCTGAGTAAAGGGGAGTCTGGGAGTTGCACTGGGTGATGAGCTGAAGGTCCTGGGCACTCTGCAGCCGGGCTCTCTTGGGAAGGCTGTGAAGAGCCTTTGGGAGCATTTGAGCAGAGAACTCCAGGAAGGGCGTGCTGATGAGCTCCCCCAACTCACTGGAGGCGGAGAGGAGACCATCACGGGGTCCCTCAGCGGTCACAAGACAGAGCTACGGCGGGGTGGAAGGCAGCAGAGAAGCATGAGACAGGACTTGTCAACAGAGCATTCCAGAGACACAGGACTTCTGGTCCATCTTCCTGTCTCAGATGGGAAACTGACAAGCCTCGGGCCACGTCAGCCAGCTGCTTAGGTAACTGACCTCCGTCCCCTGCCCCAGGGATGCCAGTCCTCAATGAACTGCTGCCCGAAGGGCTGTGTGGAGAAAGATTCTGGACCGGAAAGGGAGAGCGATGTGATCGGTTAGTGATGTCTGCCACAGGCAAGGGACTGGCGAGGAGTGGCCTAGCGCAGCCCTTGGCGGTCCCTGCCCTGGCACCCCAGAGTGGATAGCTCTGCCCACCCTAGCTTACCACATAGAGCTGCAGGGCCCAACGAGATCAGTGTGGGAAAATGTTTTGGAGACTATTAAGACGGTGCAAGGAGGGGGGGGGGTTGTTTTTATGGTTACGTGTGCCTCCCTTAGTCACCCTGAGCCTGGTGCCAGAAAAAACACACAGCCCCCCAATATCCTCGACAGCTTTCACCCACCAACTGTCCCCAGCATGCTGCCTTGCTTGTTGACCGAGGCGGGCTTAGTCACAGGTGGCTGCACAGGGGCTGTGTTTGAGGCACATATGGACGGATGGCATACTTCACAACCACAGACCAAGGGCGCCATGAGTCACCAGCTCCCGGGCACAAGGAATGGAGGGCAAGGCCCCTTTCATGATCAGTAGGGCCTGAGTCTGCTAGAATGTGCAGCCACGTTAACCACATCGGCCACATCTTGTCAGATTCCGGCTCCACCTCTGTCCCCAAACTCCAGTGTGTCAGGATGAGCAGAGGCACAGCCTCCTGGTTACACCTCTGGGTGACGCCCCCTGACCTGCTCATTTGCTGCGAGGACGGTGGACCCCGAGGGCTGGAGGAGTATTTCCAGCTGCGGAGAATTCGCAGAGATATTCTTTCCGTGGGGGATTTTGTGCGGAAGCGATTGGCAAAGCGGAGACTAGACCGGAGTCACAGCGTTGTGATCCTGCCTCTGTCGCTCACTCCCTGTGGGGCCTCGGGCAAGCCACTTAACATCTCTGTGCGGCAGAGTCCTCATCTGTAAGATGGGGATAATATTCTCTGTCCTGCCTAACTCTCTGGGAAGGCTGGAAATTATCCCTGCAGTGAACTTCCATTCTTGTAGGACTTTGCAGGTTCGGAAAGGCCTTTAAATCCCCACTTCCATATTTGAGCCTCACCAGGCTCCCATGGGGCACTCAGGGCAAGTGTCTGAGTTATCCCCATTTCAGAGAGGAGCAAACAGAGGCCCAGAGTCACGTGGCAAGTTGGGGGCGGAGCCTGGGCCTAATTCCTGCTCACAACAATGCCAGGATGCCGTCGCAGGCGGGTAAAGGCCTTATCAGCCCACAGAAATGCAGAATGGGATCAAATGAGGGCACCTGGTCCAGGCCTTCGGGTGAGGGGGTGGTGGGGACACCCTGCCAGAGAGCTCCAGGCCAGGTGCTGAGAGACACATGGTTCCTGAAAGGAGAATGTCACACAGCCAGGCCTCTCCGGCCGCTGCCCTCCTGCTGTGGGGACCCTGCCCAGCCTCCACCGCCCCACAGCCCCCACAGTGCACCCTGTGCCCTCACATGCCCTCTGCTGCCCACACTTGGCCCACTGGTCCTCCTGCCAGAAACACTTCCCTCCAGGGGCGCCTGGGGGGCTCAGCTGGTCAAGCATCTGACTTCAACTCAGGTCATGATCTCACAGTCTGTGAGTTCGAGCCCCACGTCAGGCTCTGTGCTGACAGCTCAGAGCCTGGAGCCTGCTTCGCATTCTGTGTCTCCCTCTCTCTCTCTCTCTCCCCCTCTCCCGCTCATGCTCTGTCTCTCTCTGTCTCAAAGATAAATAAAACATTAAAAAAAGAGAGAAAGAAACACTTCCCTTTGTCTCTCTGTCTACTCTGTGATAGACTTCCTTCCTCCCAGAGGGACTAAACTGGTGAATATGGGGCCAAAACATGTCAACATTCCCCTCCCTGGCAAGAACACCATCACCCTCAGCTCCACAACTGTCCCTGTTGTTGATTTATCACTTACACGACTGGTCTCCAGCGGCGGGCGGACACCCAGCACCTGCCACACTCAGCACCTGCCACGCACAGGAGCCACCAGGAAAGGTTTGTGCAATTGAGCTGAACTGAGGAAATCGCTCCCCTCTCTGAGCCTCAGTTTCTCCCCCTGTGGGACAGGGTTGATGGCAGCTGCTGTGCCCTCCCACCCAGCATCACAGTGAGTACGTGGAGGCTCAGGGGGCTTCTCAGACTGACAGAAGGGAGTGACTGTGAAGTTCAAGGTGATTTGTGCCCGTACACACCCCTGCCCCCCGCCCCCGGCTTGGCTATCATCTCTGAATCCCCCCCAAACCCAAGCCAGGACCCCGTTCCCAGAGGCCACTGCTCTTTACCTGGCTGGTGGTTTTCTTCCCCATGCCTAGACTATATGCTCCTGGGAACAGAAACCCAGCCTTGGTGGCTCCTCCCACATTTCCCAGGGCCACATGTGGCCAGGTGCGTGTCAGCTACCCAGGCCTCTGGGCATCCCTGGCTCAGGCATTTTAACCTGGGCCTGAACCCCCTGAAAGTGTATGCAGAAATGTGTGGGTGTGTGCACAGATGCTTGTATGTGCCTTCTCAGAAAGGAGGCCTGCTGCTCTCAACGAAGTCTCCAGGGGGACCCAGCACCCCACTGCTCCGTGCCCCTGTCACTTGCCGCATTACACGAGATGGTCCCTTGTGTCTGCGACCCCAAACAGACGGTGGCTCCCTATATCATGAACACCAGCCTGTCACACAGTAGGGGCTTGATGCACATCAATGAGCCCAGCACCGAGTTGGGAGCTGAAAAAATGTGGGTTTATTTCCCCCTAAGAGTGGCCAGCTCAGTCCCCTTGCTGATCTTTCACTCTTGTGTCTGATATGGAACGGGCTGCCTGAGTCACACCCTCTCTCTCCGGTCTCCTTGAACCCCCAAAGAGATCCCATTTGTGGAGTACCTGCTGAGAGCCTAGCGCACACACTCACATATGTCACCACTGAATCCTCACAACTCTGTGGGGTGCATCAGTCAGGAAAGCTAGGTTATGCTGCGGTAACAAAGAACCCTCACATTTCCATAGCCTACCCTGTGTTTGTCTCTCGTTTATGACCTTGCATGATGGCTGGGGTAAGACTCAGGATGAAAGAACAGGCACCACGTGAAACACTGCTGACCAAGAAGGCTCTGGGGGGGGGGGGTCCTGCATCAGTGATTACCTGATCAAACTCAAAAATACGCATGACACTTTCGCTCATAAGTCATCAGTCAGAACTAGTCACATGGCCCCAACCACACAGGTGCGGAGAAACACCTGAAAACAGAAGAGCATAAGCATCGCCAGCTTACATTTGGGGACCTAGCGGTTGGAAGCCTACCCAAGGGCACGCAAGGGAGCAGCTGGACTGTGCTGATACATTCATGACTGCTGCAAAGCCCAGCCCATTCTCTGGTACCATCTGGCCCCTGCAAGGGGCTGCCCAGGGCCCAGGAGCTGACTGGAGCTGATCGAAGTATGTCCAGGGCACAGGATGAGGTCAGTAGGCCCTCAGGGTCAAATTCCTGGTGGGGCCACTTTAATTTGTGCAGTGTTGAAGGAATGATGGATGGCAGCGTGTCACAGACCCACTCTTGGCCATGTCCTTTGCAGAGAAGACGTATCTGTCTGTCAAAGATGTGCTGAGTTTGTCCCGGATGCCCAGCTAGAGTCTCACAGTCCAGCTGGGGAGCTGGGATGACATAGATGATAACCAAACAGTCCATCCGTCATGTGAGATAGACAAGAACCCAGAGAGCGTGGCTTTTTAAAAAGTACAAAGATTGGGAGAACAAGAGAAGAAACAATGGCAACAAAATACGGGAAGACAGAACCCAAGGCAATGGAATACCAACACGATAGTGGGGAAAGCCAAGAGCCAACCAGGCTTACGTTGCAGAGTTTTTAGAAGGTTCAGGAACTGGAGGCTCCAGAACCTCAGAGGAGGCCACCCAGAGAGCGGGGTCGGAGCCTGTATGGTGCGAGGAGGGCCCCCCACGGGGCGCAGCCTGGTGAGCAGGGGAGGACAGCAACCCTGGGGAGGAAGGTGGTTGCAGTGACCCATGGAGGGGTGTCAGAGCCGGAGGCAGGGTTGGGGGGGGGGTGGGAATCTTGAGAGAGTGTTGTCAGCTGTGAGAGCTTGGCTACCTGTGGGGGATTGATTAGATATGTAAATTTATTAAAGATAATGGGAGATAATTATTAAAGACAGTGGGTTCCGCACTGTCAGAAAGGTGAGTTACAAACATGGAAGAGAGAGAACCAAATGGTAGTGGTGGAGGCTGGAACTAAAAGTCTAGGTAAGACTCATGGTTTTCCAGATGGATAGATAGATGATGGATGGATGGATAGAGAGAGAGATAGATACGAACATGTATGTATTAATATGAACATGTAAACACGTGTATAAATAACAGAGATAGATAGATACGAACATGTATATATTGATATGAACATGTAAGCAGGTGTATAAATATACACGTATTCCCTAGCTCTAACCACTGTGAGCACCTGGGAGCAGCAACATCCCAACAGCAGCAAGCACACCTAGCACCCAGATCTTGGCTTCTAAAAACCATTCCCTATTTGGAGAACCAGTGCTCCCTGGAGAGGTGACTAATTCCAAAATTGGGGCAGATGAAGTACAAGATGAGCCCAAGACATCTTGTGGTTCCAGAAAGCAAGGAAATGCTCAAAGAATGCTGGGGATGTGTCCAAAGGACACAGGTGTCACCCTGAAAGGGCTCCCACTAGGCAAATCTGGGATAATTTGAGCACCAAATTATATAATGTTGGTAACAGATTGTAATCTACTGAATAAAATAAGAAACCATGACTCCATACTCACGTAACTAAATAAATAAATTGAACAAGATAGTTACACACCGTCAAAGTACTTCCCACAAAATGTTTATCAATTCCAGAGGACAAAATAATAATGTTGCAGTGAAGAAGTCTGGCAGATAGCACCCAAATCAAGTGATCAAAGTGAACATCACCAGGAATAAGACAAACTGAAATGAAGCCCCACCTGGTAGAAGTAACGAGAAGAGAGCGTCATAGCATAGCACTGTGGAATCCCCACTGATGGTGTAGGACCCGAATATAATCATGAACATCAGAAAACTCCAAATTACGGGACTTCCTCCAACAGCGTGGGGGTCATACAAGTCAAAGAAATACCAAGGAACTGTTCTAGACCAAAGGAGGCTAAAGGGACTTGACAAGTGCAGGAATGTTTCTGATCTGGACATTCTGCTACAAAGAACATCCTGGGGGAAACTGACACAACATGAATGGGGGCTAAACATTAGGTGGCAATGATGTTTTGACATTACTCTGCTGTTGCCTGGTTAGAGTACATCCTTGAGAGTAAGTTGCTGGAATGATACCCCAAGTTCACCAAATTCTTTAGTGTATATGTCCCGCAAAAGTGCGTCCTTGTTTGTAGGAAACACACACTAAAGAATTAGGTGGACCTGGGGAGTCGTTTCAGCAACTTACTCCTAATGGTTCGGGGCAAAAATGACCTGTATTGCACTTGCAACTTTCATTTTTGTATGACATTGTTTCAAAATGAAAAAAAAAAATGAAAAAGAAGACTGATCAGACAAGTAACAAAAAGTGAAAAGGGCTTTTTTTTTTTTTGGCTCGGTGGCTTTGGGAGAACTTTTGAAGGCAGATAGCTGTCTTTTTTGGTACAAGGGCGCCCTCTTGTGGTGTCCACAGCACAATGCAGCACTCGGCATCCAGGTGGAGTCCAGGAGTTCGCGTCTCTTCCCAGTGGTGGATGTCCTCAGAGGTCATCTCATCCAGTCCCCCACTTCAGGCCGGGGTTTCTCCTCAGCCACACCATAAAGATCCCTGTGCCTGTAGCCTCTGCCTTAAAAGTTCTAGATGTGTCCCTTTCTGGCCTGATGCTGGGAACAGCTCTGAGGACTGGATCCCTTGGAGGTTCTCTGGACAGAGAGGGGACCCATGAGCCAGCCTGATGAAGGGCTGGGCCAGAGACAAGGGCTGCGGGGGATGGAACCCAGATAGAAGCCCAGAGGCTGCTTCTAACTGTCTGCCTGGTCTTGGGCACATCACCTGTCTACTCTCAACATCACTTCCTTTTTTTCTGTACGTTTGCAGTTTAGAGACCATGAAACCTGCCCAGCCGTCCACAGGAGCTAATGAGATACAAATAATAGATACCCTTTCTCAATAAATGGGTAACCACACACCCAAGGCTGCCTGGGAAAGGCCTGATTTACACTCGCTTCCCAGCATAATTACTAATGACCCCTCTTTCTCTCTGATAGATCATGTGGTCACTACTAAGGATAAACCATCTATCAAGTGGGTGATAAACCACATGGCCACTTGCCACCGGGGGGCTTGCATCTTAATGGATTTCTGAAAGCCTTCAAGATTCGAAGCCTTTGTGGTTTCTTCCGACCCCTTCCACTTTAGAGGTGACACCTGCAGGAGCAATGGGTACAAACTCGTTTTAGCATCCCTCTTAGCAAATCCCATTCTGAGTTGGGAGCTAAGCCCATCTTAGATGGATGGGCACTTGGCCAGCCCCACACACAGCAGGGGACACAGGAAAGAGACCAGGCCCCACATAATCGTCTGCAGAGGAAGAGGCAGTGACATTGTCAACAGCCACAGCCAGGACTCAGGCCAGGCCCTGCCCTATGTCCCGGGATGCCATGTGGTCAGACTTCCTGTAAGATCTGGGAAGGGAGTGGGAAAAAATAGGAGGCTGTAGAAACACACGAAATTGGCCCTTACAACCAACTGTAAGGGCATGTGGATTCAGGCTGAGCTTGATTTCGGACAGTAAAGAACAGTGACATTTCTTAGATCCAGGTATAGAGGAGCTCTCAGACCAGTCACAGAAACCGAGGGAGTTCCTCAAAGAAGGACAAGGCTCATAGGAGGCTGGGGCTGGGGCACGGCAGACACTTGGTGTTAAAGTTCCATTTTTCTTTCCTGGTATGTTTTTCTTTCCCGGCAGACACTTGGTGTTAAAGTTCCATTTTTCTTTCCTGGTATGTTTTTCTTAAGTACATTCATTGCGAAAGGGACGTATGTTCTAGAAGTAATATGAATGTTCATATAATAAGAGGTGATTGTACCACTGACCCTTTGGGGGAAACTTCCGCGGCCAGGGGCTTGCGACATGATCTGAAACCCTCGCGACCACCCTGGGGAGAAGTACCATTATTCAAATTTTCTGGATGGGGAAATTGAACCTCCGTGGTGGGGCGGGGGGCAGTGACTCTGAGCTCTCACAGGTGGCAAGCATTGAGGCCTGGATTTTTCTGGCCACTACACCCCACGGCCTCTCCCACAGGGAAGAGCCATGTTCCAGTGGTGCCGCTCACTCCCCATGCGTGCACGGAATCCAGGCTATGGCGTGGTAGGCAGGCCGCAGCCTGTGGGGAAACTGGAGAAGGGGGCCGTGGAGACAGGTCCCACAGTGGCCCTGCTGGCCTGTGGAGGAGCATGGTGGTGGCCTGGGGACCGCTGATGCCTACCAAGGCCCATGGGCAGGAAGCCAAGCTGGGACAGGAGGGGACCGATGACAAGCTGGGCCCACCGGGCACCTCTGTGTGTTTGGCCCGACCCCGGGCTCTGGACTCCCTTTTGCAAATCTTGCCAGCTTAAACCCTGCAGGGAAGGGAATTCTGGGAAAGGCAGTTCTGAGCTTTATGGGGAGACAGAGGTACCACGTAGAGAGCCCAACCCAGTGCAGCAACCCCAGGGCCTTGCCTCACCTCTTGGGGGCACCGAAGTTGGGAAGGTAGCTGGCAGCTACGAGTCTTTGGCCAGACAGCTCTCCGTGTGCCACTGCCTGTCCCCTTCACGCAATGAACGCGGACACAGGGCAGCCTGGCGTCCCCTCCTGCCCGGGGCCTGGAGCCAAAGCGGATGCCCTGGAGGGGAGGTGGCAGTGAGGATGTGGCTCACCACAGAGGCTTCCTCGGGGAGCCCCTGGCTCCAACATTCAGAAGGGAAAGGGGGTAGGGAGGCGGGGAACCAGTAGACTTGCTCTAGGACACTGGACAAGCATCCTTCCCCCACTGGTTTCCCGTATTCTTTCTCCCCCGCCTTCCACCTGTCCCCCCTCCGTGCTACACAGAGGATCACAGAGCCTCTTCTCCCCACAGCCCCTACCCTAGTGTGAGTGAGTGGGGCCAGGGGGACAGAGCTGGGGGAGCCCACTGGAGCTGGCCCTGCCTTGGGGGGTCTGCTCTCTCAGAGCTGGGTCTGCTCCTGTGGCCTAAGCTTTCTCTTCCTGGGAAGAAAGATGCCCAAGACCATCAGCCTCTCTGACACCAGTCCCCTCCCTGCCCCAAACACCTTCCCAACTTTCCCTCATGGAATTAGCCAGTTGGGAGAAGGGCCTTTCCTGCAGTGGCCCTGCCCAGCAAGAGGCCCTGAGCGGGGTGGAAAGCGGTAGGAGCAAGAGGTAAGGACCGGAGCGGCGGTGAGCCTTTGGGCGCATTTCTTTCTAAGCTTTGGACATCAGTTCGTGCCTGGGATGAGCAAGATGCCACCTGCCTCCTGCCCTCTCCCCACCACACCCCAGCCCGTGGGCAGGACTGGAGCAGAGCATTACTGGGGCGGAGTGGCCCCACAACCACGTTCTGAGCGATGGCGGGTCCCATCGGGACCGGGACCGGGACCGGGACCAGGACCAGACCGAGGAAAGGCACGGAGGGAGCCCCTGGTGAGCACGTGGGGCTGGGAACATTCCAGAGTTGTTGGGGAAAGAAGCTGGCACTGGTTGGCACGCGATGAGTGTTACATACAAAGTGAAGTTCTCGGCTCTGATGGGAGAGGGTACCTGAGGACACGAAAGGCCTCAGAGGGAAGCAGGGCAGACAAAAGATGACCAGTGGTGACTGGTGAATGTCGTGTTGTCGCTTGCACATTTTTTCCCACTTAATCTTCCTCACGTCCCTGGGAAGCAAGTCTTATTGTGTCCTCCTCTCCGCTTTCAAGACCATTCACTGCCAACCCCTCCTCCCACAGAGGAGGAAACTGAGGCACGGAGGGAAGGTGATTCCCCAAGGCCCCACATGGCCGCGCCAGGACTCCACCACTCGCTGGACCTCGTGATCCGGGGAACACCCGGGGAGAGGCTGGGTGCCGCGCTAGCTTGGTGGGCACGGGTGGTGAGGCGACAGAGTGGGCTGGAGAAGAGGGGCTGCCCGGGGTGGGGTGGGGGGGTCCCCAGACGGGCCCAGTGGTCATCCCCGAGGAAGGTGGGACGTAGGTTGGGAGGCAGAGCGGACAGCTGACAAAATGAAAACTCAAAAGCAATCACGCCTGAACTCCTAAGCTAAATGCTGGCTGTGTAGCCTTCCGGGGCATGGGGGTGACCGAGCTGGCCCGCAGGGGCTGGAGGCAGGGGTGGGCTCAGACACTGCCTCCGACATTGAGTGAGGCTCTCCCTTGTGCCAGAACCTTCACACACGGCCTCTCCACCACACGGACATCGTCACCTCTGCCACACGGCTCAGAACACACAGCCTCTGAGAAGTGAGTCCCTTCTCCAGGGTCACAGAAGCAAGTGGTGGGGCCATTACTCCAGCCCAGGACTTCCGTCTCCAGTGCCATATTCTTTCCAAACACGATGCACGGTTAATGAGAAGTGCTGATGACAGACTAGGAACCAGGTACAGGACCGGGTGCTTTATCTGGATTATCCTTTATCTACATGACCCTCTCTCACTTTATGGAGTAGGAATCTCACGATCAGAGAGGTTCAACATCAGGCGCAAAGCCACACAGCATTCGACCCCAATCTTCCTTGACTCTTTCCTCTACGGTTTGTTTCCCAGAGTGTGTTCCGTGGGTGTCCTGGAAGTGATGGGGGGCAGGGGCGGCTGTTGGTGGACAAAGATCTTGGGAAACGTTGAGTTCAACCGTTATACTTACATTAGGATTTCTCAGAACTTGACTAACCTATTTTGTGACCCTCTGATGGTGGAAACTGGTAAAACCCAACATAATTTTTCCACAGCCCCCATTTATCACAAAACACTGCATTGGTTAGGAATGTGTTGAGCTGCAGGAGAACTATCCCCGCCACCACCCACCCCCCCCCCCCCCCCCACTTACTGGCCAGGACCCAGTACAGAAAGAGGCAGTCCAGGGCCAATGTGGTGGCTCTGACTTGGCACTGGGATCCCAAGCTCCTTCTAGCTTCCCACTCTGCCTTCCTTTCATCCCCGTGGTTGCAAACTGGCACAGCCTTTTCAGGCACCACAGCTGCTTTCCAGGCAGGAAGAAGGAGAAAGGCAAAGAGCAAAAGTGAGTCTGAACCTTTATACCTTGGAGGCACCCCTCCACCCAGCAGACTTCCGCTTACATCCCATTGGTCACAAGTGTGTCACGTGACCACCCTTCCTGCAAGGGAGCCCGGAAGAGTGAGTAATTTTAAGGGGCACATTGTCACCTGGATGGAACAGGAGGTCTAGGGCTAAGGAAGAATGGATACCGTACAACCCCTCCCGGGACTGGTGTTCTGTGAACCTGACTTGGAGAATGCCGCGTCCCCTAATGTTTTCAGTGAAAAGTCAACTCGCTCTCCAAGGCCCCTCCTGGGCAGGGGACCCACTCCCCTGCCAAAGCCTTCGGATTCCCCCACTTCCTCCTCCCCACCCCTTATCAGCACAGGGCAGGTTGTGTTGGAGTGAGGAACAGGGATGTACATCTCCACTACGCATGTGTTACCCACCAGCTGCTGGAGGGCAAGGACATAGCCCACTAGTGCCTGCACCTGCCACAGGGCGAGCCCGGGCACGAATGTCCCACAGTCTCACGAAAGGCGTGCAGAGGCAGAAAGTGGTGCGGGATGCGTTACTTGAAGCAGGTGCCAACTCGAACAAACATAAACAGAAAAGCAGACTTCTTAATAAGGACCCAGGGGCTTTGGGGGAACACAGGGCCAGGAGGTAGTCAGGGCTTAGGAAGGGACGGGGCAGAGTCTGAGAGGGCACTGGGATTCCGGGCAGCCTCTCTCCTCGGGCGCTGCCCCTCTGCTTCTCTGTGCAGAGGGCAGGAGGAGGATGGCACACGCAGCTGCGGGGAGATCAGCCTTCAGCCCAGTTCCCAGGTCGGGGGAAGGACTCCGAGTGGCCCAGCACGGGTCAGGTGTCACCGCTCAGTGGCTGGGAGGGAGGCAGGTAGGGCTCAGTGCTACACTGGGTGGGAGGGACAGTTACAGCAGATATTCCAAGACGTGACCACCCAACTCAGGGTGTTGGAACAGAGGAGGGCTCAGCGAATTCCGACCTGAGGGCGAAATCCAGCCTGCCAAGCACTTGCAGAAATACGATGGTATCAGAACACAGCTATGCTCATTCACGCACGTATCGTCCGTGGCTGCTTTGGTGCCACAGCTACCGAGTTGGGCAGCTGTGACGGAGACCGTGCGGCCTGCAGAGCCCCCTCCCTATCACCTGGCCCCCTTCAGAGACAAGTTGGCGGACCCCCGT
Organism: Panthera tigris; assembly: GCF_018350195.1. Lineage (NCBI taxonomy): Eukaryota > Metazoa > Chordata > Mammalia > Carnivora > Felidae > Panthera > Panthera tigris. The sequence continues at coordinate 38,327,745 of NC_056665.1, forward strand.
GTTGCATGGAGGACGCGTGTCGGTTAGGACCTTGTGGGTCACTAGAGGGCAAGAATGTGTCACCCAGATCTGCATCCCCAAAGGCGGCAACACAGGTAGCTGGGGGAGGGAAGGAAAGAAGGAAGCAAAGTGGGGGGGGGGGGAGGGAGGGAAGGAAGGAAGGAAGGAGGGAAGGAGGGAAGGAGGGAGGGAAGGGGAGAGAGGGAGGGAGGGCAAGAGGGAGGGGTGGAAGGAAGAAAGGAAGGAGGCAGGCAGGAGGGAGGCAGAGCAGGAAGGAGGCAGGGAGGCGGCGGGGAAGGGGCGAGGAGGAAGGGCAAAGGCAGAGGCTGGTGCCCTTGCTGTTTTCAGACCACCTCTCCGGAGCCGGAGCAGAGCAGAGGGACGTTGGGGAAGGGGGTTCTCTCTCCCCGCGCTCAGCCCCGCATCTGCTCTTAATTGAGGCGTACTGGTACAAGCCTGATTGGGAATAACAGGTGCTGGGACGCGGTGAACATTAGGGAATAGTCACTTGGCGGGCTCCAGAGCTGCCAAAAAACGAAAGTGTGCCGCCGGGCCAGATGTTCGCTCATTACCATCCGCTCCTCCTCAGAACCGTTTTAAAGGGAACATTTGTTTGTTGAGGAAACACAGCTGTTCCCAGGGAAATGGGTTTCCCTCCTTTGGGCAGAGGAGTGGGGGAAGGGACCGCTGGGGGAGGGACACTGGGGACGCCTCAGGTGGGTGGCAGTTAAGGGTCTCCATCGGGTCGAGGGCCGTGAGGACGGGTCCTCAGAGACCGGAAAGGCCTAGTACATCCGTAGCGACTTCCTCCCGCACTCGTGTGAAAGATCATTCACTCCATTTCCCAGAGAGGGAAGCAGAGGGTGAGAGAGGCCATGTGACTCAGCCAAGGCCACACAGCTGATCAGTGGCCAATCCCAGCAGGGGATCTGGCCTCTGTTCTCTAAGACCCTGGCTCTTGTACACACCCACGTCCGGTCCTCTGCCTGGGACGCGTCTCTTTGCAGCTCAGTCTTAGACGCTTCATTCCCAGGCCTGTGTTTCCATCCCTGCATTTTGTTTTAAAAAAAATTTTTTTTAATGTTTATTTATTATTTGAGAAAGAGAGAGAGGGAGCGCGTGAGCAGGGGAGGGGTAGACAGAGGGAGACACAGGATCCAAGGCAGGTTGCAGGCTCTGAACTGTAAGCACGGAGCCCCATGTGGGGCTTGAACTCACAAACCGTGAGATCATGACCTGAGCCAAAGTCAGACGCTTAAGCAGCTGAGCCACACAGGCGCCCCAACCTGCATCTTGTTTTAAATGCCCCGTCTCTGCATCTCTGACTCCCTGTCCTGGGCCTCTGTGTTTTCCATTTGCTGACACCTGTCCCCTTCTCTGCCTTCCCAGGAGGTCACGTCAGCATCTGTGGGTGAGTGGCTGGCTCTGTGTTTCATTCTTCCCATCCATCTCTCTCCCTGCTTCTCCCTCTCCATCTGTCTTTTGTGCCTGAGCGACCTCGGTGACGTCTGTAATATCTCAGGGTCTGAGGCAGGGTCTGTGGGATCTTACCTCATTTAATTCTCTCTCTCTGACATCTATTTCTGTATATTTAGGCTAGTGTTTTTCAAGTTGTGTGTCAGGACCATAGGGGGGTCATAATATCAGCTTACTGGATTGTGACCAGCAATTCAATAAGCAAAATAGAAAATTTCAGAATGTGTTACACATCCAATTTTGTGAATTATTTCAGTTCTCTACATGACTGTGTGTACTGGGTTCACATGTAAAATGTTTTCGCTATGAGATCTGATTTTTAAAACATCTTAAAAAACCACTAAATGGACCTTCTTTGGCTGCAAGCGCAGAGATCTCTGACCCAAGAAGTTCCAGAAGGAATTTGGCGGCTGCCAGGCAGCATCCTCAGGCCCTTTCCCTTCTCCTTTTGCTCTCAGCTGTCCTCAGCTAGCCAGCTCACTGTCCTCATGGTCACAAGGCAGCTGCTAGGGCTCCATCTAACCCTCACAGGTCCAGCAGAGAATGAGCAACCTGTTTGGTCCCCTACATCCCTTTTTAGAAGTGGCAACCGTTTCTCTCATGTCTCATTGGCCAGAACAGGGTCACCTGCCCGCCTTCTAACCAATCACTGGCAAAAGAGACAAGACTTACTGTGACTGGCTTAGACCACCCAGGAGGGAGGTCTCTTTCCTCACCCACTGGCTGCACAGATGAGGCTCAGAGGCCCTGAGCCTGCTCCCACCAGGAAGAAGAGGGAGAAGTCTGTGGGCTGAACTGCCACCCACATCTGCCATAGTCTCTCACTGTCCCTTCCACCTGGTTCCTGCCTCAGTTTCCCTCCTGGTCCCTCTTTAGAACTATCCTGAGGAGAGGCCATGGTGTACAGTTTAGGGTCTCCGTGTTTGCTTCTTACGGCGGCTGTAACAAATTACCACAAACTTGGCGGCTTAAAACAACAGAAATGTCGTCTCTCACGGTTCTGGAAGCCAGAAGCCCAAAGTCAAGGTGTAAGTCAAACCACACTCCCTCTGAAAGCTCTAGAGGAGAGTCCATCCACGCTCTTCCACCTTCCCGGGGCCCCAGGCGTTCTTTGGCCTGTGGCTGCAACCTCTTAGGTCTAACTTCCATCGGCACATGCCCTTCCCCCCTTCTCCCTGTGTCTCCCCTGTGTGTCTCTTATAAGAACACTTGTGACTGGGTTTCAAGCCCAAGCGAATAATGCAGGATGACCTTATCCTGTAAAGACCTGCGAAGACCTCGAATTACACCTGCAAAGACCCTTCATCTCAAATAAGGTCATGTTCACAGGCTCCTGGGCATAGACACATCTTTGGGGGCTGCTATTCAGCCCACTACAGAGACTGTGTCCACCCCAAGCCGACCCAGTCTCTTAGAGGGGCAGGGCCTGGAGTCACAGCCTCTCACTTGTTACCGTGAGACCTTGACCCCGAGCTCCAGTGTCCTCATCTGCCAAATAGAGGCCTGAATAGGAGCTGATGCGTAAAGATCTGGAAAAACATCAAGAGGCAACATGTTTTCTTATTGCTTCTTGTCCTGTGAGAGAAAAAGCACGTTGACTTTTGCTGTCTGGGGAACCAAGTTTTTTGGGGAAACTGGCCTGGTGAGGTGTTAGAAAAATACTCTCAGATCTTCCGTGAGAGTCAAAGGACTTGGCCAGCCTTCCTCTCCCAGTTGCTCCCTTGAGCCAAAGCATGAAGTCTCTAGAAAGTTCCTCAGAGAAAGCTGCACCTGTTACCAGGGAGGGAATAACCTGGCCACAACCACAGCTATGGTACGAGAGAGTCATTGGCCCTCACAGCTCTGCCTGGCACCTGAGCTCTGCCTGGGCCCCCACACATCAGACTCTCACAGCAACCCTCCTGGTACAGGTAAAGTGCAGGATGAGGAGAGGCCATGGTGTACAGTTTAGGGTCTCCGTGTTTGCTTCTTATGGCGGCTGTAACAAATTACCACAAACTTGGCGGCTTAAAACAACAGAAATGTCGTCTACCATTCAACAAATATTTGAGCATCTATTATGTGCCCGTTAGGCACTGTTCCAGCCCCGGGGGGTTCATCAATGAACAAGACCAACATCCCTGCCCTTCTGGAGCGGACACGTAGCAGGGAGGTTAAGTGATTCGCTGAAGGCCACATACCGCTAACTGACCAGACCAGGCTCAGCCCCGAGTCGCCATGATGTCCGCCAGTGGATGGCTCACTGGTCTTCTAGGAAGCGCTATGAGAGCGACGGGTTAAGGGCAACAAAGTTGGGAGGGTGTGTAATAAAGAATCTAGCTGGCCTTTGTCCCCTTTCCCTAGCAGGTAACTTCTAATCCCTTGGTATCTCTTCATTTCTCATGACGGCCCCCTCAGAGCTTGCCTGATTGTTTATGCTAATGCGGTCATTCATGGTGGGCCTCTCCATAGTTTATGCTAGATGACTCAGATTAGGAAAGATGATACAATCTTTCTAACTATATCAGAAAGACCAACCATGTGATTGAGGATTGGGGCTCTGAGTCATGTAATATCAGCCTGACCTTGGAGGGGGTGCTCGAGATTGAGTTCATTCACATGACCAATGATCCAATCAATCACATCTGCATAATGAAGCCTCAAGAAAAACTCTGGGGGCGCCTGGGTGGCTCAGTCAGTTGAGCATCCAGCTTCGGCTCAAGTCATGATCTCACGGTTTGTGACTTTGAGCCGTGCATTGGGCTCTGTGCTGACGGTGTGGAGTCTGCTTGGGATTCTCTCCCCTCTCTCTTTGTCTCCCCACTCATGCACACTCTCTCTCAAAATAAATAAATAAGCTTTAAAAAGAAAAGAAAAGAAAAGAAAAAAAACTCTGGACACCAAGCTTGGGTGACCTGCTCCAGTTGGCAACATGCTTTGAGTCTGTCACCCTTTGAATGGGAGGGTGATACATCCCTGAGGATGACAGAAGCTTTGCATTTAGAACCCTCCCAGACCTTGCCCTAGGCGTCTTTCCCTTGGGCCAACCCAGCTTTGTAAACTTCTGCTAAAATAAAACCGTAATCATCAAAAAGACAAATACTGTATAATTCTACTTATATGAGGTACCTAAGAATAGTCAAATTCATAGGGACAGAAAGTAGAGGGTGGCTGCCAGGAGCCGGGGGAAGAGAAAAATGGGGAGTTGTTTAATGGATATTGAGTTTAGGTTTGCAACAGGGGATTTCTGGAGACTGGCTGCAGAACAGTGTGAAAGTACGTAACACTACTGGACTGTAACCCCAAAACGGTTAAGATGGTCAATTTTACGTTATGCATATTTTATCACAATTAAAAAAAAAACTATAATCAAAATTATCATGCTTTCCTGAGTTCTGCGAGTCTTTCTAGCAAACTGTCAACCTGAGGGGGGTCATAGGAACTCCTGAACTTGTAGCCAGCTGGTCAGAGTGAGGGTGACCCCAGGGACCCTTGACCTCGCAGCAGGCGTCTGGAGCGAGAGCCTTGTTAAGGACTGTGCCCTTGACCTCCGAAGTCTGGCCCAATTCCAGGTAGACGGTGCAAGGGGAGGCTGAAAGTGAGAGCTGGCTGGTGGATCAACTGGCTTTTGGAATCCCAACCAGCCTTGAGTTTCTGTGATTCTTCCGTGAAGACCGCCAGCTCCCAAAGCAGAACCCCACTTTCTACTACTGAATTGCTTCCACCACCAAAGAGTTTCTTTGACCAGCCTTTCCTCCTTCCCAGTCCAAGGGTGCCCTTGGTGGGCGCTCCCTGCCTTGGCTTCTTCAAGTTTATGCTGGAATGTTCTTTGGAGGTACCTCTAGCTGTAGACCACAGGCTGGAAGTAAGCTGTTCAGCTGTAAGACAGCAAGCACTATGACTAACAAAACCAAAAATTGCCATGCTGCACCCCTACCCCTGGTCCTGAGACCACCAGAAGGGATCAGACCCTCCTTCGCAGGGATGACCTCACCACCCCGGGGATGTGGACTGTTTAATTAGAACACCTTCAATTGGAAACACTCATCCATTTATGGCAAAAACAGCGACAGGCTTTTAAGGACATGCCATAAGTTTTACAGTTATTGGATTTTTCAACTTGTTTACAAAAGCAATATTGTTAAATGGCCAACGGCCAGGCCCAGTTGTTTTTCCTCCTGTGCCTTCTGACAACAGGAAAGCATATTATCTCCCCCAGCCAGCTCCCAGGAGGTGTGTGAAGCTACATTCCATTTTGCTATCTGTTTAATTATCCATTCAGCCGGGCTTACGCTAAAGCTCTTTCTCGTTTGTTCACAGCCAGATCTGTTCTGGAATGAAGCAAAGAGCTCCTTCCCCATTCCTCTACCCCCTGCAGCAGCTCCTGCAAACAGTTTCACTCCAGGAAAATGCCAACCCCTTAAGAACCTGGCCTTTTGGAACAATGGATCCAAAAGGGGATGCAGGGCAGCCTTAGTGACCTTGACCCTTGACTTAGCACCTTTGTGTCATGGCCTCCTCCTTGTTCAGAGAAGGAGGACTGCTTTCGAAGAGGGGTTTCCAAAATAGGCTGCTGGGCACCAGAAGTCCCTGGGGAGATTTTAAAAATATAGCTTGCCATGGCTTGCCCTCTCAGATTCTGATTTAGAGGCTCTGGGTCCTCAAATCGGATTTTTAAAACCTCCCCAGGTGATTCTGATAACCTAGCAGCAGCGCCCTCTGGACTTGATATTCTCGGCCTGCCTTTGACCCTGAGGCTCTGTGATGTGCTCTCCCAGTGGAGGGAGGAGGGAGAGGACCAAGCCTTCCTCCTGCTTTGCACACCGGCACCAAGCAGGACCTCCACACCTGCTCACACCTGTTGAAAAGTCATCTTGGAGACACATCCAGGTGGGACGGGGCTCCAGGATCAAGTGGGTATAAACAAGTGGGGAAGTGCCTATGAGCTGATACAAGGGTTGTGTGAATGACCTTCTCATGGAACACCAGCGCTGGCTCCACAGTGTGTCTAAAGGGACTGGGAAAACGTATGCCTCCCCAGCTTTCGATGGGAAAGGGCCTCCAGATGAAGGCAGACTTGACATCTGCCGCTGGCTGGGTTGAGGGATGCAGAGGAAGGCAAGGGCAGATAGCCAGAGGCAGGAACTAGCCTTCCCAGCAGCCCCGTTGGTCCCCAGAGAAGGAGGCCAGGAGTAGGGCCAAGAGCTCCTGCATTCAAACTTCATCCACCCCACGCCCTCTAGAGCAGCGGAGTGAGGACAGTAACAACAGCTGTCACAACCCCACTGAAGCTTAACCCCTCTCTGGCACCTAAGAGTCTAATACACTCACACATCTGTTACCTCCCCTCCATCCTTACGACAGCTCAGGAAGGCAGGGCAAGCCCATCTGACAGCTGCAGGGACTGTGGGTCCCAGATAGGACTTTGTGATTTGAAAAAGGTCACGGGGCTACCAAGCGGTAGAGCCAGAATGCTCCCTCAGATCCAAGTCCAAGTCCACAGCCCCACGGACCACCTTCATCATAATCCACTTACGTATAGCTGGGCTTTCGTCTTTCCCAAAGGGCTTCCATATAAGTTACTCGATTTGACTAACTGATGTAAGCAGGGAAGGTTTGAGATCCTCAACCCATAACTGAGGACACTGAAGCTCCCAGAAGCGAAAGTGGCCACAAGGCTATACCCCTCACAAACCAGGAGCTAGAAGAAGGAGTGTCAAGTTGGGCAGGGGGTGTGTTCCAGAAAGAACACGATGTTTGGAATATAATGTTCGGTAGCTCTTACACGCTGTGACCCTGGGCAAGGTATTTAAGTGCTAAGTTCTGTCATATTAAAAAACAAAATTCGGGGCACCTGGGTGGCTCAGTCGGTTGGGCGTCCGACTTCGGCTCAGGTCATGATCTCACGGTCCGTGAGTTCGAGCCCTGCGTCGGGCTCTGGGCTGACAGCTCAGAGCCTGGAGCCTGTTTCGGATTCTGTGTCTCCCTCTCTCTCTGACCCTCCCCTGCTCATCCTCTGTCTCTCTCTGTCTCAAAAATAAATAAATGTTAAAAAATTTTTTTTTTAAAAACAAAAAACAAAAAACAAAATTCAACTGAGTAAATTTTGAAGATCTTATGGTCTTTATGAAAAGATTCATGAATCATGCAGCATCCAATCTAGCAGATAGAGAGGAGCTCTGGGGAGCCAGGCAGAACAAAGGACTTTTACAGGCAGAAGGGGGTAGGAACAAGGAAGTTATACTAGCAAAAAATGGATTGGTTGTGGCAAGGTCACTTTCCTTTAGGAAATGGCAGGGGTCTATCTATCAGGCAGATGACCTCACTAGTGCCCATCAGCTAATTCCTGATTGGTTTAAGATTCCATTTCTGGGAGAGCTGAAACTTTAAAGTAAATCTCAGTTTGGTGATGAGGGGCTTAGCATAAGTGACTCCATATTGGGCCTGTTGTCTTGTTTTTAGCAATTCTATGTTAAAGGACACTTGTTTAAAATTTTTTTTAACGTTTATTCATTTTTGAAACAGAGTGCAAGCAGGGGAGGGGCAGAGAGAGAGGGAGACAGAGAATCCAAAGCAGGCTCCAGGCTCTGAGCTGTCAGCACAGAGCCCAACACAAGGGCTCGAACTCACTAACCGCAAGATCATGACCTGAGCCAAAGTCGGTCGCCTGACTGAGCCACCCAGGCGCCCCAAGGACACTTTTTAAAATGTAAAAGAAGTACTTTATTACAAATATAAAGATGAACAAAGATTTTATTTAACTCACTAATTAATGAGGGGACCAGTAAGGTATTAAAAACTGGCTCAAAGGAGAATCTAGAGAGCACACATATTAGACAATCTGAAATGGATTTACAAATAGTTGCAAAGATGGTCAATATCCTCAGGGTCATTATCATTTGCATCCCAACAGACAAAATTTATTTGCATCTCTATGGACAAGATCATTTGCATTATTATCAGTTCTCTGGAACTTAGCTGTAAAAATCGCTCAGACAATATAAAACGAACAGATTGCCCAAAAAGGCATACTATTCGAGCCTACCACTAATCTCTTTTTGCTTATTCCAAAGACTTGCACAGTTCTTTCTACTTTGGAAAATGGGATGACCAAAGGGCTGTCGCAAGCATTAAATGAGATGGCAAAAGTTTACTGTCTAATGTGCAGTGGATGGCCAGTGAAACTTCCTTCCTCTCCCTACCCAGATATGGCTCTGCCCTTCTAGAATGGCTTCCTGACCACCCCAGCCCTGACCACTCACTCCTCCTGAGTCTGGCACAGAGGAAAGGGACACGGCCTTGATGTCACCCATGGTATGTTCCCGGCTCTGCCACACCCTTGAGCAAGTCATTGCTCCTTCGGCCTCAATTTACCGCCAGTAAAAATGAGTAGCTAGACCAAGTGACCTCAAACTGATCTTCAGCTCTCTAAATCTTGCCTTCCCATTGGTTGCTACAGCACAACCAGAACTGTGGGTCTTCTGAGACCGATTCATGGCGTCGTGAACAAACATGGACTTCGGAGCCAGCGGACAGATATCTGAATCCCAGCTTAGCAACTCACTGTCTCTGCGCTGTTGAATAAGTGACTTAACATCTCTGAACCTACATCGCTTATCTGCAGACAAGGCTCCAACAGAGGCCCGAAAGGTTACTCCGAGGATGGAGCTGGACACCATGCAGTGTCTATCACACAGTTAACGCTCTGCAAGTGTCCGTTTCCATTCTCCGCTTTCCTATGCCTCCCTTTGGGTCTGATACCCCCTGCCTCTGTCCACGGTCAGCCAGTCAGTCAGTCAGTGAAGAGACCCTCACAGAGCTCTCCTCTGGCACTGCGTTGAGCGCATGATTGCACTTGGCTCCTGCCCTCAGGCAGATTCAGTCTTGTCATGGATCTAGGCTGAAGATGTGGGTAAGGGCAGGGGAGAGAGAAGGGCCAGCAGTGGGTGGGGAGGGGTCACAGGAGATAGAGCTCACTTTGGCAGTACAAGATGGACTTCTAGGAGGAGGTGACCCTTGCGTGAGCACTGCAAGATTTAGACTCAGGAGAGTGCTTTACAGCCACGGGGCCACTTGGACAATGCTGTGGAGTCTGGAAGGCAGGGCGTGTGCTAAGAAACTGCTCGTTGTTTAGCTTGGCAAGGGCCCAGGGTACCTGGAGGGGAATTCTGGAGGACGGGTCTGGAAAGGGATGTGTGGTTTTGATTGCCAAGAGCTTTCGGCGATAGGCAAAGGAGATTAGACTTCACCCTTCAGATAATGTACGAGGGGAGGTGGCTGTGGGGCTCTTGTCTCCTGGCCAGCAGGAAATACCATGGGGAGAGGCGCCTGCCCACTCTGTTTCCTCTCCAACGTCTAGCACAGGGAGGGACGCATAAATGGCACACATGAGTCCTCTAGGATCTTATTAACATGCAGATTCTGATTAAAAAGGTCCAGCATTGGGGCCCCAACTCTGCATTTCTAACCAGTTCTCAGATGACACTGATGCCTCCGGTCCACAGGCCACACTTTGAATGACAATTGCATCAAGTGTGTCCTCAAAGTCTGTGAGTACCCTCAGGATCAGCAAAAGATAACACTGTCGTGAAGATGGGGCTTAGGCTAGATACCTTTCTCTCCTCTTTCCTCTTCATCAGACTCCAGGCTCCGGATCCCCACAGCCAGACTTCCATTGCCCGGCTGCCTCGAACTCAGCCCCCAACACACTGCCCTACCTGCCCTGCCCCTTCCAAGCACTAGGGATGCTGAAGGTCTCACTTCCCACTCTCTATTTCTAACTTACAAGTCACATTCCCTCTGGGCTCTAGGAGGTGAGAAGGAAAGGACTGCTTTTAGCTAAGCCCTCCAGGGAAATTCATGGATCAGGCAGCCATTCAGCTAGGCCTGGAAGGATGCCAGCAAGTGGCAGGGGTCATTCCACCCAGGCCAAGATGTTAATGGCTGACAAACACCTATTGCCCATACCTCCCAGAACACACTCTTGTCTTCTAAGTGGGGCTTCGAGTGCCTCAAACCAAAGGAGCTGATCTCATGCTGGGCATCATGGTAGGCTTTAGCATGGGAGCCCATCATGCAGGTATCTCTCTCCAGGGCTCAGCTCGGATCATCTTCCTCCAGGCCACTGTCCTCAGCTCCTGGAGCACCCCATGCTCTCCCACTATCAATGCTCCGATGGCCTGCCTCCCCTGAGACTCCGTGAACTCCACAAAGAGAGGTAGCATCGTATCCCGAAGACCTGGCATAAGAGAGGGGCTTCACAATGTCTGAGAAATGAATGAGTGGCTCTACCCAGAGCCCACAGCTATGCACAGATCAGATGTTCTCTAGGTGGTGACTTTGCCCCCAGGAACATTGGACCATGTCTGGAGACATTTTTGGTTGTCACGTCTGTGGTGTTGGGGGGGATGGGGTAAGAGAGGGCTGCTGGCATCTGGAGGCCAAGGACAGCGTCCACACAAAGGATTTTCTAGCCCCAAATACCAATAGTGTCAAGGTAGAGAACTTTTGGTGTGGGGGGAACAGTGACACGCAGGGACACGGTACTTTTGGGGGATGCTCTTGGGGGCACTGAGAGAGTCCTCTATAGAAACCGAGACCCAAAGGAGGTAAAGGGACTCACTCTGGGTCACATTGCAAGGCAGCCACAGCCTGAAAAGAGAGGCCAGTCTTTGGACTCATCAACTCTGCCCCCATACCCCTCATGGCCTCTTTCTTCACCCATGTTGCCACATCTTGGAATCATCCTAGCCCTGTCTCCCTGACACAGTTTACTAAGAACACTTCAGTAGCAGAGGTGAAGGTGTCTTGGAAAACACCAGATGGCTTAAATCTATGAGGCTTTGAGCCCTCCACTGCCAGAAAGACTCTGAGTCCTTTTCCCCAGACCTGCATTTATGGAAACATTTCCCGCCCAAGAAATTTAAGAAAAATTTAAATGGTAACAAGGCAGGCAACAGTGAGCTAGTAATAAGACACCTTGGGATGTTCATTATGCTAGATTTCCAGACAGTTAAATTGGTTAATGCATTTCCCTTTGGCTTCCGGATCAGTGACTGTCAGCAATGCAGTGGCCACCTTGTTACACATTACAGCTTAAACGCCTTGGTGACACCAGTCAAGTTCTTCTCTCCAGATAAGAACTTGATTCATGAACAGCAGAGAGGAGGAGACAGATGACTCTGTGCCCACCATACGGGCTGCTGGGGGCCTCACTCTAGCTCTCCCACACCCTCAAATACAAGCAGTCCCCACCCCCCCAAACAAGCAGTTTCATACATGCAAGCGAAAGTAATTTACTCAATTATTTCCTGCTGTTAATTAATTAATTCCTGTAATTATTTCCTGTAAGGCTTGGGCATGGGGAAAATCATGATGTCCTTCGTCTCTGCATGGGGAGTTTCTTTTGAGGAGCTGGCATGGCCCATGGATGGAGTGGCAAAGGGGGGCAGTGGGGTGGTTTGGGGCAGTGAGCATCGTGAAAACTCAGCCACGGCTGCAATTCTATGGGTCGAGGTCTAGCCTGTCTTTCAGTTTTCCTTATCTGTGGGCTAACAACCATCCTTCCATCCACCCCCCTCTTCCTTCCTTTGACAAACACTCATTAAGGTTCTGGTGTGTGCAGACTCTGGACCAGGCACTGGAAATACAACTGCAAGAGAGGGAGAAAGAGGTGGGGTGGGGAGGGGCCAAGGATGGCAAGACATGTGGAGAGGGTACAAGTTGGGGGAATATTATCCAGCTGGGACAGGCCCCACCCGTGAATTCATGGCCTTCCCCACTGGCCCACGACCCCCAAGACCTGCCCCTGCTCGCCCAGCCCCCAGCCTCCCTCCTCCCAGGCAGTAACCAAAGCCAACTCCCCCACCCCCAAGGTCCCTGCCTCGAGATGTCACCTTCTCCCAGAATGTCACATCCTCCTGGGTCTGAGGCATCCTTCACACCTCACACAATCCTCTTATCCACTATCTGCATGGTCCCCCCTCCCCACTTCCTCATGGTTGTTGATGTTTCTACTGTGTTATTATTCTACTGATTACTTTTCACATGCGTTTGCCTTGGCTCAAAAGCTAAACTGTACCACCTCACCCCATCAGGATGGCTATTATCAAAAACCCAGAAAACAAATGAGGAGGTGGAGAGACAGGGAACCCTGGCGCACAGCTGGCGGGGCTATAAAATGGTGAAGACACTGTAGAAAACAGTATGGCAGTCCTTCCAACAAATTACACATAGAATTGCCATTTGATCCAACAATTTCCCCTCTGGTATATACACAAAAGAAGTGAAAGCTGGGTCTCAAATGGATATTTGAGAACACCATGTTCGTAGCAGCATTCACAATAGCCATAAGGTGGAAACAACCCAAATATCCCTCATTGGGTGATGGATAAATGAAATATGGTATATCCATACAATGGAATATTGTTCAGCCTTAAAAAGGAATGGCATTCTGACACATGCTAAACATGGATAGACGCTGAAGATTTATGCTAAGCAGAATAAGCCAGACACAAAAGGACAAATATTCTAAGATTCCACTTCTATCAAGTACCTAGAATAATCAAATACGCAGACACAGAAAGTACAATGTTGGTTATCAGGGGCTGGGAGAGGGGGGAATGGAGGCCTAGTGTTTAATGAGGACAGAGGTCCAGTTTGGGAAGATCAAAAGTTCTGAAAATAGATGGTGGTAATGGGGAAGATGAAAAAGTTCTGAACACAAATGAAGGTAATGGTTGCACAATGTGACCATGCCATTGATCTGTACACTTGAAAGTGGTTACAAGGATACATTTTATGTGAGTTGATAAAAATATCAACTATATTTCAATTTCCAAAAGAGAAAACTAAATCTAAGCTGTGAGCTCCTTGGGGCTGGGCCTGTAATTTTTACTTCTTTGGTTTCTGGTCAGTGATATTAACAAAAGCAATGGCTGTGTGGTGAGAGGCAGGGAAGGAGGAAGGGAGGGCGTCTCTGGATCAGCGGCCCATTAGGACCAGAGAAGGGCGCTGCAGCTCTCTGCCCCCATGGCAGACATCTCCTGCAGGCCAATCTTCCAGAAGCAGGCACTGTAGGCGCAAACCCCAGGCTACCATATACCCTACCAGGCCTTCCCTGCTCGATCCCTGCAGGCCTGGAAGGCCATGTCACTTGCCACTCCCCTGTGCCTCCTGTGCTCAAATAACACTCAGCCACCTTGTCTCTAGTTGAGCCATATTCTCCCTACCTCTCTGCACCTTTGCTCAGGCCATCTTTTGTCTGGGAAGTCCAGCCTTACCTGCTACCTGGTAAAGTCACCTCATCCTTCACACTCAGTTCACACCCAACGGCCTCCCCTGATCTTCTCCAGAGCTCCTGCTTGCCCCTCGGGGCCCCACAGTGCCCTGCTGTGCCTTTCCAGAGTCAGCACCCAACACGGGGATCTGTAAACCCGGGCATCTCCAGCTGGAGGGCCGGAGGGATGATGGGGCACTCACCTCAGTTCAGGACCTTTCCCCTTCTTCCCACCTTGCTTGCAGAGCCCGGCTTTTGTTCAGCTGGTCCACTTCTGCCTGGCCCCGGGAGTGAGGGCAGCCTCAGCCCCAGAGAGATGGGGCCTGTTCAGTCTACACTAATCACTACATCCCATTCCCCTTGCCAGGTATTGCTTCTGGGAAGGGATCCTGTGACCTAATTCTGGCCAAAGGAATGTGAAGGAAAATTGGGGGCGGGGCTGCAGGAATGTTTCTTTTCCTAAAACGGCTCCGGTTGGGAACAAGAAGAGAGAAGTACTTCTCCACCTCTGGGCCTGCTCATTGACATTTGTCAACTGGCATCGCTGCAGCCACCCTGTGACTAGAGGAGCGACATCACCAACACACTGGGCATATCAGGGCAGAAAGAAGTGGTATCAGGCAGGGTCCAGGCAGGAGTCGGACACCATACAGGCTATGTTAACAGCAGACATTACTAATTGTTAACTAGGTATAAAGAATGTTAACTTGGGGCGCCTGGGGCTCAGTTGGCTGAGCATCTGACTTCAGCTCAGGTCATGATCTCACAGTTTGTGAGTTGGAGCCCCGCGTTGGGCTCTGTGCTGCCGCTCAGAGCCTGGAGCCTGCTTTGGGTTCTGTGTCTCCCTCTCTCTCTGCCCCATCCCCACTCATGCTCTGTCTCTGTCTTAAAAATAAATAAAACATTAAAGATTTTTTTTTTTTTAAAAGAATGTTAACTAGGTCACTTGAAAGGTAAAAAGGGAGGTAGCAACTGCAGGAAGCAGAATCATTCGCGCTGATCTAGAGGAGAGGGCCGCGGAGCTGACATGGGGGCCGAAAGCTGCGGAAGCTGCTGGCAGGTGCTGACGTCTCCGAGCTGGAGCTCGGAGGACGCGCGCTGGGGGCCTGGTCCAGGTTCTGAGGGAGTGTGCGGTGAGGCTGTATCTGTGCGTGTTGGAGAAACAGCAAGCTCACTGGGCCTGGCTGCTGGAGGCTTGGCCTCTGCCGGGAGGAAAGGCCCGAGGCAGGAGCTGGAAGCCTCCGGGAGGAAGTGGGAAGCCCCTGCTCCGCCGCGCGGTTGCCCTCCAGCGCCCCCTCTTGGCCGACTTTGAGGGAGCGGCGGGCCACGCAGAAAGGTCTGGTTGCAGCGACCCAGGCCCAAGGCCCAGTGCAGGAGGGCGGCTTTGCCCCTGATCCCTGGTACAGATGGGGGGCGCCTAAATTCTGGAAGACATGCTAAGCCACTGAAGTAAAAAACCATGGAGCTGTCCCCACCCATAACCCGTTCCTGTGGGCTTTCCTGTCACTGACCCAGCGTTGGTACTGCCACGCCTGGTCATATTCAGCTCTGTCCCCCACAGGTCTCGTGCAGGGCTGCGCGTCTGGAAACATAAATGAAGTCAAATGGAAGCCTCTCTTGCAGCTAGTGGGGGGGTTGGGGGGGGAAGGGACTCCTGGGGTGAAGCCCTGTTCCTCACTCATTATGCCATTTCAGGCCAGTTTTCAGCTCTCCCGGCCTCCATTTTCTCATCTATGAAATGGGGTGTTAAGAACAGTTATCTCATTGGATCCCGCTGAAGGCAAGGTGAGAAGCTGATGTCTACCCGCCTTACACACCATAAATGCCATTACCTGTCCTTGCTGGTCATCAGCTTTTAGGCTGCTGTTCTGACAAACGGGCTTTGGACTGGCTCCCCCAGCACCCAGCACCTCATAGGTAGAGCGCCAGGCTCCATGCCTTACCTCCCTGGACTCAGGTCACAGGCTCAATGACCTGCCTAGTAGCCACCACCAAGGCCCAGGACTCCTCCCTGTGTCTCTGGGCCAGTCCATCCTGCTGCCTTCCTATTGCCGCTGCTCTGTCACATATGCTACGTTGGCTACAGGGGCTGTGTCCTAGCAGCCTGGACTTCCCTTCCTTCTGCTCCTGCTTCCACATTCCACTCCCTTCTGGGCAGCTTGTGCCATTCCCCCCATTCCCGAATGGGAATGGAATGGGGGGAAGTCCACGGAAGCGTGGCCTTCATGAGACAGGTCAGGGATGCTCATTTCCATGCTGTCATTCTCCAGCACAGCACTGGTATCCTAGGGCTGTTGTAACCAATAACCACACGCTTGGTGGCTTAAAACAACAGAAATGTATTCTAGAGGCCAGAGGTCTGAAATCCAGGTGTCAGCATGGCCACACTCCCTCTGAAGGCTATAGGAAAGAGTCCTTCCTTATCTCTTCCAGCTCTGCTCACTCCAGTCATTTGTTGGTTTACGGCGACATCATTCCAGCCTCTACCTCTGACTCGTCCCGGCCTTCTCTCTGTGTCTCTGTCTTTTCTGTCTCTATAAGGACACTTCATTCGATTTAGAGCCCACCCTGATCCAGTACAATCTCATCTCAATCCTTACCTTAATTACATCTACCAAGCAAGACTCTATTTCCAGTGAGTTTGGGGGACATGCTATTCAACCCACTATAAGTGGCAAGGCCCAGACCCAGAGAGGAAAGCTAAAGCTAGAGCAATGGCTGAACCCACTGGACACAGGGGGTTCTTCTTCGGGAGCCAGCTGTCACGCGTGAGTCAAACCTCAGCCACTGTAACCACTCAGGCTTTGGCAGTCAGTGGTCACACTAGAATCTCTCCATAGGTTACATTACACCACCCCTTCCGTCTCACCTACAGGCTGTTGGTAAAGTCCTTCTGTCCAAGCACACACTGTAAATAAAGCCATTTCCGTTTGGGGACTGGCGGTACAGCAAAGGGAAAGAATTAAACAAAGAAAGGCAAAATCTTCATCATCCACAAAACAATACGCAAAAACCAGGGCATTCCTCCGGACCGTCGATAAATAATCCAGACCACAAAAATAATAGATTAGACAGCTTGTGTAATGGTAGCATGTGAAAGACTGTGGAACTTTCTAAAATTAATTTTCTTCATTTTGGTTTATTAAAATTGCACTCATCTATCTCCCCTGTTAAATATTTTATTTTTTCATATTAATGGCTGCAATTTCAGCTTGTGCCTGTTTCTGTCATTAACACTGTACAAACTTAATATCATTAGTAGTTTTTCCCTTAATTATGTGACTAGAGAAGAAAAACATCAAAGTTTCCGTGAAATTGGAATAGTAGATCTAAATTGCCTCATGTTTATTTTAACATTAACAGTAAATGAAGCTAATGGGCTTTTATATTATTAAAAGCACTCATTTGTGTCCTGCCTGTTCTAATATATAACAAAGCTTTAAAAGATGTTAAATAATTAGTTATTTAATAGGGATGGGTGGAATAGATCAAACAAAAGGAAAAGTTGAGGGTAACCAATGCACATGGTTGAGGGGTCTGTCCCTTTTAGGGCTTTCAAAAGGGATTCCCTCTCCTCAGGATCCCTGCCCCACTGTTAAGGGAGAGCTCTAATTTACAACTACCCTGGAGAGTTAAAGCAACAAAATCTATTGCCGCAGCCCTGCAGAGGACACACATGGGGGGGGGGGGGCAATAATGTTTGCAATTATTTCTGGACAATCTCCATTCATAATTCAATACCTGCACAAGGCCCATGTGAGGCTGGGGCTCAGAGGTCCTCTGTGGGAGGGAGGCCGCGGGGCTGCTGCTGGCCTGCCTTCTCCCTTACAGTTTCCTCGCCTCATAGCAGGATATCCCTGGCTTCAGGGGATGCTGGTGCAGGTAGGTATTCATCTGCCTTCTGAGCCTAGTGAGACCTAGGGAGGGGCTCTAGCCTGTGGGTCTGGAAGAGGTACCAGGCTGTCACCACTCTCCTGCTCAAAAACCTGCAATGGCTCCCTTGGCCTGCTCTGTCAAGGCCAACCTCCTTCTTGGCACTTGAGGCCCTTACCTCTCTGACCCTAGCTCCCACTGTTCTCAGCGTTTGCACCCTGTTCCGTCAGCTGGTTCCCTCACCGGACCCAGTACATGCCAAGCTGTCCTGTCTCCTTGCCCCTGCTCATACTGTTGCCCTTACCCGAAACCACATTCACCCTTTCTTTTGCCTATTCATATTCTAGTCCTTCTTTATAGTTCCAATTCCAGATCCTCCATCAGGCCTCTCCGGGTCCCCCTGGCTCCCGAATTCCCATAGAGCAATGGTCTTCAGACTTGAGTGCGCTCAGAATCGTGGAGAGGGCTTGTTACAGCACAGATCACTGGGCGCCACCCTTAGCGTGCTGGGTTTCCTCGGTGGTCCCCTAGGTCTCAGTGTCTAATGAGTTCCCAGGTGATGCTGACGGATGCTGCTGGTCCGGGGACCACACTTGGAAAAGTACTAGAGCATATACTGTCCATCCAGTCCATGAGGCACTGTACTTGTACTAGCTTGAAAGGTTCTCTGATAGCGGCGCATGGCCACTGTCTCCTCACATAGGCAGCAAGTTCCCGGAGGGAAGAGACACCGGCATATTTCACTATATCCCCCGAAACGCCCCGAGCTCAAGGATGGGTTCATGGTGGATGGAGACAAGGACTCCTGATGAACCGACCGACCAGTTGCCACGGACTTTCATTCCATCCTTAGAGAAATCTCCATCTTACAGGTGAGGAAGCTGAGGCTTTGAGAAATGAAGTGGATGAAGGTCACACAGATATTAAGTGACGAATTTGAACCTGGGTTCCGCGCCAGAGCTCTGGCCAATACGTCTTAGTTGAACGATTTCCGACACGCGGTCTTGGAGGACAAGGAGACCAGATGCTTTTGTCACTGCTGTGGTAAGGAGCTTGGGCTTCCAAAACAACTATACCTGGTAAGGGGGGAGTGGGTGGGTGTGGAATTGAGATAACCACCCCCTCCGTGGATTTAGTGATCCTTTAGTCTGGGGAAGGTATGCATGGTAAATAAGCTGCCCTCCAGTCACTTGCTGCACTGTCACCCTGATGTTAGGGGCAGTCTCAGAATCCTTAACTGATTGGCATTTCTTTGGCTAGGCGATACGTATTTGCCATTCACAACGCAGCCCAGCTTCTCTGCTGCACAGTCGAGAAAACAGAGGAAGACGTTTCCAGAGAGGAAATGCAGCCATGGTCAACAACAAATTAGTGATGTGTAATTCCGTATCTCTTGTGTGTAACAAATCATCCCCAAACTCAGCAACTTAAAAAAAAACAAACATTTATTGACTCATAGTCTCTGTGTGACACAAGTTTGGGCGCAGCCTATCTGGGTGGTTGTGGCCCAGGGTCTCTTGTGAGGTCACAGTCAGGATGTTGGTGACAGCAGCTTGTCATCCAAGCATTGACTAGGGCGGGAGGATCTGCTGCCCAGGAAGCTCTTTCACTGAGCTGTTGGCTAACAGTCTAAGTTCCTCATCACGTGATGCTCTCACAACATGGCTTCCCCCAGAGCAAGCAATGGAAGAGAAAACAATGAAGAATTTATAGCACCTTTTATGGCCTGGTCTCTGAAATCACCCATCATCACTTCCACATTATTCTATTTGTAGGAAACAAGCTACTAAGTCCAGTCCACATTCAAGGGGAGGAGAATTAGGTTCCATCTCTTGAAAGGAGGAATATCAAAGAATTTATGGACACCACATGTTGGAAAAGGATCTAGAACTCAAGAGTGTCCATTTTTTTTCCAGTTGTTAAATCAATTGTGCAAAAATACATTAACTTTATATATATATAGTGTAAAGCATAATTATGAAATGAGCCCTGACCACTAGACTTAGAACTTCACTGGCACCCCAGAACTCCTGTGTGGCCCCCCTTGGGATCACAACTGCTTTGCTCCCAAGATGTAATCACTATTCTGACTTTGGTGATTTTTATTTTCTTGCCTTTCTTTATAATTTTACTACCAATTGTGGGGTCACTAAACAATGCAGTTTAGTTGTTTCTCCTGCTTTTGTTTTTTTGAACTTAATGTCAATGGAATCGTACTTTAATGATGCTTTGGTGTCTCGCTTCTTTCACTCATCACTACGTGTGAGTTTCACCCATGTTTTTGCATGTAACTGCATTTTATCCTTTTTGTTGTACAAAAGCCTTCTTATCTTTAATGATTCTTTTTGCCTTAGACACTATGCTGTTTGATATGGATACAGCTCTATCAGCTTTTTTTCAATACTTGCATGAGAGGTTTTCTTCCATTCATTTGGATGGATCTTTGTACTTTAGATGTTTTCCTACATTATTTTGTGCTTTCTATTTGCCCCACCTTACTGTGTTCCTTGTACTCTCCTTTCTTGTATTTTTGTATTAATGGAATATTTTTGGACCATTCAGAATTGCCCCTCCAATTAGTTCAACGGGTGTGTTCTCTGTTTTTATTCTTAAAAGTTCACCTGGAAATTACAACAACCTGTACTCAAAAACTATCATTTACCAGTGCATTACATTACCAGTGCACTACATTAACCAGTGCATCCTCCAGGACTGTACAAGGATGTTAAAATACTTTAAAATCCATTCAATCCCTGACCTAGATGTTGGTGTTTTCATTTTTTAAATGTTATCTTTTTTAAAATCTCAAATAACACTATTGTTACAGCTTAAAGCAGTTAGTATTTATTTTGTCTACCTATATACTTCCCAGCTTCTATGCTCTTCATCTGTCTATACACTTTGTTCCTCATTCTGGAATAACTTTCCTTCTCCCTTTCGTACAACCTTTGGCATTGCCTTTGGTGAAGGCTCTGCGAATGGCAAATTTTTTTCTTCTTACTTTTTATATGAATAGCCTTAATTTTATTTTATTCGTGAAAGACATTTTTACTCACTACAGAATTCTAAGTTGGTGGTTATTTTTAATCAACAATATGCTAAAATATTCTACTATCTTCTGGCTCCCACAGCTGCTGCTGAAGGTCAGCTGCTAATCTACATTTTTCTTTTGAGTAGATTGTAACCTGTTTTCCTCCTTCTCCAGAAGCTTTAAAAATCTTTCCTTTGTTCTTGGTGTTCCCAAGCTCCACTCTGAGGAATCTACGTGTGAATTTTATTTATTTAAACTTTATGGGTTTCATTAAGTATCTCAAAATGATGGATCAAAATCTTTCTTCAGGTCTGGAAATTCTTAGCCATTATTTCCTAAATCATTGCCTCCATCTCATTCTCTTAAGCTTCTCCTTCTGGAACTCTGATTTGATATATATTAGATCTTATCATTTTATCTCCCATATTTCTTAACTTCTCTTTGATAGTCTCCATCTCCTTTTTCTCTTTGCTGCATTCATCCGGTTCATGGATTCTCTCTTCAGCTATGTCTAATCTACTATTATACAGATTCATAGAGTGTTCAATTATTATGTTTTTCATTTCTAAATGTGATATTTCCTTCTTTTTACAATCTGTTAAGTCTCTATATCTGTTTTTTTTTGTTTGTTTTAACATTTTCCTGTTCCCTGCAGATATTATCATCCTTATCTTTTTACTCCTTTTAAATAGTTGTTTTATATTTTGTATCTGATAAGTCCAATATCTGAAATCTTGCAGATATGCTTCTGCTGTTTCTTCGGGTTCTCATTCCCGGTGCCTTGCTTCCTTCGGTACTTGGTTATTTTTTGTCTGAGTTGTTCATTTTCCTTGGGAAATTGTCTTTGGTAATTTTTTGGAAACTGGGATGAAAAGATCTGTGTTTACTTCTTCCAGGTACCTTAAAGTCTTGCCAGTCCAAGACTACATAGGTTCATGGCTACAGTTATTTTGACTATTCAGGTGATATAGATTTGGGCTACAAATCCATTTTTCACGGGTGGCTCTTTTTACTCTCTCTTCTGCTCAGAACCAAGGCAATTTTTCTCACAGTCCCTGGGTGTGGGAGAGATTGGGCAATTTTTCTTTTGGTTCACACATACACTGAGGGTTTCCCTTTGGAGTTCCACCTTTATGAGGGAGAACATCCTATTAGACTCCCCATCTTTGCTGATGGGTTTTATATTCTCTCCCCTGAACCCTTGGCAATGTCAAAGCTGAAGCTCAAGTTTGCTGGTTGGGCAAATGCCCTAAGGCACAAGCAGCTGCAGCATTCTCAGAGCCCCTGCTGTCAATGAGGTTTTGGCCATGTAGCTTTTTACTCTCTTGTCAGCTCTTTAATGCTTGTAAGAAGATATCTTTCATTGTATTCAACATTTATAGTTGTTTCTACCCTGAGGGTTAGTCTAAATGACCCAAACTGTCATATTGCT
This sequence comes from Panthera tigris, assembly GCF_018350195.1. Lineage (NCBI taxonomy): Eukaryota > Metazoa > Chordata > Mammalia > Carnivora > Felidae > Panthera > Panthera tigris. The sequence continues at coordinate 38,349,813 of NC_056665.1, forward strand.
AGAAACAGAGGGTGTTCTATGCTTTCTTCACAACGCTAGATTAGCATGTTTTCTCAATTTGAGAAACGAAAGCAGGAAGCAGGATGGCCCAATCCAGTGGGTAGTGGCAGTGATGGATGGTGGCTGTTGGGCAAAAAGTCCTGCTGAGGACGGTGGGGGTTCCTAGCCCACTAACTGTGAGCCCTGCTCATGCGCCTGAGTAATTGGTATGTGTTCTCCAGGAAGGATGGTCCTGATTCTCCTAACCTCCCACTGTTTTGTCAGTCCTTGGAGGCTTTTAAGCAGGAGGATGACACAGTCAGATGTCACACCAGGATAAAGGTCGTGGCTGCTGTGTGGAGTTGGAGACAGTGCAAATTTAGATGGACAGTCCAAAGGCTGTTGAAGTGGACAGGGTGAGAGATGATGGCAGCTGGGACTGGGGTCGGGGTGGGGGGAAAGGAGTGGAAAATTGATTGATATCAGGAGGTGCCATCAACAAGAAACATGCTGTTGGCACGGTTGTTCCAAATCCATGGCCTTGACACCGTGAAGATTATGGGTTTTAAGACCTGTGGTTCTTCATAAGTCTCAATTGACACGAATGGCCAGAAGGCAGCTTGATTCCAAAGAACCGGTCCTGTGACCACACTGAGTTAACTGAGGGATACAATGCCCCTTCCTTAAATGGACACGTCAGATTGCCAACCACAAAAACAGTGGGAAGCTGACGCATCCACCCATCCCCAGGTATGCACAGGGCCCTTCTTCATTATGATTCCCTTGCACCCATTCATCTTGCTGTCTGTCATAAATGGCCACTCCCAGGTAAAAAGGGTTACAAAGAGGACGAGAAAATAAAGAATGGAGAAATAATAAAAAGTAGGATAAGAGGGGCGCCTGGGTGGCTCAGTCAATTGTGCATCTGACTTCGGCTCGGGTCATGATCTCACAGTTCATGAGTTCGAGCCCCACAATGGGCTCTGCACTATCAGCACAGATGGCTCTATTCCCGTTCAGATCCTCTGTTCCCCTCTCTCTCTGCCCCTCCCCCATTCTCTCTCTCTCTCTCAAAAATGAATAAATGTTTTTTTAAAAATAAAAGTAGGATAAGAGAATTATAAAAGGTCAAAATTAAAATGAGAATAAGATGATAGAAATTTTTAAAAACAAATATTAAAGGGAACTCAAGGGGCGCCTGGGTGGCTCAGTCGGTTAAGCATCCGACTTCAGCTCAGGTCACGATCTCACGGTCCGTGAGTTCGAGCCCCACGTCGGGCTCTGGGCTGACGGCTCGGAGCCTGGAGCCTGCTTCCGATTCTGTGTCTCCCTCTCTCTCTGCCCCTCCCCCGTTCATGCTCTGTCTCTCTGTCTCAAAAATAAATAAACATTAAAAAAAAAAACTTAAAAAAAAAAAAAGGAACTCAAGAGTTGAAAATAGGGAGTTTCAATGGGATTTAAAAAATAAGATATTAGAATCTGGGAGATACAAAGCTGTATAAGTGAGAGGGACTCGCTTGGAGCAACCGGCAGAGTGGCTCCAGTTCTAAAAGTCAAAGTGACAGTAAATTAATTATTTAAGTGCAAAAAATGGGAGAATTGGTAAAGGGAGTCCAAATAGTAATGCGGGATTAGAAAAAATGAGGTAGATGGTAAGACCCTAAAATGAGAGGAAGAGAAAAGATGATTTAAAGGTAAAATGAAGTTCAAAAGGCACATGCACGCCGTCTTTGAAGCAGCATTATCCACAGCAGCCAGGATATGGAAGCAACCCAAGTGTCCACTGACTGATGAATGGATAAAGAAGATGTGGTGAATATACACACCGGAATACTACTCAGCCATCAAAAAAGAATGAAATGTTGCCATTTGCCACGACACGGATGGAGCTAGGGTGTATTATGCTAAGTGAAATAAGCCAGACGAAGATGAACAGCAGATGATCTCAGTCAAATGTAGACCTTAAGAAACAAAACAAACAAAACAAGAGACCAAAACTACAACAGACCCAAATACGGAGAACAGACAGAAGGCTACCAGAGGGGAGGAGGGGGCGATGGGTGAAGTAGGTGAAGGGGATTAAGAGGACACTTATCAGGATGAGCCCTGGGTGATGTATGGAAGTGTTAAGTCACTATATTGTACACCTGAAACGAACATAACACTGTATGTTAATTACACTTTGTTTTTAAAAAAAGATGAAATGAGGGAACAAAAAGGAAAAATCCAGTGAATGTCAGGTCTAAGAGCTCCTGGGGAGAATGAGTGGGCCTCGTCCAGAAGGCTCCTATTCTCTCTGCCTCTCAACCCCTCCTGCAACAAAAAGAGGGGGCATGTAGTTGGGGGGTTCCTATGAGAAGTGGGGGGGAGCCCCAGTCTGAGAGCAGAGAGAGCTAGGTCCCAGTGGGGTCTGACTTCATCCCTGCAAGGCTTGAGCCAGCCCCTTCCCGGCCAGACCTCAGTTTCCCCAGCTATAAAGAGAGAAAAGCCCAGTTGACATGTGTGGGGTTCCTTCTGTTCCGGTAGTTCTGGGAGGGGAATGGGTGCCAGCAGCAAGCAGGAGACAGGATCTTTGTTTTGTGGCTTCTTAGGGGAAGCACTAAATTTGGAGTCTGAAGTCGTGGTCCCAGAGCAGCATTTCTTCAGCTTTTCCCCATCTGTCTCCCTGGGCACTCAGCTCCTTAAAGGCAGGCCCTTGTCTTATGCAGCTCTTTATCCCAGGCTCCCGCCCCCTGTACAGACCTTGCTAAGACCCTGCTCAGTGCATGTACGAGGAAGAAGATAATAAAAATGATAATTCTACCTCCTGCTGGTGCTTACTAGATGCCCTCACTTCATCTGAATGGGTTCATTTAGTCTTCATAACAGCCCTATAAGATAAGTAGAATTCGTAGCCCATTTTACAGATGGGTAGACTAAGGCTGAGAGCACTGAAATAACTTGCCCAAGATCACCCAGCTAGGAAGAAGCCAACCTGGGGTTTAGATGCAGGGATGGTGGCTCCAAAGCAGTGAGATTCATCGTTCTGCTATGTGGTGAGTGGGAGGGAGCAACTATGGGCCCCACAGCCCAAATGGTACAGGTATGATTTAGAGAGGAGGTTTTCTTGTGTCCCGCAGAAGGAGGCAGCCATAGTTTGGCCAGGGCATGGATGAGGTGACCTTAACTTATTGTTGGCATCGGGACCCAGCTCTTCAAAGTGCTGGCTCATCCATCTGCTAGGGTCTCCTCTTTGTTGCTGCTGGAGCACATGGAATCTTCTAGAACAGAACAGAGCAGCCACTTCAGTATAAAACCCAAGGAAGAAATAGCCAAGGGACTGGTGTCCCTGGCAAGGGGAGATGGACATTTCCCTATGGGGAAGGAGCTTTGGGCCTGGAAACTGGAGAGCCTCCTAAGGGGCCTTGCCCCCCCTTCCAGTCCATTCTTCTCACCTTCTTCCTTCCCAGGGTCTCCCCACAGCTCCTAGCCCTTCACTAGGTACTCAGGATGCCTAGGAGCTTGCGTCCACGCCCCTCTCCCACTCCAGCCTCTTGCTGGGCCTCCCACCAGACCCAAGCGCTGTCAGGATCCTTAGGACCCCCTCATTGGGATGGTTAAGATCCCACAGCTCGGTCTCAAGTCCTGGGCCAGCAGAGTTGACAGGCAAACCAAGTTCCGTCTGTGTTTAAGGCAAACTTCCGGAGAAGGCTGCTGGTTCTGCCTTGTAAATGTCTCCTCATTAACCAATGAGGACACTTCGGCCTCCCTACCAGGATGTGGACCTGATCCCACCTCCGCACAGACTCCTACTGATGAGAATCAGTTCAGTTCCATGGCTCCCGTGAACTCTCCCCTCTGCCTCCTCTGAATGGTTCCAACTTCCTCCTTCTGGGCTCCCCTGGCGGTCACCTGCAGGGTGTCCCTACTGGAGTCCCTGAGAGAGCCCTTCCCCTCCCACTGAAAGTCTTTCTAGTCCTGTCAGCTATAACCTGTGACCTGGTAGAGGCCTGCCAGACCAAGCTGGCCCTGCCTTTGGGAGACACAAGGAGGGCCTGTCCCCAAGGAGGGAGGATGGGTACGGAGAGAAGCCAGAGAGAAGCCAGAGAGAATTCTGGCATGGACCCTGGTGGACTATGGAAGCCCAGCATGGGAACTGGTGCTTGGCCGTACCACTCATTCGTTCACTCAACAGTGCCCGGGGTGGGGGGCTGCTCCATGCCAGGCACTGGACAGACACTGGGAAAGAACCAGGCAGATGTGGTAACTCCCCAAAGGAGCATACAGTGTAGCAATGGTCGAGACACAACCATCACAAGGTGCAAGGTCAGAGCTGCGGCCAAGCCACTCCTCCCTCCTGAGCCTCAGCTTCTCGTTTCTAGAATGGACACACCACTACCCACCTCCTGGGCAGGTGGGCTGGTCAAATGAGTACACACAGAAAGCCTCCCACATAGTGACAAGTGCGTATGGCATTTTCCAAACCAAAGGTTGCGTCTCAAGTACAGGTTGCAAAAGCATTAAGTGAGTCATGAACAGTTTCTTTTATGAAAGAAATGGAATAATAAAAACATTATATGCATCATACGTAATGTAAAAACATTACATTTGTGAAACTTCTACTTTAGTTATAAGGGTGTGTGTCTGTATACACTGGGTCATATGGGAAAATGCATTATTTTTCAAAGAAGTTTGAAGGCCACTGGTGGTTCAGAGCAGGGTGCTGGGGTGACTCGGGCCTAGTTCAAATCCCAGCTTCACCACTTATTACACTGCGTGATACAGACACCTCCCTTCACCTCTGAGATTCACGGGGGACAGCACATGCGAACAAGTTGCTCAGAACAGCACCCAGGACATCACAGGGCCTCCAAACATCACTACCTGGTCTTTGTGTATCATTTGTGTACAGCCGGACCTCGGGTAAGGGCTAACCATCTCGGATTTAAATCAAGTAAAAAGGAAACTAGCATTTGTGTTGCTGGGGTTTCCTCGGTCAACAAATTACCTTTTCAGGCATTGGTGCACCAGGCACCAGCCTCACAGCAGCTCTGTGAGGTGAATTCTAGCGTTATTCCCATTTCACAGCTAACGGAACAGAGGAGTAGAAGTTCAGACTGAATGTGGCTCTGGCCGGCGGACCAACCAAACGCACACTCCTGCCCAGCACCAGAGGCACTGCGGGCCCTGATTCCTGCCTCCTCCAACCCCGAGGCCCCTAGTGGCTCCAGTTTTGAGGCTCCTTGTCTGCTGGAGCCCCAACTCAGGAGATGACCCCTCCCCCGGAAGTCATGAGCCAGCGCAGAGGCCCGAGGGCGGGCCCAAAGTGCCAGTGTCCCCGAAGCAGGGAACACAGGCAGCATCCCAGCATGATGTCAGCCGCTGGCTCTCACCACATCGATCATCCAGTCCTTAAGACATATTAAAATGGATTTAAAAAGACATTTTGCATTTTCTCTCCTTAACACCCACATTATTGCCACACATCGGCTTTTGTTTTAATTAAAATCGGTTTTGAAATCCTCCATGAAACTTCAGTGGGATTGTTAAAGGCGGCAATTTCCTTATCGGCAGTGCGTCCCCACAACATACTGTAATAGTTATTTTGCAACAAAGCACAAGTCTTATTAATTTAGCTCAATCAAATCAGCACCACGTTAATTTATGGGGCTGTAAAAATCTGGCAGTGCTGCTCTAGATCAAGGAACTTAGGGCAGGCAAGACACCAAGTGGGATGTTTATTTTGTACAATGGTCCCTAACTGCATTTCTGTGATTTAAAAGCTTTCCGAGGCGTGCGATGATAATATTACATGCATATAGAATTGTGTGTTTGCTATGCCTCATTACTCCCCACAGAGACCCAAAATCATTTGGTATTCAACTCCTACCTAAAATATTTCCTTTTACATACAAATATTTTTTCTGCTTTAAATGGCTTCTCTATGTTAAATTTTTTTTTTTTTCCCAGGGCTGTGAAGCAAGATCATTTCCTACGTAGGATTCTATTTTGGTCCAGTATTGATCTTTAGTGGTGGTTACTAAGTGGGTATTAGGCTTTCCCCCCTTCTTTTCCTCCAGCCAATCCCTCCAAGGCGGTTTCAGAGGGGTTAACTTTGCATTTTCTGCCCTCTTCTCCCCGCTCCCTTCCATATTCCCGCTTTGGGGGTTACTTTTACTAATGTCTTCTTTGGTGACTAGGAATGCTTCTCTCTCTCACTCATGTCTTAACAACAAAGCTTCACAATAATAATTACAATGATTTACCGGGAGATGCAGCTTCGCAGCCAGCAGAGAATTTGACAGGCATGGTGGGGAGGGGGACTGCAGCAGATGTGAGGTGGAAATCAGGAGATGGAGGTTCAGAGAGAGCAAGTGACTTTCCTGATGTTACACAGCAAGTTAGGAAGTGCCCTGGGCTCTGGGACTCAACCTAATTTTTCCATCAGTTGAATGAGGACCACAAGAATTGGAGGGAGGGGGGCGCCTGGGTGGCTCAGCCGCTTAGGTCCGACCTGGGCTCAGGTCGTGATCTCACGGTTCATGGGTTCGAGCTCTGAGTCAGGCTGTGTGCTGACAGCTCGGAGTCTGGAGCCTGCCTCAGATCTGCGTCTCCCTCCCTCTCTGCCCCTCCCCGACTCATTCTCTCTCTCTCAAAAATAAACTAGGGAAAAAAAAGAAAAAAAAAAGAATCGGAGGGAGGTCACTCACGTGACACAGGGCTTGGCGCAGAGCGGGTGCTCTGGGCGTAAACACGCGGCCCGTCCTCAGCGAGGCCCGGCCCGGTTTTTCAAGCACCTGGGTCTGAATTGCAGCGATGGACTCTGCAGGTGTCAGGAAGGGCAACCGACAGCCTCAAACACTTGCACCTGCCGCACTTGGTGTACGAGACGCTTCCTTCTTGCGTCTACTCCAGGACAGCACAGTCTTGCTCTGGGGACGCGGACCGGGCACTGAAATATGATGCAAGCATTAACTCGTGTCTCAAGACAGGCATGCACGAAACCCCATTCAGGGGATGAGAAAACTGAGACTAGCAGAGACTTTTGAGGGCCGCCCTGGGGTCAGACAATCAGTGGCAGAGGGAGATTCCAACCCATGGCTATGGCCAAGGTCAGGGCCCTTTCCAGCACACTGGTTGTGTCTGGCACGTTGGCCAGTCTGCAGGGGCCCAGGGAGATGGGGGCTAAGGTTTGGGCAGGCAGTTCCTGCTGGTGGTATAAGCATCCGCTGATGTGACAGCATTTGAGAGGCCCCAGAAGGCACTCCTTGCTCCCTTCCTGGCTGTGGCCGAGCCTTAGAAAGAATTGTCCCTGGGTTAAATCGTGCCTTTTCCCCCACACGTGTGTGTATTTGCTTTAATTATATAACCTGCACCATCCGGTCCCATTCCTTCTGTGTCCTATTAGCGAGAATGAGTTTCTAGTTAGCCTAGAAACAGGAGAGCTCCCAGTGCCTGGGAGGGGCCTCTGGCTTGGGGGTGGAGATTCTGATGTGTGACTCCCAGATGCCACCACACCTTTAGGGACAATGATGTGGGACTCAGCACCTCCAAGGCCATTAACATCCACACCATTGTTGGACAAAGCCCTCGTTTGAAATTCACCCTTCCTGGGTGCACCTGCAAGCAACATCTTCGGGAAAGCATTATGACTTCGTTTTGAGTGTTCAGGCATCCTCTCTGACCTACCAGTGCCAGGAGGCTCCAGAGCCACCTGGAGATGGAGGTGTCTCAGCCACATAAGTTAGCGGAGGCGGAGACAGCGGTCTCTGGGGCTGGGAGTGTAGAGAGGCAGAGGTGAGGTTCCCGGAGATGAGATGGAAGGGGTGTTCAGGCCTAGGCCAGATGTGGAGTTCATGGCCTCGAGGCCTCTGGTGAGGAAGGGGGCCGGAAGAGTCACAGCCAGGAAGCTCCGTTCTAGGCAAATGCGAACCCTTTGGCTAAGTTCCAGAAAAGGACCACTGAGATGGGAAGGTGAGGTGTGAGTCTCAAGTCTGCTGGGTGAAGTCCAGAAGAGGCTTCACCCCAGGGTAGTGACGTCAGAACCAAAAGCTTCACCCTGGACTTCATTCAACAAGTTCTCTGGAAAACGTGCTGTGTGCCCAGCACTGGGGCGCGCTCGGGAAAGGAGAGGAAAGCACTCCCCACGCAGTCCTTGTCCTCCTGGAGCAGGCTCTGGGCCGCCTGCTGTCCTGGTGAGAATCCATCTTCATATCCTGAGGCATTTGCTTTCTCCCTGCTTAGGGAGCTGGGCCCAGGAGGAAATGAAAATGCTTGTGGCGGAGGCTGCTCTTTGGACATCCCAGCTCCACCTCTGCAAACAAATGTCAAGCCTGTGCAAGGCCAGGCCCCATGGTTGAACCAATCTGGGGGTGGCAGTTGCCACAGAAAAGAGGCAGCGACTTGGTTGCTTTCAAAATGGCTTCTCTCAGACAAGGCCACAGCTAGGTCACAGAGCGCCTTTGTGTGAACTTGAAGAAGGAGCCGTCTTAGGGCAGACACAGCCCCACAGGACCTCAGATTGGCGCAGGGATCCCAGGACGGACCTCAGCTTTTATAGCGCCCTGGGCTGGGCACACTTGTGCAGTGAACAACCTGGACAACTGTAGTTGGTGGCTTTGCCCCAGAGCCCAACTGCATGGTCAAAGCCGCCAGGCCCTGACGATGCAGGCCAAGGCTTCCCCTACACCTATGGATCACCCCAGATCTAAACCAAGACTCTCCCCCCAAAGATGAAGGAAGCTGTACCCTAACACCTCCTCCCCTTCTGACACAACCCGCTCGCCCAGGCACCGGTATCACACCCACGACCTCCTCCATCACTGCGTCTTTCCTTTCACGGAGGGACAGGTGGACGTGGCAGGGGGAGGGGGGAAGACCGCTGGAACCACTTTCCACAGCCAGTGCCAAGCCTTCCCCTCTCTCCGCGGTTCTTTAAGAAGGCTTTCTAAAGAAGAGGAACCTTCCGTGGTAGCAGATGGCGGATAAGTAGGAATGGTAAATAGTTTTAATTACTGCATAATGTAAGTGAGACAATAAAGGGGAGACAGTGGAAGCAAGCTGCTGCCGCCGAGGCCCTGAAACTGTTGTGGGGCCCAATTTGTCTGGCATGTGCTGTTCTCAGTCTTGGGAGGGCTTTAAAGAGAACGCCGAAAATATTAATTGCCCGCCTCACTGGCCCATCCATCTTCACAACCGAGTAACACGCTTTTTTAATTTCAGGGGAATCGTTTTCAAATGGGAATCATGCAAATGAGTATTTTAGCTATTCATTTGTTTTACTGCGAGCGCTTTGTGAGCAAATGGCCTACAGCTTGCAATGAATTAAAAGACACGGGCACTGGAGACCGATTTTTAATACAAAGTCTTGACTCGGAGACGACCCCGACCAGCAGCACAGAAAATGTTGGCATAGCAACTTTGGGCATTTTCATGCAAATTGGCTTCTATATAGATGATACGAATGCAATGTTTTCCTTCAACTAATCATCATAAAATTAGTTTCACTATATTTAAATGCCTCCACTTAATGCATTATATCCATATGCATGAAATTGCCTCCGCTAATGCAGTACATAAAATGCCAAAGATACAATGAATAGCCAAATTGCAAGCAGTTATGTTATCTCCCATAAAACGGCTCCCCTCCCCCCTTCTTTTTTGTGAGTGTGGGTGTTATTGAATGTGTGGGCGCCAAAGGCATCTATCACAAATTGCTATTAACACACACACACACACACACACACACACACACACACGCACACACACACACGCACACACACCCCAAAGTCCTCTTCAGTTAAGTAACGTTAAGCTTGTAACCCAATCTAACAAAAGCCAAATGAAACTGGGCCTGGGCAGGCTGTGTTCACCTGGGCCGGCCGCCCTCTCCTCGCACAATCTGCAGCCGTAGGAGATGGCAGAGCAGAGAGCACCGCCTGGCTTTGGGGTTAGCTCCAGTGTGGGTGGTTTCACGCCCCGCCCCTGTCACCCGGTGGATGGGGAGGCCCCAGAGAGATGTGTCTGAGCTAATCGGGGACCAAGAGGCCATCCGGGAATAATAAAAAATGGAGCCACTGTTGGTGAGAAACGGCCTCTGAAGACTGGCCACGGAAGCCTGGGGCGAGGAGGACTCTGGCAGAACATGATCAAAGTCAACAACTGAGGAAGGACAGGAGAGGAAGGAAGGCAGGGATATCCATGGAATCCCTAGGTTCTGGGTGCTGGGCTTGGAACTGTACGTCCTCCATGGCATGTCATCTTTACAGCAGGGAAAAGGTCAACATGATCATCGTTGGTCTTAAGGACTCTGAGATGAGTCTCAAAGAAATTGAGGAACATGTCCAAAGTCACGTGAACAGTAGGCAGTGGAGGAAGGATTTAAACCCAGGTCTCTGGGAGTCCAAAGCCTCACTTTCCTCTGTGCCAGGCTGCCCCCTGCAGATGGCATCAAGTAATGGCAGGAATCGGTTAAATTACTCTTTGCTCCAAGAGGAGCTGTCCTCTCTCCAAGCGAAGTAGGGGCTGCGAGGGTGGAAGGAGATAGTGGTTGAAGGGGACTTTTCTTCAATGTGTAAACCTGATTCTCCTTGGGTATCTGATGAGTCTTCAGTACAGATGCCAAATCCCCCCAGGGTCACACGATGTGTTTATTACGGGGACAGAGGGCTGTGCACCCCAACTTACTATCTGGGCCTCTACCCTCCTCCAATCCCACCAAGGGAGTCCGGGCTCTTCTCTGCCCCAGCCTTGGTGGGTTTGAAATTTGGCTTAAATATACGGATGCTATTCATGTTCAGGGTGGGAGTTAGGAGACAGAGAAGCAAGAGGTGAAACTCGAAAAACACAAGCCCTTCTTTTCCACCCAGAGATGGTGTTCCATCTCCAGAAGGCTCCAGTTCTCATTCCCTGGGGGACTTTGTGTCTGGCTTAAGTAGGGGTGGCATTTCCTCACAAGAATGCGTGAGGTTGCTATGGAAACAGTATGGGTGGTTTCCCCCCAAAATTAAAGATAGAATTACCATATGATCCAGCACTCTCACTTCTGGGCGCCTCCCTAAAAGAAGCGAAAGCAGGGACTCAGATGTTTGCTCAGCCGTGTTCACGGCAGCATCACTCACAACAGACGCAGTGTGAAAACAACCCAAAGGCCCACGAGGGGATGAAGGGGCAAGCAAAACGGCATATATACATACGAGGGAATATTATTCAGTCTTACAAAGGGAGGACACAGGCGACAATAAGGATGAACCTTGAAGACATTATGCTACGTGAAGTCAATCGGTCACAAAAAGGCAAACCCTGCATGACTCCACTTATGTGAGGTCCCTGACACAGCCACATTCATAGAGAAACCACACTGGTAGTTTCTAGGGGATGGAAGAAGGGAGGACAGGGGTGTTGGTATTTAACAGCCACTGAGTTTGAGTTTGGGACGATGAGGAGAGTTTTGAGGATGGATGGTGGTATATTTGCACCACAATGTGAATGTACCTCATGCTACTGAGCTGTACACGTAAAAATGGTGAAGGTAGTAAACTTATGTGTATTTTACCACAACTAATTAATAATTAAAAAAAAAAATGCATGAGGTAGGAAAACATCTCTTCAAGACCCCATGCAGGCCACCGAATTCAGGAGCCAAACCATCCGGGCAGCTTCATGAAGAGGTGAGAAAAGTTCCTCCCGATTGCTCGGGACTGCTCACCTCTAGCGAAGCACTTACTTCTGCGTTCAATACGAGCCTGTTGAGTTAAACTAAGGGGTAAAGTGAGGGAGACACCTATGAGTGATACAATTAGCCAGGGTCTAAGCCACAGATCAGGAATCCCTCCAATCTCATTGAGTTGGTCCATTTTCATTTCCTTCTTGTCCTTCTCCCTTTTGTCTTCTATCTTGTGTGGACAACCCCCTCCACCCATCCCCAGCATACAAAATACTCCTCTTACATTTCTGTCCACTGGCCTATTTTGTTGTTGTGCCCCCCCCCCAAAGTGTTTTTCTCACCACCTGGAATTGTTAATAGCTACTGTGGCTTTACAAACACTAAGTCAAATTGGCGTGCTTTCTTGCAAATTGAGTGATTTATGTGATGCACCCCCTTACCAATGCATATGCTGAACACCGGTCCTGTGATTCTCCTAATGACCACCAGGTGGCATGATTTGGAAAACCCAGCCTATATCACTAATGGCAAATACCACCTCAGGTGGCTGTCCTCCTGTGAGATCTGGAGGCATGGTGTCTAGGTGGCGATTAACCAGGACTTGAAGGAGGGCACATCTATATTAAAAAGCCAGACCTTTCAATGACTGCAAGTATAAGGGCTCTGATGATGCCCCATAGTTCCAGCTGCTTTTCATGTTCCCTCTCATATCTTAGCTCCCAGAAGAACCATTATTGGGTTATGTCTTGGGTATAACCTGCCTCTAGGACAGGACTGCATGCTTCAGCCCTCGTAGTACTGGATGGACCACTCTCTCCCAGGGCCTAGCTCCTAAGGTCAGATGATATGTCCCATGTCATTCTGTTTTGGCTATGTTTTCCAGTTTCAGCTTTTAAAGAGTTTTCTCCTGGAAAACGTCCTGTGGTGAGAACAGCTCCTTCCGATTGCTCGGGAAGGAACCACCTTCCCAAATGCAGCTTCCTGTGCTAGTTCCTTCCTGCACCTCCTCCTGCTGCCTGTGGGGGAACCTGGGGCTCCTGCTACAGTGGAATCCTGCCATCCCTGACCTGTGTAAACCTGTTGTCTCCCTTCCTAGAACTTTCTTTTGTGACTAATCGTATTCTCCTGGTTTATAAGCAGTCAGGGAACAAAGAAATGATGACTATTAAGAATTAGTGGGAATTCAGCAAGAAAAGGCATATGCTCAACTCACCTGGTTTCCCTCTGATGGGACGCTTTTAGACATAATGCATTTTGATTGCTAGGAAGCATTTCTTAAGTCTCTGTTGTTAGCCTTGTAGACAAAATGGAGGGAGGGGGCAAGATGAGAGTTTAGAGATGCAGATTCACGGCTGGTTAGTCAACCCCACACAAACAGTAGGGGAAACTGATTGGAAGGCAGTCACTGGTGAAGTGTTGTAAGGCCTACCCTTATCTCTGTTCATTTCTACCTGTTACTGCCTTAAAGGGAGACTCTCAAAGCACACGTTCCCTGTTTCCAGGCATTGCAGAAACCGTTGCGTGGCAAAATTGGGGCTGGAAAAGTCCTTAATGGGCTACAAAAGAAAAAAATATACAATAGGCTGGATGCAAGCAGGTGAAGTTCAATAGACAAAGAAAACCGTGGTTTCCCATTTAAGTTCAAACAATCAATTGGCTGAGCATAGGATGGGGGACACTTAACAGCACGTTCTTGTTTACAATCCCTGGAGTTTCAGCAATCCAAAAACGGATTCCTAACTAAAGATGGGGCCCAGCTGCTCAAAGGAACTAGTGCCAGCTGCGATGGTATGAACACAAGCGTGTGGCAAAAGGGGGTCGTGGTGCCCGAGCCGCTAAGCACGCCGGGCTGAGTGACCGAGTTGGTCAGGATAACGTAGTCATTTGATGATGCTTGAGCCGCAGAAACAGGGACAGATCTGGTCTCTGCTCAACGACTCTTGGAGGGGAGGGACCACATCCCGTTGCGTACATTCCCAGTATCTCTTATGGAAGAAGAGAAGGTGATGGTCCTGTTGGTCAAAAGAATGGATACATGAATGATTGGAGGGGACGGGAGGCTTTCTTGAAAGACTGGAAAGGTTTTCCCAGTAGAGGGAACCAGGGCCCAACTGTGATGTCTGCAGTACTCTGAGCCTACCCACAACCCTACGTGTGGCAGCCCCACTCCTGGGATTCCAATTATAAGTGATTTGCATATCCTGTAGTGGAAGGAGACATCCACTGCTGGGTTCAAATTCGCATTGGGCTCCACACGGGGTGTGGAACCTACTTTAAAAAGGGGTGGGGGGAGGATGCTCCAACAAACCATGTAGAATGGATGGATTTTCCCTGAACACATCTCATCACCCACTGGTTTCCCACTGATAATAAACACCCATCTGTCCCCTAAACCCTGCTCTTCAGGTGCAGAGTCTCTCCTAGGGGAAACCTCCCTGACATCCCCCAACCATGATTTTCCTTGTCTCTTCTGCTTCCAGCCCTGGCTGTTACAGAACTGGGCAATTCCAGGCCTCAAGGAAGGTTCTCCAGACTATCCCTCACGTGTGGCAATTCTCTGTAATATTTTGGCTCCGTGGCATTCTCAGTAACTACCAGATAAAGACAGCTCCTTGGAAGAAGTGGGTATTTATGGGGGCAGCCATGTTTACCTTCCAAAGAAGATTCAGGAGACAATGACACGCTGCCCCTTCCCATCACATTTGTCCAAGTATTTCCTTAAATGGTGAGGGGATTTGGTTCTTTAACTCTTTCAGGATGCATTAATGGCCATGTGAGAAAGATTCCTTTTGAGGCCACTGGAACCTCTTGCTGGTTTTCTCAGAAGTAGAAGTCCCTTAGCTGGGAGTCTCCAATCCCTGGGAGACCTTGGGGGAGGTTGCTTTCCCTCTCTGTGCCTCATTTTCTCTAACTATAAAATGAAAGGATGTGGGTAGAGAAGCTCTGAGGTCCCTACCAGCAACAATGGCACAATGATATATTTTAGTGTGGGCATACCCCCAATAACTGAGGCTGAAATATCAAAACAAGATCTGGGGTTAGTAAACAAAGCTTATTAAATGGAACCCTCAAACAATTATTCTTCTGATCTCAATCAAGAGACCCAAATAATCTGGCTTCTCAATTTGCAATTTCCTTGAATTCCTGCTGTTGATTAGTTCGGGTAGCCAGTTAATGGATTCTGGCACACCAAACCCATTCGTTTTGTTTTCTTAGAGGCAGGCTCCCATCTTGGAAATCAGAACCAGGAGGTAATGGCTTTTGATGTATTGTCAACAGGAGAGTCGGGAGTTCTCGCACAGCGTCATCACCGCCTGGGATCCCACAAGAACAATGACATTGAGGCTGGGGATGAAGAAAGATGGGGAAGATGTCGCAGGCAGAGGGTGCCACTGGGCAGCATGGGGCATGGGCAGGGTAGACGTCTGGTGAGACAAGGCTGGAAGAGGCAGAGCCCATAGGCAAGTTGGTTAAGATCTGGGGTGTCCAGTGGTGTCCATCGCAGGAGAGCAGAGGGGTCAATAATAAGAATTCACAATTGGGTACTGAGGGCCCGAACCAGAGAGGAAGTGGAAATTCTAATTTCAAGGACCATGTTAACTTGCTGTCTTGGAGAGCTGGCAGATGCCCGAGGCAGGAGCAAAGGCTCAGGACCCAGTTGGCCCAGAGTATGTCCATTCATTCAACAATATTTATTGAGGACCTACTATGTGCTAACTGCTGTTCTAGGCACTGTGGATACAGTCATAAAAGGCCAACAGAAGAGCCTTGCCCCTGTGGAACTAACTCCCGTGGAGGAGGCAAGTAACAATCACATCACATATTGTCAGGTAGAAATGGACAAGAACCGTTACAAAGTAACACAGAGAAAAGGCACGGAGAGTGATGGGAGCTGCTATTTAGATAGGGTGGTCAGGGACGCCTGGGTGGCTTGGTCGGTTGAGTGTCTGACTTCGGCTCAGGTCATGATCTCACAGTCCATGAGTTCGAGCCCCGCGTCAGGCTCTGTGCTGACAGCTCAGAGCCTGGAGCCTGCTTCCGATTCTGTGTCTCCCTCTCTCTGTGACCCTCCCCCGTTCATGCTCTGTCTCTCTCTGTCTCAAAAATAAATAAAAACGTTTAAAAAAAAATGTTTATTTAGATAGGGTGGTCAGGGAAGGCTTCCCGGAGGAGGTGACAGGGAGCAAAGACCTGCATGAAGCAGGGAGTGAGCCATGTGAATACCAAATACATTTCACCAAAAGCTGCTCTTTGTACCATGGGTGACGGAGCTGCTATAGCATTCAAGCTGTGAGTGCTGTAGAAAATGCAGCTAATCAAGGCCTCAGCAGAGAACATTAATTTAACTCACTGAATAAGAGATGCAGTAGGCAGCCCAGGGCTGGGACAGAGGGTTCAAGGGGCCTTGCGACCCAGGTTCCTCTCCTCTTTTTAGCCTGTGGCTTTTGTCCTCAAGGCCATGAAGCAGCTGCTCACTCCCAGGCACAGAGTATAAGTCAAGATGTGAAGGGGGAAGAGAATGGGCAAAAAGATCTAAAAGGATATCAGCTGATTCTGTCCCCATTAGCTCCAGCCAATGACTTCTGCTGTGTCCTCGTGGCCAGGACTGGGTCACATGGCCACCTCTGCACCAGTCACTGGGAGGGAGAGAGGGGCTGTGTGTGGGAGCCAGGCCCACCCATCAGCACCATCGACCCTGGGCCATTCTCTCAGGGCCTCCCTTCATGGAGGGCAACTCTCTGACGGCTTTCGCCCTGAGTCATCTGAAAATCCCAGCTCTCCTCTGATGAGTAACAGCCCTGTAGGGAATCAGGAAAACCCAGCTCCAGTTCAAGCTCTGCCACAAACTTGCTGTGTGACCTTGGGCCAGCTGCTTCTAGTCTCTGGGCCTTGCTGGAGCAATCACGAGACTGCTCTCTGCATTAACGGTCTAAGGTTCCAAGAGCCACCCTTGTCTCTGCCACCATAAATTCTACCACACAGAGCCCCTGAGAACTCAGCTGGGTCCTAGAGGGGCCCACAGAATGGCCATTTGACCAAAAGAGACACCAGCTCTTAGAGGCAACCCAGCTGGCAGGGCCAGGACAAGGATTAGGTAAGTGAGGCACTTGCCCATAGGAATACAAGTGGGTGCCAAAAAGGTAGTAATTAAGATACATAATATTGTAATGCAATATTTTAAAAAAATTTTAATGCTTATTAATTTTTGAGAGAGACAGAACATGAGCAGGGGAGGGGTAGAGAGAGAGGGAGACGCAGAATCCAAAGCTGGCTCAGGCTCTGAGCTGTCAGCACAGAACCCGACTCGAGGCTCGAACTCACAAACTGTGAGATCGTGACCTGAGCCGAAGTCGGATGCTCAACCGACAGCCACCCAGGCGCCCCTGTAATGCAATATTTTTTAAATCAAAGCTAATATAAAAAAAATCCATGTTGAACAAAATATCAAAATTTTTAATAAAGAAAATCAATATTACTGATTTTTCCTTTTACTTCCGACTCCCAGATGGTTCAGCAATGGCATGACATCGTTACTGACCCTCTTTAATTTAAAATTGTGAAATTTTGCTTATCATCAACATTTTGCATTAAGTTTGGTTTTTAAAATATATTCTGTTAAAATACTACTATTTGACCGCTGAGTATTTGGGGCCTTTATTTTGCGCCCAGTGCAAATCCCTGACCGGCCTCACCCTGCCCTGCCAGCTTTAAGGAGCCTTTGAGAGCCTGTTGCTGGACAGTGGCCAATCTGTGCAGTCAGGCATTTGCCCTGTCTGGGGACTTCAGGGTCACACAGTGGACATGGGCAATTTTTAGCACTTTGCCACGAGGTGTTTGGATTAAAGGCCCTGGTATTTCTTTAATAAGAAAAACAGGCTGCAGCCATTAAAAATTTAGTCCTACAAATAGCTCCTAGTAGCTCCTCTCTGAGGTGCTGTATTTATTTAATCATAGTAAATTTGGGCCAAATCCTCTCCTGGGGTTTCCAGCACCTGCCTCTATACCCCTGAGGAGTCTGTCACTAGGACCATGCCATTCGCACAAAATCCCTCTGCCTTTGGCTCCCCTGGCCCGCTGGCTCACAGGGAGATAAAACACCTTAGCCTCATTACTCAGATGGCTAATTGCGAACTGATTTAATTAAAGTATACAGATATTTCCCCAAGTTAGTTACATTTCATATCACTCCATTAGGAGTAATTGGCTGGAATGAGAAGCAGCAGAAAGGGAGGCTGGCCAGGTAGATGGGGAGCAGGGAGCCCCCTTGGTCTGTGGAACGTGTGCTGCCTGACTGTGGGGGCGGTCTGAAGGCGTTCCCGAGGGTACAAGTTCACTGAGAGACGCGCCTCCGCTCAGAAGCCCACCGGGGACGTCCCTGGGTCATTTTAACCCCAGGCACTAGATTGCGCACAGCCTGGGTCAGGAGCCTGGGTTTCAAGCCCATTCCGTACTTAGGGGTTCTGTGACCTGGAGCAGTCACCTCACTCACTTGACTCTTGGCTTCTTCCCCTATAAAATGAGAATAATAGTACTGCCTGCCTCAGACGGTTGGTACCAGGTTCAGGGGAACAAGCTTGGAAAGCCTTTATTTTAGCATAGTACCTGGCACATGGTTAATGCTTAATAAATAATAATACTGTTATTTGGGGCCGGGAGTGTGGTTACAGAGTGAAGCAGTATGGACGGGAGAAGAAGCATCTGCCTTGGAGTCAGAAACCTTGCGGTCTGGTCTCAGGTACGCCCCTAACTGTGCAATATTGGGCAAGTTGCTTCCTTTCCAGGGCCTCAGTTTACTTTTCTGGCCAATTAAGGGAAGGAGGCAGAGGCTGAGGTTTGCCCACGCTATATCCATTCTCCCCTTCTTCCTTACTAGCAAAGCCCTGACTGGGGCAGCAATGCCCAGCTACAACATCCATAGTTCCCAACCTCCCTTATAGATAGGGCCGGCCCCATGAATTCTGGTCAACGAAGTGAAAGTCAAAGATGTTCCCTTCTAGGGTGGGGTTCCCAAGAAGTCTCCTTTAAAAGGGGCTGACTCAGCTGGCAAGCACCCCTCCCACCCTCCCCTCCTTCCTTCTTTCTCCCACCTGGAATGTGATCCTGATGGTTGGAGCTCCAGTAGCCATCTTATGACCAAGAGGTAACCTTGAGGGTGGAAGCTACTTACAGAGCCACTTGGCCAAGCAGAGAGATAGAAGATGCCAGAGACTCTGATGACATCTTGGAGTTGTTGCCCCAGCCATGACCACCCTGGATTTCACAGCACCTGAGAGAGAAAAATTGACCTGCCCTTTTGTGTTTTGTTTTTGTTTCTGTTAAGCCTGAGCCTTTTTGGGTCTCGATTACTTGCTGCTGAATGCTATCCCTTACGGATACAGGGTGTCCTGCTCTATCAGAAGAGTAAAGCTTGATCTCTGAGCTGGTCACAACTTTCTGTCCTCTTTCTGCCCCAGGGGGATCCCTCAGCCTGCAGCAATGTTACCGCACCCCCACCCCGGCTCCAGCCCCAATCTGCTCACCCACTTTAGGATCTTCACTACACAGCCGAGATCCCCATATTCCTAGGCTATAAGTCTCAAAACTTGAGGAGGTAAGAAGCAACCTCTTCCCACAGAGAGATCATGTACCCAATCTACCTATTTTCCAAGCACCTATACGGCCAGCCCATTTGTTCACTGCCATGGCAGCGGTAAGACAGCTTGGGACAGCTTGCAGCTCTGGTGTACTGGAAAATGCAAGGATTCACTGCTGAAATAACTGATTTTCATCCCTGTTCTGTCCCTTACTGGTTGTGTGACCGCTAGAGACTGAATGTGCCCCCCAAAATTCATATGTTGAAACCTAATGCCCAGTCTGTTGGGATTAGGAGGTGGAGACTTTAGGAGATAAGAGGTCATGAGGGTGGGGCCCTCACGAATGGGATTAGTGCCCTCATCAAAGAGGCCCAAGGGAGCTCCCTGCAGCCTCTGCCCCATGAGGTTACGGTGAAAGGACGGCCGTGTACAGAGAAGCAGGTCTCACTAGACACCGAATCTACCAGTGCCTTGAGCTTGAACTTCCCAGCCTCTAACACTGTAAGAAATGAATTTCTGTTGTTTCTAAGCTACACAGCCTGGGCTATTTTGTTATAGCAGCCCAAATGCACTAAGATAGTGACCTGTGGAAAGTCTCTTAAGTCTTTCTGGACCTTGGTTTTCTCATTTATAAAGTGAGCAGAATAGGGCCGTCTGGGCAGCTCAGTCAGTTAAGTGTCCAACTCTTGATTTCGGCTCAGGTCATGATCTCATGGTTCACGGGATCAAGCCCACACTGGGCTCTGTGCTGACAGAGCAGAACCTGTTTGGGATTCTCTCTCCTTCTCTGTGACCCTCCCCCTGCTCATGCTCTGTCTCTCAAAAACAAATACATAAACGTTTAAAAAAAAAAAACACCAAATAAAGTGGGCAGAATAATACCATACCATTCTGTAGGGGACAGGATGTAGAAACGAAATGTGGGAGAGATGCACTGTAAATCAAAAAGTGTAGTACTCATCAGAACCTGTCATTATCATCAGAGACATTTTTTAAGCCAATCCACAAGATTTCCTGAGCTCCTTCTCTGAGCCCAACCCTGCAGGCATGGTGAGAGGAATACCAAAAAAGTACAAGCCACTATCCTCCATTTTGCAGAGAGAAAAGGGGAGTTCAGAGAGGTTAAGTAACTTGTCTAAGGACACACAGCTAAAGAGTGGACGTGCTGGGATTTAAGCCCAGCTGTCTGAGTCTAAAACATTCCACAGCCTCGCCACATAGAGGTGAAAGGCTATGGCCAAATCCAGCCACACCTGATTTTAAAAATAAAGTCTTCTTGGACCACAGACACACTCATATGTTTACATCTTGTCTCTAGCTGCTTTTGCACTACAGTGGCAGAGTTGAGTAGTTGCATAGAGGTTGTGTGGCTCACAAAACTCAAAATATTTTCCACCTGGGCCTTTTCAAAGTTCTCCGAACGCTAATCTCTAGCGTCCTATTTGTCCACCGTCTGGCCCCCAGTGAACACCCTTTTCCACGCCTGACACCGCGGCCACCGGTGATGCAGAGACACGTCCGACGTGAGTCTGGTTATTTCTCAGGTTACGAGTGAGGCTGGCCCCATTTCACAGATGAGATTTCCTCCATGAGAGGAGCCTGGAGATCCATACCAGGACATGGAGTGGAGGAATGGAAGGAGAATGTGGAGGAGAGCCGTGGGCTCTCCTCGTGTCTCTCTCCATCCCCTCTACCGACTCCCACTTGTCAGAAAGTCAGGGAAAGTTGATAGGCTGGGTGCTGGCCGCATGCTCTGCACGGACACCTCATCCACCGCCCTCTGCCCTTCCTCTGCCTCCCAACCTGCTGCCCCTTCCAGACGGGCTCAGAGTACCAGGGCGTCCACCTCGCCTACCACGCAACCCCCCAGAGCCCTTCCCGGCCCCTCTGCCCCCACCCACCTCACTGGTGTGTTTACTTAAGGCTGGATTCTATATCTGGAAGTTCATTAATTTTTCGTGGGTGCCAAAACGCGGATCATTTGTGCTTATCCTCAACTAAATAAGTCAGGTCATAAGAGGTAATGCCATGGGTAGTGGAATGTAAACAAACACATTCTACCTCAATAAACATGCTAATTTCCAGCTATAATATTCACAAGTAAAAGATCCATCACGCCGACCCTATTTGGCAAAGGCAGCGGGCCTCATCCGTCAACGGGGGAGGCTCCCGCCAGTTCTCCGCGGGAGGGAAATAGTACAACTTAACTTGCTTGATGACGCCCTCGGGGGGAAACATGAGCCTCATAAATGAGTCTGGAAATGTGATAAAAGGATAATCTTGCATAAATGAGCCTATATCATCATTACCTGCACCGACCAAGGCCAGGCACAGGCTTTGAGTGATGGAGTCACATTTCATATAAATTAAGGCCGAGGAGCTAGTGCACCAGACCAGCGGGGGCTCTCTGTCCTTGCTGTGTCCCGCTGCCCACCCTCGCCCGAGGCTGCCACACAGGATGCGCGGAGGGCCGAGCAGGAGGTTCAGGGCTGGCTGGGGCTGGGGCGCCGGGATGGGAAGACTGCCCAGGCCCAACCTGAACACGAGTACACCCTTGGCAATTGGTGACATCAGAGTGGGTATTGGTCCTTCCTCCCACCTCTCAGAAAAAATTAAGGAATCCATTATTTGATTTGCTCAATTTAGTGGACACCTATTAAAGGGCAAGGCACTGAGAGGCACTTGGAAAATCAAAATAAGATGAAGCCCTTGTTTATAAGAATTCACCGTGGGCTCAGCGAGGCAAAGCAAGTCATCCCAGCCCGCTTGGTCTGTGGTCAAGTGTGGAGGGTGCTCAGAGGACAGAAGGGCTCCCCGGCCTGGCTAAGGCAGAGAAGGTCAGGCCTTCAGGGCATAAAGGAAGACAGGCTACTACTCAGTGAGTGGTGAAGAGCTGGGTCTCCCTCTCCTTGCTGCCCCTCCCCAAGGCCCTCAAGGACACTGCCCCGCGTGCAGCTTCTGCCGAACTCCTCTGTTCGGCCTGTGAGGACTTTTAGCAAAAGAAAGGGAGATGAGGGGCACCTGGATGGCTCACTTGATTGAGCATCCGACTTCGGCTCAGGTCATGATCTTACAGTTCGTGGGTTCAAGCCCTGCATGGGGCTCTGTCCTGACAGCTCAGAGCCTTGGGCCTGCTTCAGATTCTGTGTCCTCCACTGTCTCTGCCCCACCCCTGCTTGTGCTTTGTCTCTGCCTTTCGAAAATGAATAAACATTAAAAAAATTTTTTTTTTAAAGAAAAAAAAGAGGAGGGACAAATACACAGAACCCGTAAGCTGTCTCGGAAAAGATCTGGCGGAGATCTTGACGCTCTTTCCTGATCCTCCCTTGCCCCTCCCCCCCCCCCCGTGATGTTGTGGGTGCCCTACCCAGCTCCCTTATTCACACGGCTGAGGCACCCGTCCTGGCAGTGTTGACAGCCACCGCTCACAGCCACCCTCTTCCTCAGAGAACTGTCTTTGGCCAAAGAGGAGCCACCTCACCTGGGAGGTTATCCCTGCCTGCTCCTCTGATGTCAGAGTAGGTGACTCTGGGGGTACAGAGGCTGGCCCCCTTGACTGACCCCTTTGTCAGGGGTCATGCTCTGAGGTGCGGCTCCCACCAGGACGGGTCAGGCTGAGGCCAGACTCCGGCCGAGACCACATCCTTGCTGCCCCATCCTGCTTCCCTCACCCACTTCTCCCGAGAACATGCCCCTTGCCCCTGATAAACTACATGCATCAAAATCTCCATCTCAGGCTCTGCTTTTAGGCAGCCTGACCCAGGCTCTCCATTTTCCTCAAAGACAGACTTGGAAACAACCCACCACAAGGCAGCACAGCAGGGGCAGTACCGGGTAATGACGAACGTGCTGGGGGGCTCAGAGAAGGAGAATCTAGCTATGCCTCAGGGGGTCAGGGAGGGCACCTTGGAGAAGGGCTGCCCACCTTCCCTGGGCTGGGTCCTGCATTCTCCAGGTGGGTGAGGTGGGAAGGGGGTTCCAGGCAGAAGGAACAGCATGTCCTTCCGTTTCCCAGGCACTTTCCAGCATCACTTCATGGCAAATAGCAGCATCCATGTGACATGGAAAGGGCTTGCTCTAGAAGCCTCCAGAACCACCAGGGCTGAGGGGTGGCCAGCCCGTAAATGCTTATTATGGGAATGAGGGAATGCGTACAAGCAAGCGAGTAAAATCATTCTGAACATTCCCCCAGCGGACAGTATTTCATCCGTCCCGTCACTTACCCTGTGCCACCTGCTCCCCCACTAGACCAGAAAATCCTTTCCAGTAGGGGCTGGGGCCGGGCATCAAGAGTGTCTCCCTGAGGCCTAGCTCTGCTTTTTGCAGTGGATGCTCAGGAAATAACTTATCCCATGGCTTTGAACCGCTGACCCGGGAGGAGAAGGGATCACCAAGACCAAATGTTTAGATGTATCAAGGCCTTCATTCATTCATTCACCAAACAGCTTTGTGATGTGATAGAAAATCGGTGAATCAGAAATAGAGACGAGGGTGCCTGGGTGGCTCAGTGGGTTAAGCGTCCGACTTTGGCTCAGGATCTCACGGTTTGCGAATTCCAGCCCCGCATCCAGCTCTCTTCTGTCAGCACAGAGCCTGCTTTGGATCCTCTGTCTCTCTCTCTCTGCCCCTCCTCTGTTCTTTCTCTCTCTCTCACTCAAAAATAAACATTAAAAAATTTAAAAAAAGAAGAAGAAATAGGGAAGAGAGGAAATTATTATGTGCTAACAGTGCACAGAAATTGTCCTAGGTGCTTTCACATGCTGCACTTAAACTTCATGATAACCTGGAAGGGGGCATTGTTACTGCCAGGAGCAGATGTGCAACTGACATCTACGTGTACCTAGCTCCAGAGTCCAGGGTCTTTCCATCCTCTCTCCCTCCCTTCCTCTCCACGGGAGGATGTTGTAAAATCAAAGTTGTCAAGGTCTGGAATCAGTTAACCAGATCTTTCTGGAGGCAGAAGATCAGGAAGACCTCTGAGTCTCTCTCTCAGCAGAGAATCCTCTGATTTAGGCCACCCGGGCCCAAGGAGCTCTGATGGGCAGATCCCCTCCCTCCACCTCCCAGACCCAGGCCAGCTCTCCTCAGGTGCATCCAAACACCTATAACAGACAGAAAGCCATGCTTCCAGGGATTGTAGGATTCAGAACCGACTTGAGGGGTTAATTTTTTGAAGGAAAAAAGAAAGGTATAAACACTGCTGAAAAACTGAGCCGACAAGCTCAGGGGAAACCCGAGCCACAGAAGTCTTAGTCAAAAGTGCTGGCTGAGAAATCGCTGGCCCCTGCCAAGCCCAGGGAAGGGAAGCTTGCACATTCCCGGGCTGCGTGTTTCAAATACTTTCCGCGGTTTCGCCAGTGGAGGGCCAGGAGAGAGGAATCTGTCATTACCAACTTGGGTCTGCAAAACAGCTTGGCTGGCAGGGAGCAGTGAACTCGCAGGAGGCAGGAAGCGGAAAACCTGAGTCATGAGCTTCAGGGGACGGGGGAATGTGCAGGAGGGAGGAGGTGAGAGGCAACCGACCACAGACCAAAGGGTCTGCGCGGATCCTTTGACTCCCAACGCATTCTTGCCGGCTCACCACCATGACTGCCCCTGCCCTGTGGGGTAGAGACTCGTGCAGTTTCCCAAACGTTCTTCATCAGTGTAAACATTTGTGGAGGACCTACTAGGTGCCAGGAATCCTGCTGAACATCCAACACAACGACCCGAGGAAGCAGAGCGGGCACCGTATGCCCGCTTCTCAAACAAGGAAACCGAGAGCCAAAGAGGCACTGGAATTGCCCCACGCCACACAGCAGATGGCCAAAACGTCAGTTCGTCCTTTGTGTATTGAGGGCCTACTAAGTGCCGGGCACTGGGTCAAGGACTGGGCTGCAAAGATGGAGATGTCAAGGCCTTTTCAGTGAAGGGCTCAAAATCTTATAGATTAGGACCATTGTGTGTGTGTGTGTGTGTTTCCAAGACACATTTATATCTGCTACCCAAGTTTTCTTATTACACCGTGTGTGGGAGGAGGGGTGAGGATGCTTCGGAGATGTGACAACATGGAGGTGAGGGGCAGGAGGGATGTGATGGCGGAGTGCTGGGTGACGAGCCGTGAGGCCCGGCCTCACAGTTCAGGCTGTTGCTAACGTGCTGTGTGACGCAGGGAGCCGCTTCAGTCCCTTTGGCTCTTGATTTCTGAAGAGGACACCACCCGTGCATGTCCAGCCTCCCTTTGGAGGTACTGTTCGCGACACACCGTTGCCTTCATGCCGGTGGCTTCTTACTGCAAGCCGCCATCCTCTGCCTGAAGACCTTCTCTGGCTGCAGGACGATGCTGCGTCCAAGGTGGGGCAGGCTAAAAATGGGGGGGTTCATGTCCCCAGGAGCAGCCGTCAACAAAAGACTGATGGGAGTTGGGGGATGAAGACAGGCCTTCCTGTCTCCTTGAACAGGACAACTCTGAAGGGCATGTTCACAGCAGCCTCTCTCCCGGGGCTTCCTAGCGGCAGGGGCCCCAGCTGCCCACAGGGGTACTCCGCCCATCAAGCACCCTGTGTTCTCTCCTGTCCTTCCACCTCCCACATCCCTTCTGGCTCTGTCGGTTAAGTGTCCGACTCTTGGTTTCGGCTCGGGTCATGATCTCACCGTTTGTGGGTTCCAGCCCTGCATCAGGCTCTGTGCTGAGCCCCCACCTTGGAGCCTGGAGCCTGCTGTGAATTCTAGGTCTCCATTTCTCTCTCTGCTCCTCCCCCGCTTGCGCTCTCTCTCTCTCTCTCTCTCTGTCTCCCAAAAATAAATAAATGTTAAAAAAAAAAAAAAAAAAAAAGAAGCAAGCAGCCTCCAGCCAGGAGCAAGGCCTGAAAGGTAAGGCCCAGGGTCGGGGAGAGCACAGGGGTGAGGGCACCAATGCAGGGCTTCTCCCAGGCCATAAATCCCCTGTTGACCCCCTACCCACAGCCTAAGCAGCCCCTCAGGGTGCCCTGAGGGGAGGGGTCCTGTGGAGAGAACTGCAGAGGAGGGGGCAGCAGCAGGGCCTGAGGGCCACGGCCCCCTCTCTGGGCTCCTCATCTTAGCTGCGCCCGCCTCCCCATCCCCGCCTCCCCCCTGCCTCCAATTTATACCCCGCACCTAGATGAAATCACACACAATGCCCTCTGCCCTCCTGCCTTCAGCCCTCACACCTGCCATTCCCTTCAGCCAGAACGCGCTTCCCTCCCTCCGCACCAGCCAACCCCTCCTTCAAAGCAGTTCGGACATCTCCAAGTCTATGCAGCCTTCTCCAGCATCTGCCCTGTTCTGGTCATCAGGCGTCCCCTGCTCCTCCTGCCCTTCCATGGGGTCTGGGACACCCTCCAGCACTGTACCCAGTGTCCTCCCTGGGGAACCACTGTTGGTGAGTCTGTGTTATGTCTTCCCAAAGGTCTCTGAGGGCAGGACTCATGCTTGTTTTCTTTTTATCCTCAGGTGCTGGCTCTTACAGCTCTATAAATGTTACCTGAGTGAATAAGAGTAGGAAAATTACTCAAAGCTTGTTGAGACCCCATTTCCTCACTACAGGGAGCCCGATGGGGAGACCAAAGGCCAGGGATTTGGCACCGCAGACTGGAGCCTCAGAGGATCAATTCTGCCACCACTGCATAGATCCAGAGGCTTCCCTTCATAGCTAGAGACCAGCAAAGAGGTGGCCCTGTGACAGGTCCCTTCTAGGGACAGTTTTGTAGAAGTGCAGTGGTTTTAAAAGCTTTTCTAGCTATGGAGTTCAAACAAAATCCTCCCCAGAAGTCCAATAACTGCTCTGGTTAAAAGGGAAGGGGAGGTGGGGGTAGAGTCCTCTTGACAACCCCTTATCCTGGAGACAAACCACTCAAGAATCCCCTGGGACTCCATAGAGCTGTTTCAAAGCCACTGCCAAGTAAGAAGAGCTGGGTTGTGTCCAAGGACCTAGGTTCTAGTCCCACTCTGCAACTTGCAGGCTGTGTGACCCTGGGCCAGTCACTTCACCTCTCTAGGCCTCAATTTCCTCACCCCCATGATGGAGAAGTTAATGTCTCCCTCACAGGGATGCTGAGAGGCTCAACGCTGATAACCAGGGTAGCTCTGTACCTTACGGTCAGCATAAAATTTGTTGTCAGGGGGCCCAGAAGGACATGAGAAATCTTGTGTCATTTTGAAACAGGCACTCTTGGAGGCACTAGGCCCTGGGCTACAGAACAGACACATGGCTGCAAGACTCATGGTTGCCTTTTTTTCTTGGGGCTTCAGGCCCCTGCATGCTCGCCAGGCGCCTCTTTGCCCCAGACCTCATTACCCAGCCAGCTGGGGCCCTCACGCAGGCATTGTTTCTCGTCCCTGGGTGTGGAGCTGGAACACGTGGGCACGGAAAATTCTTCCCCTCGCTGCTCCACCAGCCAAACCCCAGTCCCAGCCCGGGATGCGGACCCCTAAAGGGAAATGGAGGCAGAGTGTTCTGGCCCCAGGAATCAGCTAATGGAACCTTGTTAATTACTATGTAAATTACTTTAATAGCCTGATCCCCGCCAGACAGTTGTTCAGGGGCTTAAGACTCTAGGCTGGGGAGATGGGATCTCAGGTGAGGGGAAGGAGCAGCCTTTCCTTGGCCCAAAGAGCTCCCATGTATGGTTTCCCATGGGGTGGGAGGAGAGGCACAGATTGGTAACCAGAGGGGAGGATGACCTTGCATCTGAGCATGGCCCATGAGGATCCTGAAAATGACACTGACATGTAGGAATCAAGTCCATCTTGAAGACTGGCACTAAAAAGCACCTCAGATGATCTCTGGTCCTCACGCCTTCTGTTCTTCTTCCAGGGAGAACAGAAGCCCAGAACAGGTGAGTGACCTGTCCGAAGTCACACGGCAAGATGATGGCCAGGCAGGGGCCGGTCTCCCATCTCCGGCCCAGGGCTTCTCAAACTGGCTCCTGGGGATGCGCTAGACCCGGGCGCCCTGCCTGAAACATCCAATAGTAAGACTTTCCCAACTTTCAGAGGAAAAAAGAAATGCAACCAGAGGCATTTTCTTGATTTTAAGGTCTACCTACAGTTTTTATAAAAAGATACACTACCCTACAGGCACGATCCGTAGCTATATTTTCTTCCAGAAACATGCTCTTGTACCGTGGAATTAAGCATGCCAGAATGTCATAGCATTCTATAAGGAGGCCGTGACTTTAAGATTCTCTGACCTGAAGGGAACCCTCAGTCCTGAAGCACTTCTTTTCATCTCAGTTTTCCAGATAAGGGAAGAGACACAGAGATGCTAATGACTTCTGAAGGACCAGTGCTCTTCCCTCCCTGCCATTTGTCAGAAGTATGTGTAAACCAAGAGTGACTAAGTGCTGAGAGGGCTAGGAAGGAAGGCGGGCGAGAGCGAGGACACCCCTACTATGGGGCTGCTGCCAGGACGTTGAGCTGTATTTGACAGGCTCCCCGACCTCTCCGCGGGCTGCCTGCAGGCACACGGCTCCCTGCTGCAGCACAGGCCGAGTTTCAGACAGTAGGTCTGCTGGCAAGACGAAGGCTGGGCTGGAGTGGTTCTATCATAACATGGTGGCTCTGTGGCCACTTGCTACCTGTGTGACCTTGGGCATGTGGCGTCGTCTATCTGAGTTTTGACTCCATCTGAGAAATGAGAATAAGAACACTTGCCTCACAGGATGGTTGAAAGAATGAAATGAGATGGGCCTGTGCACCTGGTACGGTGCCTGGCACTCACTTTCTCCCTCCTGGTCTCCCCTCTCTAAGATGTAGATGTGAATATGTTTTTTCATGTTTACTTAATTTTTTTAGAGAGAGAGAGAGAGAGAGAGAGAGAGAGAGAGACAGAATCTGAAGCAGGCTCCAGGCTCTGAGCTGTCAGTACAGAGCCTTGACACGGGGCCTGAACCCACAAACCATGAGATTGTGACCTGAGCTGGAATCAGACGCTCACCCAGGCGCCCCAAGATGTAAATATTTTTAAATTCAGGTCAGGTGCAGGGACCTGGAGTGTGTCACTAGGTAAATGCAGTGGGCTATCAAAGCCCCCACCCCCCCGCCCCCCTCCCTGGGTACCCAGTGCCTTCCTTGCACCTCCAGGGAGTGTAGTGGATCAGAGGCTCTCAGCGCCCCGTGAGGCTCTGCCCAAGCCTCTCCCTCACGTGCCCTGCAGTCCCAGCTCTGCCCTATGCCCGGCACTGGCTGGCGGTTCCCTTCTGCCAACCCCCAACCCTCCTGTCAGCACCCCCAACTCAAGAAGCCTTCCCACTGCCTCCAGAACCTGGTTTCCTTGGTCCTCAATGCCGCACACAGGGGCTTCCTCCTTCTCTTCCTTCGAGGGCTATTCTACCACCACCTCATCCTGGGCTCTAGGTTCTGAGTATTTCCTGGGTCTGCTGGCCAGAAAAGGTAGGGCCATCTGAGACTTGGTCTCTGTCCTTGGGAACGGGGAAGCAATACAGTAGTCCCCACCACAACCACGAGAGGGGAAATGCTGTGAAGCTCTGCCAGCAGCAGGGATTGCTAACGTTTGTGATAGGTATAAAGGTACAAACACGGATGCCGACACATCAAATACGCCAGGCTCTCTTTGAGGTGTCTGATGATCCCCCGCTGGGGCTGTCAGCTTCTCCTCCACGCCTCACCTCGGAGGTTATTTCCTTGGAGAAACACCTTTCCCTCCACCCGAGCTTGGCTCTGTGTCCCTCTCCCACCTGGGCACTTCCCAGAGGGGACCATCGTGGCCTGTTTGCCTGCCTGTCCCTGCACTGGGCTGAGCTCTAGGAAGGGAGGGGCCGCAGCTCATTCACCTGGCTCTGGACTAGTTTTGACTGCAAGTAACAGAGTCCAGCCAAATTTATTTAATCAAAAAGGAGAAATTTCTGGAAGGCCCTGAATGTGCTTTAGGAGGGGCCCAAGGAGATACAGCTGGCCTCAGGAAGGGCTGAAACCAGAAACAGGTCACCCTCCACACTTCCCCTTCCTCTCTCATCCCTGCTTCTTTCTCCTCTCCATTAGAATTGTCTCATGAAAGTTTCTGCTTAGTCCCTAAAATGTTAACTATAACATTACCGAGTGTGAGAAACAAACGGTCGGCTGTGCGCGATTTTAAAGTAAGTGGTCAGGGCGCCTGAGTGGCTCAGCCCGTTCAGTGTCTGACTCTTGGTTTAGGCTCAGGTCATGCTCTCGCAGTTCATGGGATCGAGCCCCGTGCCAGGCTCTGCGCTGGCAGCGTGGAACCCGCTTGGGATTCTCTCTCTTCCGTCTCTGCCCCTCCCCTACTCATGCTGTCTTTGTCTCTCTCAAAATAAATAAATAAACTTTAAAAAATAAAGCGATCAAAAGCTGCTTGGATAAGCTTGAGGCTCTCACCTTAAGCCCTTCCCCACACAGAGGTTATGAAAGGGGAGGAGTCAGAAGTTAAGGACTTTGAGAAGGAGGATGCCTTTGGAGCTGGTCTATATGGTGTGTGTCCTTTCCACCACTAACAAGACATGATAATGGCCTTTAGCCTTAAAAAATCAAACTGCCAGTTATTTTACCAGAAAAAGATGGGTTTGTTTGGGAACAGCAGAGAACTGCAATCTGGACAGGCTGGCTGCAGCAAAATCATAGGCAAGTCCACAGAACAAAGAGAAGGAGTGCTCTTATAGAGGAAAGGGGGGACACTGGAAATGCTGTTATAAACAAAATGTCCCTTGGAGTAAACTGGGAGTTGGAAGTATTGTGGCTTTTCATTGGCTGAGTTGTCACTGTCTCTCACTGGCTGGGCTATGGGGTGGGAGGAAAGCCTTTTTTTTTTTTTAATGTTTATTTATTTTTGAGAGACAGAGAGAGACAGAGCATGAGCAGGGGAGAGGCAGAAAGAGAGGGGAGACACAGAAACAGGCTCCAGGCTCTGAGCTGTCAGCACAGAGCCCACCCAGCGTGGGGCTCGAACTCACGAATCGTGAGATCATGACCTGAGAGCTGAAGTCAGAGGCTTAACTGACTGAGCCACCCAGGTGCCCCAGGAAAGTCTTTCTCCGTCCTGCTGGGGCAGTAAGGTAGTATCCACCTGCATGGTCCCTGTCTTCCTGTAGGATTTTCAATTGGCAATGTGTGGTAGGACTTAAGAGCTCCCTGTGCCCAACCCCCGAACTTCATTTTAGTGAGTTTTCCTTTATTAGTTTTCACATAGCTAACACCGATGGAGCGTTTATTGTGTGCCAGGCCCCACGCCGAGCACTATACATGGGTCATCTCATTAAGCCTTCAAAACAGACAGCTGAGGGAGGTTCTATTAATTAGTATCCCCCATTTTACAGATGAGAAAACTGAGGCATGGGAAGGTGAAGTAACTTGCCTAGTAAGTTTCAGTTTGGATTCAAGCAGCCCCTGACTACCAAGCCCTGGGTTATACTGTGCCATGGCTGTGGCACATGGCATTCTTGTGTGTGTTACACACTACGGTGACAGTGTTGATATAGGTGTGCACATGCGCCTGTGTGTGTCCCCAGGGGTGTTACACACACGTGCACGTGTGTGGGTCAGCGCACTGCCCCCGTGGGAGCACGGAGAGGGAGGCAATGTCACACTTCCTCACACTTCATCTCCCATGCAGTGCTGGTGAAACTTTACCCAGCTTCCGCTCTTTGGTGGCCATCTTACTTTCTTCTTTTTAAGTTTACTTATTTACTTTGAGAGAGAGAGTGTGAGAGTGGGGGAGGAGCGGAGAGAGAGAATCCCAAGCAGGCTCCACACTGACTGTGGACGTTCGAACTCACAAACTGTGAGCTCGTGACCTGAGCTGAAATCTAGAGTCAGATGCTTAACTGACTGCACCACCCAGGCTCCCCAAGTGACCATTTTTCTTGATGAAAAATCTCGTTAGTGGAGGAATGGTTGTTGGGCACTGGGGAGCCCTGCATGCTTGACAGCTTTGGCAGATGAAGGCCCAGAGGGAGGAGCAGCGCCCACAGCGCTCACTGCTCCCGTGTCAGGGATCTTGGGGTAAACCGAAGCCACCGCACGGGAAGGAGGAGGGGCCTCCAAAAGACCCGGGACATGGCGGCAGCTACCTCCCCTTGGCCTTTGCCACCCAGCCGGCAGGCTCCCCTCAGCCTTGTTGCTAGACGCCCCAACGCCAGAGCTGCCTTCTGAACGCCCACTCCATCCTGAACATGGCCCTGCTCCACAAACCTCTAGTGCTCCCTCCTACCCTAAACATGAAATCCCATGCTTGTGCCCAGCTTTCCTCCAGCACCAGGGCCCAAACGGCCTCTCCAGAGAATCCTCTGAGGTAGGTGCCAAGGCTGGCACAGGGTGAGGGGAGAGATGTCCTCACTCTCAGGGTCCAGCCTGCCCCACTTTCCCCACATATACTCCACCACCCTTGGCACACGAGCGGGGATATCCACGGGCTCCTCAGAACTGAACTAAAGGTGCTACAGGAAATTCAACTCAGATTCAACAAAGGCTCTGAGCGCCAGCTTGGTGCTGTGCCCCTCCGCATATACCCTGTCACTCAGCCTCACAGCACCCCATTTTGAAAGCACCTCACTGTCCCCGAGTCTGTCACAGAGCCAGCACGTAGCCGAACGGCAGCAATAATGACCACCACGGACTGAGGACCTACTGTGGGGCGAGCCTCATAGTGGGGCTTCCCTCCCTTACTTTGCGAACCCCTGCGAGAACCCAGAGCGTCGGTCCCCCCTTCAGGAGGTCGGTCCCAATTGTTCACTGACGCCACATTTATGAATTTGCCGACTCGATAAAATGTATTTAACTCCCATTCAATACTTCTTCTGCTTCCAGGGTCGTTTGCAAACATGTGCAGAGTGGCAAAACACTCGAGTGGCCCTATTCACACGTTCCCAGACGACGTCCCACAAAGTGACGCTCTGCCTTTCTTGTCTCAGCTCGAGCTGCAAACAACTGGCCTGTGGTCTACTTAGTGCCCTGCTCTTCACATTTTTGTGCTTTTATTCTTTGGTGATTTCACTGTTTCAGGTGGCCCCACAGGTAATGCTAAGGTTCTGTCTAGTGGTCCTACGTGCAAAAAGGCCGTGGTGTCCTCACAGAGAAAACTGGTGTGTTAGCTAAGCTTCCTTTTGTCAGTGAATCAATAATTTCTATTAAATAAGGTGTTTACACAGAAACATAAAACAAGGTTATGTATTGATCGCTTGACGAAAATGCAACCTGAAAACTGACCGGGTGGCAGGAAACCCTGTATTTTCCCTAGGAGAATGGCTCAGTATTTGTTAATTCCGTGCTCCCAGGTGCTTTATAGAACGTGGCTACGGCAAATAACAAGTATTTTTGTCCTTTGCTGGTGAAGAAGTTGTCACCCACCTGGGCTTCCACAGCTAGCGAGTTGCAGGCCATTCCGAGAGGAGTCAGAAACAAGTGACCTCCCCACCTGGTTCTTTCACGAGGTGTGGGGTACATGCTGGTGGCCTGGGACATCAGTGGGGTGTCAGTGGGGGGCAAAGTGAGGCCAACTTGCTATTAAATAGCATTATCTAAAGTTCTTTTTCATTTATCTTTCAATCCTTACGATTGGATACAAGTGAAAGCCTGGGTCTGGTGCAAGTCAGTCCTTAATGAGTCCCAAATCCTCCTGCTAATCCCCCTTTTTAATAAAGAAAAACCCTCAGGTGCGCAGCCTCTAGGAGGTAGGAGGGTCTAGCTGGAATTTAGTAACACTTATCTTTATACTTGCCTTCAAACAGAATACTGGCCATAAATAATGGCTCATGATAATAGTTTTTAACTTTCAACAAAGGGACAGAAACTTTCTTTCCAAATAGATACAATTAAGTACAGGTATAAATATTTAAAGAAAAATGTTAAATAAATAAGTGTAAGGAAAATCCAAGGTGGCCTCTACTGGTTTCTGAAGGAAGCAAAAACCAAGAAAGTAATATGTGAACGACTGATGTTTTAGGGGTGCTGGCTGGCAACATTCTGTCTCTTGATCTCAATGCCGAAAACACAAAGGTATATTAAAACTTTTAATGGTTTGGGGGTCCTGGGTGGCTGAGTCGGTTAAGTATCTGACTCTTGATTTTGGCTCAGGTCATGATCTCACAGTTTTCTGAGATCGAGTCCCATGTTGGGCTCTGTGCAGTGTGGAGCCTGCTTGGGATTCTCTCTCTCCTTCTCTCTCTGCCCCTCCCATCCCTCAAAATAAATAAAGAAACATTAAAAAAAAAAACCTGTTAATAGTTTAAGCCATTATGGCTTAAACCAACAACAAGTTTATTATTTTATCATTCTGGAGGTCAGAAGTCCAAAACAGGTCCGTAGGACTGTGTCCTTCTGGACGTCAGAAGGAAAGAGGATTCCCTGTCTTTTCCAGCTCCCACAGGCTGCCTGCACTCCTTAGCTTGTGGCCTCATCTCCAATCTCCGAAGCCAACATTGAATCTCTCTCTCCTGCCTCCCTCTTTCCTTTATAAGGACGCTTATGGTTACACTGGCCCACGTGGATAAGGCAGGCTACTCTCCCTATGTCAGAATCCTTAATCACATCTGCAAAGTCCCTTTTGCCACGTAAGGTAACATATTCACAGATTCTGCAATTAGGATGTGGATATCTGCTTGGGCCTTTATTTTGCCCACCACATGTGTGAGTGTGAGGGTGTGGAAGCATATACAGGGAGAATAAGGGTGTGTGAATGCACGTGCCCAGAAGCACATGTGTATGGGTGGCGGGGGGAGGGTGTACAGAACCTGCAGGGCTGGGCACTTGGGAGCTAAGACTCCTCCGTGCTCACAGCCTTCCAGCACAGTCAAGCGTGCAGCTGAAATCTGCCACTGTCCCCTCAAAGCCTCTCTTTGCAGTGAGGTCACCTCTTCCCTCCCAGCTGGGACCAGGGTAGAGGGGAGGGCTGGGGATCCCATGATGGGGTGGGTGGTGCTGGCATGCCTAGGGCCCCTGCTGAAGACACGGAGGCCTGGGTGGGGAAGACGGCCCTGGTCCCCTCTCAGCAATCACTCTGTTCAACTGCTCTTTGATGAGCTCCCCCAGCAAATGTAGGGCAGGTTCATCATCTGTATTCAGACAGAGCCATTTGATCACATTTCTGGGCACCACCCTGACCCCATCCTGGTTTGGCTGGGCTTGGGGGTTTTACAAACTGCAAATCCATCTGCCTTCATAACTGCGCCGTTTATTTTCAAAACTGAGGTGCCCCTTGGCACCTTATTAGTGATTACAAAACACAGTAGCAGCAAGCTCTCATTTATGTGCTGCCTACCTTCCATGTCAGCATGCTAAAGCCATCACACACATTATACCCCTCAACCCTGTGCCGAACCCACGAGGGAGGCATTTCTGAGCGAAGGAATCCAAAGCTCAGAAAGGTTAAGTGACTTGCCCAAGGTCCTGAAGCAAGTGACCATGGGAGCTAGGGTCTGAGTGCAGCCCTAAAGGTAATCCACATTGCCTTGTTTCTGGGAAGAGCATGCCTGGGGCCCCATTCCTTCGCTTAGGCCTGCCTCTCCTGGAAATTCTCCTCCAAATGTCCCCATGTCCTGGGGACGGGGGCGGGAAAGTGGCCCAGGTCTGGGGCTGTGCCTCTTGTCAGGTTAGCCCCAGATCTCTTGCTGACAGGCTTCATCCCCTTCAGGCCATGGGCCCAAAGCCTCGGAGAGGGAACTAGCCTGAGGGAGTGGTCTCCAGCCATCTTTCAAGGATATGGACTAAATCTCAGGCTAGAGATTTTTATACCTACTTTCCCTTCCTTAAACACAAAGAAATGGGGTGCCTGGGTGGCTCAGTCAGTTAAGTGTCCAACTTCGGCTCAGGTCATGATCTCACAGCTCATGGGTTCGAGCCCCGCATCGGGCTCTGTGCTGACCGCTCCGAGCCTGGAGCCTGCTGCTTCAGATTCGTGTCTCCCTTTCTCTCTGTCCCTCCCCCACTTACGTCCTGTCTCTCTCTCTCAAAAATAAATAAAACTTAAAAAAAAAAAAGAAATCAATATATAAAATATAATTGCCAAATTGCCTAAAATGCACAGTCCAAATACTCCCACAAAAACCTCACAGTGAGGGTTATGTCAAAAAGACACAGGAGCCAACCGCAAGAGCTCCAAATAGGCAGAGCTAGGACAATTTAAGCGACAAAATTAAAAGTTATTGGATTATAACCCAAAGTATAAAATACATATCCATGAGTCCATAGTGCTATAAATTTATGATCGAATAAATAAATAAGAGAGACAAGACCAAACCCTAGTGCAAAACAATCCCAAATAATATTATATATATAATATATCATATAATATATATATATACATACACACACACACACACACACACACACACACACGCTCCCCACTCAAGGAACAAGAACATAAGACCCCAAAAGCCTTAAGTGTGGGTTGTGCACAGTGACTTCCTTCCAAAGAGCACAGTATGGGAAGTGGAGAGAATAGCTTATTATGGAGACAGACACTTCCTCCGCTATGCGATCAAGGCCAACCTCAAGAGTGTAAGTTATGTTGGTAAATTTGAGGAGAAGGGCACTTTATCTCTGTGTTCTTCCTCCCCAAAACTCATACCCCTGCTCTAGGCATGAGGAAAACAGCAGACAAAGTCCAGGAGAGCGGCGTACCTGACCAGTGCTACTCAAAACTGTCAAGGTCATCCAAAACAAGAAGAGTCTGAAGATGGTCACCCCCAGGAGGAGCCTAAGGAGACTTGACAACCAAACGCAGTGTGACATCCTGGATGAGATCCTGGACAAGAAAAAAGGTGGTAGGTAAAAACAAAGGAAAACTGAATCAAGTAGGGACTTCAGTTAATAAGAGGCACCAGCATTGGTTCATTAATAATAACAAATGTACCATACTAAGGTAAGATGTCAGTAAGAGGGGAAGCTGGGTGGGGAGGTACATGGAAGTTCCCTGTACTATCTTTGCAATTTTTCTGTAAATAAAAAGCTATTCTAAAATTAACAGTTTATTTGAAAATAACACATGAAGGGGCGCCTGGGTGGCTCAGTCAGTTAAGTGGCCAAATCTCGGTTTTGGCTCAGATCATGATCTCGCAGTTCTTGAGATCAAGCCCTGCATGGGCTCTGTGCTGGCAGTGTGGAGCCTGCTTGGGATTCTCTCTTTCCCGCTCTCTCTCCCTCTGCCCCTCCCCTGCTCATACTCTTGCTCGCTCTCAAAATAAATCAATAAACACTAAAAAAATAAAAAATAAAATAGCATATTAAAAATTTTAATATATACATTAAAATTTTTAAAACATAGTATTTATTATTTGAGCTTTAAAAGTAACATAAAAATAATAATAATTTTGGTATACATTCATGTACTTTAATCAATTTCTTAGCCATATCTGTTTCTAATATCATGTCACTGGTCCTTTTCTAAAGAATGTGTGTTTTTTTTTTTAAATGTGGTCTCTTCCCCCCCCTCAAAAAACTGCCTATAATCATCTTCAAAGTTATATGTTATTATTAATAAAATGGAAATTGTTGATACCCTTTGTTGACTCTCCTCTGTAGAGCACAATACTTTTAATTTTTTTTTTTTAACGTTTATTTATTTTTGAGACAGAGAGAGACAGAGCATGAGCAAGGGAGGGTCAGAGAGAGAGGGAGACACAGAATCGGAAGCAGGCTCCAGGCTCTGAGCTGTCAGTACAGAGCCCGACGCGGGGCTCGAACTCACGGACCGTGAGATCATGACCTGAGCCGAAGTCCGACGCTCAACCGACCAAGCCACCCAGGCGCCCCAGAGCACAATACTTTTAACATGAGTATCATTTCTCTGCAGATACCTGGGAAGCTCTGAGCAAATCCTAACAGATGGAAGATATTCTCAGTTCTAATTTCTTTAGATAGGAATGGTTAACTATTTCAGCCCAAGTATTTTCATGGGTAGTGTCTTTTTAAATTCCATTTAGAATATCTTTCTTTAACAAGCCATTATGAGAAGATAAAACTCACCACATAACTTGGCTTTGTAATTCTTTTCAATATTTTGCCAATTGTAGATGCCATAAACCATCAGCCTTCTGTCTCTTCAATCCAATTTAAAATATAAATCTGCCCAATTAAACATAGGAACTCCATCAAAACATTCTTCCCACAAGTCAAAAAAAAAAAAAAAACTATAGAATTTCTACATTACATCTTGACCATCATTTGACCTCCCCTAAGCTAATTTATTCAGCGACTTCTTTGCTTTTGAGGGATCATGTAAATGTTTTCCAGTGTAAAATCACTGAAATTTGCTTACTGCCTTGTCTATAATACCTAAAATTTGATATAGGGTTTTATTTTTTAATTTTTGTTTAACATTTATTTATTTTTGAGAGACAGAGAGAGACAGAGCATGAGCAGGGGAGGGGGAGAGAGAGAGAGGGAGATACAGAATCTGAAGCAGCCTCCAGGCTCTGAGCTGTTTGTTAGCACAGAGCCCAGCGCAGGGCTCCAACTCACGAACTGAAAGACCATGACCCGAGCCGAAGTTGGACACCCAACCGAGCCACCCAGGCGCCCTGATACAGGTTTTAGAAGTTAGTTTATCTTGGCACACTCGTGGAACACTGTGATTAAAGATTTTCAGTTTCTTTTGAACAAAATTGAGAGGACTCATTTACAAAATGTTCAATTCCATTATAAACACTTAAAGTGATTTATAAAGTATTTCTCCAAAGGCTCAAACATTTAAAAAATTCGACTGATGGCAGACAGCAAAAATAAAAACAAAAGCAAAAACAAAATACATCTTGCTATGCAGTGCTGTGCCCAAATCATATTGGAAGACGGAGGCAAAAGGAAAAATCAATAATACTGATCCTGTCTATTCAAAATTTTGATATTTTGTCCATGAGGATTTTCGAATTAATTTGTATTTTTAAAATATTATAGGGGCACCTGGGTGGCTCAGTTGGTTGAGCGTCCAACTTCAGCTCAGGTCATGATCTCACACTCCGTGAGTTCAAGCCCCACGTCGGGGGTCTGTGAGGACAGCTTAGAGCCTGGAGCCTGCTTCCGATTCTGTGTCTCCCTTTCTCTCTGCCACTTCCCTGCTCATGCTCTGTCTCTCTCTGTCTCAAAAATAAATAATAAGAACACTAAAAAAAATTTTTTTAAAGAATAAAAATAAATAAAATAAAATATTATATTAAAATACTATTTATCTTGACTACTATATTTTTTGGTCCTTGAATTTTTCATGAGAGGTGGATGCCTTCTCTCCACCCCTACTCCTGCTGCACCCCTGCTGCCATATTGAACTGTGTTTTAAATTAAATATCATCTTTGCCACAAAAATATTGTAGTGTAATTACCCTTCATGTGTGCATGTTCATACAAATAAGTGAAATTTCTATTTCCATTGATATACCATGGCAGCCTATTCTATCCCTATTTTCAAATATGTGCACCACCACGGATTCCAAGTTCATTTCTGCTCCATGAATTTCCTAATTGGATATGAATATTGTTTTTGCCATGCTGCTGTGTTCTGCTGAAATATACGCTCACATTTGCAAGCACAAGTAACTCTATCTTCAGTGCTGAACTCTGTAAACAAATGTGCGAGAATATTTACGTCAGATGCTTCACCCTCGCCAGAATGAACTTCCCAAAACTTGCTTTGATTGCATTATTGAAATAAACTGAATTTCTATATGAAGCACTTGGTGACCCTGATTTAAAACCGCTGAAGGAGTATGTTCGGTTGCAAGGAGGAGAGACCCTCTCAAACTAGCTCAACTTGGGGACGCTGCGATGGGGATGGTCCCACCGGGAAAGATTCTGGGCCCCTGACGGCATCAAGGAGTGGCTGTACCAGCACTGGGTTGCCTGCCTCCATGTTTCTTTGATTTAAAGGAAGGAAATGAAACTAATTTGTTTAAGTTGCTGTTTGGGGAATCTGCCAGAACTTCACTCTCACTGAGCCAGCATCCAAATCTCTCCTTTCCCACTGAATCCAGTGCAGGCTGATTTGACGGAGCCACCAGGAAGCACATATACAGCTCAGAGTGATGACCCCTCTCCTGCCCCCAGACATGTGTTCTCTCAGCCAATAGCAAGAAGAAACAGCCCTTAGATACAGGACACAGTTCTAGGAATTACAAGACAGGAGGATTCACATCCCAACCCTGCTCTGAGAGGACAGGGAGGGAAGGGACATTATTAAGCATCTATCATGGGTAAGAGGCATCAGCTGTGATGCCTTATTTAATACCGTGTAAAGAACGTGTTTGTTCCTTTTTATCCATTAGGAAACAGGTTTCCTAATCCATTTAGAAACTAAATGAATTGCTGCCTTGGGCATTTGGGCAACTA
Organism: Panthera tigris; assembly: GCF_018350195.1. Classification (NCBI taxonomy): domain Eukaryota; kingdom Metazoa; phylum Chordata; class Mammalia; order Carnivora; family Felidae; genus Panthera; species Panthera tigris. The sequence continues at coordinate 38,390,295 of NC_056665.1, forward strand.
CAACAAAGTATCACAGACTAAGTGGCTTATAAACAACAGAAATTTATTTCTCACAGTTCTGGAGGCTGGAAAGTCCCAGATCAAAGAACCGGCTGATTTGGGTTCTGGGGAGAGCCTGCTTCCTGGTTCAGATGGCCTTCTCGCCGTGTCCTCCCACGGTGGAAGGGGTGAGGAAGTTCTCTGGGTCTCTTTTATAAGGCACTATCCCCATTCATGAAGATTCTGCCCTTATGGCATCATCACCTCTCCAAAGCCCCACCTCCAAATACGATCACATTGGGGATTAGACTTCACATACCTGGGGGGACCTTAACATTCAGTCTGCAGCAATTGCCCAGGGTCATATGGCTAGGAGGAGATGCTGCAGAGCTGGGAATGGAATCCAGCACCTGACCCGCTGTCCCTGCAGCACATGGCTCCCTTGCAGTCTGGGGACACCGTGCCTATCTTTAGGGAGAACTGCTCTTCCCCTCCTCCACCCCTGTGGATCCAACGGGGGCTGCCAATTACAGGCCCCCAGGGGTTGATACAGAATCCAGCTCCGGCCAATCAGCGGGGCTGTGAAGTGTAAGGCCAGGTCGACACATGGAGGAAGTCAGTCTTGAGTCAGAGAGAAAGGTGTTGACAGGCCCAGAGACAGAGAGAGAGCCTGGCAGGGTCTCCTCTACCCTAAAGTAGTGGCACCCTCCCTCGACCCATGGTTTGGTTGTGGGAACCGGTACACTTTTTGACTGAGCTAGCTTGAGGTGGATTTCTACCACTTGGCTCCCGGTGGGAATGCAGTATGGTTCAATCACTTAGGAAAACTGTTCAGTCGTGTCCACGAAAGCTGAATACATGCGTACTCTGTGACCCAGGAATTCTACTCCTGGGCATATGCCCAACAGAAATGAGTGCCCGTCGACACCTAAACACTTGTGCTAGGGGGGTGTCTGGGTGGCTCAGTCGATTAAGCATCCGACTTCAGCTCAGGTCATGATCTCACAGTTTGTGAGTTCGGGCCCCACGTCGGGCTCTGTGTTGACAGCTCAGAGCCTGGAGCCTGCTTTGGATTCTGTGTCTCCCTCTCTCTCTGCCCCTCCCCGGCTCATACTCTGCCTCTCTCTGTCTCTCAAAAATAAATAAATGTCAAAAAAAATTTAAACACTTGTGCTAGGGAGTGTTCATAGCAGGACTATTCACAACAGCCCCAAACTGGAAACAACCCAAATACCAACAGGATGTTAGACAAATTGTAGTATATCCATATTATGGATGCTATACAGCAATGAGAATACACAGTCTATACAGATGCATACAACAGTATGATTCAATATTGCAGACACTAGACTGAGTGAAAGACTACATCCCCTTTCTGTGATATTTAAGAACAGGCAAAACTAACCAATGGTGATAGAAGTCAAAAGAATCGTGACCTCTGGGGGCAGGGGTGGTACTATCTGGGAAGAGGACACAGGAGACTTCCCAGGGTGCTGGAAATGTTCTAGGTATTGGATAGGGTAGTAGTTAAATTTGTAAAAATGTGACTGAGCTGTACATGTAAGATTGGAACGCATGGCACACTTCTTCATATGTATATTAACCCTCACTAAAAAAAAAAAAAAAAAAAAAAAAAAAAGAAAGAAAGAAAGAAGAGAAAAGAAAAAGAGGTCAGCATGTTAACTTCTGAGGCCAGCCTTCACAGGGCCACATGTATGCAATGAATGGTTGCTCCAATGCCATTCTCCACAGTGTGAGCAGATGGGGGACCTTTTGCAAAGCTTTTGCAAAGCTGGATGCTAAGTGTCTCAGGGCTCAATGAGTTGGAGATGCAAACTAGTTTACATTTCTAAAGCAAACAGAGGGGCACCTGGGTGGCTCAGTCATTTAAGCACCCGGACTTCAGCTCAGGTCATCATCTCACAGTCCATAAGTTCGAGGTCATGATCTCACGGTCCGTGAGTTCAGGCCCCGCGTCGGGCTCTGTGCTGACAGCTCAGAGCCCAGAGTCTGCTTCAGATTCTGTGTCTCCCTCTCTTGCTGCCCCTCCCCACTCACACTCCGTCTCTCTGTCTCTCAAAAATGAATAAATGTTAAAAAAATTTTTAATAAAAAAAATAAAAATAAATAAAGCAAATAGAAAGTAGTAGTAGAGAGAGAGAGACAGAGGCAGAGACATAAAGCAGCAAGAGAAAGAAGATCCTTCTCAGTTTTGGTGCTTCCTTTGGAAATGACCGTCCTCCAAGGAAGGATTGTATTCTTGTTCTAACAGATCTGGACAGTGCTGAGCTTCAAGAACATTGGTAGGGGGTGAGAGGGGGAAAACAGATCCCGAGGACCCTGCTCCTATCTGGTTCAAGGGTCCTCACACTCCCCATATGTATTTCTGATCCAGGGCGCGATTTGCCTACTAAAACTGAAGTTACATTCAATTCTTGTCCTAGACATTCCTAAAGTAGCGGGGGGAACAGAAGGCCCAGACAGGGATGTCTCTCTCTGTCTCAAAAATAAATAAACGTTAAAAAAAAATTTAAATACATGATTCCAATCCTGCCTCCCCATTTCAAATGTTTCACTGTATTCCCCAAGCTATCACAGACAGACCTCATCCTCATGCTGGGACCTGGCCCCTAGCTCGCTCCCATCACTTGGCCACTTGCTTCTGCCACCTGATCCCCAAAGGTTTGAGCTTCCTCTTACCACAGTACTCTCGACCTGTGCTGCCCCCTCTGCCCAGAATGTCCTACCCGACCCCCTTCCCCTGGGAGGACTCCCTCCATCATTCCAGGCTCAGTCCAAGCGTCATCTTCTCAGTGAAGCCTTCCTGGACTCTTACATTACCATCCTCTATCCACGCTCAGAGAATGCTGCCTACTTTCAACATCGCTTACCACAATCTGTGAGTATACGTTTGTGTGGCTATCAGTTAAATGTCTACCTCCCCCCACTAGAATGTAAGCTGCCTGGATCTGCTTGGCTCACCTGTATCCACAGAGCCTACCGGGGTGCCTAGCACCTTGAGGGTTCTCCAAAATTTGGTGAGTGGCTGGCTGGCTGATGGATGGGTGATGGATGGGACAGAGAAAGTGTTCCAGCCCAAGTCCATCTGACCACAGGACCCTGCTCTTTCTACTCTGTTTCACCAAGTCTGTGGTCCTAGGACCTCTATGAACACCAAGTAAAATCAACATGGCTAAAGCTACAGCACATCTCAAAAACCTCTGATCACCAGTCCAGAGAAAGGAAATAACCTTTCAACGTCTTGCAACAGAGTGGCCCAGGAATCCCGGCCTCCTCATTATTAAAAAGAATAAAAGTGGTGTTCCGATTTCTCAGGAATGATTTGTGAATGTGGTATTTTGAGTCTGCATGTTTAAAACTATTCTATGGTCTTCATGTTTGTCTGGATCTAAAAATCCTTGGTTCATACTTTTTCTCCTGGGGTTTCTTGAAAACGTCCCATTGTCGTCCTTCTTCATGTATTCCTATTAAGAAGTCTGATGCCAAACTTATTTCCTTTCCGTTGTAAGGAATTGGTCTTTGTAAATTTAAGGCCCAGAGGATTTGTTTCTTTACCCCTAAGTCTAATATCTTGGAGCAGACTGTTTCAGGACTATTTCCCCATGTACAGAGTAAGCTCTTTGAACACACGAACTCAGATCTTATTTCATTTCCAGAAAATGTTATTGTTAGGAGCACCTGGGTGGCTCAGTCAATTAAGCATCTGACTTCAGCTCAGGTAACGATCTCACAGTTCGTGGGTTCGAGCCCCACAGTGGGTTTGAGCCCTGCGTTGGGCTCTTTGCTGACAGCTCAGAGCCTGGAGTCTGTTTCAGATTCTGTGTCTCCCTCTCTCTCTGCCCCTCCCCTACTTGCTCTCTGTGTCTCTGTGTTTCTCAAAAATAAATAAACATTAAAAAATTTTTTTTAATATATTAAAATAAAAAAAGAAAGTGTTATTGTATTATAGTTTTAAATTTTTGTTCTGTTTGTCTTTTTTTCTTTCTTTCTTTCTTCAGGGACTCTAATTATATAAATGTTGACACTTCTCTGCCTGCCTTCTCTAGCCAACAGTTTTTCTTTGGTATTATTAAATCTCATTATTTCATGTTGGTATTCTTAGCTATTTTCATTCCTCTCCTATTATATATTCAATCAAATCTATTCTCCCTTGGGCACCTTGTAACTTTTGTCAGTTCTGAGATTATTTTCCTTTCTATGTCTTTCCTGAATTTAGTAAACACTCATGTTGCATCTATCATTTCTGCTTCGTCCATTTCCTTTCTGAGCTTTCAAATTTGTGATGTGAGGTGGGTTTTTCCCTCATATCTGCAAATATTTGTTTAAGGATATTTAATTCAAGTCAGGGTGTTCTGTAACAGTTTTGCTCTCCATCATTGGTTTTGGAAAGAGAATTTTATCAGCTGAAAATATTTTGATTCTCATTTTTTTTGTTCTGTAGTAGGTTTGTGTAGATGTTGGCTTCTACTTTCTATTTTTTTTTAATTTTTTAAATGTTTATTTACTTTTGAGAGAGAGAAAGAGAGAGAGGCAGAGACACAGAATCCGAAGCAGGCTCCAGGCTCTGAGCTGTCAGCAGAGAGCCCGACACAGGGCCTGAACTCATGAGCCATGAGATCATGACCTGAGCTGAAGCCTGATGCTCAACCAAACGAGCCGTCCAGAAGCCCCTATTTTCTGTCTATTTTTAATATGATGTTTTTCTCCACCAGGACTTACAGGTGGTCCTATGTAGACAAGGGTAAAGACTTGAGAGGCTCTCTAAGTTTCTTAGTTCCAGAGTGTTGCCTTATGTTAGTACATTAAAGTGAAGTGGTTTGGGTAGGTTTCCTTTGTTTCTTTGGACCCTAATTTCTACCACTCGCTCCTTATTTTACTTCACCATCAACCATTTGGAAGATTCCTCTCCCTTCAAGCCATCTCTTTCCCACAAAAATGACTCTTCATGAGACTTCCACCTTTGGTCTCATACTCTGAAGCCCCTTTATTCAATTCCTCAGTAAACAGCACTCTGATTCTTCAGTACTTCCCCACTCAGGGTGAGACTCTTACTTTTGGGGAGTGGTTTTATCTAAGCTCTACCACCATCAGAACTTGATGCAATCTCCTCTTTTTCTTGGGGGTCTCCACTCAACTCTGCCCTAGCAAAGCCTCTGGAGCTGGCTCTGTTGGTTTCAAATGTTTCTTCTGCACTGAGCGATATGATATGTCTTTCTTCTTTGGACTATTAATAGAGTGGATGACATTGACTTATCTTCAATATCTTGCATTCCTAAGACCCAGTTACTTTTTATATATTGCTGGATTCAATTTATTAATATTTTGTCATGGAATTTTGTATTTATGTTCATGAGAGATACTGATATTTTCCTAAATCTGTCTGGTTTGGGCATCAGGATAAAATTAGACTCATTACAATGAATTAGGAAGTATTCCCTTCTATTTCCTGGAAGAGATTTATATGTCAAAAGATTGGTTTCATTTCTTTTTTAGACATTTGGTAGAATTTGCCAGTGAAATCTTTTGAGTCTGGAGTTTTATTTTTCAAATGGCTTTTAACTATAAATTCAATTTATTTAATAAATATATGACTGTTTGAGTTATTTATTTCTTCTTGGATGAGTGTTTAGTGGTTTGTGGCCTTCAAGGATGTAGTTCATTTTATCTAAATTGTCCATTTATTTTGTAAAGTTGTTTATATTATTATTCCCTTATTAGTCTTTTAATGTGTATGAAGTCTGTTGCGATAATTCCGTTCTCATTCCTGTTGTTGGTAATATGTTATCTTCTTTTTTTCTTAGTCAACCTAGAAATTTACCAATTCATTTTTTCAAGGAAACAGCTTTTTGTTTCACTGATTTTTCTCTATTGTTTTCTTATTTTAATTTCATTGAATTTTGCTTTTGTCTTTATTATTTCCATCCTTCTGCTTGCTTTTGGTTTATATTTCTCTTCTTTTTCTAGTTTCTTAAGGCGAAAGCTTAGATTGTTGATTTGAGATCTTTCCTCTTTTCTAATATAACCATTTAACACTATCAATTTCCTTGTAAGCATTGTTGAAGCTGCATCTCACAATTTTGGTTATTTTTTTTTATTCAGTTCAGAATATTTTCTAATTTCCATAACACTTTCTTTTTGACCCATGAATTACTTAAAAGTGTATTTTTTTAAAATTTAAAGTGTTTAGAGATTTTCCAGTTTTTGCTCTGCTATAAATTTCTAGTTTGATCTCATTGTGATCAAATAACACACTTTGTATGATTTCAATTATTTTTAAATTGTTAAGACTTTTTTTATGACTCAAAATGAGGTCTTCATTGTAGGTTCAATGTAAGTTCTTTGCGCACTTGGAAAGAATTTATTTTCTACCGGTTTTTGATTGAATGTTCTATAACCATCAGTTAGTTCCAGTTGGCTTATGGCTCGGCTCTTGTATGTGCTATTTACCTGTTCTATTAATTACTGAGCAAGGAATAGTGAACTCCTCAACTATAACTGTGGAGTTTTCCATTTCTTTGAGTTTAATCAGATTTTGCTTCATGCATTTTGAAGTCCTGTTATTAGATGCATACACACTTAGGATTATTATGTCTTCTTGGTGAACTGGCCCTTTTATTGTTATGTAATGTATACCTTTATCTCTAGTAATTTTCTTTGCTCTGAAGTCTACTTTGTCTGATATTAATATAGCTACTCCAGCTTTCTTTTGATTGGTGTTTGCAAGATGTATCTTAATCTTCTTTGAATTGCCTTACTGAGATATAATTCATATGTCATAAATTCACCTATTTGAAGAGTACTGTTCAATGGTTTTTTGGATATATGTCTTAGTCTTTTAACCTATCTATATCATTTTATCAACATAATTATAGGAAGCATATGGTTGTACCTTGTTTTTATTAATCCATTTTGGCCATTTCTGTCTTTTAATTGGTATGTTTAGTCCATTTAGATTTAATGTGATTATTGATACGTTTGAATTTAGGGCTGTCATTTTATTATTTATTTTCTGTTTGCTCTGTTTTTTGTTCCTCTGTTTCCCCTTTTCTTCTTTCTTTGCGTCATTTAAACATTTTCAATTTTTTTAATGTTTATTTTTGAGAACAAGAGAGAGACAGAGTGTGAGAGGGGGAGGGGCAGAGAGAGAGGGAGACACAGAATCTGAAGAAGGCTCCAGGCTCTGACCTATCAACACAGAACCTGATATGGAGCTTGAACTCACAAACAATTAGATCGTGACCTGAGCTGAATTCGGACACTTAACTGACTGAGCGACCAAGGTGCCTCTGAACATTTTTTAATATTCCATTTTAATTTATCATATTGTATGTTTTACTATATCTCCTTGGTAATTTTCTTGTGATTGCAACTTACATACTTAATTTTTCTCTGTCTACTGTGAACAGATACTTTACTATCCTAAATAGAATGTAGAAATTTTACCATAAGTCACCTTAGCCTCCTTTCTTTATACGATAGCTGTCTTATATATTAGACCTACGTTGAAAATGTCATCCTAGAAGAGTCCTAATTCTTGCTTTCAATTGTCAATCATATTTTAGAGAACTCAAGAGAAGGTTAACAGCCATTTACCCAGATAGTTACCATTTCTGTTGTTTGTCCCTCATTCCTGATGTCCTAAGTTTCCCTGTGGTATCATCTTTCTTTCATCTGAAGAATTTCTTTTAGTATTTATTTTACAACGGGTGTGCTGACAACAAAGTCTCTTAGGTTTTTTTCATCTGAGGATATTTTTATTTCACCTTTATTCCTAAGGATAATTTCACTGGATACAGAACTCTGTATTGGTGGTTCTTTTCTTTCAGTGCTTCCAAGATGTTTCATTTCCTTTTAGCCTCTGGTTTCTGGTGAGATATCAACAGTCATTCAAATATATGTTCTCCTATAGATGATGCACTTTTTTCTCCGACTACTTTCCAGATTTTCTTCTTTATCTTTAATTTAAAAACCATTTGATTATCACATACCTGGGAGGTGATGTTTTTGAGTTGATCCTGTGTGAGGTTTGCTGAGTTTCTTGAATTTACAAATGTGGGAAGTTTGCAACCATTATTTTTGTATTATTATTTCCTGAACTGCACTCTTTCTCCACTCCTTCAAGGACTCTGATGACATGAATGTTTGACATTTTAGTATTGTTCCACAGGTTCCTGATATTCTGTTCAATTTCTTTCAATTTTTTCTCTCCATTGTTAAGTCTGAACAATTTCTATTGATCTATCTTCAGGTTCATGGACTCTTTCCTCTGTCATCTCCATTCTGCTACTGAGTCCATCCAGTTATTGTTAAATGTTGGTTATTATATTTTCCAGTTCTATATTTTCCATTCAGTTCTTCTTCATATCTTCTTTTTTTGTCGTTGAAACTTCCTATTTTTTCATTCATTTCAAAAGTGTTCACACTCACTTCTCATAGTTACAGTAGTAGCTTTAAAGTCTTGTTCTGATAATTTCAATATTTATGTTTTCTCAGGGGTTGACAACTACTGATCGTCTTTTTGCTGTAAGTTGAGATTTTTCCAATTCTTCATATCCCAAGGCATTTTTGATTGTATCCTGGACATTTTGAACATCATGTTATGCGACTCTTGGTCTTGTTTAAATATTAAGAAGAATGTTGATTTTAAAAACAAATTAGCAGACAGTTGACTGAGGCGAGGTTCAACCACAAGCTTCAACCCACTATTTATAGGCTCTGGTTCTAAGATCAGTTCAATTTTCAAAGCCTTTTGTAGTTCTGTTCAAGTGTGTCCTACATATGCAACACCAGTCTGAGAACTGGGTGGTGGTCTGCCCCCTAGTTCAGTTCTCAAAACCTCTCAGATTCTCTTTAGGATGAGATTGATGCATGCACAGTTTGGGAGTGATCCCAGAAGTTTACATACAAAGTTATACAATCACTCTCTGGTGCTCTCTCCTCTCCACACGCACCCCAACACTTTTTGGCTGTCTGCGGCCTCCCTAGCCCGTCCCCCGGCCAGATATCTGCCATTTCGTGGCTCTGCTATGCCCTTCTTATGACCGCATCTGTGTCTGACACTACGCAGGGGAAGGACACAAAGAGAAAAACAGCAAGAATTTGCTCAAGCTCTTCTGTTCACAGGTCTTCTAACAGAGAGAAGGTTGTCTTTCCCTTGGGATTTTAGGTTCCTACATACAGATGCTGTCCTCACCACTGCCACTGCCACCACTGCAAGACTGCCCGGGGGCTGGCATGAGTGAGGATGGAAAAAAGAAAAAATAAACAGAAAAGCTTCCTTCTCCCTGATCCTTAGGAGGCCTTTTTCTACTCTTCAGGCCAGGAAGAAAACTCTATTTGCTCTCTTGAAGCTCCTTCTGCCTGTACGTGGTGCACCCTTCCAGATTTCAGGCTGCCTTTGAGTCCAGGTCAGCCAATACTGGAGGGAAAAAATGAGAAACTCAACCCAATTCGGTTGTACTTCAAATTCTTGTTTCCCTCTCTAATCTATTGGCTACAATTTACTTTCCAATGGTCCACACACTCTGTCCAGGGAGAATAACTGCATTCAGTAGGAGACAAAGTAGATGGTGTTCACTCCATCTTTCCTGGAACCAATCTTTCATTCACTCGGCTTCAATTTCAATTATATTTGTCACTTCTAGAAATTCTCTGTGGTTCTTCTTCAGATTCATCTAGTCAGTTTTGATTCTCTCTCTAATTCTTTTGTCATACATGCAATCACTTCTTTATTTTAGGCAAGCCACACATAATTATTTCATATTCTATAACAGATAATTTCAATATCTTCAGTCAGCGTTGCCATCGGTCTGATTCAGTAATGTTGTTTTCTGCTGACTCTCATTTCATGTAGCTTATTTCCTCTTCTGTTTAATGATTTTTTTTTCCAGTATGACCTCCTGTTCCTTGGAAGTTTATCTGTGAGAAGTCCTTGAAGCCTAGATTTAAACTGTGTTTCTCCAGGGAGTATTTGCAATTGCTTCATCAGGTATCTGGGGAATACTTCAAATTGCATATTTACTTAGTTTTGTTATTTGCTTTTTTTGTTTTGGGGGGGTTTTGTTTTTGTTTTTGTTTTGTGTGTGTTTTATTTTGTTTTGTTTTGTTTTGTTTGGAGAAGGGGAGTGCAGGGAGCACTAGGCAGTATAAATTCTGGTGCCACACCCATTCGAAACTGGGCTTATCCTAGAGATTCTCAGGAAAGAACCTTCTTTCTTCCACTCCAACTCCAGTGAGGACAGAGGCAGACAAGTCTCTGTGGACACTCTTCCCCCCTAGTTTAATAGCCCTCTGGGATCCTAGCTTTATGTAGAGGACTTCTGACCTATTCTCATCTAATTCCCAGGAATTATCCTCTGTGCCATGAGCTATTAAACTCAGACTCTGGGTCACCAGGGATAGGCAGATATCCTGTAGGCAAACACTAGCTCCAAAATGTACTTACCCCATCAGAATCAAGATTTCTTAATGCTCCTACACACTGACATTTCCCTTATTTTATGTTATCTAAGCTATGTTTTTAAAACTATATTTTAAAAAATGTATCCAGGGGCACCTGGGCAGCTCAGTCAGTTAAGCGTCCAACTCTTGATTGCAGCTCAGGTCATGATCTCATGGTTCACGGGGTTGAGCCCTGTGTCAGGCTCTATGCTGACAACAGGTGCCTGCTTGGGATTCTCTCTCTCCCTCTCTTTCTGTCCCTGCCCCATACTCTCTCGCTCTCTCTCTCAAAAAAAAAAAACAAAAAAAACAAAAAAAACAAAAAACCTTTAAAAAATAAAAATAAATACAAATTAAAAATGTATCCAGCATAAAATTTGTCCCAGGGGATATTTCTCTACATATATACTGGAAATGGCAACTTTAGTTTCTGATAGAAGTCCAGATCATAGTTATTCTGATAGCTAATGAACTTAGTTTTATTTCTTCCACCTAATTTCACATTTATTACTGATTATATTTTCCTCCCTCTTTCTTCTTCCCCTTTTCTGGATTGGCCAAATTTCTCTTTATTCCTTATTTCACCACCACCACTAAGTCACATGCCTGTTTGGAAATTCCACCCTGCTTTTCAAGTTTGCTGTTGGTTTTGCCTGTTCACTTCTCGTATCCTTTTAGAAGATTTTTAGACTACCTTTCTTCTCTGTGCTCCAAAATATCCTTTCCCCTCCATGGATTTTCTGATAATTTAGATCACCACTATCCCAAAGAACTTTCTGCAGTGGTGGAAATGTTCTATATCTGCCCTGTCTGATTCAGTAGCCACTAGACATGTGTGGCCATTGAGTGCTTGAAAAATGGCAAGCGCAACTGAGGAACTGATTATTTGGTTTTATATAATTTTAATTAATTTAAATGTAAGGAGCCACATGTAACTCATGACTACCATACTGGACAGTGCAAACTTCAATACTTCATTTTTGACTCTTAACAGGTTTTCCTTTACCGCATGGCCTTTGTTTCGAGAATCCCTACTTAAAACGTCATTATTCATTTTGATTTAACTAACATACCCATTCCTTCCTACTGTTTCCTATACACTCTTTCATCCCCTATCTTTTTTCTTTTTCATCCCCTATTTTAAGATCTCTCTTTTAACCCACACTCCATCGGTTTGAGTATCTCCTTGAGTATTTTGTTCAGTCCTTATGTGCCCCTAAAATGCCCTGACAGAATTAATGGTATCTTAACTAGAATGAAGACTCTTGGGTCATAAACCTTTTTCCCTAACAGAGTGTGGATATTTTGTTGTCCAGTATTGCAGATCTAAAGATTAACGTTAGCTTAATTCTCTTTGAAAGCCACCTCATCTCACCTCTATGAACCTGTACAATGTCGCCTTTCTCTTTCAGTGGCAGGTAGTAATCTCGGAGCTGAAGCATACGAGAAATAGAACTTTCCTTATCTAACTGAATTGCATTTATATTTCGAGCCATCATTTCACTTGGATGGAGGACACCTAATCTTAGTGAAGGCTCCATCTCAGTTCTTGGGTAGGGATGGGAATTATGTAGTATTGAGGTGGGGGAGGAAGAACACCAGGAGGCCCCAGCTCTTGGTCATCTGCCTTGCTCTTCTCCCCCAGGATGTCTAAACATCAGACACTGGTGCCCACTGACTATGCACGGCCTTCTTCTGGGCTCCCTTGCAGCCTCTCTAGGTCCTCTTGTCCTCTGTGCCTTGTCTGTGCCACACTCTTGGGCACATCAGAAACACACTCCTGAGTCCACCCCGCTGCAGGCTATGGGAATCCCTCTTGGGCACCCAGGAGCCTTCTGCTGCTCCTGGCACTTCTGAGAGGCCACATCAGGCCCCTCTGCCTGGATGTGCCCACCGGGCGACTTCCATTTCCACTCCAATGTTGTGGTGCAAGGAAGTCCAGGCTCCTCCCACCTCCTTAGCTGCACCAGGGGCCCAAGGCCTCGCCATACTTAGATCCTCATACCCAACTAGGGGGTCCATCCTCTTCTCTCACCTCCCCTATGAGTCTTCTCCCTCCCCAGCTCATGGAATCTTTCTTTAGTTTGGAGGGGCTGGGGGTAGAGGCACATAGGGAGTGAGTAGCAAAGACTCACTCTTTGAAATGAATTGAAATGAATGAATTGAAATGAAATGAATTGAAATCCAGGTGTCCAGACATCTAAGACAGGCTCCTCCCAAGCCTGCAGTGAGTGTTCACACAGTAGAATGCATCCTGCCCTGTACAGAAATGCCCTGGGAGCCCCTCAGAGCAGAGACTTACTTGCTAGGTGGGGAATACTCGATAAAAGCTGGATGAGGTTGAGACCACCCAGGCAGGAGGTCTGCAGCGCATTCCCACTCTTTGTACACGGTTGAGTCCCCGCTGTGCTCCAGATACTGATCACTCCTTGGCCCACTAGCCAGGGTGCTCTGAGAGATGGGGCTGGGGAAGAGGTGAAGGACAGGAGATGAATGAGTGTGCCCCCAGCATACCACATAGCAAGGCCACCTCACAATGATGTGATGTCAGACGTCACGCTCAGTGCTTTTTTCCATGCATTCTCTTATTGAATCCTCACATCACCTTTTAGAGAACAGAAGAGAAATTCTTCTTCCTTCCCATTTTATAGATCGGGAGATTGGGGCTTCAAGAGATTGAGTAACTTGCCCAAGGTCATACAGCAAGGAACGAAAAGCTGGATTCAAAATCAGCTCAAAAGCTGAGCCCCAAACCTGCACAACATACGGCCCCTTCCGCACCTGTTCGTGGTGATGAGACCCAGTTGGCAGATACGGGAAAAGCCCCAAGGAGGAAAGGAACTGGCTCGAGTTAGTGTAAGAGCCACACCCAAACCCAGCACTAGAGCCTGGGCTGTGTAACTGCAACACCGCCACTTACCAGAGGCTTCTAGGCTAATGGAAAGACATCCCTCCGTTGCTGTCCTGGGGTGGTGGCCACCGGGTAGGCGTAGTGCCTGTCCTGGCCAGCAGAGGTCAGCCTTTCAGGGTCGGCAACAGCAGGGCACGCCCGCCAAGACACTCCTTGGGTGCAGGCAGTGTGCACGCTCCAGCACTGGGGTAAAACCATAGTCCAGCTCCTGACGTTGTGGAGCTACCGGGTGTGCCACGCTGAGAGGACACGGCCAGCCAGAGTGCCACCTACACCTTGCACTTCCTCACTCGACCCGGGAGTAACGCTGCCCAAAGGTCAGCACCTTTACTTCAGAGAGCATGCGCAAAGCCCTGCTCGGGGAACAGCCGCAAGTGGCTCCACCCTCTGGTCTTCGTTGATTGGACCAGAGCTGGACACGTGACACACGCCGGGCCAATCAGCCTTTCTCCTGAGTTTCCAGAGGCACAAAGTCTAGCTCCCAGGTGCCGTAGGCACTGGTGGCGGTCGCCCGGGCCAGGCTGGTGAAAGGGGGCTGGCTGGCCTGTGGGGACCGTGAGGACACACCTCTCAGCTCTCTGGGGAACAGAGCTAACCAACGGCTTCAGCAGCTGCTCTCTAGGCCTTAAAGACCAGCAAGTCCACCTGCCTCACATTACACGTGGGGAAACCGAGGCTCAGAGCGGGTGACACGGTCAAGGTGAAGGAGGAGGGGGAAGTGGCCACCTCCACAGTTGGATGTGAACCGGGAAGCCAACAGAATTACGACTAGGAAAGAGGCGTGCGCGCACACGTGCGCGCGCACACACACAAACCTTCCTCCGCACACACGGCATGCACACCAACACTAGAGAAGGTTCCCGTCATCCTCGCTCGCGATGCCCGCCTCTCCACTGCAGGCTCGCAGCCCAGTCGTGTGTCTGCGGAGGCGGCGCTCCCCACAAGGCGGTGACTGAGCAGGCAGGGCCACAAAGGAGACCCTGTCCTGGGAGGGACAGAGCCCCGCTGCCAGGCACGCTGGCTGGAGGATTCCCCGTTGGCCTTGCCAACTTTCTTACAAGTGCCCTACAGTCAAAAACACTTCCTTTCAGCCTGCCTCGCTCCTTCCCTACCTCCTCCCCCCATCCCCCCACCCTGGATGATCAGCATTGAGCCCGCTCTCTCAGCCTCCCCAGCACCCTGCCCTTCCCCTCACTGATATGTCCTCTAATAAACCTCTTGCACATCTAATCCTGCCTTGGCATCCGCTTCTCAGAGAATTTGGATTAATTCCAGGTCCTTTACCCTGCAGTCACGCTGTGGCTCCTGAAGTTATGAGACATTCATGAGCCACACACCGACTGAGACGTGGCCCAGCAGGTGCCTGCCAGTCCTCACCATGCCCGGGACCCATTACCCCCTAACACCCAGACTCGGAGCATTCACCCCTCCTGGGATGCAGGCATCACCTCCCCCCTTCAGTGCCTGAAGCCTGTCCTCTCTCAGATAATCCCAGTTCTGAGACTCTTCCCTCACGCAGAGGTGAATGTGCAAGCCTGAGGCAGACTGGAAGGCTAGCAGAAAGAGATAGTTATGTATTAGTTTATGGCTATGTTTTATTATCCAGAAGTTTATCAAGTACCTACTGTGTGCAAGGCACAGTGACAACAGAATGGTCCAGAAACTGCACAGGATTTGGAGACACTTGGAAAGCAGGGTCTGAATTTGAGCATTCCCACTCAAAGCTGTGTGACCTTGAATGAGTTACTTAGCATCTCTGGTTCCTTGTTTCTACATCTATAAGTGGGTTGTGCGAGAGTTTCGTGTTACAGAGCACAAAAAACTGACAATAGCAGACTTCTACACATAGCCTATTACTTCTGTCTTTGAAGGAAAGAGCCAGGCCAGTGGGGTCTAACCCTCAATATGGGGCATGCAGAAACCAGCCTCCCATACACAGCTCAGCAGCTGGAGCCTGTGTGCTGGGTAGACATGTGCCTTCTGAAGGTCAGGACCCAACAAGAGTCTGACTTCAGGCTCACGTCTTTCTCTCCTACCACCAGACCTCCTTCCACAAGAGCAGACCCATTGGCTAAGGCCGAGGGCACAAGGGAGGCGGACTCCTCGTGGGAGTCGGGGCACTGCAGAGGACAGCCTGGCTGCCAGCGGGGAGGGCTCAGTGTTGGAAGCAGACATGGAGCCAGTCCTCAGGGAAGGGCTAGAGAGCTGGACATCTTTGACCTGAGTTACCTGGGTAAACTCTCTACATCCCAGGACACAGGTGTAGACAAAGCTACCAGGATGTTCAGAGGAAGGAGAGCTCAGACCCAAGTGGAAAAATCCAGGAATTCTTCCTGGAGGAGGTAGCATGTGGCAACTTTGGAAAGATGCACTGGGGACTAAAGGAGAGGGTAGGACACTCTGGGGAAAAGAACCGACATAAGGAGAGGATAGGACGTGGGAAAGGATGACATAGTTCACCTGGAGTGGGACAGGAAAGAAAGAAAAGAGTAAAAACTGAGGCCATATGAGCAACCAAGCAGGGACCTTATGCCCTGCCCTGGCCAGGAGTTTGATATTTACTCTGTTTAACAGAGGGGCCACAGGATGAGATTTTGAGCAGAGGAGTAGTGCTCTCCACATGTATTAGCAAGAAGGGTGGCCCAGGAAATTCTGCAGGCCCAGGTGTCCCAGGCAGGCCCAGGAAGGTTTGGGCCGACTTTACCTTTGTTTTAAATGGCCCCACCTCCCTGTCTGCGATTTTATCAGGGGCTGAGAGTCAGGGAAGATCTGCATTCTCTGTATCACAAGCCTGTCACACATGCTCTGTGATCCACTCCCAACACACAGGCACACTCACACAGACCTCCACACAAACGCACTCTTCAGAGAGCCAGGCAGGGAGCCAAGCCTGTTCCCCGAGTGCATGGACAACGATGGCCACCAGAGGGCGCCTCTGGCATCCCAGCAAAGAGCCTGAGACTGGGCTTCACCAGCCCCAGGCTGAAGGGAGGGGCCTTATAGACCAACAAGTCCTCCTGTCTCATTTCACATGTGGGGAAACCGAGGCTCAGACAGCGCGGCGGGGACATAGTCAAGGTGAAAGGAGGAGAGAGTAGCCACCTCAACAATTAGATGTGAACAGATGGCCCTTAAACTGCAATTTGCAAGCCGACAGAATTAAGACAGAGAGAAGCACCCCCTGCCCCCACCAGCGCACACAGATTCTCACCACCACTAATCCGGAAAGGGTTTCCCTCAGCACCTGTCTCAACGCCTGCCTGGCCACCGTTAGATGGTCCCTCTTTTAGATTAAAATACCCATGTCCTGCCAATCTCTGTATAAATGTATACGCCCCTCTAAGGGTGACAGATGGCATCCTTGGGCCCTGAAGTGGGAGGTCTGCACTAGATCCTGGGGTCCTGGCTGCAGCCCCGGGGACCCACTGCAACCTAGGAGTGGGAAGGTCCACCTCCCCCTCTCAGGATGTTGCCTTGCTTCTCCCCATTTCTGGACCACCCGGTCTCTACCTCTCCTGGTAATGAGATCCCATTCACCCTTCAACTTTTTCTGTAGCTCCCGCTGGAAACCTTCATATGTCTCTCCACCCTCTTCTCCATTGCTCTCGGGACCCACCTCTGCCAGGCCTCTACCCACCCCGATTCAGATGTGTCCCTGTTCTCGTGTTTCAGCCTCTAGCAGCCCCTCAAGGGCCGGGACTGTGAGTCCCTCATCGACACACCCGGTGCCCGCTCAGATCCTCCCCGGATCCCCCACTGCCAGCTGCTTCTCCCCACGGCTCTTTGATGGAGGGGGACAGCATGGTCCCCCTGAAATCAGGAGACCTGTTTTAGTCGCTGCTCCGCCACCAGCTGGTATGGTTAAATCCCACCCCCACCCCCATCTCTGAGGTCCTCCTACACTCATTCTGCCCACGAGAGGAATTGGCCTAGACACGTCTCGGATCCCTTCACACTCATATGTTCTGAGTGAATCTAAGGTTTAACTTACAGTGGCCCTTCGGAGAAATTTCAGGTCCTCCTGGCAGAAAATTTCCAAGGCCTAGAGTGTGGACCTCCCACCATTGTGGGACTGCCAACTCCCATTCCTTGGACTATCTTCTATAAACAGCAGGGGACAGGAGCTCCTCAGTATGTGGGAGAGAGAATTACACACATGTGTTTGGACTAGTGCAGCAATGAGGCTGCTGGTACAGACAATGCTCTCAAATTCAGACCACAAAGGGTAGAGGTGTTCCTTTCCAAGGATTCCTAATTTTTCTATGCTTGGAAAGCCTTTGGGATGCTATAGAATCTGCTTTAATGGTGGACCTTGAACGGTAACAGGCAAGAGTCCTCAAATTTCACTTGTCAGCATCTGTGCCTCAGACTGGCTTGGCCTTTAAAGCCCTGAACATTCATGTTACCCAAGCCCCCAACTCTTTCTGGACCTTCCTGGGCTCCTCCCTCTTGGCAGAAGCACTGAGTGTCGTGGTCACCGTCTTTTAATAAATAAACACAGGGCAGGCTGCTGCTGAATTCTGTGCTCTGGCTGGAAACTTGAATGGGCCTGGAACTTTCCAGTTTGTGTCTGCAAGGGGCTAGGTTAAGGAGTGTGTGTGTGTGTGTGTGTGTGTGGCGGGGGGGGGGGGGGGGATGGTGCTCAGGAGACCTGCCTGTCACCAGCCTGAGGGTCAGCATCTGGGAGGCCTCAAGGGGAAGATTTGGAGGCAAACAGAGGTGGGTCTGGTCTCAACTTCCTGGGGCTTCTTTAGGCTGCCTTGCAGGACAGCTAGGCGGGAATGCCCAGGCGTGCTGGCTGCCCAAACCCCAAATTCTTCCTCCTCCTGGTCGTCTTCACCTCCCCTCCCTTTAAGCAACAGATGTTCTTAGGTAGAGCAGGTCGGCCCAGGGCATACATGGAGTGCCGGCCTGGGAGTCAGGAGGTACAAAGCTGGTTCCCACCCCTGTCATCAGACCAGTCGCTTTCCTCTCCTGGGCCACGATTACCCTGTTGGTAAAATTGAGACAAGGATTGCTGCCCCACCCAGCACATTAGGAACTCCCATGCTCTTTCAGGCCTCTGAGCCTTTGCAGGTGCTGTTCCCCCTGCGTGGACTCCCCTTTCCCCAGGCTTCCGGTGGCCAACACCTGCTGTGCTAACTTTTGGGTCCTCAGTTCACCTTGCTCACTCTGTCACCCTTGTGCTCAGTTTGAGCGCGGGGGTGTAGCAACCTCTCGGAGGCCCCCCCCACAAAACTGCCCTGGGCGGAGAGGTTTACTGTAGAGTTATTTGCAATAGAATAAGATTAGGTTTTAAATGTCCACAACTAGGAAATGGTAATAACAATAATGACGATGTCTAACACTCACTGAGTGCTTGCCGCACATAGAACGACAATGAACCCTCACAGGGAACTTACGAAGTAGGCAGGGGGCACTTCACCACTCCTCCGCTTTATGGATGAGGACACAAAGGAAGAGGCTTAGTGAAGCTAGGACATGATACATTCATTTCACGGCATATTGTGTGATCATTTAAAATTACGATGATGTGGGGCACCTGGGTGGCTCAGTCGGTTAAGCGGCCGACTTCAGCTCAGGTCGGGATCTCACGGTCTGTGAGTTCGAGCCCCGCGTCGGGCTCTGTGCTGACAGCTCGGAGCCTGGAGCCTGCTTCGGATTCTGTGTCTCCCTCTCTCTCTGCCCCTCCCCCGCTCATGCTCTGTCTCTCTCACTCGCAAAAATAAATAAATATTAAAAAAAAATAAAAATAAAAAAATAAAATAAAATAAAATTACGATGATGTGTTGGTTTAATGCCATGAGGAAATATGTATGCTATAATATTAAGGGGGGGTACATGTATATGTATGTAAAAATACACATATAGATATGTAGACAATAGATATATAAAAATAAAATGTAAATTAAAGAAGAAAGGGGAATGGAAAGACACCAAAGCGTTCACAGTGGTTTCCTCTGGGTCACAGGTTATTTCTGTTTTCTTCTTCGTATCTCCCTGTAATTTCCACATTTTCTACAATAAGCAGACGTTCTTTTAAATCGTGAAACGAGGGGCGCCCTGGTGGCTCAACGGTGAGCATCCGACTGTTAATTTCGGCTCAGGTCATGGTCTCCTGGTTGGTGAGATCGAGCCCCGCATGGGGCTCTGCGCTAACCGCGTGAGGAGGCTACGTGGGGTTCTCCCTCTCCCTCCCTCGCTCTCTGCCCCTCCCCCACTCATGCGTGTGCATTCTCTCTTCCTCTCTAAGTAAATAAATAAACATTTAAAAAGTAAAATAAAATAAATCATGAAATGAAACAGGCATCATATATTGTCTGAGAGCACTTTACATTTTTTTTTTTTTTAACGTTTATTATTGAGACAGAGAGAGACAGAGCATGAACAGGGGAGGGGCAGAGAGAGAGAGGGAGACACAGAATCGGAAACAGGCTCCAGGCTCTGAGCTGTCAGCCCAGAGCCCGACGTGGGGCTCGAACTCACAGACCGCGAGATCGTGACCCGAGCCGAAGTCGGCCGCTTCACCGACTGAGCCACCCAGGCGCCCCTGAGAGCACTTTAAAGACTAGCACTTCTGACCTGAATTGGATCTGAAGAGAAGGCAAAGGACAAAGAAACTTTGATCCTGGAGGTGCTTTTCCAAGCCCCTCTCTGACTTGGTTATCCTCACAAGATTCATTCATTCATTGATTCATTGATTCATTCATTCCCTCACTCTTCACTTCCTCATCCATCTGGGGCTCGGCACGTGGGGAGAGATACAAAGACAATCGGGCTCATTTCTGGGCCTTGCTGAGCTCAGACTGGGAGATGTGAATGGCCTGAGAGGGGCAAGACAGGGGAAGGGTGGTCACTGGGCAGCAGAACAGGGGGCAGGGGGGGCAGGAAAGACAGCACAGGGAGGGGTTGGGGTAGGGAGCGTCCAAGATCGGAACCAGGTTCTAGCTTGGGCAGCACGGGATGGTGGGGCCCCCGTCAGGGACACTCTAGTCACAGCTGGATCTCCAGCTGGATCTCATTCAGATGAATGAGCCACTGGGCCTGAGATGAATAAATGAATGAATGAATGAATGAACAAAAAAGACGAATGACCAACTGAGGAAATACCTGAGCCTTTATCACAGACAAGGGATTAATGTCTCCAATTTATAAAGAACTTCTGAAAGCGGAAAGGAGAGAGCCGACGACCTCTTAGAAAAACGGGCTAAAAATACTACCCAACAATTCACGGGAACAGAAAGCGCAAATGGCCCTGAACCGTATGAAGGATGATTAACATGCTCACATAAAAGAAATGCAAATTGAAACTACTCCGAGATACCACGTCCCACCTATCAGATTGGCAAAAATCCAGAAGTTTCGCAGCGCGTTCTGCAGGGGAGGCTGCGGGGAAACCACTCCTCTCCCACGCAGCTGGTGGGAGCCTGCCGTGGGGGGTAATCCCTCTGCAGGGGCATTTGGCAAAAGCGAGCGACACTGCGTGCATTGAGCCTGTGACTCAGGAATCCCAAGGCTGTAAATCAACTCTGGCAGGTGTCCTGAAAGACGCAAGCAGAAGGCTGTTTACCGCGATTCTATTCCTAACGGCAGAAGACAGGAAGCGAGGAAGATGTCCGTCGGCGGAGGACTGTGGTCATCAGCCCAGTGGAGGAGTCTGGCTGTGAAGAAGCACAAGGGCGATGCAGACGGACACCCGCGGGCGAGATCGCGGGCGAGATGCACCGTGAACGAAGCAAGGTGGATGAAAGTGTGACTGTGTGTTAATGTGTTAACATTCATCTGAGAAAAGGAGGGAGGGATGTGAATATATATGTATAGACACACGTATGATATACGCATGTAGACATCAATGTAAGGAAAAAAAACAATTAAAATATATATATATGACATTCTTTAAAAAAAAATTTTTTTTGATGTTTATTTATTTTTGAGAGAGAGAGAGAGAGACAGAGCATGAGCAGGGGAGGGGCAGAGAGAGAGGGAGACACAGAATCCGAAACAGGCTCCAGGCTCCCAGCTGTCAGCACAGAGCCCGACGCCGGGCTCGAACTCACAGACCGTGAGATCGTGACCTGAGCCAAAGTCGGACGCTCAACTGACTGAGCCACCCAGGCGCCCCTAAAAATTATGACATTCTTAAGGCAAAATCGGGGCAACGTGTGCGCTGGCTAGATATTTGATGATATTAAGTATGATGATGTTAGGTGTGATAGGGTATCTCGGCTTTAAAGAAAAAGAATCCTTATCTTTTAGAGACAATGTTGAACATTGTGAATAAAACAATAAGACATCTGGAATTTGCTTCAGATATCATTTGGTCAGTGTTGGGCAGAGCCGAGAGCCGCCTCCCCCTCCCCATTGCCTGAGGCACTGCTCTGAGGGTCCTGATCCCAGCGTGTGGGGGGACATGGGGGGGGGGGACGACATAGAACCTTCCCTGGAGAACCTTTAACCTAATCGCACTCCAAAGAGTTCCCTGCTGGTGGAAACCCAGACTCATTCTTGTGGGTCTTAAGCTTGACCACCTCTGTAATGTTCTGGTTGAGCCTCTCTAAAGTCCTCGTTTCTTGAAGATAAAGTCACAAAAAGCAAATGTGTTTAAACTATGGCTAACTATGTGGAGGAAGGAGAGACAAGGTGGGTCCAAACTTGTGAGGGGAAGGCCCAGATGGGGAAATGGACGGAGGTTTGGGGTTACAAAGGGGGAAAACACTTTTCAAGAAAAACTTTCTCAATGACCCAGCAGGGCGATTCAATGGCATTGACCGACTGTAGGGGGCGCTAGAAGAACATAAGCATCCCTGGGTGGCAGCAACAGAGCAACTCAAGCCTCGGGGAAGATTTTGGAAGTTCTGAAAGTCTCCCAAAGACATGTATGGCACTTCATCTGTAAAAGCCAAACGGTGGCCATACCTGCCTCCCGTGGTTATTAGAAAGCGTGATCACATAGATGAAGCAATACAAAGGAGTTACGTGCCAAAAAGAAGCCAGGACAACCAAATATCAGTGGGTCGTTAGACGTGTCTCTGTGCTAAGCCCGCTCTTGCAATGTAGAAGAAAGGGCACTCGGGTTCAGAGAACTCTCATTTCAATTCTGTCTGCACTACCGCAGGGCTGTGTGGCCTTGGGTAGGTCACGAGTATCAGTTTCCACATCTGCAAAATGGGCACAGCACCTCACGCTGTTGCTGAGGATTCAAGGAGAGAAATTTGTTGATGTGTCTGATACCCCCTAAGCACAGGCCTTGGGAGGGCTCGGTGAGAGAAAGAGAACTGGACAGGAAGGTGAGCTGGCCTCTGGGTCCCATGGTGGGGAAGCTGCCAGGAGCTCCAGGCTTTGGGGGGACTCTGAGAGAGCAGACTGACTACAGTCTGGATTATGTTGGCAGAGTTGGGCCTCAACCCCGGGTTGGGGCAGTGCTCAAAAACCATGGGAACCAGTGCTTGGCATTGGCCTGGTTATGCTTCCTACAAACTAGGGGACCCTAGTCAAGTGGTTTTACTTCTCTATACCTCGCTTTCCTCTTCCATAAAGTGGGGGATACTATGCCTGTCTCACAGGGTTCAATGTGTGTCTGCAGCTGGGTCAGTAGTTAGCATGTCCCCAGCAGCCTCTCCCCAAGTCCAGCTTTGCCCCCCCCAGTGCCTCCCACTGCAGGGAGACTTTGGGGGTACAGAATCTGAGAGTGGGGAGAAGGTAGAAGCCCTACATAATGAATTAGTTCCTTTCTCCAGGCCAGGGAGGGGAAGGGACCTAACCAAAGTCTCCCAGGAAACTGGAGGCAGAGCCAGGCTGCTTCCTGGAGGGGGTGGCATTCTGGAAAGCAAAGAGCGTCCTTGCACTTATTAGGGATTTGGTGTCTGCATCGTGTCCTTGAACCTCATTCTAGGACTTCCAGTGTGGTTCCCTTACCTTCACCTACAGCGCCTGCATTTCCTGAGTTCCCAGGGAGTAGTGTCTTTGAGGACCTGGGGAGCCTTTATGCCAGACACCGGACAGTCCTGTCATCAAGGGAACAAAAAAAGGGGAAGCTTCAGGCTGTGGCAAGGTCTGGGAGAAAGCAGGAGCTTCTAATGGAAAGTCAAGGCCAGTGTCCCAAGACCCCAACCTGAGGAGCATCCTGCTAGGAGAGTGCACAGACCCTCAGAAGACTCATCCCAGGGGAGGAAAAGCTAGAAAGCTTTAGGAGAAATCATCCTAAGATCAGGGAACCGACCGCATAGCAATGGGTCCAATAGGGTCAGGGGCCCTCCTCTCTTAAAAGAGCTGCTTGGGGCGCCTGGGTGGTTCAGTCGAATTAAGCGTCCAACTTCGGCTCAGGTCATGATCTCACAGTTGGTGAGTTCGAGCCCTGCATTGGGCTCTGTGCTGACAGCTCAGAGCCTGGAGCCTGTTCAGATTCTGTGTCTCTCTCTCTCTCTCTGGCCCTCCCCCACTTGCGCTCTGTCTCTCTCTCTCTAAAATAAACATTAAAACAAACAAAAAAAGAGCTGCTTGAAGTCTTTGGGTAAATTCCTGGTGGCTGCAGCTTCACAATACCTTTCAGTGACACTGACATATTTATGGGTGAGATAAAATGATATCTGGAATTTGGTTGGAAATAATCCATTTGCCAGGAGGGCTGAAAGGTTTTTCATGAAACAAAATGGGCCATGAGCTAATGATGCTTGAAGAGGGTGATGGGGACATGGGAGTTCCTTGTACTACTCTCTTAACTTTTGTACACTTTTGACGTTTTGCATAACAAAAAGTTCAGATGTCCAGAATCAGCCATTTCTCTCCAACTTGACACTCACTGCCCTGGTACCCTGGCCTGGATGGCTGTGATAACCTCACAGGTCAGCCCGCTTTTTCGCGGTGCCCCTCCAGCCTATTCTCAACACGGCCACCAGAGGGAGCCTGCCACACCGTGAGAGTCCCCAGCTCAAACCCTCCAGTGTGGCCCCATCTCAAAGTACCAGCCCCCAACTGGACACTCCATCTGCCCCGTGTTACTTCTCAGGCTCTTCTCCAGCCGTGGTGGACTGTCTTCAAGTCTCCCACAGTCTTCTCCATGACCCTTAGGGCCCTATGTGCTGGGAGTGTCGGGGGGGGAGGTCTGACTTGACCAGACCTCACCCACCCCTCGCCATACTGAAACTTTATAATATTGCATGGCACATAATTGTACTTAAAACAATTTATTTGTTGTTTATCTGAAACTGAAGCTTAACTTGACATCCTGTTTTAGATCAGGCAACCCATCCTTAACAGTCAATGAGCTCCTACAGAAGAACTATATCATCATCTCAACATCCCCAATGCCCAGCACACAAAAGGAGGTGACCCTCCTAGCAGTCACTAAAAAAGCGCCCTCTGGGCTGGTGCAGCCCCTTGGCCATTTGCGAGGATTTCAGGTCTGCTTTCTTCAGTGGCAAAGTGTCCTTTTGTAGTGCACAACCTGCCCAACCGTTCATGGCAGTCTCACCAGAGGCCAGAGAGGCAGGTGGTTCTGGAACGACAGAGGCTGAACCCGCCCTCCCAGCTTCTCCTCTCCCCAGCAGTGGGCAGGGACTGGGAGGGAGTGACCATGCCAAGGTCTAGACTGGCAGCCCCTCTGGGTGTTTTTGGATTTGGGCCCATCTGGGATGGTCTGAATCCTCACAGCACCCCGTGCGGGTGGGTAAAGGGGGCCCATGCCAGGCGCCAGCTGCCCCCATGGCCTGAGGGTGCCCACTTGAACCATTCCAAGTAAACATTTGACCAGCCCGGCCCCGGCCATCATCCCACGCCAACACTTGGCCCTTGTTCCCAGACAGGCCCCTCTGTGTCCCGTCCTTTGTGGCTGACATTTCAGCTGGGCCCTGGAGGGGCTGGGGTGACCCCGTGCCCCATCTGCATTCTGCAGAAAGGCCCTAGGGAGGTGGTCCCTGTGAGGCAGGCACTCGGCGGGGGAGTCCCAGCAGACGAGCCGTCGCCAGGCTGGGCCAGCCACCCCCTTGAACCCCCCACGTGGGCCGCAGGCCTGTGGAGCCCATGGGGCCGCCAGCTGACTCGGCTGCTTTGTTCCAGGCCTGGAGTGGTCTGAGCACAGCTGAGGACTGTGGCTCCTTCTTTGCTGAGAAGCCGCAGATAACGCAGGCGACAGGGCCTGATAAAGCGTCTGTCAGAGGCTTCCTCCCAGACAGGCCCCGCTGTTCCCGCCGGCCTCAAGGGCCCCTGTAGCCCAAGCCTGTCTCCAGAGGTCAGCCCCTCTCTGGGGTCTCAGCCTTCCTGCCAGAGGCTGAGGAACAGGCTGGCAGACCCCTCCCCACTCATATCTTCAGTCTGACTCTCGAAAGTTCCTAAGGCCTCTGGGCCCAAGAACAGAATAAATTAATCCTCTGATTTATTCCCATGAAGAGAATGTCAAGGAATGTGACTCTCTCAATGGAATTCCAGACTGTGGCTCCTGGGGATATAGATGGGATGGGGTTGGGGGGGAGGGCACTGGAATCTCTTCCTAGAGCCCTTCAAATGACATCCTGGGTCATCTCTTTCATGTCACAAAAGTCCACTCTATGACAGGCTGTATGATGGGTGTAGGGGGCACAGGAGTAAAGACATGGCTCGTGACCATAGGAGCTTCCAAAAAGAGGGTACAGGAAGATCCACCCCACGCTGACCTGACGTGGGCCTGCACCCCAGGCCTACAAAGGAGCCTGGCCTGGAGTAGGAGGTGTATAAGGGGGCACCTAGGCAGCCTTGGGGGTATTGGGGTCCTGAGGCGAGACTCGATGTTGAAGGGCAGGAGAGTGGAGACCCGAGGCACCCATGAGCAAGGAGTCTCCAGTCCTATGGAGGCCTTGCCCTGGGGAGGATCAGGTGATGGGGTTCACAGTACCCGGCACAGTACCCGGCAGATGGGGTTCACAGTACCCACTCCGTGCCAAGCTGATAACAAAAGTACTTCCCCATTAATAATACAGAGTCCTGCCTCTTCAGAGCAGGAGGCCACACAGGAGGCCACTCCTAGCTTTTGCTCAGGAGGAGCCCGGTCCCCATGAGCATGAGAGGGAAGCTTGCCTGGTGGTGCAGGTGGCCCAGGCGTTCAGCCTCCCGTCCTTGTCTCTGCTTGCCTGGCTCGGCTGCAGACTTCCTGTGTGGCTTTGGGGAAGTCAACCGCCCTCTCTGGGCTTGGTGCAGGGTGGAAGGGTGGAAGTGGGGTAGCCGTCCCCAGCCAGTTGATCCTGGGGGCACTTGGACGTGGGCGAATGGGATATAGGGGGCTGGGGCCCTGCAGCTACCTTGCAGGGTGGCCCTGGGGTCCTCATGCCCTGCTCTGGGGACTCTTGCTCATGTCAAAGGGAGGGGGTAGCTCTCAATGCTGTGTCACAGGCTCCGGGCCTGGAAAGCTGAGCATTTCTCACTCTGAGTCTCTACCACACACTAAACCTGGGGACCTGGCCTGCAGCTAGTTGCCACATTCCATAATGATAAAGACTATCGTTTTCTCGTCGTGAAGCAAAGCAACAGAAAAAAACAAACGAAAAGGCAAAAAGCAAAAAGAATTGCAATCCCATTCTGTTTCTCAGCTGTCCCCCACAGCATCATCCGGCCCTAAGGGACGTTTGGTCCCTGGTAGGACAGACGAGGCAGGGAGCTGGGCACCAGAGGGCATTCCTTGTCCTGCAGAAAGCACTGGGGAAATAGGGAATGTTCCCGGCGCCTATCCTGAGACAGGCATGACTACATTCTCGCTCTCTTGCTCTTCACCAGCTCTCCAGGTGGTATAGGACTTTTTTTCTTTCTACCTTTTTATTGAAATAGAATATACATATAGCACCATGCACATCGACCTCAAATTCTTCATGGAACCCGAGTTCAATGAACTTTTACATACGCCTAAACCTGTGTGACACCAACCAGATCATGATGCAAAACACCTCCACCATGCTAGAAGTTTCCCTGAAGCTCCCTTGCAGTCAGCGTCCCGCACGGGTAACTGCCATCCCAGCCTCTCTCACTGAAGATTGGCTCCGCCTGTTCCTGAACTTACTAACGGAATAACATGTACTCGTTCTTTGCGCCTGGCTTCTTTCACTCAACGAAATGCCAGATTCGTCCACGTTGTGGCATCTATCGATGGTTTACATTGTTGTTGTGGGATGTGCCGGGGCACAATGATACCATACCTTTTCCAGCCACTCTTCTACGGAGGGACCTTGGGGCTGATTCCATTTGGGGCTATTGTGACCAACCCCTAGGAACTCCTAGTGCCTTTAGGACACGCGCGTTTATTTCCCTTGGCTATGTACCTAGGAGTGTGCCTGCTAGGCACAGAGGGTGGGCATACACTTGTTGTCACAGCTATTTAGACGGTAGGTACATGGAGTCCCATTTTACAGATGGGGAGACGGAGGTTCAGAGAATTTAAGCAGCTGATCCAAGGTCGTGCAATTACCAAGTAGTGAGGACTGGTCTGGAATCCGGAGGTTGTCCTGACTCCAAATTCTTTTTCAGGAGAGGTCACCGTTCCTGCCAATCTTTCCAGTTCTGCTTTCTAGAACAGGTAAAGGAGGTGCCAGGGTGGAGGGAACCAAATAGAAGGGGAGAGAAAAGGGTGACTCTGATGGGCTACTTTGTAAATGGCTGCTGGGGATGTCCAGGCTGCCTTAAGAGGGCACAGCTCCACCCCGAGGCAGACACAGGATAAGTGGGGCGACTGTGGAGTCACAAAGGCGGCCACAGCCCACCCCCTCTGCTCCCCAGTCTCATTGCCTCCCTCTCCCTCCCCATCACTCAGCCGCATGGTATTCCTTGCTCTTTCCTGAGAATGCCAAGC
The DNA here is from genome assembly GCF_018350195.1 of Panthera tigris. NCBI lineage: Eukaryota > Metazoa > Chordata > Mammalia > Carnivora > Felidae > Panthera > Panthera tigris. The sequence goes on from NC_056665.1 coordinate 38,418,452, forward strand.
ATACCCTGCTTCGCGGCCTTTCCACCTCAGCTCCCTCTTTCAGAACCGGACGACCACATGGCACATCCCCCCCTTGGTTGTGGTCTCTGCTCAGTCACCCAACCTAAGAGAGCGCCCCCATCGCAGGCTGTCCCCTTTTTTAAACTCTACCTTAACTCCCATCTGACCTAACAGCTTGTGTATATTTGCCTTTTTGGGCCTGCCTTCCATCGTAGAATGTGAGCTCTATGAGAGAGCCAGGCCTCACCACCTTGTTTTCTGCTCTACCTTCAATGTGCTGAGCAGTCCCGGCACCCAAAAGGCTCTCTGGAAATACTTAGTGAATGAATGAATGAATGAATGAATGAGAAGCCACTAGTGAAGCAGCTAGTGGCAAAAATCGCAGGCCGAGAGGGTGCAGACGCAGAGGCTGATGTGCAAGTTCTGAGATAAGGCTCCCAACGGGGCATTGGTCAAGAACCCCTGAGCAGGGTGAGGCAGAACCCAGTCCGATCATGGTGACCTCCAGACACTGCCATGGCCCAACCGTCAAAGCAAGTTCTCACGCGAGCCAGACGGACGAGGGCAACAACAGTGTGCATCTGGGCACCTTCTGGGAGGGCCCTGCAGGATAAGGGGAATTTAGGATCCTTGGGTGAGGAGCAGGTGCCAATGGCCACGGACCTCCTCAAATGCCTTTTTCATTGTGGGGGCTCAGGGATCATCTTTTTTTTTTTAACGTTTTATTTTTTATTTTTGAGACAGAGAGAGACAGAGCATGAACGGGGGAGGGGCAGAGAGAGAGGGAGACACAGAATCGGAAACAGGCTCCAGGCTCCGAGCCATCAGCCCAGGGCCCGACGCGGGGCTCGAACTCACGGACCGCGAGATCGTGACCTGAGCTGAAGTCGGCCGCTTAACCTACTGAGCCACCCAGGCGCCCCACAGGGATCATCTTTAAAACAGGTGGGGATGGGAATGATACGAAGGATCCAGAAAGGTCCCTATCTCCCCCACAACCCTTGTCTAGAAGACATTCTTCATTCCCCACTGCTACCTGCTGGCCCGGAAAGCCTTTGCTGATTCACGTTATGGCTCTGGGCCTCAGTTTCTTCCTTCTATAAGATGGGCGGAAGTTGGCCACGAAGTACAGTGAAGAAACAGCCCTCGATCAGAGGTCGCTGCCATGAATTCTCATATCCCAGGACTGCTGTGTGTTTCTGGCCAAGTTCTGCCCTCTCTGGCCTTCAGATTCCCCATGTGTCAAATGAGGTAGCGTGTCAGAAGTATCTCTGAGGACTGAAATCCTCCCTCAGGTGTGAGTAAAGTGGCTGACACCCTGTCCTTTCCCAAGGAGGAGAAAATTTATCCAGGAAGGCAAGGAGACAGAACCGAGAGAAGAGATAAGAGAACATGAAATAGGAAATTTGCCAATGTTACAGCTTTGCCCTGACTGGGGCTTGCTGGACGTTTCCTCTCTGAGCCTCACTGATTGCCTGGGCTGAGGCTTGGGCCGTCCAGGCAGGTGGATGGGGAGCTGTGTTCCACTGCTTCTCTTTCTATACGCGGGGCTCTGAGATGCAGGTTACCAACACCAGACTGCTAGCTGGGAACCATCGCCCAGAGTCTGTCCAAGCTGCTCACTGTCCTACTACTTGTCTGCCCGTGACACCAAGACGGGGCAAGGGTAAGTCCGCTTTTCACACCAGTTCAGAAGGAGACCCATCCACCCATCCCTGGGGTCTTCTCGGGGATCCCACAGACCATTCTTTTGGCCACGCCTTCTGGGTTTATGACATGTAGCCCTCGGAAAGATCGAGTGACTCGTGCAAGGTGACTGTTGCTCACACAGCCGGTGAGTAACAGGGCCAGAATTTAAACTCAGGTCTGTCTGACTCCAGAGCTGCCGACTGGTGCAGGAAAGGAGCAGTCTTGTCCTTCAGGAGCCCAGATGCCTGAGACACTACCTTCTGCTGGCAAGGGGTGGGGGCGAGGAGCCAGGGCCTTTGCACCTGCTGTGTGCTTTATCCAAAGAGGCTTCCCCTAGATAATTAATTGCCTTGCTCACTGCCACACTTCACTCAGGTCTCAGGTCAAAGGGCATTTGACCATGAAGGCTTTCTTTCTAGGACCACTGAGCCTAAAATAGAACAACCCCTCCAACTCCCATCGTGCCTCTTCCCTTTACACCATGACACCTATCACCCTCTGAAGCACTATCTTGTCTGCTGTGTCTATTTATTTCTTTATTGCTTATCTCCCCTAAGAATGTGAGATTTTATCTGTCTTACTTATCACTATAACCCGAAGGCCTGACACGGGGCAGGGCACGTAGTAGCTGTGCCATCAATATTCGCTCGTGGAAGGCATGCGTGATTGGGTGCCTTTCCCCCTAATAAGTGAAAGAAAATGGAGCATCTATTATCTGCAAGGCGTGGGGGAGAGGACTGACCCGCCCACATCTCATTTCTTCCATAGCTGTTGTTAACCCATTTCATGGATGGGGGAACTGGGGCTCCCTCCAGCATCAAAGACCCCCCCGGAAGGGGGAGTGGCAGAATAAGCAGTCCATCAGGACTGGGGCCTTTGACCCCTTGGCGGTCTGTCTCCAAGCCCAGTGCTCCTTCTAAGAGTTGGGGCAGGGCCCAGAAAAGGGGAGGGATGCCTGCGGCCCCCAGAGCCCTCGCAGGGGGTTGTCCCGAGGTGTGGCCACCAGGCTCTGGCCCGGAGCCTCACAAGCCACACCCCGGGCCCGAGCCGCTCCGAATTCCTCCAGCCCCACCCCCGCCCCCGCCTGGCACCGCCCCCCACCCTTCCCCCCGCCCCCCGCCCCCCGCCCCCTGCCCAGCAAGGCTGCCCCCGAGTAATGACAGGAGAACGGGCCGCGGGCCGCTCGTGACCCCCCAGGTTCCCCTAGCCCCCGGCCCGCCCGCCCGGAGCCCCCAGACTCGGGGCGCCCGCAGGCCCCGCGGGTCAGCGGGAACCGGCAATTTCCCGGCCGCCCGCCCCGCCGCCCGCTCTGTACTTAGCCTGATGACGGGTTCCCGCGGCCCTAATGGCGGGGCGGGCGGCGGGTTCAGGGCGGGCGAAGCCGGCCCAGCCGGTCCCGTGCTCGGCTCTCAGGCGGCCGCCGGGCCTGTGTCATCCACCAGGAATTTCTGTTTTCCCCTCCGCGGGGCTGGAAGAAAAAACAATAATTAGGTCACTGGGCAGGCGGCAGAGAGGGTGTGGGACAGGCCAGTGGCGCCCTGTTGGGCAGGGAAAGGGTCTGGAAGGACGATGGGGAAGGAGAGGCCCCCACAGTGGCCCCTGTCCCCTTCCTGCCCTCCCCAGGATGCCAGATGATGGAAGCAGAGGCATTCCTGACCTTTTCCAGCATTCACTCGCGGGCCCATTCATCGTAGGCATTGACTGGGCACTTCTGTGCACCTAGTTCTGTGTGTGGTAGGCGCTGGCGACTGAGCATTATGAATAAGAAAGAAGGAAGGACTGGGTAGTAAAATCCAATGGGCGGCCTGCACTGATATACAGTGGGAGGCCTGCTGCACAGGGCAGGGGAGTCTTAGGGGACTAAGTTTGGGGGGGGAGCATGGGGCTGCAGGTAGTTAGGGATATTTCTTCCGGGAAGTGGCACCTGCACGGAGACCTCATAGAGGAATAAGGATTGGCCAGGCCAAGTGGAGGAGGAAGCAGGAAAGGAATTTGGGAGTGGAAGGAACAGCATGTGCGAAGGCTCAGAGGTAGAACAGTGCACATCACAGGACCGCCTGTACAGTAAAGAAGCATCACATGAACGTTTCGTTCTGAATGTGACTTCAGTGATTACAGACACGTATTTTTGGTCCAGTGAGGCCCCTAGACATGAGGCAGCTACTCTGATGCTGAGCTGAAGATACAGCCACTTGTTTCTGCACTGGAGGGAAACCGTTCTGCATTTACTGAGAGGTGGTAGGCACTGGGCTCTGTACCTTTGGGCAGGTTAAAAGATTTTCAAGTGTCATTTGGACTTAGCACATTGCTTGCCTTTCACTCTGACCTTAGGACAGCTCCCTGGACCAGAGTAGGACCAGGGGAGGCCAGAGCAGCTCTGTCCGGCTGCATTGTCCCAAGTATAAGTGATGAGACCAGGGAGGTGGGCAGAATTGGTGCATAGAGGGTCTTATGAGTCATGGTAGCGAATTTAGACGTTATCTCACGGGAAATGGGGAACAATGGTATAAAACAGGGTGGGAGGGGACAGGATCAGATTTCTGAAAACTAATAGCTTATAATAACCACCAGCGATTTAGCTCCCATTATGTGCCAGCACAGGGCTAAGTGTGTCACACATAGCATCTCACTAAGCTTGACGACAATCTTGTGAGAACGTTTCTCAGTCCCATTTTATAGAAGAGGAAACAGCCAGGAAGCTCATTTGCCCCAGGACACCTGCCAGTGAAGGGCAGAACCAACACTGAACCTTGCTAGGCTACGTTCTGGGAGCTCTGGTACGAAAGGCAGAGGCTTTGTCCTTATCCTCAAGGAGCTTGTCACCTGCTGGGGGGCATGTGTGCGTGATCTACTCGAGCCATGTCAGAGTGGAGGTTACTTCTCTCTCCTGTGATGACCCAGGAGTAGACTGTCCGGGACTGGAGCAATGGTCCTACTCCAGGAGGTTGTCCGGGCACCCAGGCCCCTTCTACCTTGTTGTCTGCCATTGTGTGTCCAAATTGGCCCCCTCACCACACCCACGTTTTGGGGAGGAGCAGGAGGGAGCATGTCCTTTCTCCTTAGGGGCCTCACCTCTGCATCTTCATCTAAACCTGCACCTGCGTCTGTATCCAAATCTGTACCTACATATAAATCTGTGTCTGTGTGGATAGATCCACCAGTGATGGGTGGAACCGCCTCTACCGGTGAAGCATAGAGACAGAAAACATGGCGATGAAGACCATCGTTTCACCTCCTATTCACGTCCTGGTGGTAGTTTTCTTTAAAATATTCTTGCACATAACACCCGATGACCTGAACAAAGTAGAATACTTTAAGTATGGTTATCACAAAAGGAAGTTCCTTTTTTTTTTTTTCAAAAATGGTTCCTTATAAATTGGGGTGTGTCATTTATATCTGTGGGTTTCATGGGTCAGCAAATATGGAAGCTGCTTGGCAAATTGTTGCAAAGATGAACGAGACACGACCCTCCCCTTTATGGTTCTTTCAGCCACACCCCACTCCCTCAAAGGAGAGGGTGCCTAGACAGGCACTTGGGGACTCTGCAAATTGCCCTTGGTCCGAGCTTTGGGGCAACATCAGGAGAGCCATTCGGGAGACAGATGGTCTAGAGCACTGGGTCTCAAAGTGTGATCCTCCCCCGGCACCATCGGCACCACTTGGAACTTGTCAGCCGTGCAGAATCTCAGTCCCCACCCAGGCCCGCAGAATGAGAAACTCTGAGGGTGGGGCCCACGTATCTGTGTTTACATAAGCCCTCCAGAAGATTCTGATACAAGCATACATTTGAGAGGTACTAGCCTAGGGCCCTGTGTACTGCACTGAGAGTCAGAAAACCTTGGTCCTAATCCTGGCCCTGGAAGACTAGGCTCTGTGACTTTAGGCAAATGGAGTTCCCTTCCCGGGCCTCTGAGTCTTTAGGTGTTATTGGTGAGCTTGGTCCTGGGAGCTGGAGGCGAGCCAGATGGTTCTTAAGGTGCTTCCCGGCTCGGACAGTTCATGATGTCCCAGCCCGACTGCTGGGAGTGGGGCCTGGGCCTTGAAGCAGGGAGGGAAGCTTCCTTTGTAGGGAGATTGTCTCGGTCCAAAGCATTCTAGTAACAGGAAGTAGAGTCATGGCAGTCTCCCTTGAGGGTCCTGGCGTGCGGTGACACCCTAATGGACACCGTGCAGTCCTGCCCAACCACGGCTCTCTGTAGGCTGAGAAGCGGGACACAGGTTCCCAGTGGATCTCAGCGTGGATCTGGATCTGATGAGCGCTCTAGTATGTTGTTCATGTTGCCCATCTTTCTGCCTGGGCCCAAGTCCCCCAAATCTGGCATCCCAGATCCCGCCTAGAGGTGGAGACAGCCGGGCACCAAATTTGTCCTGGCCCACCACATGGGGCAGAGCCTTTGCTAGTCTTGTCCTGGCTTCTCCAGGTAGGATGTCTGAGAACAGTCAGACCGTGTCCCCCTAGGATCTGAGGATGAACTCTCTCTCTTGAGCCCAAGACTATTCAGGCTTCTGTAGGGTCTGGGCCCGGGTTCAAGGCCAGAGGCCCCAAACTTAGATGGCAAAGCTGCTCTCCCAAAGGGTACTTAACCTCAAGCCCTGAGGAAACCAGGCTGAGAATCACTGAAGTCTGTCTTGCGATTCCCATTCCATAGGATTCTGTCTGAGCAGGACTTGCTGGGGAGGCGGGGAGGAAGGCAGCCTGGCGTGTGATATATAAAAATCCTGAACCCTAACTCAAGACCCTGGGTTCTAACTGTGGCTTTGCAACTAATATTCCATATAACTTGAAACAAGTCAGTCTCCTCTCTGGGCCTCAGTTTCCTCACCTGGCAAATAGAGTCATAATGCCTACCTGAGTATGAAACTCAAGGAGAACGAGACAGGTGAAACCCCTTGTCAAGTTGAAGGTAGGATGCCCCTATTTTCCAAGGGGGTTATGGCTGGAGAAGTTGGATTTGGACTGTATTCTGGCTTCATAGCTCTCCAGCCATAAGACCTTGGGCAAGTCACAGAACCTCCTGTCTATGAAGTGGGCTGGCCTCCCAGGGGTGGCAGGGGAAAGAATGATGGGAAAGGGGCCAGGCACACTGCAAGCACTTGATTGATGTGTGCTGTATTAGTTATCCAATGCTGCATAACAAATTGCCCCAAAAGTCAGCCACTTAAAACCACACACATTTATTGTCTTAACAGTGTCCATGGGGCAGGAGTCGGCATGGCCCAGCTGGCCCTTTGCCACACGGTCTCTCATAGGCCACAATCAAGCTGGCGGCCAGCACCGCAGTCATCTGGGCCCGACCAGGGATGGATCTGTGGCCAAGCTCACTCACATGCTTGTTGGCAGGATTTGGGGCCTCGTGGGTTGCTGGACTGCAGACCTGGGTTCCTCACTAACCTCGCTGGCCTCTCTGGCGGCTGGCCAGAGGCCCCACTCAGGTCCTTGCCGTTTGGGCCTCTCTCCTGGGCAGCTTACAACATGGCAGCTGGCTTCATTCAGAGAGAGCAGAAGGGTGCCCAGAATGAAAGCCACGGTCTTCTGGTAACCTGATATCAGAAGTGACGACCCATCACTTCTGCTGTACTCTGTTGCGAGAGGCAGTCACTAAGTCTAGCCCACACCGACCAGGGGATTACACAAGGGCATTAAATCCAGGAGGCAGGACCACTGGGCTCCCCACCACTCCGGGCAAAGCCCTAAGTGGGAGGGAGCTGTGGACGGAGGAAGATCCTGGGAGAGGTCAGAGGACTGCGCTTCCCGGCAGAGGGACTCCTAGGACAGGGTCCCCAGTGTCTGCACACCCTGATTTTTATCTTCCCTGCAGGGCCTGTCCCATGGGGAGGGGTTGATATTTGTAGCCAGCGGGAGCTGCATTCCAGGGCCGGGTACTTAACATTCCAGAAGAGCGCTCAGCTAATTATTGCCTTGCCCGGCCTAGGCCTGGACCACCCCGGCCCCCCCAAAGCTTCCATGGCTCAGCCAGAAGACTCTAGTAGCTTAGTTCTTGGGTCATATTGAGAGGCCCAGAGGTGGGCCGGACTTAAACGGGGTCACATGGCAGTGAGTCAGTGACAGTGTCAGGGCTGGAGCCTGGGGCCTTTTACCTGTGACTTGTGGACAAGGGGGCCAATGAAACGCAGCAGGAGCCGTGGCGCTGAGCCTTCGGAAGAGGTGGACGAAAGCAGGCCTCGGACAAATGGCTACTTCTCTGAGCTTCCATTTCCTTGCCTGTAAAAAGGGGAATTTTCTCAAAATCCTCTAACACGTGACAAAGACTCTTTCCTTGACCAAATTTCAGACAGGCTTCTTGGAGGCCTCTTTTTGACCAGGCCTCATCCTTGGGCCTTGTCTTTGGCCTGCCCAGCCCAGTTTTAGCAAGAATCCTGCTAAATCAGTTTAGCAAGATGCCCCACCCTTGACATCCGATCCCCCTTTCCTGCCTTCAACAAGAATCCTGTTAAGTCGGTTTAGTAAGAAGCCCCTACCCATGATGGCAACTCTTCGTGATTTTCCATCCATTGCCCCCCTCATCCTGCTCCTTGTCTATAAAGCCCCAGCTGTCTTCGCTGTATTCAGGGTGGAGCCCGACCTCTCTCCCCTACTGTGGTAGTCTTCCTACCTCTCCCAATGTTCCTGAATAAAGTCTTCCTTACCTACCCTTTTAACCATTTTAGCTAGGGGCAAAAATAACTTTTCTTTAGGGGCACCTGGGCAGCTCAGTCGGTAGAGCGTCTGACTCTTGGTTTTCGCTCAGATCGTGATCTCACAGTTTGTGGGTTCGAGCCCGGCTTCAAGCTCTGCGCTGACAGCGTGGAGGCTGCTTGGGGTTCTCTCTCTCCCCCCACCTTTCTCTCCCCCTCGCCGCCTCATTCTCTCCCTCTCTAAGAATAAATTGTAAAAAATAAAGCATAAAATATGCTCAAACGTTCACATACACATGGCACAGGTGTAAAACTTCATACTCCCTCTCTGTCTCCCCAGCTCCCCTTCTCCTTCCTGGGACAGCCTTTGCGAGTACCACATATATACTTTTCTTCTTACGCAAATAGTAGCTTACTACATTCACGGCCGTGCACCTTGCTTTCACTTATTATTATATCTCAGATTGCTCCATACCAATCTACGTCATTCTTTTGACGCCTGCATTGTATTCTATTATATGAATACACCAGCACGTATTTAGTCTCCAAAACGGCAGCAGATTCGTACTGGCAACCCAAACTTTGGTCAACAAACATACATAAAGCGTCTGCCAGGGCTCAGGCATTGAGTGTGTCCTAGAGATAATGGGGATTGCAGTCCGGGCTGTGCAAACTGGAGCCTCCAAGGCTCATGAAGGCAACAGAGGGACGAGGGCATTGCAGAGCGGAATAACAGGAAAAGAGTCACTCCAGGAAAGGATGCTTCTTCATTGGGCTGGGAGAGGGGTGGGTCTCTGAACACTTCAGAGGGCTTTCTTTGAAGGGTAATTTGGATGTAGGTGCTAGGAAAAGGAAGGATGGCATTCTAGGCCAAGAGGACTGTGTGAGCAAATTAGAAGAGAGAGGACAGCCCATGGCATATGAATGAGGACCCAGGACCTGTGGATGGAGGTGGAATGAGGCTATTTGGAGCCTGAGTCTGGGGAAGACTTGACTTTCAGGGGAAGGCCACGGGCTGATTCCTGCTATTCTCCCCGAGTCTCCATGGTGGCCATCTCTTCTGGAAAAGGGGCCTCTGGTGGTGGTGGTGGGGGGGGGGGGATTGGAAAGAAAAGGGGCCTTTTAGGGAGGAGGCAGGGCAGAGGCCGCTCTAGGCTGGATGAAGCAGTGGCTTTCGATTATCGATTATAGATTATCAAGATCTGCCCTGTGCTGGGCATTTAATTAATTTAACTGAGGGGCACCTGGGTGGCTCAGTCGGTTGAGCGTCCGACTTTGGCTCAGATCAGGATCTCATGGTCCATGAGTTCGAGCCCCACGTCGGGCTCTGGGCTGAAGGCTCAGAACCTGGAGCCTGATTCCAATTCTGTGTCTCCCTCTCTCTCTGCCCCTCCCCCGTTCATGCTCTGTCTCTCTCTGTCTCACAAATAAATACACGTTAAAAAAAATTAAAAAAAAAAAGAATTCAAAGGAAGCTTGTATTCAGATTTAAAAAAAATAATTAATTTAACTGAACTTAATTTTTGCTGCATTTACTTTATCTATATTTTACATATTTTATTTATATTTATTTAATTTAGGAGAAGTAGTTGCAGACATCATGGTATTTTCCCCTAAGTATTTCAGCAACTATTTCTTAAGAATGAGGACATTTTCCCACAATCCCTATATAGTGATGGCACTCAGGAAACTTAACATCCTCATACTCTTATCTAATGTCCTGTCTATATGCAAATATGCAGTTGTCTCAATGTCCTTTATAGCTTCCCTGTCCTACCCAGGATCTGATCAAGGACCACCCTTGGCATCTCCTTTAATCCGGAATCATTCTCCAGACCTTTATTCACTTTCTTTCGTCTTTTCATGCCATTGGCCTTTTGGAAAAGTCCAGGCCAGATGCTTTGCAGAGTGTCTCTCAATTTGATTTGTCTGATGTTTCCTCATGACTAGATCCAGGCTCAATATTTTCAGCAGGAACCCTGGTGCTGTATGCTTCTCAGGTGAATTGGCCCCATAACTAGTGGTATTAAATGTGATCCCTGGGTGGGGTCCGACAAGGAGCCTGCACTTTATTTTGCAGATGAATAACCTGAAGCTCAGAGAGGTCACGTGACTTGCCCCCCTGCGCGCGCGCGCGCGCGCGCGCACACACACACACACACACACACACACACACACACACAGCTAGAATGAAGGAAGACCAGCCCCGTTCTGACCCTTTTTATTTTTTTTTTAATGTTTATTTTTGAGAGAGAGGGGGGAGAGGGGCAGAGAGAGAGGGAGACACAGAATTGGAAGCAGGCTTCAGCCTCCAAGTTGTCAGCACAGAGCCTGACGTGAGGCTCGAACCCACTAACCTAATGCGATCGTGACCTGAGCCGAAGTCACATGCTTAACCGACTGAGCCACTCAGGCGCTCCCCCCAACCCATTCTGGCTCTTAAACACTGCTCTGTGCTGCCCTTCCACAAGTAATACATAATCATTATGGGAAAATTAGAATACACACATATGAGTACATGTTTATTTTTATAAAAATGGGGCCATCTTGTTGTCCAAGCTGCTGTTTTCATTTAATACGATACAGCCCAAGAGAGGGAGGCACGGGGCCGTGTTTGTCACCTGTTCTCCCTGTCACCACCTGTTCAAGCTTGCCCCAGAGGTGCCAGAAACTCAACATGCTCTTGAAGGAGCCAAGGAGAGGGCTGGAGCCAGTGGGCTTGCCCCGATGTGGCTCCCAGACCCCTTAGCGACAGGGACCCTAAGAGGCTGCAGATGGAGGGGCAGGGGCACATGTGCCAAGCCTGCCCTCTCTACGTCTCCACAGCCAGCAGGTCCACACACCGGGCAGCCTGGACATGTTCCCCCATTTGGGTCTCCCTCCAGTTACCCAAGGTTGCAACTCAACCCTCTATGCTCTCAGCACCTCCTGGATGTCATGGGAGCAAAAACCAGGCCAAGCGGTTGCCTGGAGAAGTGGGCGGGGCCCCACACGATGTGGGTAGAGACGCGGGCTCTGGTCTGGACTCTGCCAATGATCGCAGAGTAACCTTGGACAAGTCACATCCCTCTGCTTTCCTCATTCCTTCACTTCACGGTCCGTTCTGCATGCCCGGCCAGGCGGGCTGCTGGGGAGTCAAGGTGGCGCAAGGATTACAATCCAGGGGGGACATGCTGAAGTAGAGTCAGGGGAGGGTCCAGGTGTGGGGCCTGAGGCTGGTACAACTCAAGGACTGTTTGTAAGAAAAAGAACACCAACTTATGAATATAGAACTGGGCACAGAGACTTGCAGGAGGCCTCCAGGGAGTGGACTTGCCCCAGAGGCCTCTGGGAACCAGCTTCTCCCCAACATGCCCTTGGGCCCCTGGGTCTCTACCTGGGACAACATGGTCTAACACTTGTGGTGGACCCTGGAGCCTTGTCTGCTCTGCACTTTTTAATTTTTTTTAACATTTTTACTTATTTTTGAGAGACAGAGAGGGACAGGGCATAAGCGGAGGAGGGGCAGAGAGAGAAGGAGACGCGCAACCTGAAGCGGGCTCCAGGCTCTGAGCCGTCAGCACAGAGCCTGACATGGGGCTCGAACTCAAAACCGTGAGATCATGACCTGAGCAGAAGTTGGACACTTAACCAACTGAGCCACCCAGGCACCCCCCCCCGCCTTTTGCTAATATTTTACTTAGAATTCTTAGATCTACATTCACAACGAAACCAGTCCTGAGTTTTCCCTGAGCTGTTCAGTCTATAGACTGTCAAGCAACTACTAACAAGAATAACTCAGGTCTCTGTTCATTTGGAAGAATGTGCGTAATCTATTCAGTGGGGTAAAAAACAAATTATTTATGTCATAGAGCATGATTCCACTTCTTTCGAAAACTGTACTTTCATAGAATTCAAATAAGTGAACTTCTAAAAGATTTTCAAAGAGCAGGGATGGCTGGTCCCGCCTCTGGAGAGCCTACCTGTCTGCACACGGCTAGGCCTATACCTAGAGCTTCCCGAGCGGCCAGGTCTCCCGCTACCTCTCCTAGGAACCCCTCGCTTCCTAGGACCCAGCCAATGTTAGGTCTTCTCTATCTGACCCTCTAAGGGCAACCACTCACCCCTGGGGAGGAGGGGAGCCAAGCCTATTACAGAGGCCGGCTTTATCCTACATGGTGGTTCAGCAGGAAAGCCCAAACAAGGGCTCCTGAGTCCTGAGGTGGGACCATGGCAAACGGAGTGTGAGGGGGAACGGAGAAAATGTCACACCACCTGGGCCCTGAAAGGTTTCCCAGAGGGGCTGGCTTAGGTTTGGGGTCTGGGGGAGGACCATTTCTGCCCCAGGCGGCCCAGGCCCATGACTCACAGGCAGGCCTCAGAGCTGTGGCAGGATGTGATATCAGCCTTCTCTAGTAGCCAGCCTGGTCTAGGGCTGGGCCGGGCTCTACCCGGACTCCCCAAGGAGGCGGCCCCCAGCCCAGTACTGAAAACGTAAAGCCTAACCAGCATGGCTCTTTCTCGAGATGCACAAATATAGTTACCAGAACAGAGTCAAATAAGCCCCGAGAATCATGGACTGTGTGTGTGAGGTCCAGCACAACTCCCAGGCCAGTGACTTTCAAACACAACCCCTAACAGCAGGGTGGGTCGTAAGTGCCCAGGAGGAGTTCCACTTGGCCCCTAGAATCAGCCAGCCCAGACTCAAGTGCCTGTCAGCTGCGTGACTCTAGGCACGTCACCTAGTCTCTCTGAGTCTCAGTGTTCTCATCTGTCAAATGGAAAGAACAACACCTGCCTCCCAGTCATCATAAGGAATTAACGGGATAATGCAAGTGAAGCTGCGGGCTCAGTGAGTCACACGCAAGGAGATCGCACTGTGCTTTTCTTTATATCGGGTAGGATTATTTTGATTGCAACAGAAACTCACCTAAGCTAGCTATGGCAAGAAAAAGAAAACGGGGGGGCGGGGGGCAGGGAAGTTCCCGAAAGGAGCCCCGGGGGTGTCTCCTGGAATCCCGGAGCAGGACCCAGTCGGGGTCGGGAAAGGGTGCCGTCGGGGCTGAGAGCCCCGTGGGTGCCCAGCAGGGCCCCCTCCCTCTCTTACCTTGCCGCTGTCCCCTGGCTCTGCTCACGCCTCCGGTCGGTAGTGGAAAACACAGCTGTCAACAGCTCCCGGCTCGACGTGGCCTCGAGATGTGAAGCCAGGTGGCCTCAGCTGAAGTCTTTGGGTCCTGATTGCAAATCCCCTGCAGAAGACGCCGATTGGCTCGGCGCGGGTCACGTGCGCGCCACCTGGGGCGAAGAAACGCGGCAAATCCCGCTGGAGACGTGTGGCTGATGATGACGCGGAGCAGTGCCAGCAAAGGGGCAACACCAGGCAAAGAAAAAGAAAACAAGAAAGAAAGAAAGTCTTGTAGGCTCCACGTTCTATCCACCCAATCAGACCCTGGGCCCCCACCCGCCTTCCACCCCCAGAAGCAAAGCAGGCGGCCACTTCTCCCAGACCGACTGATGTCGCCGGTTCGGGGGAAAAACAGACCCTCCCTCCCCGCGAACGCGTACGCAGCAGACACTGTGCTCGGGAAAGCCCATCACGAAGCCTCCGATTTGCGGTTCTGCTTTCCAGTGCGGTGCGTTGAGGACCGTGTGTAAAGACCCTGCGTTTGAACCGGGTGGGCACATGCTTCCCGGCTTGGCACAGGCCGCGCCCCCGGAGGCCGCCACCCTCTGACCCGCTCTCCACACTGGCTGCCTGCCTGGTCCCTGTGGGCGTGCGAGCCAGGAGTCCTACCTGAGTAGGACTGGCGCTTGGGCTCGCAGGCTCTCCAGGGCACCTCTGCTTTTGTCCCAGGTGCATGGTATCCCGGCCTGCCGCCCCGGGGCCGGGCTGCTGGCTGCTGGCTGCACCCAGAGCGCTGACCGAGGGGATGTGAGAGGCTGGGAGGTGAGGAAGGGGTGCTCAAGTGCGGGGTGGGGCGGGTGGATCCCTGAGAAGCTCAGGCCCAGCTGCGCCTCGTAGGCAGTAGGCGGGCAGTACTGTCTGCTGAAAGCCCCGTGCCTGTGACGGTGTGGAAGAGAGGCTGCCCTGGGGGAGGCCTTCCTTCAGAGGTCTCTGCACTAACACGTGTGTCTGCAGGGCACGTGAGCTCTTGCCCAGGCCTTTTCCACCCATCATCTGGAGCCCTCATTATGCCCTTAAGTGGACCCCCACTTTACAGATGGAAAAATTGAGGCTTCACGTCACCCAGCGTGTCCGAGGCAGAACTGGAGTTCCATGCTGACACCTTGGCCGCGTGAATCTCCCGCTCTCCTGCCTCCTGGCCCCGAGTGGGGACTGTGCTTCCTAGGGCTTGCTCCAAGACGCCATCCTCTGTGGCTCCCTTTCTTCTCCAACAGCACTGGCTCCCTGGTCCCAACCTGCCACGACCAGCATACATGTGATGTCATCTGTAGCGACAAGGACTCTCATCCCTCAAGCAGGTGGCCTTTGAGGCCTCAGACCTCCAGAACTAGCAGGACTCCTTAAGGGTCACCTAGGAGCCCTAAGAGCTGCCTCCTGGCCTTTCTTTTCAGCATTCCCCTGGCCCAGGGGGCCCTCTCAGCCACTTAGTCTGGCTGTCCAGGCCTAGGTCAGAGGTCTGATGGGGGCTCTGGCCCTTCTCTCTGCGGCCCCTCCACTCAGCAGCTCTGTCTCCTCAGTGAACGCAAGCTCCTTAAGGGCATCTCGGTGTCTCCCATGATGCACTGGGTGGGAGGGAGTTTCCAGAGCAACAGGAGAGCGGGGAGTGGGTGTGCCTGGCTGGCAGGACGCTGATCTAAGTGCAAGTCCACAGGCCGGCCTGTGATGAACCAGTGAGCGTCTCAGCAGAGAAGGAGTGAGGATCCTTGAAGGCCCTGTGAAGGCAGAACCGGCCGTGTGCTCCAAGTACACAGGCCTTTGCATGTGCCATTCTTTCTAGTGGGAACCTAGACCTCCAGTGTCTGCTCCCCAAGTCCTCCTCAGTAACGGGGTACCCAGTTCTTAGCCAGCTGGCCACAGGCCACCCAGAATAAAGAATATGTTCTCAGTCTCCCTTGCAATTAGGTTGGCCGTGGGATGAAGCCTTGCCAACAGCTTGTAAATGCGGTGTACAAAATCCAGGAATGTTCTTAAAGAGCCCGACTGCCGGAGCTCTTGCAGCCACCTTGCACCAGGAGGAGAGCAATGGACACCCTAGGGGCCCTGGGCCTTCCGCCACCAGATTTCTACTGGAGTCAGACAGAAACTTCTGTCTTGTTGAAGCTACTATTATTTTTGTGTTTCCGTTTTTGTTTGGCAGTGGTGGTCGCTTTGACTCAGAGCCAAACGTACACTGAACTGATAAAGCCAGGAAACTGGGTTCGGTCGTCAAAACCCAGCTCAATAGTTACCTCCCTTAGGAAGTCTTCTTAATTCCCAGGTACAATAAACCACTCCCAGACTCAATCATTCTCTTGTTTTTATTTCCACCCCTTTGTATTGTAACTTACCTGTTCAGGCGTCAGCTCTACTTGGAGTCGGTGAGACTGTGGGCTCCTTCAGGTCAAGAACACTGAAATATCCAGCTCAGAAGCCCTGGAACCTCCCCCTCCTATTACTAGTAGCAGCGGCCTCAATAGTAGCAATAAAACAGTAGATGATATTTATCGAGGGCTTATGATGAGTCAGGCACTATTTTAAGAGCTTGGATATATTACCTTATTTAATCCACATAGGAATCTAATACCTCATTTTACAGATAAAGAAACTGAGGCACAGAGCGGTTATGTAGATTGCCCAAGGTCAGTCGCACAGCTAGAAATTGGCAGAGCTGGGACTTAAATCCCGGGAATCTGACCCCGGAGTCCAAGCTCATAGCTTGTCATTCTTATCTAGGAGTTCCATTAGCTTGTCATAGGAGCGCCTTCAAAATGGGACGTGGGGAAACCGCACAACTCCCCTCACCCTCCCTAGCAGGAAGGAAACAGGAGAAAAGCCCGCTCCAGTTGTCTGCGAACAGAGCTCAGGGCCCTCGCGGAGGTTAGACGTCCCAGAGACTCCCAGAAACTAGCATCTGCCAGGCCACCTGTCTCAGTGATCTCTGCTGGGTAACAAAACACCTCACACTCAGTGCTTGAAATCACACTGGGTTACTCCCCGCTCAGAGCTCTGCAGGTCAGCTGGGCAGATCCCGGGCTCCACGTGGGATCGGCGCGGCTGTGTCCAGCCAGGGGCTCAGCTGGCCCAGAGTGTCCAAGAAGCCTCCTCCACACACCTGTGCTGGGGTTTCTCAGCTCTCCTCCATGTGACCTTGCCTTCCGCATGCATGGTTCCACATCCCTGTCTTGTCGGCCCGAGTTTCTTTCCACGGCAGCCGACTTCCAAAAGAGAGAGGGAACACAGAGGGCCCCGGGCCATTTAAGGCTAGGCCTGGAACGGGCACAGAGTCACTTCTGCCCTTTCTGTTCATCAAAGAAAGTCACAAGGCCAGTCGAGATTCAAGGGGAGGGGACACAGGCCCTCCTCTTTCTGGGAGGAGCACCATAGACGCTCAGGCAAGGAAAAATCGGTGGCAGCTGCCTTTCAGGTAGTCCAGTCTCACTCCCACATTGCCTCCATGTAGCAGCCCTACTGGGTGACCTGCCGTTCCTTGGACAAGTGCAAGTGCACGCCTCCATGCCTGTGTCTGTGTCATCTGCTGGGACACCTGTGTTTTCCTCCTTCAAGATTCAGCTCCGTGTCACTGTTCGATGGCTCGTTCCCTGACCTCTCAGCTCAGAATTCTTCCTTCCTCCCCTGCTGTGTAGCGACCTCCAGCTTTGCTCATCATCTGCAATCTACAGTCACATTGGCTTCATACAGATCAGTATCCGTCAACAATTGCCATCATGCTGCGTAACAAACGAGCCAGACCCCAGGGGCAAACATTCGTTTAGCTCACGAGTGTGTGGGGTCCAGCCGATCTTGGCTGGGGCCTCTCACGTGGAGGTCTGACCTACAATGGCCTGGGCTGGGATGCCAGGGGTACCTTGGTTCAGGGCCACAGGCCTACTCATTCGGCAAGCCAGTCGGCACGTTCTCGCGACAGTGGCAGAGAAGAAACGCAAGGGGGGAAATGCGCAAGTGCTTTGTGGAGCCTCGGCTTGCAACAAGTCTGCTAATATCCCATCAGCCACAGCAAATCACAGGACTGAGCCCAGAGCCAGGGCCTGCAGAACATTCTACCCTGGGTAAGAGAGCACTGCAGATTTACTGAGCAAAGCATGTGAATACAGGGAGGGGTGAAAAATTGTGAGGCCATAAATACAATTGAGCTTCCAGTTGTAAGTGGCTGATTTATCTCCACTGGGGGAAAAATTCTGTCCCAAGTGGGTTGGAGGAGATGAGCCAGGGAACTCAGCCATTCCAGCTCTGTGACCTTGAGAAAAACATTTGACTTCAGCTAAAGTCTTGGTTTCTTCAGTTGTGAAAAAGGGAAGAGGGAGGGCTGCCCTCCCACGGCACGGAATTAGGATAAACGACTGAGATCTCGGGTCCGCCCGGTTTCCTCACCCGTAGGATGGTGATGACAGTGGCACACGGGGACGTGGCAAGGATCCAGCGAGTCCACATCAAGGACTTAGGTCACTGCCAGACACACAGCAAGGACTGACCTTTGGGAGGAGGGGGCCCTTGTTAGGTGCTCTCCCGACACCCCGTTCTTTTCCTTCCCGGCACCTGTTAAGTGTGAATTTTGTACCGATGTGTACGACTCATTGTTTAAGGTCTTTCTCCCCACCTAGACCAAAAGCTCCATGAGGGCAGGCATTATACTCAGAGTGGTATCCCCAGCGCCAGAAACAAAGAGGGTGCTCGTGGAGTATTCATGGAGTGAGTGGCTGCACGAATGCGTGAATGAATGAGAGGGAGGGTGGGGGGCATGGATGGAGACACATTGGAGGGTTTGGCAAGACTAGAAAAGGCTTCGTTATGCCGATTTCAAGGTCTGTTACCAAGCGCAATCTCTTTCCTTCCACAAATCTTAAAGTTTACAGGGAAACTGCTGCACCCACACTCTTAGACCCCACCCCTGGTTGATGCCCTGAGCCTGAGGTCTCTCCCCACGACAGTAGGAAGGATCATATGACTAAACCACTGACCACTCTCCCTACCCTCATAACATCGTCCCCCCCCACACACACACCAGGGAGCTAACATGGCTGGCTGCTGTCCCCGTTTCACTTGCTGAGTGACCAAGCAATTCAGTCCCGCGCCCCGCAGAAATGGCCAAGGAAGCAGCCCAGAGCACCCAGGTGAGTGGGCACTGAGCAGGAGCTCGAGGATCCACTGCCCTGCCTGAACCTTCACTCCTGGGGAGAAAGAGCCTCAGGCTGGAAGGGCTGACAGAGATGGTCTCAGCCCCGGGTCCTGCCCTTAAGAGTCACGATGGGGCCGCGTGTGGGCAGTTTCAAAGTGCCTGCCCCAGCACTCCAGCCCGGAGATGCTACCCTCATGAAGCCCAGCTGACTGGCCACCTCGGCTCCGACCGCAGCCACCCCTGGGGGTGTCTCTGTTACTTCTGCCAACCACAGTGCCGATGGGCAGTGACGATGGTCTTGGAATATTTAGAAACAGGAGAGGAGGATTAATCCAGGTCATTTGGGAGTAACAGTGACTCACCTCCACTGAGCCTCTGTGAGGCTCCTTTATGCACATCCTATAGCCCCCATCTCCAAGGTGAGGCTTATTATTTCCACAGGGCAAATGGGAATCTGGGGCTGGAGATAGTAGGATATTGGCCCAAAGCGACCCAACTAGGCAGTGATCGAAGCTGGGGTGTCTTAACAGGCAGTGACTTTGGAATCATTTCCCACTCGTTTGTGCAAATCCAGTTGCTTGGTCCGTCCCAGGGAGGAGGAGGGAGAGGCGGCCATTCCCTCTCCATGGAATTTTTCTTCTTTGACGAGGGGTCTGGCAAACATGAAAGCTTTCAATATATGCGCTCTCACGGCGGGGGTGGCACGAGGCAGAATGGTTCCTGGGTGGATGTCCAGTCCTCATAGGGGACTCAAGTTCCTCTCTAGAGGCCCCTGGCCTTTGCCGCCATCCTCGGGGATTAGGGAACCCAGCATCTCCAAGATCAGCATGGCGGACTTGCCCTCCCTGGGGCTCCCAGACCCCATCCTATAAGCAGGGAAGCAAAACCGTTCCCCAGAGAGCCAGCGGCCTCCAACTTGTCTCTCTTTCTCTGAGGCCAGTCGCCTCTCTCCTCCCAGGGAGATCAGATGTGCTCGCGTAATGGAGCTGTGGTTTCCACTCTGGGCTCCAAAGCCAAACTCCATGGCGTTTCAAATATCCCCAAGGCCTCCGCGGAGGAAGGCCGCCGAGCATGTCCCGGGAAAGGGTTGCATCTGGTCTGCGTTAACCAGTAGCTGCCGGTGCCTCGAACCCTGTCGGGGAGCAGGGCCGGATGTGGGGGAGCCCACGAGGGAGGGCCTGGCAGGAGAGAGCTCAGCTCCAGCCCTTCCCTTAGGACCCCGAAGCCGAGAAGGCCCTTTGTGACATTCAGGCCAGATGTCCCATTTCTCAGGGCGGTAGCTGAATCCGGGGTTGGCACAGGCGGTTTCGCGGCAGGTCCGTGAAGCATCCGGGGCTCCCGACACCAGTCAAGAGCTCTTTCCACCGCCTCACGCCAGATGCCTGAAACCTGGCAAGTCCAGGGCAGGGCCTTGTCCCCGGAGGGGGACCCTCGGCCTCTGTGTCTGTCCCTTACACGGCCTCAAAACAGCACGGACGGGCAGGCGGCTGTTGGCGGCCAGCCCAAGAGGAGGCAGAAACTGGCACGGGGGGTTCACATGACTTCAACACGAGGTGGGGAAAACAGCAATGCTGTAAGAAGAAGTGATTCACAGAAGGCAGAAGGCATGAGGCTCCCAAGCCAAGAACAGAGCAAGGGTTTCTCCAAACACATGCTTTTTGACCTGCAAAAGCTTCCCCACACCCCAGGCCCATCTTCACAGACCGGGTTCAGCCCGCACTGCCGGAGCGCCTGGCCCAACCCGGTCCTCCCTCCCACCGGGCCCACGGGTGTCCCGGCGGGTTCTCCCAGCGGCCCCATTTCAAAGAGGAGGGAACTGGGGGCTCCCCTCTCGGAGCACGGACACTATGTTGGGGTGGGAGGAGTCTGGCCACTCCCTCCAATTGCTTGTCTCCACTTGGGAGCCTGAGCTGGGGCACGTGGGCCCCCCTCCCGGGTGTGCTGGCTCTGGTTCTGGGTGCTCCCCAGACCTTTGTCCTGGGGCTCCACCCAGGGTCCAGCTGAGCAAGGGGCAGAGAGCAGGATGGTTACGACCTGATTTTGTTTGTGTGCTTGTTCTTTGGCCCCGAAGAAGCCTTGAGAACAAAGTTTTATATAAGTAAGAAAGACGGGGGCTGGGGGGGGCGGGTGTTTTTGGAGCTGAGTTTTCTCACACCTCCCCATCCACACCCCAACAGCCTAATGATTTAATCTTTTTTTTAAGTACAATAAGTTTAAATAGTGCTGGAAAAATGTAAACAATGCTCGCTCTTTAGCCTGTCTGGCGAGAAGAAAGAAAGTGAGAGAGAGAGAGGAAGAAAAGAGGGAAGGAAGAAAAAAGGAGGAAGGGAGGGGAGGGAGGGAGGAGAATAAAAATGAAAACGTCTCCAAACTCAGGAAAGCACAGATTAGAAAACAAGGGCATCAGGAAATGTCGACATTGCGCCCTTCAGATTCCATCCTGGGAGTACAGAATCATGTGGCCTCCCTGCTGCACCAAAGAATCTTTAAGTGAAGATTCAGGGCACAGAGCCCGGTCCAACATTAATTCTCTAAACCATTGGCTACGTAGTTTTTAATTTTTCCCCATTACATTTCTGAAACGAAACTAGAAATATCGAGAAAATTAGCAAAGTGCCAATATTCCTGCCATCATAGTGCAAATATACACACATGTGCGCCCCAGCGTATACATACGCATATACACATTCCTTTTTTCACTTTATAAAAGACCAACAGGCCTGCATTTGTTATTTGTTCTTTTAATGCTTGTTTAATTTGAGAGAGAGCATGCAGAGGGCAGGGAGACAGAGAGGGATAGAGGGTCCGAAGAGGGCTCCGTGCCGACAGCGGAAAGCCCAATGTGGGGCTCGAACTCACGAACCGTGAGCTCATGGCCTGAGCCGAAGTCAGATGCTTAACTGACTGAGCCACCCAGGTGTCCCAATAGACCTGCATTTCTTTTTTCTTTTTTCAATTTTTTTTTAAACATTTACTTATTTTTGAGACAGAGACAGAGCATGAACGGGGGAGGGGCGAGAGAGAGGGAGACACAGAACCGGAAGCAGGCTCCAGGCTCTGAGCCGTCAGCCCAGAGCCGGACTCGGGGCTCGAACTCGCGGACCACGAGATCGTGACCTGAGCTGAAGTTGGACGCTTAACCGACTGAGCCACCCAGGCGCCCCTAGACCTGCATTTAAATCCCAGCTCTGGCCAAGCCACTTCAGCCCCCTGCACCCAGGTTTCTTCATCTATAAAATGAGGCAATCAGTGCTACCGTGCAGAGCACAGGAGATAATGTGTGGGGAGCGTCTGGCCGTAAGTGCGTGGCTCTGTGATGGTTGCTCTTACTACTGCCGATGAGCTAGGGGCTGCCTCCCCAGGCCCCCTGAGTGCCAGGGGACCCAGAGGGCCCCCACGCATTTATTCATTCCATAGCCACTTAGACAGTGTGTGCTGTAGGCCAGGCCCTATGCTGGGTGACAAGGGCACAGAAATGAACGTGACTAGGTCTTGTCCTCAGTCCAGAGCTCAGTCCGGGAAAGGGGGCAGATAAATACACTGGCAAGTGAGAACCCGGGTGACGACAGCGATGGCGGCCATACAGATGGATGCTGTGAGGCTCTGCACAGAAGTTGATGGAGCAGCCAGCTCACAAAAGAAGAGGGTGTGTGTGTAAAACTGACACCTGGGAGGGCATTTCAGGCAGAGGACAAAGCACGTGCAAAGGCCCGGAGGCCCCAGAGAACATGGGCCGTCCTGGGATTAGCAAGTTTCCAACTCTGACTAGGACAGTGGATATTAACAAGGAACACGGCTGCGGGGGTCTGAGCCTGGCATGACATGGGAAAGATCTGGGGCCCATCCTTACACCAACAAGAAGGCTTTCAGTGGCAAAGAGCAGAACACTCTGACGCAACCGGCTTAGCAAAAAAGCGATATAAGAGCTCACGTGTCAAGGAGATGAGAGGAATGGCATCTGGGTTTAGTTCATCCAAGCAGCTCAACCGCATCTTCAAGGAGCCCATCAATTCCTGCCTCCGCTCTGCCACCTTCAGTGTGTCAGACTATCCTGAGACTTGTCCCCTAAGGCACTAAGGTGGCTGCCTTCGTTCCAACATCACACGCAGACGCCACAGTGTCCAGAGGGGCTCCACGCCGCTCCCACTCACCCCCCTTCCCTCTCTCAACCCATCACATTCCTTCCAGAATTCCCCTAGCTTCCCTCCACCTATGACAGGCCAGCAGGCATCCCACACCTGCCCTTGCACCCATTTCTCGAAAGAGGCGAGGACCGCCATGCTTGGCTGAGACCCATGAAGAGCCTCCCCTGGGGAGCTCCAAGTTGTGGGGAAAAAGGAGACAGAGAACAGCGTTGCTGCTGTGCCAGCAAGGGACAAGTTCAAGAGTGGATGTGGAAGAGGCATCCAGCACTGTCTGGTAAAACCCGAACGCACTGGGGAGTCATTACTTACCCTCTCTGTGCCTCGGTTTCCTCAACTATAAAATGGGAATAATAGTTTCTGCCTTACAGGGTTACTTTTGAGGGTAAAATCCCATACCTCCTATAGTGCCCGACACATATTAATCTGTCATAAATATCAGTCAGCACTAAACTATCCTTCTCCCTAATCAAAACTCTCATTCTCTAAGGTCCCAGGTGAAAACACATCTAGCAGCATAACAACTGGAGGGTCTCTTCATCCCTTCCTGGGCCTCAGCTTCCTCATCTCCAAAATGAGAAATTTGGGCCAAGTAACCTCTGTACCCTGAACTTTTCAGCCACGAGCCTTCCTGGGGTCCACGATCCATGCCAGATTGCTCACCCGTTCTGGAACACACCCTGCTTCCGCTTGCTCTGGCCGTGTTCTCAGTTTGGAACGGACACCCATGTTTTGGAGGCTACCTCAAAGGCTCCATGTCGGAAACCCTTCCCATTCTGCTCTCGAATTCAGCTGAGCTACCCCTGCCTCACACTCAAGTCCTGGGAGCAGGTGTGAGCCCTGGAGGGGAGCCCGTGTTTGAGGGCTGAGTCCCCCGGTGACCAGCAGGGGGCAGTGCACAGCAAGGGCTCTGGTACCATGTTCCTTCCTTCTTACTAACACCATGAGGGATCAGGGAATATTTATTGAGGCCTTACCTTGAGCTGAAGAAGGCTTAAATCACCTTCCATGGAATGTCTTCTTTCATCCTTGTAACGTCCTACCCATGAGGTAGTTATTGTCATCATCCCCACCCTACAGATGAAGGACCTGGGGCTCAGAGAGGTGAAGTGACTGGCCCATGGTCACAAGGAAGGTGAATGATGGAGCCAGAAACACACCCCATGCCTGTCGGACTCCAGAGGCCTTGTTCCCTAAACAATAACTTGGTGTCTTAGGAAAGAGAACCAAATGCCCACCCCCTAGACGTTACCCAGATGTTGTCCTTTTCCGTTTAAGGTGGGTTATGTGGCCCAGTACGTGATCTATCTTGGTGAACGTTCCGTGCGAACTTGAGAAGAATGTGTATCCTGCCGTTGTTGGATGACATATTCTACACATGAAATCCAGTTGATTGATGGTGCTGTTTAGTCCAACTGTGTCCTTACTGATGTCCTTCCCGCTGGATCTGCCCATTGCTGATGGAGGGGTGTGAAGTCCCCAATGACAACAGTGGTTTGTCTATTTCTCCTCGCGGCTCTTTCAGTGTTTGTCCTCGTGATGTTCCCTTCCTAGGTGCGTACACGTTAAGGATTATTATATCTCCTTGAAGAATTCGTCTCTTTATCATTATGCGAGGCCCATTTTATCCCTGATTGTTTTTCTTGTTTTGAAGCCTGCTTTGTGTGAATTACTGTAGCTGTTCCAGCTCTCTCTGATCAGTGTTAGCACGGTATATCTTTTTCCATTCCCTTCCTTTTCACTTATCTGTGTCTTTATTTTTAGAGCAGGTTTCTTGTAGACAACAGATAGTTGAGTCTTGTTTTTTTTTTTTTTTTTTTTTTTTATCCCTCTGATAGTCTCTGTTTTTTAACTGGTGTATTTACACCATTCATATTTCGGCTGATACTAACAAAGTGGGATTAATATTGACCATGCTCATAACTGTTTTCTGCCTATTGCACGTGTTTCTTTTCTTAATCTTCCCATCTATTTCTGCCTTACCTGGTTTTATGTGCTTCCATTTTCTCCCCCCTCTTAATATATCAGTTAAATTTCTTTAAAAAAAAAAAAAATCAGGGGCACCGGGATGGCTCAGTCGGTTAAGCGTCTGACTCTTGAGTTCAGCTCAGGTCATGATTTCACAGTTTCGTGGGTTCGAGCCCTGTGTTGGGCCCTTGCACTGACTGTGTAGAGTCTGCTTGGGATTCTCTCTCTCCTTCTCTCTCTCTCTGCCCCTCCCCCACTCATGCTCTGTCTCTCCTAAATTTTTTTTTCTTTTTTTTAGTTGTTGCCCTAGTGTTTGCAATATATCTTTACAATGAATCAAGGTTCACCTTCAACAGCACGATACCGCTTCATGGCACCCAATACCAGCGTGCCCCCAGTCCCTCCCTCCCACCCCTCGTGACATTGCCAGCATTCATTTCACTAATTCAAAGGCTATAATCACCCAATACTTTTTTTTTTGCTATTATTTTTGCTTCTAGCAGTTATCCATTAGATTAAGAATAAGAAAAATAAAATATTTTATTTGATCTTCATTATCTCTTCTCTGATACTCTTCCTTTCTTTATGTAGATCCGAGTTTCTGACCCACATATTTTCCTTCTCTCCAAACAACTTCTTTTAACATTGCTTGGAAGGCGGGCCTACCAGTGGCAGATGTCATTGATTTTGGTGACGGGGGTGTTCCCAACACACACAGGTTACACCTGTTGCGATTGTCCCACGGTTCTTGGATATTCTGTTTCTTTTCTTTTCTCCCCCCATTCCTTTATCTCCTTATGTTTCATTTTTAGAATTTCCTTGTTTGTTTGCTTCCTGCCCTGTTGTCTTTGGGTTTCCCTAAGAACTCCTTCTGAAAGAGAGTCTGAGTCTTGTAGCTCTTTGGGTTGTAAACCACCCTTAGTATACGGGAGACTGGCTGCACTGGTGGTAAGATGTTGGGGAGGGAAAGCATCCTGTACTCTTTTATCATTAAATCTCCGATTTTTTCGTTGGCCTGACCCCCTGGGCTGTGACCTTCAGAAGCACATCTCAGCCCTCTTTTGCTCCCCTTACATGAGATGGGAAGGCTAGAAAGGGTCAGAAGTGTCTAACTGTCCTTCCCCCAGCCAGGCAAGGCTCTGGGAAAGCAGTTTCTTCTGAAGGGTAGGTCTTTGTTACGGAAAAAGCTCTGGGCATATTGCAAAGTGTTTATTTTTTCTGTTCCAAACAGAAGGGGTTTTTCTCTGATCTTCATCATATGAACTGGGTAGGGCTCCTGGGGGTGAAGCCCATAAAAGTACGGGCGTCCCTAGGAGGGGACCACGTTTGTAACTTGCAATCCAGTCCACACCCAGCTTCCATCAGGTCCTCACAATCACCATCTCATAGCAACAACACAATAATAATAATTCATTAATAAAGAGAACGGGAGAAAACCTTTGGAGATAACGGGGATGTTCATGGCGTAGTCGATGCTGATGGTTTCACAGATGCACGCTTAGGTACACGCTCGTCAAGCCGTATACGCTAAATATCTACAGCTTACTGTATGTCAATCACACCTTAAAAATGTGTTTTTAGGACTACCAGGCGCGGGGTGGCGGGGGGCGGTGGGAGGGTATAGAAATTACCATTTAAGTAATCCTAAGAGTTACTGGTTCTGGTGGCTTCTGCCCCCGATGAGCTGATCCTGGTTGTGCTTCTGCATATTCCCCCTTCTCTCCAGGTTTCAGGTTGGCAGTTTGCCCATTGGCCCTCCTTCTCTGCTGGACCTAAAAGTTGTGGACTTTGGGGCACCTGGGTGGCATCAAGCGTCCGACTTCGGCCCAGGTCATGACCTCACAGTCCATGCGTTTGAGCCACGCGTCGGGCTCTGCGCTGACAGTGCAGAGCCCGCTTGGGGTTCTCTCCCTTTCCCTCTCTCTCTGCCCTCCCCCCCTCATGCTTCCTCTCTCTCTTAAAAATAAACTTTAAAAAATAAATAAATAAAAGGTGTTGACTTTTAGCTTGTTCAGCTTTCTCTTGTTGTGAGGATGGGAGTGGCAGGTTCCCAGCTCTTCACGCATCCGAGCTGAAACCACAAGTACCCCCCTTTGCTGGCATTTTAACACATCTGCCAAAGGCCTGCCCTCCCATCATGGGACAGAGGGACAGGCTATGTTGGCAGAGTAAATCCAGGAGCAGCTCAACCCACTACCGGTCCACTCAGCAAACCTGCCCTGCTCCCTGCAAGGAGGAGGCACCACCCTGGGGAAACGGAGGCCCTAGGGAAAGAGCCATGAACCATGTCCCAAGGGCCCATCAGCCTCCCCATTCCTCTGCCGGCTCTAGCCTTCTGAATCCCTCTATCTCCTCCAGGGACCAGACCAGGCTATACTAGAGGTAGAAGCAAGGGGTCATGTGAAATGGGTGTGAGACTGAGGTCAGGCTGGCAGGCCCACCAAGCACAAGCTCCGCCTTTCACCGACTGACCTTCTATGGCTTCAATCCCTTGTACGCTTCGAAAGGAACAGTACTTTCCAACTGCGGAGAGGACGGAAGTGCTTGGCGCTGAGCCTGGCATATCACAGGTATCCCACAAACACATTTCCTTCTTTCCCCCCAGGAGCCCCTGTCACCTCCGGAAGCCAGTCCGGTAGCCCTGCCTTGGCGCTGAGTGTTCCCCGGTCGGCACCGCCTTTCCGCCATCCCCCGCCCAGCCCAAGGGCTACCCAGAGGATGGAACGAAGGAAGTCTGAAAGCAAGTAACAGTGTTCACAGAGTTACATGCCAAGTACTGCTCTAAGTACTTGATGTGTATCCGCTGATTTGATCTACACACACGCAAAATGTATGATCTAGGAAATACCGGCATTCTTATTTTACCGGTACCGGTAGAAGTACCGAGAATCACAGCAAGAATCATAGCCAGTAAATGGCAGAGCCTGGGCTTGAACCCGGGAAGAGAGGGTAGAGGAAGTAAAGATCCCTGACCTTGGGAGGAGGACGCTAAGCAGAGGTCGAGTCCCTCGCACTATACTGGGTTTAGCTGTGTAGTTTAAGGACTCGAGTCTTCCTCCAGGGCCTTCGGGCTCCAGGGTTCACTGAGGGGATGTTAGTGCTAATGGGGGATTGGGAGCCCCGAGGGAGCTGGGCCAACCCTGTGAGACAGGAAGGGGCTTGGGGATGTGCCCCTGTGCCCCACCCAGGGCTTTCCTTGTGCTTCTGCTGCTTCTCAAGCTTGAATAAGCACAGGAACCCCCTCAAGGATCTTGTTAAAATGTAGCTTCGGATTTAGTAGGTTCGGGGTGGGGCTCAAGATTCCGAATGCCTAACAGCCTCCTGGGGGATGTTGCCGCTGCTGGTCTAAGGACCACCCTTGGACAAACAAGATTCTGGAAGCCCCACATGTCTCCAGCCCAGCTTCCTTCTGTCGCTTCTTGCTTCTCTCACTCCACCTGCCTGGTTCCTTCTGTATCGCTGGCTCTGGAATGAGTTCTCGCCATGCCACTTCCTAGGTGGCAGGGCAGCCTCTGAAGCGCACTCCAGAAAAGCTACCCAGCTACCCGGGGAAGGGTCAGCCACATAAACCAGTTACCCAGCACGGGCCAAGCGTGCACGTTGGGCCCAGCACCTTCCATCGCCTCTAGATCCCAGAACGCTGGCTTCTGGCTCCAAAGCAGCACTTATGTCACCTGTAGAATGGAGACATGATCACAGAGCCTGCCCTCACGGAGCTGGCGGGGGGAATCGAATGTGTTGGCAGTGTAAAGAAGGCAGCCGGGTAACTGGCACCCAGTAAGCACCACTTGAGCAGCCTCTTATTTTTTCGAACGAATAACCAGCAGAGGTGGGTCTGAAGGTCACTTACAGATCATTAAGCACAGTAGCCCACAAACTTGACTGTGCGTCAGAATCGCCCGTGGGGTTTGTTAAAACACGGGTCTCTGGACCCTACCCCCGGAACTTCTGATTTAGTAGGTCTCAGGGGGGACCTGAGAACCTGCATTTATGACTGGTTCCCAGGTGATGCCGATGCTGTCGCTCCAGGGGCCGATGTCGAGAACTGGGGGGAACTGCTCTGGGGGAACGCCTGCCCCTGCCCGATGAGGAGGAGCCTGGAAGCCAGAGCTGGCAGGGCTAGGCCGGGTCACGCCAGGAGGTAAGAGCTCCAGGGACACCAGCGAGGGGCTCTTCTGAGACCGGAGGCCCCTCCGCAGGCCTCTCCTCCAAGCCTGCCCCCTCTCGTCTGGCCCAGCGCCACAGCCCTCAGAAGGCCCCTTCACCCACCTTTGTTTGCATTCCCGGAGCCTGCGTCAGCCCGGGCAGTGGGCATGTCTATGCGGGCAGCCTGGCGTGGTCCTGGAGGCTGGCGCTGTGCTCCAGGCCTCCTGGGCTGGTGCCGTAGTGGCCACGCAGGGCTCACTTAGCAGGCCAGTGACTCATGCTTCCTCCTGGATTCCGGGAAATGCTTCCCTGCTGCTGCCGCCTTTTTCTTGTTAAATGAGAACTTCACTGCAGACTTCCATGGAAACTTCAGGATGGGGAGGCAGGGGAAAAGATGGACAAATCCATTCCCCAGAGGGGACCCAAGAATTCCCATCTCTCTCTCTCTCTCGCTCCCTCTCTTTCTCTCCTACACACACACACACACACACACACACAGACACAGAGTCTCTCTCACACACACACACACACACACACACACACACGCACACTCCCACCCTCTTGCCAGCCCTGGCCTGAGCCCCCAACCCACCACGGAGCTTTGGTCCAGCAGGGCCAGCCCCAGAAATGCTTGCTTTTATTAAAAAGGAATGGCCTCACAAAGGCACGACTGTAGGAAAGGTTGTAATTTGCCCAAATAAAACTTAATTTGATCCATGAAATAGCTGTGGTTTATTGTGTAATAGATGTGCTATGTGTTTCAATTTAATAGAAGCCAATATAATAGGGGGCCAGCTGGGGCCTCCAGAGTCCCCCTCTTTCCCACCACGCACAGTAGGGCCACACCGCCCTCCCTGATGGCGGGACCCTCCACCAGGAGAGGATGGAGAAGGGTTGGCCACAGGCTCCTGGCCCAGACCGGGGAGGCCCGTGGGAGAAAGAGACAAGTAAGAGTGCTTGAAGGAAAAAAAAAAAAAAAAAAAGGAAAGAAATGAAAACCACTCTTTTTCCAAAGCAAGGCTGTGAGTGTGTGAGTCTGAGGAGGGGGCTGGGGAGCTGAGTCACTTTCCTGTCCCCTGCTGGAGTGGGCGGGCCCCTGCCAGGGGCTGTGGGAGAAAGCAAAATGGTATGTCACCTGGAATGTGTTTGGGGGGTGTCCCTCTGGAAAAGCCTTCAGGGGCAGTCCCTGGGATAGTGGGCGGCTGCCTTCGCCCCCAGAGCCTCTGTGTGAAGGCTGGCTGTCGCCAGGCTCAGCATGAAGGCAAGTACAGGCTGAGGGAGAGAGCCGGTGGGGGGGGGGGGGGGGCGCTCACTCAGATATGGTGAGGCTCCCAGAGAGAGTCCAGCCAGCACCCCCTGACCCCAGCCCGGGCCCAGAGAGGGCCCGTGAGCCGCACAAGGTCAAATAGCCAGGGAGCGGCTTGACTGGCTGTCTTACAGCCCGTCAGGAGCGTTGACCAACTGACAGAGACCAGTAGGGGAGAGAGGTGGGTGGGAGTAGCGGGACCTCACATTTGTCAGGTGTCTCCTGTGAGGCTGGTCATCGCCCTAAGCATGTCCCGTGCATTACCTCATTTAACCCTCACGACAACACTATATGGTAGGCAGTCGTGACCGGGGGTGGTGGCTCGTTCAAAGCCATAGTTGCCCCTGGACCTTCTGCTGCCTCCTGTAGGTGGAGACCGTGCCCCACCAGCAGCCCCGCCCATCCCCCAATCTTGCCCTGCTCTGGTGGCTCCGATCCTGGGACCAGGTCGCTCCTGACTCATTCTCCCCATGAAGCTGCCATTAAAAGGCCTTCCTTTATTTGGCTCGGAGTAATGTTGGGCAAACCTCTGAGTCCCAGTTTTCCCATTTGTAAAATGACAATAAGTACACATACCCCGCAGAGGCTGTTCTGGAGAGGAAGTGAGATACCATACAAGAGCATTTAAGCCAGGGCTTGGCACTCAGTAGATGCTCATTAAATCCATCTGTTTCGAACAACTCGCACTGAGAATGCCATATGCCAGATACGTTCTGGACATCAGTTTGGGAGAGAGAACCATCTGGATTTCAATCCCAGCTCTGCCAGTTGCTTTGCGGGAATCTGGACAGGTTATTTCACCTGAGCCTTAGTCTCACCACCTAAAAAATGGGCAGAACACTACCTACTCCACAAGGATGATGGGATAATGTAATGAGATAATAGATGGCATGTATAATAAGTGCTCAATAAATGATAGTTGCTTTATTATTTATTATCATCATTATTATTCTCTTTCTAAACTCTATTCCATGGCCTGACCGCCAGCGGATGTGACCAACCTGTCTAGCGTAGTGCTATTCTCCTCTGGCCTCCAAGGATTTCTTAGTCTATCTGTGAACTGGAGTTTCTGTGCTGAGGCTCAGAGAATTCTCTGTATCCCAAGAACCCCAAAACAAATCACATATGAATCCAAAGATGGAAAGAATGGAAAGCAGTTACCCTAGAAGCATCCGCAGGGCATGATCTTCTGTTCTTTCCAGAAAATGTCACCTGTCTGCCAAACCCATTACTGGGCTGGACACAGGTGGGTCTGTGGGGCACCTGGAAGGGCAGGGGCCTCATCAGGCAGGGCAGGGTCTTCTCTGAGAGCCAAACGAGGGGGAGAGGCACCCCATCACTTCCTGTGCACAGTGGCCATTCTCCTCTCCTCCCCTCCTGCCTTGCCAACTCCCACTGCTGCCTCCTGGGCCACGGGGAGGCCAGGAAGCCCAGTTAGGGAGCCACGCTGTGTCCTGGTCATCTAAAGCCACAACGTGGGGTGTAGAAAGGATTGGAATGCTGCAGGACCGTGACTTTGCTCAAGGTCCAGCCAGTGTGTGTGTGTGTGTGTGTGTGTGTGTGTGTATGTGTGTATGTGTGTGTACGTTTTTTTCCCATTGTATTTTGTTGAGTTCCCTTAATCTCAGTGCCTTGCCGGGTGCCACAAGGGCCAAGGGAGGCAGTCATGTGTGGAAGCACGCCGTTAGACGACGCACATGGGAGGGACCACTTACTGTCGTTTCACACCGTCCAATTTCAATTAAGCCGAACACTGGCAGCTAGAAATGTTTAATTTAGACTCAGTCCCGAATCCCTTTTGGTTCAACATTTACTGTGGAGAACGTGTTTGTGTGATTGTATGATTTATAACAAAGTTGAACGTGACATAATAAAGCTAACACACACTCATTGCAGAAAATTTGAAAAATACGGGCAAGTATAAAACAGGATGTGAAAATCACCCCTAACGACACAACCCGGAAGTGGTCAGAGTTATAGCTTATCTATCTCTGCATCAATATCATAAGAACAATATGTGTGCAGACATTCAGTGCTTTGTACGTGCCAGGGACTGAATTCAGTGCTTTCTGCTCTATCCATGTATATAAGTAAATGAAGAATCTTAGTAGCTATATGTAGGGTTAGCACCTGCTTTTTTTTCCATTTGGCCTTATCACATGAAAACTTTCCCAAATAACCAAAAATATTCTAGGGCCGCCTGGGAGGCTCAGTCAGTGAAGCGTCCGACTCTCGGTTTCAGCTCAGGTCATGATCTCACAGTTTGTGAGTTCGAGCCCCGTATGCACGGAGCCTGCTTGGGATTCTCTCTCTCCTTCTCTCTCTGCCCCTTCTCCACACTCAAGCACTCTCTCTCTCAAAAACAAATAAACTTTAAAAAAAAATTAATATTCTCAAACATGATCTTTTCCTTTATAAAAATAATGCACACTTATGGTAAGGTAAACAGTCCAGAAAAATAGAAAGTGGAAGGAAAACAAACTTCAGTTGTACCTTGACCTCCCCTCCCATCCTCCCGGGTGCAATTGCCATTAGCAGTTAAGCATGGATTTTATTATTTATTTATTTATTTTTAATGGTTTTTTTTTTTTTTTTTTTGAGAGAGAGAGAGAGAGAGAGAGAGAGACTGCAAGTGGGGGAGGGGCAGAGAGAGAAGGAGACACAGAACCCAAAGCAGGTTCCAGGCTCTGAGCTGTCAGCATAGAGCCCGACGTGGGGTTCGAACCCATGAACCGTGAGATCATGACAGAGCCAAAGTCGGACGCTTAACTGACTGAGTCACCCAGGCGCCCCATTAAGCATGGATTTTAAAGGCTCCATAATATTTTGTCACATAGATGTGCCATCATTTCTGTAATTCCATGTTATTGGATATTTAGACTGTTTTAGAGTTCTTGCTGTTACATAAAAAAAAAAGAATATTTCTCAGGAAAGATCCCCAGAGGCAGAATTGCTGGAACAAAGGGCATAAACATTTTTAAGGCTTTTGATCCATATTGAGAAACTGATTTCCTGAAAGCCGCCCTGTTTAGAGTGTCATCTGCACAGAAGAACAGTGGTCTTGCCCATCTCACGTTATCTCAGCCCCACCGAGCGTTATGTATTATATATAAATAGTTGGGGTAAAGTGGTAAGTAAAAAACACCATCTCCCTATTTCAACTGAATCTTTGGTTTCCTAATGAGGTCACACATATTCGTACTTAAAAAAAAAAAGAAGTTTATTTATTTTGAGGGAGGGGGAGGGGCAGAGAGAGAGGGAGAGAGAGAATCCTGAGCGGGGCTCAAACTCATGAACCCCAAGGTCATGCCCTGAGCTGAAATCAAGAGTTGGACGCTTAACCGACTGAGCCACCCAGGTGCCCCCTTAGTTACCCACTTTTAAATATTTTTTTAAGTAGGTTCCACCCCCAGTGTGGGGTTTGAACTCACAACCCTGAGATCAAAAGTCAGATGCTCTACCAAATGAGCCAGCCAGGCGCCCCCTTAGTAACTTACTTTTAAACAAACATAAACTTAGTCACTTACACTTTCCCTCTTGTTAGTTTTCTTTTCAGGTCCACTGCCTAATTGTTTTTTCTATTGAGGTTTTTAAGTTTTTTTCTTTTTGATTTGCAAGTGCTCTTTACATATGCATTTTTATTTTCATTCTATTTATGATATGTTTGGATGTACAGAAGTTCCCAGTTCAAGTTAGGCGGATATATACATCTTTTCCATGATAATTTCTTCTTTACTGCTGTGCTTAGAGAGGCCCATCCCGTCCAGAGATCAAAATCATGAACATTTTATTCTAGTCGTTTCATGGTTTCATTGTTTTCACATTTTATGGTCTCATCCGTCTGGAATTTGTTCTGCTCCATAGTGCAAGGTGAAGAAGTCTGCCCCCACCCCCCCACCATTTCCTGTTTCCCCAGCACCATTTATTTGAGCAAACCTTCCTTTCTGGGGGACCCTGTGAAGGGCAGCAGCCTCAGGCATTCTACCATCACCCCCTGAAGACACACGCTTGTGCAATACCTTCTTCGGCTTATACTCCCCATGCACCAGGGCCCTCTGCCTCCCACTGGGGACACAGAAACTGACACAACACAGTTGCCACCCTCAAGCAGCTCCCAAGACAGCCAGTCAATAGACAAGCGCCATAAAATGTGCGAAAGGCTTCAATGGGAGGGAAGTCTGGGTGCTGTGTGAGACTCAGCTGTCACGGTTTACCTGGGCTGGGTGAGAGGACAGCTGGTAGGAGATGGGTCCCAGAGGAAAGGACAGGTGAGCTGAAGCATGGAGGGGGTGAAGATATTAAAGGGTACGAAGGCACCCAACAGACAGGTAATCCAAAGGGCTCCGGGTGGGTGGGGCCTGGGTGGGAGGAGACAATTCTCACTCTATGCCATTTTGTACCACGAACATGTAACTCCTATAAAAACATGAAAAATTCCTAAGGGTTACTATTTAAAATGAATAGAAAGGAGTTTGACAATTAAAGTACTGGTGTGGGTGAAGGGCATCCAGGAAGAGGGAACAGCATAAGCAAAGGCTTGGAGTCACAAATCGGTCCAACTTGTTTAGGGAACATTCTGATCTAGGGAACAGGTTCAGGCTAGAGGGAATGGGGGGCTGCAGACCAAGGAGGGCCTTAAATGTCCCATAAGGAGCTGGACTTTTGTGGATAGTCAACAGACAGCTTTACGTAGGGGAATGACTTGGCCGGGGCTGTATGCTAAGAAGATCGGTCTGGCTGCAGTCTAGAGGGGAACAGAAGGAGCTTCTGGAGACCTGTGGAGGGACCCATCATGAGACAGCTGTGGTGATGAAAGATTATGATGTGCCCAGGGCCGTTGTGGTCTGGGACTGCCCCGTCCAGCCTCTCCTTGAAGATAAATTCAGCCCGCGGGCACCTGGCCACGAGTCACTTTGGGATCCCACCCACAGGGGAGGATTCTGGACCCCCCTCCGTCTAGGCCCCAGTCTCAGAGTGCTTGGCTTCTCTGGGGGTGAAAGCCAAGAGTATAAAAAAAACCAAGGAGCCCAAAGGCAACCAGACTCTGAATCAAGAGCGATCTCAGTCCAAACCCTGGCTCAGTCTCCGTGAGGCCTTAGACAAATTACTGAGCTTCTCTGAGTCCCATTTTTCCCGGATCTGTACAATGGGGCAGATAGACCTGTAAAGACGGTTAGCGAGCGTGCAGTGGGAGTATTCCCTTAGATAATGTATGCAAGTTGCCCACACGTGGGAGGGGCTCGGGCTATGTAAGCACCGTACCACTGCTGTAAAGGGAATGAGTGTGTTAAAGGGAGAGTTTAGAAAAGGCACCGCTTACCCCAGAGGAGGAATGCCCAGGATTTCAGGCACAGGAAGGTAGGTAGCATCAGAGATGACAAACAACAGCTCATAAGGGAACCCTGGTCCAGGCCCTGTGTCTGAGTGGCCCTTTCTGCTTTCTTTCCATCCCAGGCCTTCTACCAAGCCCTTCATTCCCTCCTCCTGGGCCATGTCTCAGACCACATCAATATTCACATCAGTACTTCCCAGAGCCCTGCTCCTGAGTTCATTTGTTCCTTTGCAACCAGTCTGCTGAAGCAGATCTTAGACCCGTTTCACAGATGAAGAAACTGAGACCGCCCCCCCCCATATGGGGAGGCGGTAGTAGGGAGCCCACTCCCCCAGCTTGCTAAACCTCCCGACCACGGTGTCCGTGGACACAAGCCGAGGGGCAGGAAATTCTACAGACCGGGGTCTGTGAGGCACGGGGAAAAAATCCCGGCACCTCAGATGAGGGAAAGCTAGTGAGGTGGAACTTGGAAAGCACGGGAATAAGGGTCACGCAGACCTGGTCACAACCACCACTTGGCTGTGTGACCTTAGGCAATGGCTTGACTTCTCTGCATTTCTGCTTCTCATCCGCAAGGCAGGCGGCATCCCGCAGATGCCGAACCATGTCT
This sequence comes from Panthera tigris, assembly GCF_018350195.1. Classification (NCBI taxonomy): domain Eukaryota; kingdom Metazoa; phylum Chordata; class Mammalia; order Carnivora; family Felidae; genus Panthera; species Panthera tigris. The sequence continues at coordinate 38,454,558 of NC_056665.1, forward strand.
GTGAGCGTGATACAAGAGAAGCGATGGTGCCTTCGTTACTTACTGCTGCGTAACTAATTACCTTGCTTTTAGAGAGACGACCTCCCAAGGCTAGTCAGCGTGATGTGTCCTGTCCGTCAACACCGGGTGCCAGGTGGCACTCATCAGCCCCATGGGATGTCGGAGTGACAGGGGTGGGCTGGGGCAGACTCCTGCAGGAGCTGGAGTTGGGACCATCTTACGCTGTTTTCTCATAACTTCTCGGTTTGGGAGGAAGGTTAAGAAAAACGTCTATCAGATCACAGTCAGAGCTGCCTGGCCGGGTGTGGCTAACACAGCAGTCAGTGAACCGAATGCACTGGCACCGGGGTGGGGGCGGGAGGCCTGCTCAGGGCCCCGTCCCCTGTGAGGAAGGTCCTGACGTCTAAGGTGCTCCCTTCCCAGGTGCTGGCTTGTTGGTCTTCCTCCACGGCCAGTGAGCTCTACTCCAGTGTTTTCACTCCACCTGTTCCCAGTCATCCCTGTTTGTGCCCAGACCTTTGTCCCAGAAGGACCCGGTGCAACAGTGACAGGGCATTTTTATAAAATTGAGCCAGAATTCAGTTTAGATCCCCTTTTGGCCAGACGACCAAACACGGGCTGCGTTAACTAAGGTGGCCGCTCGGGGAGCGTAAGAAGTAGCATGCCCGAGAATGGCTTGGGCCAAATGGCAAATTCTCAGAAAAGGTCTCTCTGTAACTCCCTACCCTTCTCATTCCCCAGGAGGCGGCTGAGTAGATGGTCCCCTTCTGGGGACAGCCACCATCAATGACCAAACCACTTGAGTCAGGAGTTTGGACCAAGAGAAGGTGAGGGAAATTGACTTAGGAACTTTGACTCGCCAAGACCGTCCCTGTGAATGGCAGGGAGCAGGAAAGGTCATCGAGCACCGTGTCTGTCGGCACTTTGTGGCGTGCCTGCTGGGGTAGAAGGCACACTGTTGTCACCCCGTAAAGGGCCCAGAAAGCTGAAAATGTGACACGATTGGTTTCAAGGGCCACAATGTTGTGGCTGGAACTGGCTGACCAATCAGACTGGAACACCACCACCGTAACCTGTTGACAAGTGTCAACAGCAAGGAGACGCCCACCCACAGCCCTAAGACGGGGTCAAAGGTTCAAGGCAGGGAATCTGCCTCAAGCAGACTGTCCTGAGACAGTCTGGTCAGCTTTTGGCAAGCGTTCCAGGCTTGGTGTGCAGCGTAGAAACACAGAGTGGGGCGCCTGGGTGGCTCAGTGTCTGACTTCGGCTCAGATCGTGATCTCACGGTTCGTGAGTTCGAGCCCCACATCAGGCTCTGTGCTGACAGCTCGGAGCCTGGAGCCTGCTTCGGATTCTGTGTCTCCCTCTTTCTCTGACCCTCCCCGGCTTGCACTCTGTCTCTCTCGAAAATAAATAATAGAACAGTCAAAAGTTAAAAAAGAAAGGGAAAAAGAGTCCCTTACTTGTACAGGTCTCGGGCGGTAGGAGTCTAGCCACACGTTGTAGGATGATCGGTCCAGGCAGCAGTGGGGGGCAGTCTGGACAGGGCAGGCACGCGGTCAGTGTCAGCAGAGAACACACCCTCACCGTGGGCATCTACGGGAGTGACCCACAGGGCTCCATCAGTAGCTTCAACTTGTTCCCACAGTTTGTGACCCCACGGAGGGTGTCTTCAATCTACCAGCCTGTCAGGGCTGGAGCTGTGAGAACCGTCTTGACTTCCGCCCACTGGGCAGGGGGACGGTGCCCATTTTGCGTTCTGCAGAGCTGGCACCAAGGTTCTACAGTGGATCCCACCTGGACAAACCCAGCCTCGGAGCCCTAATACAAGTCCATTCTTCACCTTTGGTTTCCTCTGGGCGTTTGTCTTGGGGCCATTTCCCCAAGGTCAAAATCCCATTACGGCAGCAGGACGACCTTTTGTTGTTGTCTGAATGGATCTGCAGTGGGCACGACGGACCGCGGGAGGGGCCGAATCTCATGTTCCCTTAGCCAGCGTGACGTGCCCACCCTCTTGTCTCCAAGTGAGCCAACCAAAATTCTAAGAATCCCTGTGGTTTCTGCTCACAGCCGTCGTGGACGTCCCCCCACCTGCGCCCGGTGTGAGTGCCCATCCGTAACCACCATCTGAAAGACAGCAGCTCCTCTCCACCCCCCACCCCCAACCACCCTGGCTGTTCCCATGGGGGGAAGTGAGACTGGCCAGTGACTCGTAAGGAGGTCCCACCAGCCGGAGAAGAGTCGGCCGCAACCAGGGCACGGTTTGGGCCACTCTCTGCATCTCTTCCCAGTGCTCAGCCTGCAAACGCCCCCAATTCCTCCTCATCAAAAGGCAGTAAAATAGAGGGTCATTTATTGCCCACTTGGCCATGCAATCTGGTCAACGTATTTGCTCGCGATTTTCATGGACTTGTCTCAGAATCCCATGAAGTGTCTTGCGAAGTCCCCATCTTTCCTCTTCCAGCACCCCCCAACCCCATCATCACTGTCAAGAACCGTGAGGATCTAAGATTTTACCCTCTTCGCGACCTAACGTGTTGGCTTGCCCCATTTCCTGGATGCCGGCAGAGGACCCAAGATTCCGGAGTCAGAGACTACGGGCTGCTATTACTCATGGCACATCATGCCTTGGTTTCCTTGTGCAAAGAGAGAAGGTGACGCCCGCAAGCTCAGTGGGGTGCTTTATGGGGAGGAACCCTGAGCTTCGGGAACCCCGAACTTGTATTACAGTGGGCAGTCAACATACCTGCCCTTTGCACAAAGGGGCATCTTGTAAGGCTGTTGCCTAACGTACGTCCTTGAGGAGATAATCTAGAACAAAGGCCGTCGGTGCCTTTGCGCGCACGATTCCCGGAGAGTCCCACGGAGAACTGTCTCGCAACACTACGCGCTTCCTGTTTGGGTCCCCACGTGGTAGAGGATGCCGTCTGCATTTCACGTATAAGAGAACCAAAGCCCAGAGGAAACACGCGAAACGCCCAAGTTCACAGAGCTTGGAGGATGGTGGAAGCGGATTCAAACTTCTGCCAAGAGGCTTTCACATCTCTCCAAAGCTGGCCCTCCATCCTCAACAGCAGCACCTCTGGCATAAGGCTTGATGGAGAAGGTGGCGAAATGTCTATGTTTAAAGACGGTCTTCGGTGGCTCTGTGGGCCTCGGATCCCAAGCCCTCTCCTCCTTCCCCAACTTGGCAAATTCAAGAGCAGCCTTACTTCAAAGGCCTGTGGCTTCTTCTGCTCACTTGGGAGCCCACCCCCAAGGCCTAGAAACTGTCAGAAGATGTCTACTGACACTGCCTGCTCGGACTGGAGCCAGGCCAGCCACAGCCCTCCCCTAGCGGAGCACCCCTGGGACTCTCCAGGCCCGGACTCAGACAGAATGGGATTCCAAATATGCGAGCTGACAAGTCCTCAACTTAAAACCCTGTGTGGCTCAAGCTGGTTCTTCTTCCCTGCCAGCCATGGCAGGGACACTTTTTAGCATGGCTGGGACATGGCAGAGATCCTGGACTCTGGGCCCAGACGAGGCCAAGTGGCCCCAGGGGTCAGACCTCAGCCCCCTAGAGCCCCAGAGTGAGGAGAGCCTAGGAGCCAGCCAAGGCCTGTCACCAAGGCAGACCCGGAGTCGCTTGGCTTTCTGGGGATCTGATGTGGTTTTTGATGTAAGCTGACATTATGTTTGGGGCAGCACAAAGCAGACGATTCTCAACGAGTCAAAACAGCTGCTGTTAGGGCCGGGAATGGAACGGTCCCGGCTCCATGGGTAGAGAAGGAAAGGAAACAAGGAGTGAGGTGGGGTCACCATTTCCAAAGGGTCCACGTCCTATACACGTACTCAGAGAACACCCAAATCCTGCCCGTTCGAGACAATGTAAGGAACTTGGCCAACACTGAACGACCCATGGAAGAGCCTTTTTTTTCTCTCCTCTACAGAAGATCATGCATAGACGTGTTTTTGCTAAAACAATAAGGAAAGTGCATATCGGGCTGTGGGCACACACGCAGTGTTGAACTCACACGTGTGTTTTCTAGGCAATCCTAAAGCTACGTCTTGTTCCTTGCTTGATGATGAGAAACAGCGAAACCCTGAAAAATAAACATTTCCAATTTGCTGGTTTGGACAAAACTGACACACACACACAAAAAAAAAGCTGGCGACAAACGTAACGTTTTAAACATCGAACAAATGCTAAATGTCACGACAAGCAGGCCCTGTTCTAACTGCTTCACAAATATAAACTTATTTTTCAATCTCCCTAACCTGTAAGGTGGGTACTATTCTTAGGTCCATTCTAAGAAATGAAGAAACAGGCTCAGAGACTTTGAGTGCCTTGCCCAAGGTCACTCAGCTGGAGGCAGAGCTCGGCCTGGAGCCCCAGCAGTTGCCTTGAAAGCCTGCATCTGTGGGAAGTCAAGTTCAGAAGTTGTGCCACCAGCAGGGCCAGGGGTAGGAACACCAGCTCCGGAACCAGAGAGATCAAGGTGGGAATCCTAGCTCTGATTCTTACTAGCTGTGTGACCTTGGGCAACTTACTTAACTTCTCTGAGCCTCATCTATAAAATAAGGATAAGGACTGGATGAGATGATACAAAAGTGCATAGTACACAGCACATCCCTCGGTAAATAATAAAATTATTGTCACTGTTACCAAACAAAACAAGTGTTCTGTTACTAGCGACCGTCCCTGCTCCTTTTAGCGGGTCCAGTCTGATAGTCCGCCCCAGCTGCCTCTCTTGGGACATAAGATTTTGGGGGGTGAGCAGAAGGAGCTCTCTGGAAGCACCATCAAGCCATGTAGTTTAGACCTTTGCTTTTCGAAGAGAAACTGAGGCCCAAAGAGAGAGGGGGCCCCCTTACAGTATCACTCAGCCAGGTTTCCTCCAGTCCAGGGAGGTCACATTAAAAACCATCTATTGGGGGGCGCCTGGGTGGCTCAGTTGGTTAAGTGTCCGACTTCAGCTCAGGTCATGATCTCGCGGTCCGTGAGTTCGAGCCCCGCATCCGGCTCTGTGCTGACCGCTCAGAGCCAGGAGCCTGTTTCAGGTTCTGTGTCTCCCTCTCTCTCTGACCCTCCCCCATTCATGCTCTGTCTCTCTCTGTCTCAAAAATAAATAAACGTTAAAAAAAAAATAAAAAAAAAAAACAAACAAACATCTATTGGGACACCTGGGTAGCTTAGTCCGTTAAGCGACTGACTTCGGCTCAGGTTCGAGAGTTCGAGCCCTCGTCGGGCTCTGTGCGGACAGCTCAGAGACTGGAGCCTGCTTCAGATTCTGTGTCTCCCTCTCTCTATGCCCCTCCTCTGCTCACGCTCTGTCTCTCTCAAAAATAAGTAAACATTAAAAAGAATTAAAAAAGAAATCTATCTCCTCCGCTTAGCCCATGGGCTCCTGGTCTCACATTCAGAAATTCTAAGCCTTTTATCTACACTCCACTAACTTCACCATGAGCTGCTCTGGAAACAGTCAGCAAGGCTGGCGAGGCAATTCTAGTCAATATCCCTGGTGACGGTCAGCCTAGACTGCACAGTTCCTTCCCCAGCACCTTCCTTCAGCAGACTCCCCGGACTGGGCCAAGGTGGCACACAGCTTCCTCTGGGTAATCTGTCTGCCAGAAGTCAGCAAAGGCCTCAAAATCCCAGGGTGGAGAATTTTAAATCTTAGTCTTCATTTGCCTTTTATTAAAAAGCATAGGGAACACCTCAATGAGAATATACTCAATGCTGCAGTGCTGAACGCTTAAAAATGATTAAGATGGCAAATTTTATGTTATGCTTACTTTACTACAATAACTTTAAAAAAGAGCACAGAGAAGATGAAAACATTTTAGAAATGGATGGTGGGGATAGTGTACAATAATGCAAATGTACTTAATGCCACTGAACCGTATACTTAAAAACGGTTAAACTAGTAAGTTTTATGCTATCTATATTTTTCCACAATCAAAAACAAATAAAACCCCGGGGTGCCTGGGTGGCTCGGTCTGTTAAGCGTCTGACTTCGGCTCAGGTCATGATCTCATGGTTCATGGTTTCGAGCCCCGCGTCGGGCTCTGGGCTGACAGCTCGGAGCCTGGAGCCTGCTTCGAATTCTGTGTCTCCTTCTCTCTCTGCCCTTCCCCTGCTTGCACTCTGTCTCTCTCTCAAAAATAAATAAACATTAAAAAAAATTTAAAACAACAACAACAACAAAACCCCCGATCTGTACCTCTACCGTTCTTGCCTCTCAACTGCAGCATCGCAGAGGGGCCAGCTCTGGAAGGAGCTCCAAGTCAGGGGTTTTGGCCCCCGTCGGCCACGGTCTTGCGGTGTGACCCTGGTTAGCGCCCTGGCCCTCTCTGGGTCTCAATTCTGTAATAGTGATGGAACTAGATGCACTCGAAGGGCCTTTCCAGCTTAGATGTTCTTTGAGTCTACATTCTAAGCCATCAAAGGGTTGCCCCCAAACCAGGAATTTTATACCACACCCTTGAGAGGGTAGAATAAGGCTGCAGGACATTAGCCCCCAGAACCTGGGGCCTCAGGATAAGGGAGGGAGTGAGGGTTCTCAGGGGCCTGTAAGGAGAAGCCAGCTGGAGTTGTCATGGAGACACGTGATAATAATAAACACACACCCCTCTGGATGCCCACTTGGTCCTTTGGAGTTTATAAAACACGCCCACATCCATTACCTCTGTGACCCTTTTATTCCACAAACACCCGGGGAGTCCATCTGTCCTCTGTGCCCGGCATTGGGCTGACTCAGGACCATGGGGGCAAATGGGAAATGAGACATCTCTGGCTTCCAGGAGACTCCGGGAAAGAGAAAAGGGGCAGCCGTGTGGCCAGAGCTTGGACTGGGCAGACTGGGTCATGGTCAGGAGGAGGAGACAGCTTGGGCGAAGGCCCAGGAGAAAGAGAGAGGTCTGGAGTGTGCTGTTTGAAGGGGCTGGCCAGGTAGAGATGGGGGGAGGGCAGGTTCCCTCAAGGCCTCCCAGGCCACTCGAAGAGGGAATTCTCTGTCCTGAGGGTACAGGGAGTCATCAGAGGGGTCACCGTCCTGCGGAGGGGGGGCACTGACAGATGCGGGTGCACAGCATCACTCTGGGTAGAGAGTAGGTTGGAGGCCCAGTTAAGAGGCCACAGCAGCTGGCCAGGGGACACCCTGGTGGCCCCGACTACAAATGTCCCAGTGGGTCATGGATTTCCTTTCTCACTGAAGAAACAGAGGTTCGCACAGGTCAGGTGACTGATTGCTCAACGCCAACAGCAAGTTAAGGACTCTGGATTTGAGTTCTTAACACTTGCTCAGTCCCCAACCAAAGCTTTTCTTACCAACCTGAGCTACCTTCCAGCCCGCAAATTATACTAGTGAGTATAGTTTGTGAGTACACCTGCCAAGAGCTTAATACCCGTCAGTTCTGAGTGCCCAACATGCACTCATTCCTATATCCTCCCAATGACTCTAGGAGGTCAATACTCATTAGTATTCAGATGGGGAAACTGAGGCACTGAGAGGTTAAGTAACTTGCCTCAGAGCACATAACTGGTAAGCGGCAGAGTCAGGATTATAGCAAGACAGCTACAGCCACTAAGCCTCCTGAACTATGCGGGTGGGGGGCAGGGAACGGGAGCTCCCGGGACAGGGGTAAGAGGGCATGAGTTCTCGGAGGGGAGCAGAGGTGTCTCAATGCTCTCCAGAGCGTTGATGGAATCTGCCTGAACTCGGAGGGAGCAGTTAGACCAGGAGTCCTGAAACTGGAGGTGTAGGGTCAGCTCTGCCCTGAATTTGCTGTGTGACCTCAGACTACTCACACCCTTCTCTGGGCCTTGGGTTTTGTCACCTGAAGCGTGAAACAAGATCTCCAGGCCCGCCCCCACCCCCCCACACCGGCTCTCTCCCAGTCCTGCTTCTCTCACACCCCCAGACACTCCTAGAGGCTAAGGCAGGGGTGGGACTGGAGATGGGGGGAGGGGGCAGTGGAGGGACCCACCCTCCTCCAAAAGCCTAGTCATTGCAGGAAATCCCGCCCCCCCCCGCCCCCTTCCAGGCCTGAGCTTGGGTTGGGAGGCAGTGAGCCCCACCCACCTCGTTTCCCAGGGCCTGCAGGGACCAGGCTCCCACCACACTCTCCAGAGACCCGGCCTTGTTTAGAAAGTGTCTCCTTTGGAGCCTGAGTCACTGGATCCCTGGGTGGTCTGGGGGAAACCGCAGAGTTATTGCGAGTCCCGAGTACCGTGACTGGGAGAGGGGGGAGGGTGGCAGGTCCTGCTGCCACTTCGTGACCTCGGCCACTCAGTCTCTTCTGTCTGGGACTCGGTTTCCCCACCTGTGAACCGAGGGGCTGGCACGGGAGTCTCAGACCCCCATGAAGAACGGCCGCTACAGGGCCTCTCCCTGACACTCGAAGCCACCCAAGAACCTCAGGAGGGGGGCAGGCCTGGGAGCAAGACGGCTGTAGGGTTGACGCCCTGGGGCCCCAGGACTCAGCCCCTCATGCTGGCAGACTATCCCCGAGGGACAGGCCCACCTTCACAAAGCCAATCACAACCCGCACCCAGGGGGGGCCCCCAGCTGGCATCCAACACAGAGGGCTTGTTGCTTCCCCCAGGGACCTCGGACAAAGGGGCACACGGGTATAAACCTGGTTTCTCCATCTGAAAAGGGGCAACAATTGAGACCATCGCTGCAGGGGTTCTCCTGGACTTGAGGTGTGTAAACAATTCTTTGTGTGTAGCAAGGGCTGGCAAACAGTGACTGCTACCAGTTACTGGCTTGAAAATGCTCGAGAGGAGGACCAACGCCTGGACGGTACAGGGCGGCAGGGGGACGTGGGCGCAGGCCCGAGAGTGGCAACAGGGAATGAAAGGACCTGGGCTGGAGGGGGACCAGGAGAAAGCACAGCCTATGAGGCTTAACTCCAGAATTGATGCCATCTGCTTCCGCGGGGACCCCGAGAATCTGGAAGATGGCAAAAGGATGTCCCTTGCCGGTCCGCACAGAATACACCCTGTGGGGGGATGGAGGCGACCCAGGTCATATCCAAACATCTATGGTTATATAGGTTATATAGGATTGAGGTAAACACTTCCCTGCTCTGGGCCTGTGCCTCCTGCTCCCTGATGAAGGGGGACTGTGATCACAACTTCCACCCCCAGGCACTGCGGGGTGACTGGCTGCTTCCTCTGAGAGCAAAGAGCCCCTCTTGAGAGACTGGCTTTGGTGAACACGAGGAGCTGGGGAGCCAGGGCTCGGCCCACTCGTTCCTGCCTGCAGCCTGCGCATTCCTCCCGCTGGGAAGTCCCCACAAAGAGCTTCCTGAAGGCCTGCACTGATCACCTCCCCGGCCCACTCAGAAACCAGCTCCTTCCCCCGCCCCCCAAAAGTCACCCCAGCTCCTTGTCCTGACATCTGAGGGCCCCAGCCTCCCTTTCCAGTCCCGGCCCTGTGTTACCAATAGCTGATATGCACTGATGATGGACCAGGAACTGTGTGATGTCCTGATTTCTCCCAAACCTACTTCTCAGGTAGGAACAATTTTTATCCCCATCTCATACCACCTTATGGTAATAATACCAGGGCACATTGAGAAGTCTCTGGTGTATCCTGTAATGGCAGACACAGAATTTGAACTCAGGCACCCTGGCTGCAGAGCACGAGGGTCTGAAGATTACCCTTCTGCTGACTTCTAGGGGTTCCATCCGACGGATGCCTCTTGGTTTCTGCCACTCCCATGGTGTCTCCCCTTTGCTCCTGTCCCCTCCGCCACCCCTAGCCTGTGGCTTGCCTGTGAGGACCAGAGCCATAACATGCCCACAAAAGTGGCTCCTTATTCCATCTGGCACTCTGCTAACTGCCTGAGCCCAAAGTGACCCCCACACTGACCCCACACCAATACCCAGTAAGACCAGCATCCCGATGGGCATCTTCAGGGCAGGGCTTCAGGGTGGGGTGCCCTGGTGTGTCCAGCACCTGACAATGGTGCCAGTATGCCCTGCTACAGGGACAGGATTAGCAGGGGTGGGGAGAGTCCATTGGTAAATAACTTTGGGAAACAAAGCACAATGAATGGTCTATTTCTTAGAGGATATGGTGGCCATGATCCCCACCTCCTGACATCTAGATTCTCATGCCTTCCCTCCCACGTCGTTAGCAAGAACGGTCCGTGTGATCCGTAGAACGTGGCGAAGTGATTGCAGATCACTTCCGAGATAAGGTGAGCAAGGATGAGAGTTTCGCGCATGTTCTCTCCCTCATCTGGATCCTTCGCTATGGGGGAAGCCACGTCACGAGTAGCCCGGTGGAGAGGCCTGTGTGGTGAGGAACAGAGGCCTGCAGCCAACAGCCACGTGAGTGAGCTTGGAAGTGGGTTGGCCCGCTCCAGACAAGCCTCAGATGACTGCAGCCCTGGCCGACAGCTGGACTACAACCTCACGGGACCCTGAACCAGAACCACCCAGCTGAGTCGCTCCTGCATTCCTGAAACACAGAAACTGCGAGAGATAAGAAACGTTAGTTTCAAGCTGCTACGTTTTAGGATAATTTATTACGCAGCAATGGATAATACACACGACTTCTCAGAGCATTTAATATGCTAATGTAAATCTCCAAGAAAGAAGATATACAATGTAACATTCCCCTTAGTTATCTGGCCAAGGAAGCCTTCTTTCCTTGAGTTTTCTCAAGAGAGAAAACGGATTTAATATGGCTCTGGTCCTACAATTAAATGTGACTTTTAACCCTGATCTGTCATGAGCTAGTCATTTGCCCTTCCCGAACCTCAACTTTTCCCTTTTATAGAGCAGAGAGAAACAACCTGCCTTTGCATAAATCATAAATACAACCCCAGATGACCTAGCTCTGAGCTCTTTGGTGAGGGTTGGGAGGTCCTAAAAGGAGCTTCACCCTGGGGCTCAGGTGGGTTTCCCAAGGTGGTAGGTGGGCCTGAGGCCCACTGTCTGTCTTTCTTCCTCAGGCCACTTCCCCACAGTGCTGAGAATCAGTGTCTTCTGGCTTGTGCACAGTTCAGAGATGGGAGGCATGGACCTGAGCCTCCTCCATCAGACTGGGAGAGTTTATCCAGGATGGACGGCCATGTACCCTCCCTTCCCCCCATCCTGTGGACACACCGAAGCCACGGGCAGGAGGGAACACCAGAACCTTCTCTGGCCTTAACAGTAAACATATGCCCCTCCTCTCTTGTCAATTTAGCCCCTCTACTCTTTATCTGGTAAAAGACTGAAATCAAGTTTCAGTGCGCTCGATGGGCCAGAAACCCACCGAAGCCCTGCATGTCCCTCGTTGTTAGAAAGAAAACATTAAAAAAAAAAAAAAAAAAAACTATAATGTGAATACTTTATTATCAACGAGTGACTGGTATTAGCTTTTTGTCTGGGCATTAATATTTCAAAAACCATATGCCAAACCCAGGCTTCTCCACCTAGCTCTGCTGTATCATTTTCTTAAAAAATAAAATAAAATAAAATAATAAAGAAGAGGAGGAAGGAGGAAAGAAAGAAAATATATTTGTATTGAAAGAATTATAAGCCAAAGTGCGTCTTTCTTGTTTTGTCCATATACACACATTGCACCATACATAAATAATTACATTGTAAAAATGACTCCATAATTACAAGTATAATATATATTTCCATATAATATATAAAACTTTATATTAAATCTAGGTAGATGATATTGGGGGGGGGGGGGTCTCGTCCGTGGTCGGCTGTAGGGGGGGCGGGTTGTGTCTCTGGGCGGCGGGGCAGGCGGCCGCCGCTATCTGTGGTTGTTGAGGAGGACCTCCAGCCAGCAGGGGCAGGAGGTGATGAACTGCCGCGAGTAGCAGGGCCCCCAGCCCTTGGCGAAGCTGATGCGGACGCTGTTGGGGTCGTAGGGGCCGTCGGCGGCGTCGGGCTCGGGCCCCTGCTGGAGCAGGCCCGAGCGCTCGAAGTCGAACACCTTGATGGAGTAGCCGGGCGGCACCTTGCGCACCACGAGGGCGCGGCCGCCGGGCGCGTCGAGCGTGGGGGAGTTGACGAAGATGGGGTGCTCGCCGCGGTTGTAGGCCCACACGCCGTCGGGCTCCTTGCTGAGCAGGATGCCGAAGCCGATCTTGCTGCGCGTGCGCCGCACCGACTCGCTGCGCTGCTCCAGGTTGAGCTGGCCCAGGCAGAAGCCGCTGCCCTGAGGTAGGTCGTAGAAGATGCTCACGGCCTGGTCGTACACCGCGTAGAGGCGGCCCACACGCGTCCGGTGCTCCCAGTAGGCCACGCTACACCAGTGGCTGGGCTTAGTGGCATCCGGAGACATGCTGGCGTCTGCGGGGCAAGCACAGGGCAGGGGGAGCGTTAAGGAGGGGGGAGGGGGACGCAGCACTGCTGCCTGGACCGTGGGGGTCCGGAGTGGGGGGGGGGGGGTAGTTTGCAGCATTCAACAGACATGCGGGCACCGACCGCCTGCCAGCTTGTCCTCAAGAAACGTAACTCACAGCAGAACGGCCCCCTACAGGCGCAAAGGGGGAAAACAAAGGTTACGAGCCTACGCAGAAGGCAAGGCGCCTACTGTGTGCTCGGTGCTAAGGCTACACAAACATGAACCACACTCGGCCCCTGCCCTGTAGACTTTTCCAAGCTCCAGCTGGCAGGAGACCGGACAGTCCTCCCACACCCAAAGGAAGGGCTGAACACGGAGCACCTACAATGTTCCAGGTGCTGCATTTCTGACCCTGTCTGACCCCACTGGGTCCTAATCACTCTGTGACGAGACCACCTTCTCCTCATTTTACGGATGAGGATCCAAGACACCAGCTGTCTGCCCAAAGGCCACAGAGCTAGTGAGTGGCCCAGCCAGGATCTGAACCCGGCCAGTGTAAGCCTCAACCTGAAAAGAGTGGGGTTAAGTCGTCAGGGGACATTTCCCCATTTGAAGGGGACTCAGGCATAGCAAGGCACGATGAGGTAGGGGAGTGGGGCCCCAGAATCCCTTCCAACCCCCAGAATTTTCCCAGCCTTGGTCTGGAGCATGATGCCTAGTCTCCCAGTCACTCCTATCCCCCACCCCTCGAGGTGGCTCTCTTGGCAGGAAGTGCAGATTTTCACCAGAACTGCAGCCCCTTCTGTGAGAAAGAGAAGCTGAGGTCTCTAAGTATTAAAGAAAATTGCCCCACAAGGGCTCCAGAGTTCGCCAGCTCTTGAAGGTGTGTGCTGCTCCTCTCTGGGCCTCAGTTTCCCCATGGACAGCAAAGGGGTGGCCTGGATGACTGGGATCCCTTTCCCCTGCAGCTTGAAGCATTTCTGCATGTCTGGACGAGCAATTTCCTGATACCAGACCTAAGACCACCCAGAGGCCAGGGCCCGTCTTGAAGGGCAGCCCCGTCTTTGCTGCTGTGTGTGGCCAGCTTCTCAGATTCCGAAGTCTTTTGACATCTGGTCTTTCCTTTGAGCTCAGAGCTCTGAGTAGCAGGTGGGCATCCATGACTGCCCCGTGATGTGACATGTTCCCACACACCCCTTGGATGGGGCTTATGCACAGAGGGGAGAAAGTTCTCCTGAGAATGTGACGGGAACGCAGCAAGGTGCTTTATGGCATGGCTCCTCCACGAGAAACTGATCAAAGTCCAACCAAAGCCGAGGAAGAAAACACTGCTAACAACTTCATTCAGGAGCCGGGGTGAGGTCAGCTCTGTCTGCCTTCAGCTCAGCCCCGCCTAGAAGCCCCAGAGCAGCAGGGTGACAGGGCCCCTCACAACCTCTTATGCGCTGGGAGGCCCGCCTAGCCACCTAGCAGGAAGCTGTCTACCCGAGAGGCCTCCTGCAGGCTGCCAACTCTGCTGAGGCCGTGAGCTGGGCAGAGCCCCAAAGGGCGTGCCCCTCACCCTCTGCCTGGTGTTAAGGTCCCAGACATGGGTCCCCAGGCCACTCCCTGAGAATGTATTGATTTGCCTCATAGTCTCCATCCAGGCCCTTCTTGGTTTTTGCAGGCTGATGGGAGGTGGGGTGGGGGGAGAAGAGACCCTGATCCTTGCCCTCAAGTGACTTACCCCTTGGCCAGCAGGTAGAGAAACAGCTCTAGCCTGTGGTGCCACAGGGCAGGCACTAGGTCAGTCCCAGCAGGTGGACAGTCAGGAACACTCCAAGCCACGGACCATCTCTCCGCCCATCCATCTGGCACAGGTCTGGGGAGTTCCCAAGAGCCAGGAAAGCAGTGCTGTCCCAGCCTGGCCACGAAACCCCAGCACCGGGCTTCTCACGACCAACGACAGCGCCTGGGGAGCACTGGACACAGAGGTGGGGGAGCAAAGGCTCTGTGCCTGGGGAGTGTTGGGTGACAGGACGAGCAACACACATCACCAAAGGCCTTTCATGAGCTAGGCGCCCTCTTCACAACAGCCTCGGTTCACTCCTGGTCCCACCCCATTTCACAGGTGAGGAAACTGAGGCCCAGAGAGGTGCCGTTAACTGGTCAAGGATACACACAAGTGAGTGCCAGAGCCAGCATCCGTGCCAGGCCACGCTCCGGGCAGACTCCCCACTGAAACCCATGCACTAAACAAGTCCCTTCCCTTTTCTAAGCCTTAGTTTCCCTGTTTGTAACCAGGCTGCTCTCATGGTCTGAGTCTTGGAGGTGTTTAGCTGGTGAGTCACTCCCCGGCCCACAAATGAAACACCTCACTGAGTGAGGGTTACTGCTTTCCCCCCCACCTTTACAGATAAGGCTCAGAGGCCACCCAGTCATAAAGTGGCGGCTCTGCCCCAGGGTGTAGCCACTCCATTGTAAAAGGCAAGGGAGCAGTCAGAATGTGTGTGTGTGTACGTGTGTGTATGTCTGTGTGTGTGTGTATGTTGAGGGGGGGAGATGGAGAGTAATGGAACTGGGTGGGGGGAGCATTTCCTGCCCCCTTTCTCAGCTCCTCCCACCCCAGCTAAGCCAAATGCCCCTCATCATTTACCCCCACCTCATTAATACCCAGCCTTGCTCCAGCACTCCTCAGGGGGATAGGATCCTGTGCTTGGGGGATGAACCCCACAGAGCTGCCCTAGGCCCTGGCCTGCCCCAACCGTCTGGTTCAGGGACAGTGCCTGAGTCGGGCCTCACCTCCGGCAGTCTCTCTTGTTGTGCAGGCTGGGTAACACTTATCACACCTGGCCTCCTGGCCAAGTTTTCCAAGTTCCAGGAGATGGACTGTTGCCTCCAAGAAGCCCTCTCTGATCTCTCCCTCCCATGTACCTACAGTCTTCAATGCAGCCACTCCCTATGCCTGAGCAGGTGTCTGTGCTGTTGGTCAGGGCCCCTGGCTGGTCTAGACTTTCACGAGTCGATACATTGCTTAACAGAGGGATTGTGAATGTACGGGGTTCCTACTGTTTTATTTTGTCATGTGCAGACTTATTAAAAACCCCAAGACTAGGGTAGCTGGGTGGCTCAGTCAGCTAAGTGTCCGACTCTTGGTTTCGGCTCAGGTCATGACCTCACGATTTTGTGAGTTCGAGCCCCACATCAGGCTCTGTGCTGACACTGCGGTGTCCACTTGGGATTCTCTCTCTCCCTCTCTTTTTTGCCCCTCCCCTACTCGTGCTGTCTATGTCTCTCTCAAAATAAATAAATAAACTTACCCCAAGACCATCTACTATCACTAGCACAAAAAAAAGTATAATTTGATACTGATAAAATAGATAGGACCTAAATCAGAAATGTAAAAGTTAATATGATTAGAGTATAAGAAATTTTCTTATTTCTTTCATCATGGACCAATGAAAATGTAGTCCTAAGACTGGCTTCTGGGAGCCACTAATTGAACTGAATGTCCTTGTGCCCCAAAGATGGCACCCCGGGGGGTACAGGGTGACTCGCCCACACACACACACACACACAGCAGCAGGTAGCAGAACTGGGACCCAAATCTGAGACTCCAGAATTCTAATCTAATGCTTGTCCCATGAGCCAAAGGGTTTCAAAGTGAGACAGACCTAAGGCTCTTACTACTGACTGTGGCCATGGACAAGCTGCTGTGTCCAAGCCTCAGTCTCCCCACTTGTAAAATGGGCTTCTTCATAACCCATAAGTCCATCTTTGGACTTTTCTGGAAACTCCAGCAGCAGATCAATTGGGTGCAGAAAGAAGTAGCTGTCTGTTTATTGGCCCCAGCACTGGTGCTAACCCTTCAAAGGCCAGGGCTCCTTAGGGGTGCCAGGGGTCATGACCCCGGGTCACCACCACGGGAGGTTACGATAGGAGAGCAGATGGCAATGCCCCTCACAGAGTGTAGAGCACTGTACTGGTGCGAAGGTTTAGCTCCCAGCCTAGAACCCAAGGGTAAAGAGAGGTGCCTCATATGCAGAGGAATGACAAATGGAGCAAGGAATGACTAAATGTCTAGAACAAAGGCGAGTGCCGCTATGGCTCTGTGTACACACACACACACACACACACACACACACACACACACACACGGATTCAGGTCTAATGCAGCGGGACCGACACGAGCTGACGTGATCTCTGCCAGCAAGACGCCAGGCCCCCCAAACCTCTGCCCTTCCCACAGTGATGGGGCCCCACCCCACCGCCACGCTTCTCATCCTCCGTAGGGCTGCCACTCAGGGCGCAAGGGGACAGTCTTTTGCAGAAGATCTTTTTCTTCTCGTGGCTCCAAGGCTGTGGTCCCGCCATCAACCTAATTAGGAACCAGCTCCTTAATTGCAAATAAATACCAGAGAGTCAGACCCGAGTGAACAACATCAAAGATGACCGCGCTCTGACCGAAACTCCTGCTCGCTACCCCCTGCTCGGGGCCTGGCCTAGTTCCCAGCCAGACTCTGAGTCCCGGCTGGGAGGGCTCTCAGGGGAGGAGGAGAGGAGGGACGCGGTCTGGGTCTGGCGCTATGTCTGGGGCAGACCTGGCAGAGTGGCCCCAGGCTGTGGGGGGAGCGTGTCAGGGTCCAGGCTTCAGGCCTGTATCAGGCAGCTCATCTTCCTTCTCCTGGCCTCAGGCCTCCCATCTGAATGATGAGCTCGACGAAAATGGCTGCAATTTAGTGAATGTTCACAGCAATTCCACTTGCAGTCATCCAAACTTGGCAAATAGCTCAGTTGTCCATCAACAGGGGAATGGATGGCATGGACTGAGTATTTGTGAACCCCCAAATTCATGTATTGAAATCCTAACCCTCGGTGTGATGGTGTTTGAAGGCGGGGCCTTTGGGGGGCGATTAGGTCCTGAGGGTAGAGCCCTCATGAATAAATGGGATTAGTGCCCTTACAAGAGAGACCCAGGAGAGCTCCCTCACCCCTTTTGCCCTTCTGAGGACACAGCGAGAACACGTCCATCTGTGAACCAGGACTTGGGCCCTCAGTAGACTCCAAAACTACCAGTGCCTTGACCTTGGACTCCCCGGCCTCAGGACCCGTAAAAAATACACGTGTGTGGTTCAAGCCACTCAGGCTGTGGGATTTGTTACAGCAGCCCAAACAGGCTAGGATAAGGGATACACAAAAGTAAGGTACACCCATACAATGGAACACGACTCACCAATCAAAAGGAACCAACTACTGAAACATACAACACCGTGGATGGATCTCAAGTGTATTGTGCTAAGTGAGAGAAGCCAGACACAGAAGATCTGCTGTTTGTTTCTATTTATATAACATTCTCGAGTAGACAACTAACCTCCGGTGATAGAAATCAGAACAGGGATTTACCTCCAGGACAGGGAAGGGGCACGGGGGAACATTCTGGGATGACGGAAATGTTTCATATCTCGATCGGTCCAACGGGAACTCGGCTGTACTCACTGTCAAAAGTCATCGCCTGTACACCGAAGAGTTGTGCATTTCGTGGTAGGTATGACGCCTTGAAAGAAAAGGCAGGGAGTGGCAATGCGCTGCTCAGCCAGCTCTCTGTGGCTGTCCTGGAGCGGCCTCAGCAGGGCTCTGTGGTGGCCCAGGGGACAGCCCCTGTGTTTCCAGACCGGGCAGGGGCGGCCCGGCCTCAGCGGTGCCTACATTCCTGCCACCAGAGGGTGGTGGCCGCCTGTGGTGGGCAGGAGGAGCCGGCCAGCCACAGGCCCTCTCCCCTGCGCAGGAGCCAGTCCCTCCAATGGTTGGCATTCCTTCTCCTTGGCCTCTCTGCCCCGTGAGTGTGCTGCGAGCCCAACGTGTAATTTTGTGGGGGTGCTGGGGCACCAGGAGCGCCGACTGCAGCCTGGGGGAGGCGGGGAGAGCTGCAATCCCAAGAAAAGCCTTTAGCTTCTTCGAATCAGCAGTATTCTGTCAAAACACAGGGCAGGAGCGTTCCTGTGTGCTCCCCCGTGGGCTGCGCGGTCCAAGAGCCTGAGCACACGCAGTGCAGCTTGTTTTCCTCGTGATCCCCCCCCTCCCTTTGGCCAAACTGCCTTGGACCTAGCCATCCTGTGAAGGGAACCAGAGATGTGCCCAGATTCAAGTCTCTGGTCCCTTAGACTCGAAGAGAGCTAGACGGGGAAGGCTCAGAGCATGTGCAGGCTGGGCCCCGAGTCCCTCGTGGTCTCCAGAGGCCTGGCTGGGCCGCCCATTCTCCTCCATGTTCAAAGCCACTGCTACTGCTTCACACCCGCGTGGGGCCACAGCAGCCTCGCTGCCTCTCCCGGGGCTGGACAGAAAGGACAGACGCAGCCACACCTCAAACGAGCGCAAAGCAAGGGCAGACAGACCCAGACCCCACTGAGAGCCGGGAAGGGAGACTCAGAGTCCCAGAGAGGTGAAGTGACTCGCCCAGGGTCACCCCAGTAAATTGGTGGCAGAGCCGGAGAAGAGCCCAGAGGCTGGTTTTTCCAATCCCCTTGTCACGGGCCACTCTGGGGCCTCCTGCCCTCCTGGAAAGCTCCTTTCTTCTGTCCCATGTCATGCCTGTGGCTTCAAGTTCCCATCCAACCGGCAGCTTTTTCATCCACGGCTCCCAGGCCTGGGAGTAATTACGTGGCCCTGCATCTGGTTAACCTAACACCCCTTTAAAAGCCTTGTTTGCCCATTAGATAAGTAGTTTTTGTTATCAAACTTAAGGGGGGAAAAGGAGTTTCCACTTAACCTTCCTTTGTCATTTTAAGCTGCAGAAATGGCTTCAGGTTTTGCAGCGAATCCAGAGATGCGGCATTAATTAGAGGCTCTTTTTTTTTTTTTTCTTCCTTTGTTAAGGGAGGGGGGAGACCCGTCCTTTATCCACTGGGCTCTGGCAGTAAAAGCAGAGAAGGAATGTGCACGGGGCCATGTTAATGGTCAACAGCTTAGAACGAGCCTCTCTGCTGAACTCTTTCCAAAAGCAGGGCCCAGCTGACAGGAGTTTCCTCTTATTCGCTCCCACTCGCCCCTCCCCACCCCCCACCTCAGCTCCAGCACCTTTGGCTCCTAGAGGAAGCCAGGCTTCCAAGAGGAAGTTCCTAATCGGTCATTACATCACGGGCGGTCTGGCCACCACTGCCGCCTGCACAGGGTCCACCTCAGGGGCCTTTCAGCTGCTGGTCTCTGGGACTGAGGACCGCGCTTACCGCCACCTTCAGACAGCAGGCCAGCCAGCTGCTCTGCTGGGTTGTGGATTTTTACCCCCAAGACAGGGATGAGATGGGAGAGCCAGGGGGGAATGACAGCAGGGAGAGAGGGAGGCAACGAAACACACAGTCCAAAATTCATGATTTTGCAGGTGGAAAAACTGAGTCCCAAACAAGTAAAGTGACTGCCCAAGGTCACAGTGGAAATCAGCCATACAGCAAGGTCCCATCAGGTCTCCTGCACGGGGCTGCGTTAAGAATACAGGCTCAGGAGCACAGACAGCTTCCTGCATGTGACTATCAGCTTTTGCCACTCATCAGCTGTGAAATCCTGGGCAAGTGACTTTACCTCCCTGGACCTCAGCTTCCTAAGCTGTAAAATGGGGATGCAATCATTGCTTACTTCATCAGGCTGTTGGGATTCGTTTCAAGAGCATCAAATAATGCCTGGTTCAAAATAAGCACTCCAGGGGCGCCTGGGTGGCTCAGTCGGTTAAGTGTCTGACTGCAGCTCAGGTCACGATCTCACGGTCCGTGAGTTCCAACCCCACATCGGGCCCTGTGCTGTCAGCTGGGAGCCTGGAGCCTGCTTCAGATTCTGTGTCTCCCTCGCTCTCTGCCCCTCCCCTACTCGCCCCTCTGTTTCTCTCTCTCTCAAAATAAACATTAAAAAAATAAAAGAAAATCAAAATAGTCCATAAATAATAGCTATTATTATTTCTACTAATATTACCACCGTACAGTCTTATTCCCTCTATATCATTTATAGAAATTGTGTAATGGATTGAGTCGGCTATATAATTCATAAAGGTGTTCACATTAGGTAATAATATCTACAAAGATAAGATATGCCAAGGGAGTTAAGAATCAAGGGGAAACAGCGGTAGTTGTAGTAGTAATAGCAGTAATAAAATAAGCCAGCCAATAATAGTAATAATTAATAATATACCAGCCAACATTTAATGACCAAGAGTCAGGCAGAATATGAAGCACTTTAAATGCACTATTTCCACATACTGTCGATCCTCAGTCATTCCCATTTTAAGATGAAGGAACCGAGGTCCGAAGGTCAGGTTAACGTGTCCACCACCCTGAGCTAGGAAGTGACAAAGCTGGGACTTGAGCTTCACGACTATCTAGGCTTAGAGACGGGGAGGAGGTCTGCAGGGTGATGGCACAGGCCCTGTGCTACAACAGCCCAGCCAGGTCCACTCCAAGCTGGCGCAAGAAGGCTTTATAAAGACTGGACGGTAAAAGGGGTCCTTGGATGTGGCAATGTGGGGGCCACCTCCCCACCACCTGCTGCCCACCTTACCATTACCAGGAGGGCAGTGGCGTTTTCAGAGAGCGCGCCTTATCACAGCTACTGATGGCCCCCCACGAAGTCCCGCAAACTCATACACTTGCTTGGTTTCCAAGGATAGTTTCTCCCATACCACCCCTCCAAAAGCCGGTGAGCATTTCTTCTTTCTTTTTTTTTTTTTTAACTCTTTTTAATGTTTATTTATTTTTGAGAGAGAAAGACAGAGTGTGAGTGGAGGAGGGGCAGAGAGAGAGGGAGACACAAAATCTGAAGCAGGCTCCAGGCTCTGAGCTGTCAGCACAGAGCCCGACACGGGGCTCGAACTCCAGAACGATGAGATCATGACCTAGGCTGAAGTCGGACACCTAACCTACTGAGCCACCCAGGCGTGCCCCCACCCCTCTGTGAGCATTTTTTACATGCTGCAGTAAGAAATGGTGGGTGATCTTGGGAAAGGGCTGCTAACCCTGGCTGGGACCCTGGAGGTGTGGGGAGGAGCTGGGCGCTCTGGGCCCTGCATCCATTCTGTCTTTAGAAACCCCCGAGTCCAGGAGGTAGAATCATCCCCTCCTGGGGGTGAACAGACCCCAAGGTGGAGGAGCCACACAGCACGGCAGCGTGGGAATCCTGTCTGGCTGGCCTGACAACACTCTCTGCTGGCCCTTCATGCTGCCTCGTCTGCTCCCTCTGCTCTTTGGGGTGGTTCTCGGAGCGCCCGCCCTGGATGGGTTGAGGAGGGATGGGGGGTGTAAGGACAGTCAGCGGCCATGGGCTGTAACCGGCCTTCTCTAGGGAGAGGCCTGCAGGGTCCTGCAGAAGGCGCCCTGACCCTGGTCTGCTCGGCCCCACATCTCCAGTGGAACAAAGTGGCGGCCTGGGTTGAGGTGGGTAAGGTTTCCACTCCTTTCATCTTGTGCGGTTTCCAAACAAGTCCTGCAAAGCGAACTCCGAGTGCCCCCCCCCCCCGCCCCCGACAGAAAGCAAGCTCCCACCCGGGCCCTGATACCCACGCCTGCTCGGCGTCCCCTCCGGTCTCCCCAGGACCTATGGCCTCAGGGGAGACAGAGGAGGACACCCGGGGCCCCACTGCCAGCAGATCCATCTGGCCCTGCCGCCCCAACAAGACTGTTCCGGGCTCCTTGCACTCAGGGAACAGTGGCTTTTCTCCCTGAGCCTCAGTGCTCTTCTTACAAACACTCTGCGGGCAGCTCTAGGCTCTGAGAGGCACCCCAAGGCTGCCATCAGACTGGGGGACCAGGCTCTGCACCAGTAACACTGGTGTACCCGCCTGGACCAGCCTGGCCCTCCTACAGGAAACCCGACCGCTTAAACCAGAGATGAAGACCCCAAGGGAGCGGGGGGGGGGGGGGGGGGGGGGCCCGAGTCCGGGTGGGAGAGTTCTGTGGACAAGTGTCCCGCACCGGGGCAGAGAGAGCGATAAGCGGCTTATAAAACCAGCCCACATTTTCGAGAGGGAACCAGTTTCTGCAACAAAAGCCTCTGAACTTTGCTCCCATTCCAAGTCCCCTTTTGTCTTATCACAAAGTCAGACTCGGAATACGTTTGTTTGTTTTCTTACCCAGAGACCTGCCAGGGTGGGAAAGCCTTGCTTTTCATGTTGCCCCTGGAAAGATTCTAAAAGAACACTATTTATGCAAGATAATAAAGCTGGGTACCTCGGTCCCCAGGAAAGAGGTGGCAGTTTTGAGAAGAGAAGGAGCCCCCAAATCCTCCCTGCCTGCAGGTAGCCACTGCTGATGGCCAAATCCCCAAATTCACACCCAAACCAGGCCCCTCACTGGCCTTCAGGGTTCTTGGTCGGCTGAGCCTGGGTTTTCATCTTAAGGTGCCAACATTCACTGACTCACTCCAACCTTGACTTCCCTTGACAGAGAACAAAATCGGCCAGTTGGAGGTGCGGATGGGGACAGCCTGGGCATGCGGCAGAGGGGCAGGGATGCTGGCTCGTGGCGGATGGCGGTGTGCTTTGGGGAAGCCCATCTCTAGGCACATTCCTGCCCTGCAGCCTCCAGAGCTGGGACAACTGGGGGCACCTCTACTTTTCTTTTATTTCCCAAATACAACTGGAGTTTTGCTGGCAAGCCTCCTGCCCCAGACTTCTACTTGGACCCAGTGTAAAGCCATGAAAGCAAAGTACCTCAAAACTGCCCTCAATCAGCCTGTCTCCGCTCTCAGGGGCAGGAACCCATCCTGGTACAGAAACGTCCCAAGGGATCATCAGGAGAGGCCCCCACAGCCTCACCCCCTTGAATCCCTGGACTCACCATCTCCTGCCATGGAGGTCTCTTAGCTCCCTGTCCCTCGAACACCCCACTCCATGTGTACTTTGTGCACCCTACTCTCGCCTGATCTGGCAGGCTCCCGACACCACAGGCCGTGGCAAGGTGAACTATTGCAAATCCAGGCAGCTCCATCCGGGCGTCTCCGTCTCTCAGTGCCAGGACCTGAGAGCTACACGATTTGGGAACTCAATACCAAATGAAAATGCAGGATTCCTTGTTCAAAAAGTATTCAGAGTTTCAGTGGTGAAGGCAGAGCATTAAAGTGAGCAGAGGCCCCTTCTGAGCGCGGGTCCTGAGTGAGGCACAAGTCACACACCAACAAGGTGGCCCTGCTGGAGTGCTGGTTTCTCCTTGCAGAGTACCTCGCTCCAAGGGAGTTAGTGAAGGGCCTAACAACAGTGTCCTCCCCCCATCCCCGCCGCTGGTCAGCCTCCTGCTCAACCGTCAAGACCCCGATGTCACCTCTTATGGAAAGCCTTCCTCAGTCCCGGGGTGTGACCACATTCTATCTGATGCTGTCAAGGGGGCATGTGTCTCCGCCCTGCGCACCTGCGTGCAGGCTTCCCTGAGACCCCTCCTCCCCTGGGACTTGGCACTGTGAACCTGACGGGGTGCTCTCAACAATGGGGTGCCTAATGGATTTAACATCCTAGAGCTGAGAGGGCAGTTGGGAAATCTACGGGTTCTCCCTGGGTTTGAAAAAGGTGAGCAGCAGAATCCTTCCCATCTAACAGGTGATAACACCGATGCTCCATTTTCGGAAGCCAGGACCCCAGGCAGGGAGGAAGGGGCGTCGCTCCCACCTGCTGATCCTCATGATGCAGCCTGGCCAATGGAATCCCAGATGAGCTCACTAGGTGCAAGCTGTTTCAGCGGCTAAAAAAAAAAAAAAAAATCGCCTACAGCCTACAGTCATCTGTCTGGCAGCGGGGGTGGATTTAGCTTCTCTGGCTTGCTGAGTCTACCAGGGTGAAGGGAGCAGAGGGCATGGCTCTGTACGGAAGAGCCAAAGAACAGGGTGGGAGGCTGGTTTTCTTATTTGCAGAGCTCTCAAAAATAAGCCTCGTCTAACACCAGCCTGTTAATGTTTACCAACAAGACAGTTTGACCTTTGCAGGTCAAACACACCTGCCTCATTTGTTTAGGATAAACACCCCAAAATTAAAGCACCAGGGGCAGGGGCATTCGGCTCAGAAATAATCCTCCCATTAAATCCTTTTCTTTAAAATATCTTTTTGTAACACAAAGTGCATAATCCATGCCTCTTGAGTGAATGCAGAATCCAACTACTGGGTTTTCTTAAAGTGAGGGTTGCCTGAATCATTCTTGTATATTTCTAGAACAAACAGTAGTGCTTTGTAATAGGCAAAAGACTAATATTGACTGGAGAGATCATTAAGCCACAATTAAATACTAATATTTGCTGTAAAGAATGCAGTAACATGAGATTTAAATGTTCCCTGCAAAAACGTTGCAAAATGACCCACCGGCTTGGCAAAAGCTCACCCTTGCGACCAGGTCTCCTGTTTGTGGCTGGGCTACTGTGCAGCTTAAAGCAGTTGAAGCTTCTCGGTGTGTCCCTGCCCAAACTCCAAGCTGCCTGTAAAGGGCTGGCTTGTTTGATCTGGGGCAGGAGGTGCAGGGGAGGGAGCCAGTCAGTCTGTGCATCCCGTCAGGCTAGCAGGTGGACACAGTCCCACAAGACCTGGCCCCATGCTTCAACCCTAAGTCCAACAGTGGTTCCCGCAGCAGCAGGAGGCCAGGCTTGGTTCCCGCGGCCCCTACAGCCCAAGCCAAGAAGGTGGCTCTGTCCCCCCATCAGTGGTGATGGTGGGATGCTGTTTTTAACCATGGAGGGTTTTCCAATTCTCCAAGCCCATTCATTCGTAAGTGACCCCGTTTTAGGTTACGGATTCTGAAGCTCAGAGTGGTGGGGTGACTGTCCTGTGGTCCTCAAGGGTTAACAAGGACGCAGGATCAGGGCTTGTCCCTGTCTTCTGTCACTGCCTCCCACCAGGCACCTTGGGAAGGTGAGACATCACCTCAGTAACAGTTTTGTATTTCTTAACATAATTCCTCAGCCTGTGTCTGAATACACACGGGCACATGCCGCAGGACTCCAGTCGGTAATGCATCAATAACATGAGAGTGATGGTCACAACGGTCAGCTGTGATTCCACCTGGTCTCCCATGGCCAACTTTTCAGCTAAGAGAGGGGCACATGGCTTGTTTGCCAGGATCCAGTGCATAACCCTTGATTTCTTCTAGAAAAGACGAGAAGCCCAGGGAGACATGTGGGCTGGACCCCACTGATGGTGGTGCCCAAGTGCCTTCTAGAACTGCCTCCCCCTACGGAGGGCTGTTTGCAGCCATAGGGACCTGAGTGATAGTGGGAGAAAGGAGTGCCTTTCCTGAATCATGGGCAGGCACGAAGGGGGCTCTTGGGGAAGGAGCCTGAATAACTGTGTCTACTCTAGCAGCAGTCTACTCACGCCTGGCACGTGTGGGCCTAGCACACACAGGCAGAGCTTTGCTAAGCAACGACCCTGCTTACAGTTGCTGCCTGCACCCTTTGCCATCGCTGGGTTGTTCCTGAGGCCTCGTCTCCAGTCACCCCAGGGGGGGTCCAGCCGCTACTAAGCACCTACTGTCTAACATGCAGCATCTCATTTAACCCCGAGAACAATCCCAGGTGTAGTCTTACAGAGGAGCAAATGGAGGCTCAGGGAAGTTTAAGCCCCCTGCCCGGAGTCACACAGCCAATTGGTGTGAATCTGAACCCAGGGCAGCCAGACTCCACACCCACTGTTCCTTCCACTCCTCCTCAAAGAGTGTGTCCCAGTGGGCACTCGGCTTCTAGCCTAGACCCAGCTCCACCGGGCGGTCGGGGCGGTCCCCCTCCCTGCCATCTCCCACGGGTTGTGACTCGTACCTCCTCCACCGGGGCTGGCGCCGGCCACGCTGCACCCCCCCCCCAACCTCCCCCCTTCCAGGGGGCACAAATGGCCCTGCAGGCCGCCAGCGTCTGCATTCCTGGAGCACATGCCCAAGTTGGGCCCACTAAGGAGGATCCCAAGTAATTCGGCCCATAAATCATGGCCATTGTGAATTTCCCTTTTAGCCACAGGCAAAGTCAAACTTTTCCTTCCCCCACTGCAGTTAACCACTCTTTGTTCACTGTATCTCTGCAGTGGCTGGGGGCCTCCGCCTGGCTGGGGGCCAGCCCTCAATTATTAATTAATCTGGGAGGCGCAGGTTGCATTCCTGGCCACCTAACCACTTCCTCCTCCGTCGGTAGGGGAGCTCGCAGGCCAGGCCCCTTTAGTTGTATCACGCGTCGCACAACATCCCAGCCCTATCTTGTGGCCGTAGCTGCAAGAACAGACGCTTAAAACCAGAGTTAAAAATAACAGCAGAAAACCCAAACACACAGAAGTCTCCTTTTCCAGCTCCATCCCCAGCTGGGTGCCACCATCACCATAATACCATGCCATCCCTCGGTTTCTCGTCTGTGCAATGGGGAGACGTTCCCCCGACACGCAAGGCTACTTACTGTCTGTGTGCGCATGTGCAGAAAGGGGTAACTGGTGAGCCCTCCCCTGAAAATTCTCACGAGCCAGAAAGGGAGACACCAAGACTTAGAGCTGAGAGGCCATCTGAGGCTGGGCTGGGCAGGGTGCTGCCTCTAATTCCATCTTGCTTTATCCTGACTGGATTAAGGCAAGTAACAGGCAGGAGACATAGAGCTCAGGTTTATTAGTCATTCAGGCGCCTGCAGAGATGGGGACGAAGAGGGTGGGCCCCTCTTTGGGTCAAGTCTTTGGGAGGTCTTTGCATGAGCAAACACCCCCAGAAATCTGAGGGTCAGCAGAACAAGGTGACCACCCTTGGTGTGAAGGTATAGCCCCCTGTGATAGTGGGATCCAGCCGGGAAATCAGAGTACAGGTCTCCTAAGATCAATGCTGCATCCTTGGACCAAGTAGGATCTTTTTTTTTTTTTTTTTTTTTTAATGTTTATTTATTTGTTTTTGAGAGAAGAGAGAGAGAGAGAGAAAAGGAGAGAGAGAATCCCAAGCAGGCTCCTTGCTTAACGGATAGCGCAGAGCCCGATGCAGGGCTCAAACTCACGAACTGTGAGATCATGACCTGAGCCAAAATCAAGAGTCAGACGCTTAACCGGCTGAGCCACCCAGGCGCCCCCAAGTAGGATCTTTAATTCCTAATTAGAAGTAATGCTGAAAGACTCATGCCAGTGCTGGCTGGCGGTGAGACCAGTGAAGGACAAAAATGGTAGAGGGAACACACTTCAGATAATAAAAAAGGATAAACACATATTTGTTGTTGCCGGAAACTGTCATCAAGCATCCCTTGGTCATTTTCCTCCTCTTCTCCTTCCTCCACTGGCCCCATCCACACCCCACAATCTGTCAACTTTACCCAGAGTGTCCACAGGCCAGTCAAGCTCTGGGGACAACACCAGCGGGTACAGCCTAGGAAGGACCTCTGGAATCTCATGCTTTATCTACTCCATAACTTGTCTGCTTTTGATCTGATAAGATAAATGATTTTTTTCCCCCGGAGTCTTCACATAGCGTTGACACTCTGGGGAGGAAGGGACACTTTTGGCTTCCCTTACCCTAAGCACTGAGGCTTTTGGATAAAGCATGCATGCTGCCAAGATAAATTATTGTGCACATACAATAAAGTACCATTAATTAGGACTCATAAATCCAGAGTTTGTAATAATTCCGAAAGCAGCTGGGTTGAAGTTAAAAAAAAAAAAAAGAGTTTTGATAAACAAATGCAAAATATAAATAAGGTTCAGGAGAACTGTTTATCCTACTAGGACTATATAAACAACTAGCATACCAATTACAAATCGCTCTTATCTGTTCACTCAAGCACATCTCCAAATGACCTCCAATAGGAAACATTACCCGGTTAGCATCACAGTCCGTGGTATTTGAAAATCACAAAACTCGGTTTCTTAGCCTTTCCAATCACCCACCACCCAATCTGCCTGCATTGGTGAGGAGTCCCTGAGTTGTCACTGTTCCCTTTCTGTGTATCTGGAAAGAAGCCACTTGGACGGCTGAACCCCCACAGGACCCCAGGGTCCTCCAGCAGCCACCCAGGAGGCAATGTAGTCCTCGGCTCTGGAACGCCAACTTGCCACCCAGTTATCTCCATACCCATCTTAAAGCAGCAGCGCTTCCTAGGGCGTTGGGCCAGGGGACCCAGCCAACTGGGGCATTTGCACGTGAGAGCAGGTGAGGAGGGGCCCCGCCCCATGTAGAAACCCCTCAGGCGTCAACTACAGTAGGTGAACCGAGGCCGGTCACGGCCTCCTGGGTGATTTAGGAATAAGCCAGGCTCCATGTTTTCTCTCCCTGGGAGGCAGCTGCATTCTCAACTCCAGGGCATCAATACTGTTTTCTGGGGAGCAGGCAAGGTGAGGGGCCCGCAGATAAGCACAGGGAGCATGGGGTGGCAGGAAGAGGCCCCGGGCGAGGTTGGGGAGCCGTCAAGCTGAGAGGGTGTGTTGGTCCTGGCCCGCGAGGGCCAGACTGCAAGGCCCCAGAGAGGCGGGCAGTGGGCCAAGCTGGAAATACCGAGGGCTGCTCCAGCTCAAGCAGACGGCCCTGCCAAGTCGGGGAGGCGGCACTGACGGGGGAATGGCAGGTTCCGGCCGGGCGGGTCCCCAAGGCCACCGAGTCAGGAGCAACCGCCTGTGTCTCCGGGCACGTGGGGGCTAGAGCCGTGCCAGGGAGACCCAGAGCCGCCAGTCTCCCTGGGGTGCCTCTGTCCTGACGCTACCCTGCGGCCCGCCAGCCTAAGGACCCCTGAGGAATGTGGAGCCCCTCCGAGTGGCACTGACCTTGGGCAGGGAGTCAGGCCCAGCCTCCAGGCCAGAACCAGCCTCCAGGCCAGAAGATTTTTCTTCTCTCCCCACCTTCTGTCTCCTAGCTCTGGAGGGGGGGCCCAGCCGAGCCCCTGAGACCACTGCCCATGTGGGGCCTGCTGCTACTGGCCTTATAAGCATTTCAGACACCTCCTGGATCACCAAGACCCTGACAGCATCCACCGGGTGATGGAACCAGCCTCGGAGGGGCTCCCGAGGCTAGCGGGGGCCTCTCTGCTGTGTCCCGTGGGGCAGGGAAGCCAGGCATACTGGTGGATGCTTTTTCTCTGATGTTCCAACTCCTCCACACCTCCCTCCTGGGCTTCAGCAGTTGCTATCAGTTAAGATCAACGAAAACACTGAGGCAAGAGGCTTACACATGCATGCATCCTGCCACCAGAAGGACATTCTGCCACGGACGCCATGGGCTCTGTAACTGACCCACAGTTTGTTCAGAAGGATCTCCATGCATACATTTGGAATCTCAGCATGACTTGGTTCAACCCTTGCCTTCCTCTTGGCCTTTTACCGTCAAACCAGCAGGTGGACCCACTTACTTCCAAAGACTCACCAAGAACCACATCCCAGCAGGTCATTCCTGCCAGCCTGAGCATCTCTTACCTTCCCAACGCGCCCCCCCCTCCCGACTGCTCCCACCCAGCCACCAGAGCTGCCCTGCCCAGGCCCCCCCCCCAACATGTGGAGCTCCACCCTGCAACCCTGAAAGCAAATTCCCTGAGGGGAAAGAGTGGGTCGGATGTTTTCAGGAACCACTCATTGTGGCTTTGGGGTCCAGCCAACAGAAGTACCACGGAGATGCGAGAAGCGCCCTTGCTGAGGAGGCTGGGTTTCTCCCTGGCGCTCACTGAACGCCTACTGTGTGCGAGGGCGCAACAACACGGGCTCCCTGGAGGAACCGGTCCTTCTGGGGCGAGGCAAGTGCTGGAGGTCCAAGTGGGGAGCAAATGACGGAGATGTCAAAGGAAATCAGAGAGACTCTTGTTTTTGTAAACATCATTCCTTCTGGTCAGTTCCAAGTTATTTAGTGGGCTCTACACACATATTTTTTTCCCTCAAACCAAAATAGCCCTCCCTAAGACTTCCAGTCTGAGGGGAGTAAAAGAAACAGCACAAACATTCTTTGCAGCTGGCCTATAGGAGGAGAGCACCAGCCTGGGCCTGTAACTAACTGCAAGCCTGTGCAAAGCCCCACCCACTGTGAGTTCTGAGGGTCGAGTCCCTGCTCCCCCATTCAAATGGATCCTCTCACCTGGGGAAGCCACCCACCACCCGAACGAACAACGAACGGGTCCTGTGAACGGGTCTGGAAGTTGATGGGGGGGAGGGGGGTATGCCACTCTTGGATCGGTAGAAACTCTGAAAATTAGAGTGCCATGGAACATGCTAACAGCAACATCATGCTATTTCAAAGAGCAACTTGGAGGAAGTTAGGGGAAATCAAAGACTTCTTGGGGCACTGCTAAATGTCACTGCTACAGCCCATTCAGCCCAACACCTTCCCTCTACAGAAGAGGAAACTGGGGCTCAGAGAACAGAAATCACTTGCCAGAAGTGAGGCAGCAGGGCCAGGCCTCACAGTGAGGGCTCCCTGACTCTGAGGAAAGACTTGGTCCTCAATACGACCGGGGCTCAAGGAACAAATAATCCTGACGCGTCTGGCCAACACGAATTATTTTTGCAAAGGGGTCTGTTTGTTTGTTCTTGTGGGTAACGGGGAGAGAGTCCTTCCTCGCTCTGCTGTCAGAGCAACCCCCGCCTCTGCCTGAAAAGCGACCCGCCCCGGCTGGCCGGCACCACCACAGACTCTCAGGCAAAGGATGTGCGTTGCAAAAATGGGGCAAAGTTTCCTATTCTGAAGATAACATTGTAAGACACAGGAAGTCTGTGAGCAGAGCCTGCGTTTCCAGAAAGGTCTCTGCACACCCATTCGCAACCACTTCCATTGTACACGGTTTCTAGAGATTCGAGTCTGGGAGATGGGGGAGGAGGCGTGGGGACAGGGCTGGGAAGGGGTAGGAGTCACTGCCAGGTAAGGGTCCAGAGAGAAGCGGCTTCCCGTCGCCCAGGCTCCCTGGACCTCCCTGCAGCGCAGACCCCACTCTGAGGCCCAGCTTCCTAACCTGAAAACTAAAAGGGTTAAAAGCGTTTCTCCTACTTTGGGCCCTTGTGTCCAGATTCCCAGGCCCCGCCCCTGGAGATTCTGATTCATGGGTCCTGGGTGGAGCCCCAGGGAATCTATGTTTTTAACAAGATTTAAGAGGCCCCCTTTCTGGCTGATAGGTTATGATCCCACGAGTGGAGGGCTCAACAGCCTGGCATGGTAGGGAGAGAGCTGGCTTCTCCGAGGGAGGAATGACAGGGACAGGAAGGAGACCAAACCGAATGGACTTCCTAGCATTAGACGGACGTGGCAGTCCCAGCGCCAGGCCGGGGGACCGGCAGGGAAGGCGACACTCTGGAGCCACCGCGGATGGCCCTGACTCAGTGCGTCTGGGTGTGTTTGAGGACATAGCCTCGGGTCAGTGTGCACCTCCACGTGAGACTTGGAATCAAGGACGTCGGTTCAAAATCCCAGCTCTGTCACTACCTAGCTGTGTGCAACGAATGGCCTTAGCCTCTCTAGGCCTCGGGTTCCCCATCTGTGAAATGGGATCAAGAGCACCCACAACAGACAGTCGTTGGATGGAGACTTCCGCACTAATAGCTGACATGTCCTGCAAGCTCACCATGTGCCAGGCACACCCAGTTCCCGTAACAACCCTAGGAGGTGATGTGAGGAAGTGCCCCATTTTACAGACAAGGAAGAAACTGAGGCCTCCTAGCCAATCCAAGGGGATGCCGGGATTCATAAATATTCATTCCCACCGCTCTGCTCCCAGTGGGTGTGCGGCAGGCGGAGAAGCTCTCCACAGACACCTCCCACAGGCACTGCCTGGAACCTACGCTGACTCCTGGGGTGTCAGGAGACCAGACGCACCTCTGCCCTCAGAGCTCCGCGTCCAGGGAAGAGAGAACACGGCTACAAAAGGGCACTGTAATGCTCATTCATAAATGAGGGGCATGAGGCAAAGAAGGGCGGACTCCGAAATCCATCTAGGGGAGAATGACGGCCGAGTGGGAGGGGGTGTCAGGGATGGGGAAAGAAAGCGCTGCTCCAGGGGCGAGGTACGGCTGGGGCCACGGCACTCAGGCAGAAGAAGACAAGGCCACAAACAGTCTCCTGTGGCCAGATCACACAACACGGAAGGGCGTGTGGAGGAAAAAACAAAACACACAAACAAAAACACCCCAGCATACAGAGGTTGGCTAGGGCCAGACCACACAAGACCTTGAAAATCCAACTGAGCACTTGTGGTGTGGACAGAGGGAGCCACGGAAAGGTGGTGGGCAAGGAGGGTCAGGGCCCTGACGGTTCCGCGCTGTTTCATGGGTGCACACCCCGCACCTCAAAAGACCACTAGCTCATCAAGAGCAGGAACCTTGGCTACAACTGGGTGCAATTAATAAGAGGAGACAGGTAGACTTCATAAGTGGGAATTCTAGGACTGTACAAAGCCCCCAGCGCTGAAAATATAGAGCTTTTTTCCCTGGTCTTTGTCAAGCCTGTTTAGAGACTACTCTGGTTTTAAAAATCTAAGGGGTGAGTGAAGACCTAATATAGCACAATGGGACAAGCATCTGTTGTGTGTGTGTGTCTATATACATTTATGTATGCATATATATGTGTGTATATATGTACGTACATGTGTATATATATACGTATGTATGTATATATGTGTGTGTTTGTATATATATTTATGCACGTACATATGTATGCATGCGTATGTGTGTATATATGTGTACATGTGTGTATATATGTATCTATGTATATATGTGTGTGTATATGTGTGTGTCTGTATATATGTTTACTTACACGTATGTATGCATGTCTGTATATGTGTATATATACACATGTGTGTATGTATGTATATGTATGTATGTCTATACACGTGTGTGTATGTGTGTGTGTGTGTGTGTGTGTATATCAACAAGCGTACAGTGTTGTTCATAATTCTCTGGGTCTCTATCCACTGGATCTGTCAACTTCCGAAAGCACTTGTTTCATAAAGTCCTCTTCTTCTGAGGGTTTTGTCATATTCTCTTTTAATTTCGATCTTCGATTTAGATATTTCAAAACTATGCTGTTAGGTGTATAAAGGTTCTTGATTATTATATAGGGTACTGACCATTTTAGCTTTGATCTAAGTCAGGGACCAGCAAAAAACTAAATTTGGCCTACCACTCGTCCTGATTAAAAAAAAGTTCTACTGGAACACAGCCACGCTCGTTGCTTTGTGTGCTGTCTGTGGAAGTCACGATGGCAGAGTGGAGCAGCGGGGCACTGCGTAGCCTGCAAAGCTGAAAATGTTTATGATCTGGTCCTTTACAGAAAAGTCTGCCAACCCTGGATCCTTACAAAATGTTGCCTTTTGTTCCTTTTAATGCTCCTTACCTAGAATCCTATCATCTCATACTAATATTGTTACACTTGCTTTCTTCGTGTTTCTTTGTGTGTACCTTTTCTTTTCCATTCTGGTAGTTGCAACCTTCCCCTATAGTTTTGTTGAGGTGTGTCCCTTCTGGAAACCCAGCATATAGCTGGGAGCTTTTGTCACATTAGTTGTCACTAGTGTTTGGACTTGCCATATTATTATCTGGAGTGATTGGGGGTTTTTTTGTTTTTGTTCTTTTTAAATCTATCATGTTTTGTTGTTTAGAGTAATTAACTCCCAGGAGGAAAGTTGGGGCGGGGGGGGGGGGGGCGCAGGGAAGAAAGGAAGACTTCTGCTATCAGTGTATTTTGAATTTTATAGAAAGAGAATATAACTTTATTACTTGTGCAGTAACACATCATTTTATTTTTTATCATATTTTATTTGAGAGAGAGAGAGAGAGAGGAGAGAGAGTACATGAGCAGGGAGAGGGGCAGAGAGGGAGAGAGAGAGAACCTCAAGCAGGCTCCATGCTCAGCATGGAGCCCAATGCAGGGCTCGATCCTACGACTCTGGGGTCGCGACCTGAGCCGAAAGCAAGAGTCGGACGCTCGCCCGACTGAGCCACCCGGGCGCCCCCATTATATTTAATAACAAAAAGGGGTTTGAGGGAACCAAGAGTCATGAACACACAAGGATCCGGATGATGAATTCTTCAGTCAACAAGAGTTCCAGTCACACTTTCCTTCCCACCGCCTCCACCCGCAGACACAAAGACAACAACAACTTTATATAAATGGAGTTTATATAATGCGCAGTTTGCTTCAGGGAGGGTCCCGGCCCTCTCCGTCAGACTGACCAGAAACTGGGAAACTGCTCCCTGAGGTCACACGCGGCCGAGGCGGCCGTCCCTCCCTCCCCCGCTGGCCCCGGCCAGGCCATCTCCACGTTTCCAGAGGGCCCGGTCCCCGGTGCCCGGCCCACTGCGCTCCCTGCGGCTCTGTTGTCTTGCCAGCACTTCCTTCAGCTCAGCGGACATTCCGGCATCCAGGGCGTGTGTGCGGAATGCGTGCTCAGGGCAGGCCCAGCCCGGCGCCCCCAGCTCTGAACTGCGGCCCCTGCTCTCCTGCCAGCCCCACCTCCAGAAGCAGGGGCCACGCAAGGCCTCCAGGAGACTGTGGGCGAGGCCCCGAGAGGGGTCAGACTCAAGATGGACCGGCCCCCAGCCCGGCGTCAGGGGCAGCCCCCTCCTAAGACCCACCGTAAGGAGCCATCAGGAGGGATGCCCTGGGTTCACACTGGGCCTTCTCTGGCCCTCTGCCCCATGATGCGAAACAATGTGTCCAGTCTCTCCTGACTCCACGTGGGCCCCTGTCCCTCTGGGGCCTCCTCATTAAGGAAAGGGTGGCTGGAGGAGGTCCCCAATGGAAGGGGAAGGGGCGTTTCCTGCCATGTCTGACACAGATGCTAGATGCTGGGCACCCAAAGACACCTCTCCTCCCGTGTCCTTCTCTGAGCATCGAAGTTGGCAGTTGGTGAGGATTTTTTAGAAGCTTTCCCTAGACACCTGCTGTGCTTTATGGGGGAACTTCTCACAGGCTCCTCCTCCATTAGATTATCTCAACAGTCTGGGAGACAAGGACTACATCACCCACACTGTACAGATGGGGAAAACGAAGCTCGGAGAGATTAAACAATTTTTCCAGGTCACAGAAGCTAGTTGACAGCAGAAGCCCTGCCCCAAACCCCCCAAGGGTCTCAGGACTCTTGGTGGGGGATTTTTCCACTACACATAGCTGCCTCGATAGACATGAAGTAGAACTTCCCTCCCAACACAAGAGGGTCAGGCTCAAAGCGCCCCCCTGGAGAAGGAGAAAAGTCACTCCCCAGGGAGAAGAAACAGCCAAAATAACCACAAGGCAAGAACTCCCAGCCCCCCACTCTCACCTCTGTCCAGAGGAGCCGGTTTATGCCTCAAGCCGCTCTGCTCCTAATTTGCTGTGTGACTTTAGGCAAGTCACTTCCCCACTCTGAGTGTCCATTTCCTCACAACAAGAGGTTTGGACTATGAGATACTCTGATGTTCATTCCAGCTCCATCACTCCAATTCCACACCATTCCTAAACGTGATTGAGTCTCCACTGGAAGATTCTGCCATGGTATGGGACCCCTCCCCTTTGTGGATATGTGGGCCGGAGGGGAGGGCAGACAGAGCAATGGAAAACAAATATTTTCAAGGGATGGGAGTAAACACCGCTGTTGGCATGGCAGGGCCCATGGAGTTGCTGAACTAGAATCCTGAAACCGTTAAAAATAGGAAAAGAAACGGTACAGTTCACATATTTTGCAAAGCTAAGTTAAATCAACATCTGCAAAAAATATCCCCGTTAAACGGAATAGCAGGATTTCATTAAGTAAATTGCAAGTTGGCAAAAATTCTGAAAGAAAGGGGAAAAGCCACGGGCTGGCCTGTAATTTAAACCTTATTTTAACTGTGACAGCATGACTGCAAAGGGCTCCGTTTCCAAACAAAAGGAAAAAAATAAAATAAAACCTAAAAAAAAAAATTTTTTTTTTTTTTTTTAAAAAGGGCCTCCTGCACTCCCAGGCACACCCCTCCCCCTAGCTTCCACGGACCCACAATATTTTCAGTAATTATAACGTTACCTAGTTTTCCCATGGATGTAACAAATGAGGGACAGAGAGGAGGGGGAGGTGTAGGGAAGAGGGAGGAAAAAGTGAGCACACAGACAAAGTCACCATTGTCACCTCTAATTAGGTTTTTTTTTTACCAAAATGGCTTGAAGCACAGAACTCTGGGAATCTTTTCCTTCCTCCAGGAGGCCTTTCTGTTTAACCCCACTGTGGGTTCCCTTGGCTTGAAGCCCCATACGGAGGTGGGGGCCGAGCCCGGCGTACCCAGGGAGGAGGGGTTTCCCCTCCTGCGCTGCCATTGCCCTGCCACCCACCCAGCCCCTCACCTGGGGCAGGGCTCCTCCTGCCCCTGGGCCTCAGTTCCTCATCCCTAAAAGGGCGGGTGGGGGGAACAGTGGCTCCCGGCCCAGGCCGGTGCTGGAAGGTCAGTGGTGAGCAGCTGATGAAACGCGGAGCAGCCGTAAAGCCCAGGGATGAGCCATGGGCT
Source organism: Panthera tigris (assembly GCF_018350195.1). Taxonomy (NCBI): domain Eukaryota; kingdom Metazoa; phylum Chordata; class Mammalia; order Carnivora; family Felidae; genus Panthera; species Panthera tigris. The sequence continues at coordinate 38,491,194 of NC_056665.1, forward strand.
CCCCCACCTGGAGCCCCGAGGGCCACTTCTGCAGGTTGGCAGATGGCTGCCGTGGCCATCTCACAGACTGGCACGCAATCGGGGATACAGCCTGTGACACTCGGACTCCTGCCCTACGTCCTCCACCCAGCACCCCATCTTCCTGCTCTAGGGTTTCCCGGGGCGTCATCCAAGGATGACCTTAGCAAAATACTATCCTTATCATGAAAGAGGCTGGATCGGGAAGGGATGGATGATCTACTCAGTTCTTCAAATGTGTTTTCTTACTTAGCAGCGGAATACTGCCCACCCCTTCTCCCCCGTACAGAACCTCCCTGCTAAGCCCAGGAACTAAGGTAGGTAAAAAAAAAAAAAAAAAAAAAAAGTACAGCTACCCCACCCCTCACACTTCGTAGCAGCACTCACACGCTTGAAAACCACAGATCCAGGTTGTCACCTCTCCTCTCCTGGTGTGAAAGGGGAAACCGAGGCCTAGCAATGGAGAATGACCGTGGTTTGTTGGTTTCAGGGCAGGCGTGGCCCTGCACTCACGCTGACAGAGCCTGGGAATCCATGAGGGCCTGCCTGGCCCCTCCCTGTGAGCAAACAGGAATTTCTGCCGGATTCCCAGCCTGATGGTGGTGACTGCTCAACATGAAAGTGACCCTCAGAGCTGGGCCATGACCCCCACACCCCTAAGGAGCTTTTGAAGAGTAAGGACAGCCCTGGAGCCAATAAAGAGTTCTTTCCTGTGCACAATCCATCAGCTGCTGGAATTTTCAGAAAATCCAAAGACGGACTTAATGAGTATGTAATCCTTGTAGGCCCAGAAAGGGAAAGGGGCTTGCCTGAGGTCACACAGCATGTTGAGTGGTAAAGGGGAGGGGGGATTAGGGATAAGAACAAAGCAGCCCATCCCTAGCCCCAAGTCTTACCTCTGTACCCCCAAACCACCCCAGCTCTTCACTGCTGCCTCTTCAGGGCCCCATCCTGTCCTCTGCACTGTTGTCTTATACAGACCTTTATTTAACCCTTGCACTGTTACCTCAAGTGGACGTGTGCCTTTTCTCTGAACCTCAGTGAACTCACCTATAAAATGGGGATTATAATAAACTCCACTCCTTCCCCCCAACCCATGGTTGTAAGGATTAAGGGAGACACCCTACATAAAATGTCCAACTCTGTGCTAAATAGCTAGTAGACCCTTACTCTGCATAACCCTACAATGCCTGGCACAGAAGCACCCACCTGGTAACATCATGACTGAGGGACAGAAAATAAAGTGGGCACATGCATTTGCTGAGCTCCTACCAAGTTCCACTGGATATACTTCACATGAGGAATCGGGTGCACTGTATGTGTGTGTCCGTGTGTGTGTGTGTGTGTGTGTGTGTGTGTGTGCGCGCGCGCGCGTGCGCAAGGTGGTCAGGGAAGAAGTAAGCGTGAACCCCCATCTATTGCAAGCTGCAGCTAAGTCTTTGTGCAGAGCAGCGAGTGCCTGCCATTCCCCAGGTAGTGTCACCGGGAGCCTAGCAAACTCTGACCTTCTTGCAAGTATGAGTTTAAGCTCCACCCCTGCCTTTCATTTTAGGATTGCACAAGCAAGAGACCAGCCCCCTCAGTAAGAGTGGCAGTGGCTGAGGGAGTCCGGAGGACACAACAGAGACAGATGGAGAGAGACGAGGGTGTCTCCGGGGACCAGACAACAATACCACCCATTCTATGGAGCATTTACTGTACATGTGTGTATTAACTCGTTCCCCTGAGGTCAGACTACCATTATCCCTACTTTATAGGAGAACAAATGAGCCTGTGACTCCCCCCCCCCACCATGGGGAGTGGCGAGGCTGACATCTGACCCCAGAGCATGAGCTCCCAGGAACCCCACATGCTGCCTTTTGGGACCCCTGTTGATGAAGGCAGGCAGTGCTAGGAAGCTGGGCAAGGAGATGAAGCCTTGCATCACCCAGCGGGGGCTCTTTCCCTCAGCAAAACCCCGTCCCCACAGATCTCCAAAAGAGTGACGAAGCCCCTGCAGGAAGAGGAGAAAAGCATTTTTGAAAGTTTCCTCCCCAAGTCTGTGAGGACCTCTGGGGTGGGGGTGTCTGAGCTGTGCAAAGCGGGGGGCAAGTACCGAATCCCACTAACCATCCTACCACGGCGGGGGGCTGGAGGTCCACCATGGTCACTCCAGGCCAGGGAGCACCGGGAGTTCCAGCCCAGTCCCTAATACAGTGGGACTCTGGACAAGTCATGTCCCCTTTTGGGCCTCAGGTACCCCATCTGTGGAATGAAATCTTGAGTGGAGTGATGTCTGAGCTAACAGACCCATGAAGCAAGACCCTTAGAAAAGGCTGCCCAGGGATTTGGGAGAGGAACGGGCATGCCCAGGCCACCCTGGCCACACCTGCTTGCCCCTGGCTTACGTCAGCGGTTCCCAAGGGAGCCAAGGAAGGAGGAGTAGGGAAGGCAGAAGGATGGTACCCAAGTGGCGGTGCTGAGGGTTCCGGGAGCGAGAAGGAGCCCCTGGGGCTCCTTGGAGACGCCCGACTCACAGAAGGCCCAACTCTGTCCAGATCCCACGGCTGGGATGACACAGGTCAGGCTGGGGGACGAGGTGGCTGGTACCGAGATGGGCACTGTGACCATCCCTTCCCACCATGGGCATGCCCTCTTAGAGGACCTCAAGCAGCCCCAGCACCTCTTGTAGATCTCAGATCCTAAAAGTGCCAGGAAGTCTGATCAGGCCCCGGGGCCTTCGTGGCAGTGGTCTGGTAGGCTGAGGAGAGGTACGAAGGAGACAAGGGGGCTTTAGAACCTGGTCCGTGAGACTGTGGACACCAGCTATCTCCCCTCTCTGGGGCCCACTGACCTCATCTGCAAGACGGGAATAATTGAACACACTTCCCAGGGTTTTCTGTTGTAGGGAATTCTGTAAGACAACATATGTCATGCACAGCATATGTGCTACATGTTTGGCAAATGCGACTGTCCTCTCCCTGTACCTTTTCCCTGGACTGCTCCTCACTTGCCCCCTGCCCAGGGCTAAACGTCACCTCTTCCATGAAGCCCTCCCACACTCGCCTAGGCAATCCCGGCTGGGATCCCACAGCAATCTGTTCAGGTCTTTATTACAGATTTCTGTACGCAATTTTTAACTAGGTATCTGTTTCCATTAACTGTGAGCATTTTGTGAGAAGACGCTAGAACCATGGCAGGGAAAAGGGAGTGGTGGGAGGCCATCTATCCTAGGGAAAGAACTCAAGGCACAGAGGTGATGTGACTCCCGATAGTGACACCACAAGCCGGGGCCAGCAGCAGCCTTGATCCCCCGTGTTCTGACCACCGGCCCAGGGCTTTCCCCCAAAACCCTCTGTGTAACAATGTCTGTGGTCTGTCCCAAAGCAGGGAGGGCACCTCCCAGAAAAGGCTTCTGGCAACGACCCTGGCCAACCTAACCCACTCCAGTCCCGTGTATGGCAGACAGATCACTGCCCTGGAGGTCCCAAGACCCAGGCAAGCTTCCTGGGCCTCAATGGCTCCAGCTTGAAAATGGGCACAGCTGGTTTGCCCCTCAAGTTTTCCTAAGGAGCAAGTGAAAAGCTGGGTTATAAACTGCTTTTTAAAAAAGGCACCAAAAAAAAAAAAAAAAGCACCATTAAATGTAAGAAATTTTTATTGTTTATGATCAACTATAATAAAACATACTTTACATAGCAGCTTCCTACGGAAGGAGTAGGAAGAAAAGCAAGCTGGCCATCCAGGGCCTGGCTGCACTTCTTGTTGTCAATAAGTCACTGTGTGACTTGGGGGAAGTCACTGGTGTCTCTGGGACCGTTTCCTCTTCTCACCAAAACAAAGGTTTGGGCTGGCTGGCGGCCAAAGCCCCTCCAGCACTGCTCTCCCGCTCCATGACCAGCGTGGACTAGGCACTGAAGATACAGAGTGCACAAATCAGGAGCTCGAGTTTAGTGCAGGAGACCCTGAGCATGCTAAGTATCTTGGTGCGGCCACCTGCCTAGACAGGTGAATGTCACAGCCAGAGAATATGGCCCGCCCATCTCCACCTGGTAGACCTTCCCCTTCTCCCCCGCCCCCAGGCTGGCTTTGCAATCTGCTTTGACCTTGACACACAGCTGTCATGTCAGGAAGGCAGTGTGGCCCAGGGCCTTGGGAGACCTGGTTTCAACCTTAGTTTCTAAGAACTTCAGTGTCCTCTCGTGAAAGGCAGTGACAGACCCCATCTCATATGCCACCACATAGCCTGTGCTCAATAAACACTGGTTGAATGAGCTGAGCTTCTGTTGGGGCTCGGCCCATATCCCCTCAGCCCTCACCGAGTCAGTGCATGGCTTTGCTTCTGTCCAAAGACACTCCCTAGACCCTGGGGGCCTGCTCTGCCTGACCGCTGGGAAGTGCTAGAAATGACTGCCTCGGGACTGGAGGATTCATGCCCCAGCTCTCTCGCCCCGGGGGGGGGGGGGGGGGGGGTGGGGATCACACGCTGAGGTGAGCTGGATACTGTCTGCCGAGTTCCCAACGGGATTCAGCTCCGAGTGCCCACAGACATACCCGGCTTCCTAATGCTCCATGCACTGGCCTTCTCCCCTGCCCCTCCCCACTCTCCCACTGCTGTTTCCTGGGTCAACCCCTTGCTCCAATGAACTGTGCAATCGAATTTTTGTCTCAGGGTCTGCTTCTGGGAAGAGCCAAGTTAAGAAGACCTTGCCTCGGCACCAAATCGTAGCTTGCACTAGCCGTTTCCAAGCCGAAGCTCCTACACAGACAGAAAGGACCACGAGAACAGGCGCCGTGTCTTCTCTGCTCTGCACCCCTGGACCAGGCACAGGCCGGGCTCCTGAGTGGTGCCCATAAATAGAACGAAATGAATGCGAAATGGCTCATTCAACTGACCAGTCAATGGCCACATGGAACATTCATCCTTGTCCTGAGGAACCCCCACTCTAGCTGGGAGATAAGACATAGACAGTTCATGAAGATACTCACAATAAAACAGGTATTTCATACCAAGTGGTTTCCCAGGTGTCTAGATAAATGTTAGGAGTCTTACTGAGAGATGATTTGCCCAAGGTCACACAGCTCTCCTGTCTTATTGTGTACAAGAAGCTTCTCAGGGACAGGGTTGAGCAGAGCCTCTCTGTGTCCCCCACCGCAGCTCATAGCATGCCCCAGATGTGGCAGGCACTCAGTAAGGGCCTCTGGTTAATCTTTGAGGAAATACCCGCAGCCCCGGGTGCAGTGAGCATTCAAGGGAGAGCTTATGCATGCTTCTCATTTGTACACATTAACCTCAAAGGACAGCACCTAGCCAAGTTTGAAACATGTGCTGCAGACTCATGATCTTCGCTTTCTCTCTTAGATGCTGAGCCCAACCTCAGTGGAGCTTGCCCGCTCCACTGTCCAGGCAACTTGGAACCACTGTGTATACGCACAGACTCGACCCGGGGTCATGGCATACCTCCTTCGGCAGGTATCAGCCCAGGGCACCTCCTGGGATTAGAATCATGAAGTCCCTAGACCCAAGGGGATTCAAGGAGGCAACTTGTAGCAAGCACTAAGCACACGGCCCAGCCACAGGAGACGCCCGGTGGTCGCTGTGTCCCTGCCCTCCAGTTACCTAGACCCAGGAAGGCCTCCAGGTCCTCCTACTCCAATCATTTTTAACCAGGAAGGTACACTGGCACATGGGGAACCTTGGCACCAGGCTTGTGTCCTGTGACAAAGATCCAGAGGCTCCAATCCAAGCCCCTCCTTTAATAGAGGAGAAACTGAGTCTCAGGGAGGGGCGGTGACTGACCCAGGCTTCCAAAGCTAACACCGAGTCATGGCATTTGGAAAAGCCTGTCTCCTAACAGGCCTCTCTCTACAGCTTTGCAAGGAAACTCCCTGTCCAGCCTCCTTTTCCTGATGATCTCGGGCAAAAAAAATGAGTTTGGACGCAGAGCAGAAGGGGAAAAACCTGGGGAGGGACAGGAGCTCGACCCCTCCCCCGCCCCCCCCCCCCCAGGAGCCTGGCAATCTAATGAAGCGAAGAGAAAGATTCAGGTGGCAGTTCAAACGCTCATGTTTTAAAGATGAAAGTACGCGTTTCAATTAAATGTTTTAAGTAGTGTTTTCTCATCCTAAATCACTGAAGCGTTTGTGCATTCCTTCAATTTCTCAGGGCACTGTTCATTTTTATTTATTGTTGTAACCCAATGCCCTTAGCGGCGTGAATGGTGCTATTCGAAGGAAACTAGTTTTGCAATGGGGAAAGCTGTCCCAGGTCTCTTAAAAGGTTCATTATGTGCGTGGTAATTCAGTTCTATTAATAATCCCGGACTATATAGGCAGGGCTTACTTTCCATTTAGCATTATATTTTCCACAATTCTGTAAACAGCTCCTCGACACAAACCCTTTTGATATTCAATTCCTCCCTCGTTTTTTTTTCCTAACCACCCTTCTCTCTGGGCTTACTCCTTATAAAAAAATAAAAAAATAAAAAAACAAAGGAAAGAAAGAAATCACCGAGCACACATATTTTTTCAATTAAGCTATGCTTGGTGCCAACATATATGGATCCCACTAATAGCCATAAGTAATCTTAAGGTCTTTTCCCCAAATATTTTGATTATTTTACAAATCCCCCAAGGAATGTGCTCTTAGGGTGATTTATGGAGCCCAGGCAGGATTCATGATTTGGAGAGGGGTCTGGATGCAGTGGAGCAAGTTAGGATATGGGGGTGGCTGTGTGTGCCCTCCAAACGCAGCCTAATGCTGGGGCAAATGTGAGGGGTGAATCCAAAAGGCTCTTGGGGCAAACTTCAGGCCGTGTCTGCTGGGGTGAAAATGGTGACAGATGGCTGCAGTCAACCCTCTGAGGAAATGGTGGCTGGAGCAGAAGTGACCACCAGGGATAACCACCCCCACCCCACCCCCGTCTAATGATCCTCAGGTCACCTGCACTTGCCCTGCCATTGCAAGGTGGGGTGTTTTGTTCAGCCTCTATCACATTTACGCCACTCACTTTTCAACTTTTTAACAAGTATATATGACTAAGGGGGAAACCAGGGGCACGTGGAATTAAGAACCTTCTGTGAATAATCTTCAGGTGAAAAAGCAATGCTAGTAGACAGATGGGTAGGTTGCCAGTGGCCCAGTGGGCTCTGTAAACCACATCTCCAGCCCCCTGGCCCTGAAGTCCCTCCACCCGCTGGGCAATACCCCAGGGACCCTCAAAGACCAGCTGGGATGGGCAGGCTGGGCTCTCCACGGGGTTGCTAAGGAGTCTGGTCAGAGCTTCCTGCTAACCAAGGGGGCTGATGAGGCTCTCTGGTAAGGACAGGTGTGGCAGCAAGGGGCCAGGCCTTGGAAACCAGAGGCCCAAGGCCCACCCACACCCCACTGGCTGGCTGTACGACCTCAGCAAACCATGTACCCTCTGCCAAGCCTCAGTCGCCCCACTTGCTGAGTGGAGCTAAGAATTTTGTCTTCCTGGCCGGATCCTCTTGTAGAAGATCAATTGGGTCATTGAATTGTTCTCTGTAAACTGAAAATCAGGCCAGAGGAATTTTGCGTATTATTACTGTCAAAACAGTAACTGACGTACCAAACGTCCAAATGCATTTGCATCTCCCAGAAAGTAGCTTGACTATACTCTTCCCTTATTTAGGAAACAAGATTAACCCCTTCAGAGCCAGGGCCTTCAAATTCTGGGATCGCCCCGCCGACTCCAAGGAATCCAATTCTTTACACTTAACTCTGACTCAACTGTCTCATGAATCCTCAGCGAGGAGACACTGGATTCACCAGTGGGGTCATCATAATGGTTCACGTCTGGAGCCAAGGCCCCTCGGCACGTCCTCCATCGGCTACTGTGAGAATGAAGCCCATCCTTGACGGGCCACCTGAGCAGTTTCATCACCATAACCACCAAGGGCAGGAAGTCAGCCACAGCCAGAAATGGCTGGGCCTCAGTTTGACAAAACTCTAGATACAAAAGCCCGGGCGGTAGCTATCTCAGCCTCCCTGGGCAGCCCGTGGGTGTCCCGACACGACATCTTCCCTGAACGAGCGGATCCCTTTTCACAAGCAGGCACGCGCGGATCCCAACCCCCAGCCCCCCACTGCCACCAGCGGGAACCCCCCATCCCAGCGCAAACTCAGAGAGGAGCTCGGAACCTCTGTGTCAGCAGCACGAACAATAGGGTGAAGTCAGGGTCCTTGAGGATGTGGAACAAACAGGTCGCCGGGAAGGGTGAACTTTAACTTCCAGAAAGCACACACGTCCCATCCTACACATTGTCCCACGAGCCAGGAGAGAACCCCAGGATCACGTGGCCTTTTGAATGTCTGGTTTGCTGGGGCCAGAAGGCCCCCGGCCTTGCCAACACGTAATAGCACAGACGTCACCAAAGCTGCACAGCTGCCGTGTCCCTTTCTCTCTGCGGGTCCAGCATTTGCCATGAAACCTCTCACTGGGCGAGGGGGCTGGGGGAGGTCCCTGAGCAGGTGGGCAGAGGCTGGTGAGACAGGCGCCAGGGCACCCCATCTTCCCCTCGCTCGCTCGCAGCACCTCCCGCTGATTCACGGGGAGCCCCAGCCTCTTATCAGGACCCGCCAGCCAGGCACCAGCACACATCCCCACTGGCCGCACCTTCCACCCAGGGCAGGCCTTTGTCTCTGGCTCCAAACTGGCTGCAGGAAGTGGGGCGCAAGGGAGGGGTGGCGTGCCACCGGGCCCAGGGACACTGCAAGGGGCCTCCCACCTGATGCCGCATGATCCTCACCTCGAGACAGAGCAGCAGAGGTGGAAAGGAGCTCAAGAGATCATGTACCACGCACCCGCTCACTCTGTGGATGAGCAAGCTGAGGCCCAGAGAGGGAATGGGACTTGTCCAAGGTCACCCAGCCAGCTGGAGGCAGAGGCTGGGCTGGAGCCCCAGCTTTCCCCAGGCTGATTCTCTGTCCTGTGCTTGGCCACTGCTGCACCATGGACTCTGAGCAAGAAATTTCGCTTTGCTGGCACTTAGTGTCCTCACCAACGAAATGGACTCAGCACTCAGATCTTGAGGCTACAAGTCCAAGATGGCAAAGCACTTTGCCCAAGTAAAAGAGCCTTCCTCCAGTAGGAAGAGCTTCTCTTAGCCTAAGCAGAGGGGAAGTGTAGGGAATGAAGTGGAGGGGAACAGAAGGCAGAAGGGGCCACCAAGAGCAGTTTTATCGTGGGGTCCAGGATGGGAGTTGGGTAGGGTAGCAGTGGGGGAGTAAAGCTGAGAGGCAGAGGGATGCCAGCCCTGGGGCTGCCAGAGGAGCCTCCTGGGTAGGGGGTGGAGCGGCTGGCGCTCAGGACTTTAAAAGCAGGATGTTTAGCTGGGGCCTCTCCTCTCTCAAACAAACAATCTACAACCTTATTCAAAACAGAAGGACGAGGCTGGGGAACGGCTGGATCACCTCATTTCCATATCCCCGCCTTCGGGGACAGCCACCAGCCACCTGAGAGAGCCCTGCTGAGGGCTGGCGATGGGGGACAGTGGCAAGGACCAGGCTTGGGCAGCAGCTGCTCGTGGGCCAGGGGTCACCTGTGGGGCCCCCATCTTACTGAATGTATGGGGCTAAAGTCTGGCCAACTAACACCCTTCCCTTCCATCCTGTCAGATTCTTGGCCTGAGAGCCAGAGGGGGCCCTGAGAACAAAGTCCAATCCCTTAAGAAAACTAAGTCTCAGACAGTGGGGCAACTCCCCTAGTCACACAGGAGCAGGGGCACAAAATCAGCACCCAGACTCCCAGCCAGTGCTCTCCAGCACCGACAAAGGGAGGCAGGGGGGGTGTGAGCGGCTCATTCCATTTTCTTCCGGAATGTGGACCGCCCCTTCATCCTTTTCTTGCAGTTGTTTGTCCCATGAAGCCTTCGTTCCCCCAGACAGTATTTATGGAGAACGGACACTGTTCTAGGCTCGGGGTGCAGCCAGCTGTGAACAAGACTCAAATGCTACTTCAAAGAGCTCACAGCAGCTTCTGTTGGTAACAAGCTGCTTTTTGTTATTTGACAAATATTCACCACACGCCTAGTCCTTCCGAGCACTGAACCAGATGCTAGGGATGGAGGTGGCCCAGGCGACCATGGCCCTGCCCTTAGCAGGAACTTGTCCTCCGTCCTGGGGTTCACTCCTGTGGCCTTTCAGGTGGTCATCATCTTTCCCATCCCGGTGGATGGGACCCGGACCAGGTCTCCGCTTTTCTCTATGTTCCCAAGGGCCTGGCCTGAAGGCAGGCCGCAGAGCATCCACTCAAAAACTGGGAGTGGACTATTTACCAAATGCCTCCCTTCCTCTGGCAGGAAGTCGCTCCCAGCGCAGTGGGTTTTTTTTTTTTTCCAACTCTTTCTGGGCTCACAGTTTGGAAATAGCAAAAGGTTGTGAGTTACAAGATCCGGGCCCTCTCTTCCACGGCTGCTGGGGGAGAAAACGGATACGGCCCTTCCGGAGGGCACTCTGACCTTAAATGTGCGTGGCCTTTGACCTAGCAGTCCCACTTCTAGGAATTATCCTAAGGAAGTAACCAGCGATGCACATAAAGATATATGCAAAAGGATGCTCATCAAGCTGCAGTATTTATGATAGTTAGAAGAAAAAAAAAAAGAAACAATGCAGCAACAACCTACATGTCTAGGCCCGGGGTATTGGTGAGAAAATACAGCACATCCGTGAGTTGGAATATTAAGCACCCATTAAAAATCACACAGAATAAGTAAATAAACATTAAAAAAAAATATTTAAGGGGGAGGGGCATCTGGGTGGCTTAATTAGTTAAGCATCCAACTTCGGCTCAGGTCGTGATCTCACGGTTCATGAGTTCAAGCCCCGCATCGGGCTCTGTGCTGACAGCTGAGAGCCTACAGCCTGCTTCGGATTGTGTCTCCCCCTCTCTCTCTGCCCTTCCCTGGCTTATGCTTGCTAGCTCTCTGTCTCTCAAAAACAAATAAACATGTAAAAAAAATGTTTTTTAATCACACAGACTATTTGCTGAACTAAGGAAATGTTCTCAGTGTTGCTAGATATAGTCTGTGTAGCTATCTTCCTCTCATTTGGCAGTAAATACGTACATGGCAGATTTCTGCTGCCCCTTATTTTTGTTAAGAAAGAGAACCACAAGAAAAATAATATTCCAATCTAATTAAAAAATAGTAATAATTTCCTTTCAGGGTGGTAGAGTTAAGGGTAATTTGTTTTTCCTTTGTGCTTTTCTTGTTTTCTAAACGTTCTGCGTTAATTATGTGTTACTTTAAAAAAAAAAAAGGCAAGAAAGAGGATGTGCTTTGCATCGGGCAGAACTTGTGCCTGGTCCCTTCACTAACCAGCTGTATGACCAAGCCACTGGACATCTTTGGGAGCCTCCTCTTCGCTCATCTGCTTAACAAGGACACCGGTGACATGGATGGCTAGGAAGATAATATCTGCTCAGGTGGTAGCAACATCATCTCGTTTCACACTCACAAAAGCCCTTGCAGGTAGATACCCACTGTCAGATGCAGAAACTGACTCCGTGCCAGCCCAGAAGCCTCTGCTCACCATCCAAGCCCTGCCATCAGCCACCCCAAGAGAATGCCACCCAAGTCAACCTTGTGGGCTTGGCTGGGAGTGGGGCGTTGGGTGGGACCTTGGAAAAAACTGCCCCACTACAGAGCCACCAACCCTTCTAAGAAAGTGAACTCTCAGCTGCTACGTTCTCACTGCAAACTGCAGGGGACTCTCAGAATCCCACAGGAATAAGGCACGGCAGGGTCTCTGGCTGGCGAGTGCATCCATCCATTCACTCAGCCTTCCCTGGGTAGCTGCCACATCCAGGGCAGGGGTGACTCATGGCAGGGCAGGGCTAGAAAGGAACAGTTATGTCCTATGTAGAAACTGAGGCGCACTGAGGGAAAGGTCACACAGGAGGGTGGCCCACCACATGCTAACCATGGAGGGGCAGCCACTCGGGACTGCCAGACCCGCCAGAGCTCCAAAGAAAAGAATTTCAGAACAGACGATTTAGGCAAGAACTCAGTAAAAGCACTCAAGCCCAGAAGCAAAGCCAGGTCTCAGGCCAAAGAGCCCAGCGGTCAGTCAGAGGCAAAAGCCGTGTCTACTGATCCACGGGGCTTCCTTAAGTAAGGCTGGGGGCTCAGGAGGAGGTGCTGACTGTGGACAGGGTCAGAAATACCAATGGTGACCCTGAGAGCCAGGAGCTGCATCAGGCAGGGGACACAGAGCCGTCCAGCCACCCCTTTCCCAGAGGAAGGGTCAACGAGCAAGAGTGCTATGGGCTGAGTCCCATTCTTGGGAATACCAATTGCTGTCTCAGCTGGACACCCCATGGAGCCTCAAGGCCACAAATAACAGGGCCGCAGAGGACCTTGTGCAGGGTCTCACTGCCTGAGGGGGCGTGGCCTGCCCAAGTCTGCCAGACACACCCTCAGGGCAGATGCTTCCGGCTATGGACAGGAAGCCAAGGGCACACAGGGAGAGAACTTGTCCCCTTCACTGACAAGGTGGGTATTACGGTCACTTGCCCCTCCTCACCCGCCCCCCCCCCCCAACCCCCCCCCCCGCCCCAGACTCTGGGACCCTCTCAAAGGCCTGTCTGCTGGGGGGCGAAGTTCCCAAATGCCCCAAACTGCTTGGAGGAGAATTCACAGAGGATGTGGCATGCGTGGTTCACAAGGACCAATGCCTCAGCCCCTAGTGCCTGGAGCTGGGGTGCGTGGTCAGGGCAGTAAAGGGATGCCGACACCCGCAGAGGTGGGCTGAGAAAGAGGAGAAGGGTGTCCCTGGGGGTGGAAGGAGCCTCGTGGGCCACCACTGTGCAAACATCCTGGCTGTGAGCCCAAAGCAGCCCAGGCCACCCTCAGAATCCCAAGCTGGGAGTTTAAAGGGTCATCAGATCCGAGTGAGTGAGTGCTCACTGGCTTGTAAGGTATGGGGTGCCCTGGACAGTGATGGGGGAGGAGCCTCTGCTCCCCTCAAAAGTTGTGAGGAAACAGGACTCCCTCTCCCACAACCTGGCCTTCTCTTCCAGGATACTCCTCATCTCACTTCACAGAGATCCCGGACACCGGATTCCTTCCGCAGGGAACTAGAGCAAGGAGCGGCCTCACTGCCTGGTACCGAAGGGTCCAAATCAACACCTCAGGGACACTCGCTGGCAGAGGTCCCCAGAGGGATGGGTGGCATCAGCATCTCTTGGGGCACTTATGCAAAATGTACATTCCCTTCCACAGTGGCAATGATGCCTAACACTGAAAATATACCAAGAACCAATGAATGGCACGCTTGAACATGGTGAATTGTGCGTTAGGTTAATTGAATTTAATATCAATTTTAAAAATTGCCCCAGAAATGTACACTGCTGGGCCCTACCCTGGAGATTCTGACTCAGCAGGCCTGGGAAGCTGCATCTAACACATGCCGCAGGTAATTCTGGTTCCCGGACAGGACTGGAAACTCTCAACCCCAGGACCCCCATTCTCCATAGAATTCTGGGTCTGAAACTTAAACAGCGTGCTTCCTATCTCTTCCTTCACTTTACAAATGGGGAAACTGAGGCCCTGAGCAGGAAAAAAGACCCAAAGCTCTTGCAGGATCCTACTGAAATCCTAACCACCCTCCCCTTGCCAAGAGCGGGGTCTGCTGCAGAGGGGCCCTGTGAGGCAAAGTCCCCTGGCAAGTCTGCTCAAAAGGGTGCAGCGGCCGGACCTTTTGGCAGATGAGGGAGGGGAAGCTGGGGGACCTTTCCTGTCCGACTGCTCCACACAGAGTTCACAGAGCAAAGACATCCACCACCTCCCCACCTGGGCCTGAAGGACTCAGAAAGCCAGAGGAGATGGAGATTTTTTTTTTATTATTGTTATTTTTTAAATACGAATTATTTCCAGCCGGAAGGCAGAGGGATGAGGGCCACTGGAGGCCTCCGGCCGCCGGCACCCAGCCAGCCTCATAAATGTCTGGCAGCTGGAGGGAGACTCAGCTCATTGCTATCGAAATGAGCTCGTTACTGCTAATTTCCCTGGCTCACCAACTGATGTATCCAGTGTGTTCCTGAATCCCCACAGACCTTTCCTAAGCCACCCTCAAGGGATCTGCCAAGAGTCACGGAGTGTAGGCGGAACTTCAGGGTGGCCTCAGTTTCCCCAACCAAAGTGTGGGCAGAAGAAAAGGGAGCAAAGATAGTTCATTCAACTCTAGCTAAGTCAAATGCAGTTCAGGTCAGCCATTCCCCACAGGGCCGCTCATTCCTGCGGGTGAATAGGGGAGACGACAAGACAGTACAATCTTGCCGTTCACACACAGAATAACCCTCACCCCTTACCAGGCACCCCCCGTGTTCCCTCAGACAGTGCCAGGCACCTGGGATACATGATCTCTTTTCATTTATACAACAACCAAGCAAACAGGGCAATATCACGCCCGCTTTGCAGACAAAGAATCCAAGCAAGAACTCAGAGAGGTTATGGAACTGGCCCAAAGTCACACAGTCAGGGAATGGCAAGGCCTGCTCTAAAGCCAGTGCTCTGTGAGGCAAGAAGAGGCCAAGTATGGCAGGGGCGACGCTCACCCTGTAAACCCACACAATCGGGGCAGTGTGTGCAAAGGCTCCTGCTTACTGGGAGTTCAGGGAGAAGCGCAAACTTGCCACCCCAGGCTGGGGAGACCAGAGAAGCCTTCCTGGAAGAGCCACACCATCCCTGCCCAGGGCTTCTGGAACTCAAAGGAGACGGTGATTAATGCCACCCACGCAGGACGTCCACCTCCCTGGGGCCAGGCCCGGGCAGGGAGCAACGCAGCCCGGAGGAGTGGCCAGAGAGAACGCAAGGAACAAGAGCCACAGCACCCACCCCCACAGCAGGGCCCTCCTCACAGCTGGGGCTCATCTTCCCACCTGGGGGGGCCAGGTGTCCGACTTACCAGCTGCTAAGTCAGCGCTAGTGGATCCCTAGGCTGGAATAAAACGCAGCCGTGAAAAACAATGTTTACGAAGAGTTAATGACACGGGAAAATATTTATATAATGCTAAGGGGGAAAGGCAGGATACAAAATTGTATTTTCTAACAGAAAAAAACAATTTAAACAGAACAAGCCAAATGTTAACAGTGGTTATCTCTGGAGGGTAGGACTGTGGTCCCTTCCCTGCATCTCTTTGCACTTTTCTACACTTTCCAAATTTTCCATAATGGGCCATATGTTTCTCTGGAAAACAAAAGCCACGAGGTGTGTTTTAAGCTAACCAAAATGCCGCCGCTGGCAGCCTTCCCCGGCCCTCTCCCTCACCAAGGGCCCTCGAGGCCCCGCACACTGGCGTCCCTGCACAGCCCCACCTGCCTCCGTGAGGTCCACCAGATAGTCTGGGTGAGGCTCGCTCTGCAGGAGGCCCTGCAAGGGGCAATCTGAGGCCCTAGAAAGATGGACACCCAATGCCAGACGTTCACGAGCCACCTCTAGGGTCCTCAAGGCCGCCAGGTTGAGTGACCCACACTTGGGTTCCATCTGTAGCCAAGTGAGAGTCTTAGCTCCCCACAGGTGACACAGGACCACAAGAGGCATGCCCGGGGACGCACCTGCATGGCCTCAAAGATGCCACATAAACGTGCCCGGCAGCCACCATGCATGACCCTGCTCAAAAGGAAGGGCCTGCTCCTTCCACATTTCAGCCCCTTATCAGGGGACATTACCTGTCCTCCGGCCCTACATGCAGCCAAAGCCCCACACCCACCTCACCCCCTAGCAGGGTTAACGGCAGAACCTCTCCCTGGGCAAGGCAGGGCTGTTGGGAAACATCTGGAAGCGTGGGGGTGCAACATGAAAAAGCGATTCTAATATGACGTTACTTGAGGAAGACAGCAAAGAAAATGTTACCTTCTCTGCCACCGCATCACAATGGTGTGAAAACACCCATACAAGACAAGACACTCAAGGCCAGAGAGGAAGCTGAGCAAGGTGGCTGTGTAATGGGCAGGTGTGTTTCTATTTCTGAACTGCCTGGCTTATTGTGATACTCGTTCCGTGCACCACCACCCGCCAATTTTCATGGGGATTACACAAACAGATATATTTATATGAGTGGCCTGTGTCCCACCACCCGGTGCCCTGCTTGGAGCCTGAGACCGGCCAGGTCCCACTGCTGCCCAAGTTCAGCTGTGTCTTCGCCAGTCTCTCTTATCTAACTCCCCCCGGCTCCTTGGACCTACCTGATGGACAAAAATGAGAACTCCCTAAGGGCAGGGAGCTGCTTTATTTATCCATGCCCCCAGCCAGTGATGTACAAATAGCCCCTCAGTTGTATTTTCAACAGAATCTAATACGAGGCTTGAAAAAGGCATCCATCCTCCCTTTGCAAGAAGAAGAGAGTTCTGCGGAGGGAAGGTGGTGATGGTTGCACAACAATGTGAATGCACTTGATGGCGCTGAACTATTTACCTAAAAATGGTTAAAACGGTAAGTTTTGTGTTATGTGTATTTTACCACAGTTTTTTTTAAGTCATTCTTTTAACACCAGAAGAGCAGGCGTCCTAGGCCTCTCCGAAGTGGGGTCCTGGCCGCCCCCCCTTCCCCAGCCACTCAGCCTCCTTCTGGGCCACGGCCCGTTTCAAAGGTGGGGGGGAGACTGCACCCCTCACTTCCTTCCGTGTTTATCCAGAGGATTTCTGGGAAGCAGAGGCTTAGCCCAGGCCACTGAGGCCCAGCTCCAAGGCTCAGGGCTTGCCACAGGGGCCTTTTTCCACCTCCCCAGGCCCACAGCTGGCAATGCCCGACTTCCTGGCTCACTTGCTTCTTTTTTTCCCTCAAGTCATTATAAACCTATTTACCTTTGGGCTGCACGGGGCCTAGGCTCCAGGCAAATGATCTTAAGTGTTAGCCAAAAAGAAGAGCAGCAGGAAAGAGGGGACCTTTCTGGCAACGATGGCGTGGGAAGACGGGACCCCACTCCCTCAACCAAATCCTTCCTTCTCCCTCTAATTCCATACCCATTTACCAAAGGCCTTGCGGTGCCAAGTGCCACCATCAGACACGGACCAATACGAAGCCGGCAGTGAGAGGAGCAAGCAGACGCCTTGCTCATCCCCACAAAGGAGCGAACTGCCATCGCGGAGTCTTTGCCATGAGTTGCTGGAGGAGAGGATGGGGGTGACCGGCTCTGCTGTGGGGACCGGGGCAGGCTCCAGAGAGGAGGTGACCTGTGAGCTGGCCCTTTGGAAGGAACAGGAGGAGCGGGCCAGGTGGACAAAAGCAGACCGGCAGGGCATTCCAAGTAGAGGGAACAGCAAAGCTAGGGGGCCATGAGAGAGCCCAGCGTGCCGGCAGTTTGGGGCAGGGCCTGTGTGCCAGGCTGCACTTCCGCCTGCTGGTGGCAGCGGGCCATGGGAGGATGCCGAATTAGGGAAGATGACGAACAAACAGGGCCAGGCTCCCTGCCTCTCCCAAACACATTCCTGGGCCCATGAAACGGCGCAGGGACTCTGGGGTATTTTCCGGGCACCAGAGGGCCCCCTCTTGGTCTCTGGTATATTCCTTTCCACGTTCATGAACATGGAGAGCTGGGGGCCCTGGCCAGTGATTCTTGGCCCTGACTGCATGCTAGATTCATTCACCGGTGGTGCTTTAAAAAAGTACTGGAGGTGGAGGTGTCCAAAAGAGACTAACTGTGTTGGTCTGGAGTGGGGCCCAGGCATCAGAATTTTTCAAAGCTGACCACGTGATTCCAATGGGCTCTGCTTTCAGGCCTTATGAGGCCCTGGCAAGATACTGCCTCCAAAAGCCTTTTGTTAGTGCTAAACCCGACAGGGTTGAAAAACATAAGCTTTAGCATCAGCCCACTGGAGTGTAACTCTTAGCTCCACCCCTTATAAGATACGTGGCCTAGACAGGGCTCTCAGGTCAAAGGCAAGACGCCCAGTGAGAATGTGAATTTCAAGTACACACCAAATAACTTTTCAGTATACGTTTGCCGCAAAAACTATGGGGGACATACTTATACTAAGATCTGTTGTTGCTGGGGCACCTGGGTGGCTCAGTTGGTTGGGCGGCCGACTGCGGCTCAGTCATGATCTCACAGTCTGTGAGTTCGAGCCCCACACTGGGTTCTGTGCTGACGGCTCAGAGCCTGGAGCCTACTGCAGATTCTGTGCCTCCCTCTCTCTCTCTCTGCCCCTTCCCTGCTTGGTCTCTGCCTCTGTCTCTGTGTCTCTCTCTCTCAAAAAAATAATAAACATTAAAAAAATAATAAAAATAAAATCCGGTGCTGCCGTTCATCTGAAATTCAAATATAACTGGATATCCTGTATTGGCTGAATCTGGCAACTGTAGACGTAGGACTGATTTCTTAACTTCTCTGAGTCTCAAATACCCCATTCGTGTCAGGGAAAGAACCCAGGTGAAAGAGGACGGTGAGGTGCTTTGGCACAAAGCCAGCACTCAAGGGGCGGGAGTTCCCTTTTTCTTCCTTCCTTCTCAGAACCCTGTTTCAGCAGAGATGTCTTGTTTCTCATTAAGGAAGTGTTCAACCAGACACCAAAAGTAGAAAGAATAGTAACAAGAGACTCCCATATATCCATGTAGTGGGTGCTGTTACATACCCCACCCAAGTCCCCTGTATGCCCGGCTACTGGGATGTCGGGGCTGCTAATGGCTCACAGATGCCCCTTATTGGGAGAATCGTCCTGGTCAGGTGTTTATAGCCCCCCCCCCCCACCAAAGTGTGTGTGTGTGTGTGTGTGTGTGTGTGTGTGTGTGTGTGTGTGTGTGTTTACACACACGCATACGCTGACAGCCAGTGACTAACTGACAGGGAACAAAGGCTAATCCCTTGCCTCCCGGTGTGAGGTGTAACCAGCTCTGAGTTGCAATTCCTGCTCCGGGGAGAGCTCCCCGAAGGGTCAGGCTGAGGCTGAACTCCAGCTGAGACCACATCCTCCCTGCCCCATCCCGCCTCCCTCAACCCCTTCTCCTGAGAATGTGCCCCCGGGTAAGCCGCGTCTGTCCACATCCCCACCTTGGGTTCTGCTTCTAAGAACCCAACCTGAGCTAACGCTCACTCAGATTCAACAGTTATCAAGATTGCTTCATTTATGTCCCTTTTATTTAGTTATTTGCTTGTTTGTTTTGGCTCAAGTCCCTCATTTCATTTCCCCCGCATCCTTCATTATGCATCTCTAAAAAATACGGGCAATTAGGTTTTGACTTCCTTCCCTGATTTCCCTCCCAAAGGGGAAGGCTCTGGTGGGGGAAGAGTCTTCACGTCCAGCAGTACCAAGGGACAGAGACCAGAGGCCAACCGGGCGGGCACCAGGGCAGTCACTCTGGCTCCAGCCCAGCCCTGGACTATGGCATGGCTTTGGTGGCCAGCAGGCCATGGTCACCCGAGGTCCCACCTCTTTTGTGTGGATCAAGAGCTCTGGGACAGTGTCCCAGCATCCTCTTGGGGATGCTGCCAGGGTCTAAGTTTCTCTCTATCCTTAAAGAGGGGAATGGCGTGCAAAAGCCAACCTGGCTGTGGCTATCCGTTGGCCAAAGCCCCTGCCCGCCCTTCTGCCTGGACCCTGGGCAGCTCCACCGACCAGGAGGGCCAGGTGCCACGGCCCATACTCCCCCATGCCAAGGAGCCTGCTGTGGAGGGAGGCAGCACTGACGGGCAAAAGGGCACACCAGCTTTTTTTTTTTTAATTGTGGTAAAACACACGTGATATGACATTAACCATTTAGCCATTTTTAAACATACAGTTCAGTGACACTGAGTACGTACACAACGATGTGCGGCCACCATCACTATCTAATTCCAGGACATTTTTCTCACCCCAACGGAAACCCTGTGCCCATCGGCAGCTTGTCCCCATCCCAACAGCTTCTGACTTCAGAGAAAACGTGGGTCCCAGTCAAATCTCCTTCACTTGCTCCCTGTGTGGCTCTGGCAAGGAAGTGAAACCTCTCTGAGCCTCAGTTTCTTATCTGTGAAATGGGGTAACTCAGAGAGGTGCCATGAAAATCAAAGCAAATAGGCATGAAATGCTGGGGTGCTCCTGGCACCATCAACCAAAGGCCAGGCTGGGGCCTCTGTGGCCAAGGACTCACCTCCTCTCCCCTGCCCTCTCCCTCCTCCTCCTCCCTGCTCGTACCCTTCAGGTTCCTGGGCTGTCTGCGGTGACTAAGGGGAGAGGAGGCTGCTTCCCTCTCCCAGAGGCAGAGCAATTGGAACGCGCACTAATGGGTTCCAGTGTTTTCCCCAGCCATGCCCAGACCCGGTTCCAAACCAAAGAGTTACAAAGGCCTTTAAACTCCACACTCGGGGTGAGGTCAGCCAAAACCCGCATTTCCAAGCACGGTGCTTTTATACTTTGAAAACAGCCCAAACGTGAACTGGCCACTTCTGAGGGTCACAGCTCCCGGCAGCCAGCCTCGTGGCTGCCAGCACCGATGGCCGCCTCCCCAGTCTCTCCCTCCCAGCTGTGGAGTCACCTCCCGCTGGGCTGTCTTTCCCCATCGAATCAGGGGTGAGGGGCTGGATTGGGGAACAAGAGACCTGTCTTCTCTTCACTGTCAGCCACTGTGTGACCCGGGGCAAATGCCCTCCCCTCTCTGTTCTGTGAAATAAGGAGAGGGTTCCTTAAGACCAGGACGCAGGGCCCTTCCGAAGCTCCCACCCTGCGGCCTCTGTGAACATCAAACTCCGGGCTAGAAGAGCCCTCACCGGGTCATCTGATCCAGTTCTGTCCACTGCTTTCCGCTTCAGGCAGGAAACTGACACCCAAAGGCTGAGGCAACTCACCCAAGATGCCACATCTGTCTCAGCAGAAGACATTCACACTTGACCATCTTAGGGAATGTCATGGGGCAGAGGTGATATTCTTGAGAGTCCAACAAGAAAAACAAAAATCTCCATTCTGCAACTCTTCCTCTGAAACATAACACCCAATACCAAGCACCCAAGCCATTAAAATCCTATGCTTACGTAATCACTATTTAAAAACTAATTGTCAGGGTGCCTGGGTGGCACAGTCGGTTAAGCACCTGACTTCGGCTCACGTCTTGATCTTGTTTGTTCGTGAGTTCGAGCCCCATATCGGACGCTCTGCTGTCGGCACGAAGCCTGCCTCAGATCGTCTGTCTCCCTCTCTCTCTGCCCTTCCTTCGTGTGCTCACTCTCGCTCCCTCTCAGAAACAAACAAGCATTAAGATAAAAAATAAAAAAATAACTGTCTTGCTATGTATTAGTAGTAACTGGAAAATGTTTTACAATTTACAATAGTACCAAGAAACGTGAACTACATTGATAAAAATTTAACAGTAACGTCCAAGATCTGTATTCTCTGATGAGAGAAATCAAAGACCTAAATATATGGAGAAGTATACCATATACATTGATAGGAAGGCTCAACATTGTCAAGATGTCGATTCTGCCCAAACTGATTTACAGATTCAATGCAATCCCAATCAAAATCCCAGCAGGCCTTTTTGTAGAAATCAACAGCTGATTGTACAATTAATATAAAAATGTGAATGCTTAGACTAGACAAAACAACCCAGAAAAAGAATGAAGTCAAGAGGACTCACGCTACCCGATTTCAAAACTTACTATGAAGCCACAGTAATCAAGACAGTGTGATTTTGGTGAAAGACACGTAGACAATGAAACACAACAGGGTCCAGAAAGGGAACACACATAAGATCAACTGATTTTTGACAAAGGAGCCAACATAACTCAAAAGAGAAAGTGTAGTCTTTTCAACAAATACAAAGAGAACAAACGGATTTACACACACAAACACACACACACACACACACACACACACACAGATTCTTATCTCACACCTCAAAAGAACACAGATTCTTATCTCACACCTTATATAAAAATTAACTTGACATAGATTATAAACGTAAATATAAAACTTAAAACCATAAAGCTTCTAGAAGAAAACAGAGGAGAAAATCTTTGTGACCTCAGGTTTGGCAGAGTTCTTTATACAACACAAAAAGCATGAAAAGAAACGATTAATAAATTGGACTTCAGAACAATGAAAAACTTCTGTTCTTCAAAAGCCACCATTATGAAATGAAAGACAAGCCACAGACTAGGAGAAAATACTTACAAAACACCTATCTTATATATTCTGATAGCAGAATATATAAAGAACTCTGAAAACTCAATAAGAAAGCAATCAAGCCGATAGAAAAAAATGTTCAAACGTCTGAACAGACACTGCACCAAAGATACAAAGATTGAAAATGAATACATGAGGGGCGCCTGGGTGGCTCAGTCGGTTGAGCGTCCAACTTCGACTCAGGTCATGATCTCACAGCCCGTGAGTTCAAGCCCTGCATCAGGCTCTATGCTGACAGTCCAGAGCCTGGAGCCTGCTTCAGATTCTGTGTCTCCCTCTCTCTCTGCCTCTCCCCCACTCATGCTCTGTCTCCCTCTCTCTCTCAAAAACAAACACACATTAAAAAAAAAAACTTTTTAAATAAAGTACATGGAAAGATGTTCAACATCATTTAGTCATTAGAAAAATGTGAATTAATACGGCAGCGGGATATCACTTACACTTCTATCAGAATAACTCACACAAAAATCAACTGAGCATACAAAGCACCGGTGAGGACACAGAGGAACTGAAACATTCATACCCTGCTAGTGAAATGGCAAAAAGGTACAACCACTTAGGAAAACAGTGTAGCAAATACTCCTTTAAATATACACCCAGTAATCCTACTCCTGGGTATTTACCCACGTTAACTGAAAGCTTATGTTCACACAAAACCCTGAACACACATGTTTATAGACAAAAACACTGGAAATAACCCAAATGTCCATCCATCCATGAGGCAACATGGATGAATCTCAGACCATTTTTCTGGGTTAAAGGAAAAGGTACAAAAGGCTACTCGCCGTATTATTAAATTTGTAGAATATTCTGGAAAAGGCAAAACTACAGAGAGAGAAATCAGATCAGGGGTTTCCAGCAGCTGGGGGTGGGGTAAGGGCTGGCCACAAGGGGACACCAAGGAACTTTTTGGAGTGATGGAAATGTTCTATCTTAACCGTGTGACAGTAGTTACATAACTGTCAAAATTCACAGTACACTTCCATGAAGTTTTACCGTATACAGAGCGTACCTTAATAAACCAAAGCCAACAACAAATCCTGTGCAGCCTCATGAGGGCCTGTCTTGCTTCTCCGACCAGTCTGTGAACTCACCGACAGAACGAGGTTGCAGCCCAGAGGGGTGTAGTGCCTTGTCCAAGGACACAAGCTCTGGAGTCAGGCAGCTCTGGGTTCAAACCCCACCTCTGCCACTAATCCGCGTGTTGCCTCTGGGCAAATTACTTCTCCCCAGTGAAGTAAAATAAACTGGGATACGTAGTAATAGAACCCACCTTACCTGAAAGGGGTTAAGGAGCAAGAAACATGTGCAGTGTCTGCCACATGTTTTGTCCTCAAATTTTGGCCACTATTAGTACTACTTCTACTGCAATTGTTATTTTTGTGCAAGAGCCAGGACTGAGTGTCAGGGAATGACTCCCAACCATGTCTTCCTGCACGAGGTGGGCTATGCCAGGCAGCAGCACCCCCAGTTTCCCGGTTACATCCCTGAGGGACAGAGGCAGACCCAGGTCCTGCCCAGAAGGCATTCATAGTCTGGTTGGGGACAGGGATTAAACTCAAAGCAAAGTCAACTCACTGCAAGGGAACAGCGTGGAGGTGAAAACCACTGAAAGTTGGGGGAGAGAAGAGAAGCCGCTATGGGCTGCCCAATCCCTGAAGGCTTCCTGGAAAAGGAAGGCCTCAAAAGACAAACCAGATGTAATTCAATCAAAGGAAAGGAGCTCTCAGGAAGGGGCGAACCAAAAAATCCCTCCACCCCTAACGTCTCCCCCACCCATCCCTGGCAAAAAGCAGCAGGCAGCCCGCAGCCTAGGCACTGCCTTCTAAGCAACAGCTTTGGGCCAAGGGGAGGTGCAAGCATGACAGCAGAATGTCCGGGCACCATGCGTCAGCCGGGTACCCACATGTGTCCCCGCATCTGGGCAGGAGGGTCCGGCGGAGGGCTGGCCCCGAATGCTAGGCTTTCACTTTCTCCTCTTTTTTTTTTTTTTTTTTCCGTGGACCTGAATTTGGGTTTGTCTGGGGAGTGTTTTCTTAAGCCCAAGTGTTTTTCCTGCAGCCCAGGCCCGCCCCCTCCCGCCCCTCCTGGGCCGCGTCTGAGCAGCGGCCAGTGAAACTGCCTGGCTCTCCAGGGCCGCCTTTGATGCGCGCCCCTCTCCAGACTTCAATGTCGCTGTGTGCACGGCCCCTTTAATAAGTTATTTCCGTGGAAAACCCTGGTAACTCGGTCATGAATCAAGCCTATAAACACCTCAAACCCATCAAAGCACCCAAGAAAGGGAGGGGGCGGGCGGGCAGAGAAAATCTCTTACGGTAACTCACACACTGCTCCCTCAGAAGGGCCAGGCTGCCCTGTTGTCAGGGGCCCCACTGGGGCAGAGCCAGCCCGCCCAAACAACCACATGTCACCCCGGCGTCCTCGGATCCAAGGCCCCAAAGGACACTGCCTGTCTGTGTGTCCCCGGGAGTGACTCGAGAGTCCCAACGCAACGCCCGGCAAGATTTACAGCCCAGAGCGGCAAACCCGGTCGGCTGCTCCCAGGGTACAGGAATGTAATAGTTTGGCTACCGGTGAAAGGCCCAGTTTATTGGAAACACACTTCTTTTCCAATGTTTGGTTTCCTTTCGCTCTTTTCTCCTTTTTGTTTTTCCCAGCGTGCACTGCCCAGGGCCTTCGGAAAGGACATGGGGCTAAAATCCTACCTCGGGGGTGAAGCGGGGAGGCGGGCTAGGTGACCACTGGGGAGCCGTGGGGCCAAGGACGGGCACTGCCCTCCTCCGGTCTCATCTGTAAAATGGGTGGGATGAACCAAGAGTTCATCCCAGGAGCATTTCTGACTGAACACCGTGGTCTCAGGACAAGAGCCTGGCAGGGCCTGGAATAAAGCTGACCACACATTTAATGCGCGGCCCAGTGACTCAACTCCCGGCTAGATGTCCTTACGTCCACAGAAAGGCCTATCCAAGAATACTTACTGTCACCTCACAGGTAGGAGCCCCCAACTGGGAGCTGTGCCCAAGTGGCCATCAGTAGTCAGATGGGTACGTTAGCCTAGGGGAACCATGGTGTGTACCCATGGAATCCTCTCCAGCAGTGAGTGAGCCATCACAGGTGTTCACAACAGGCCAGGTGAGCCTCCTGAACATTCTGCGACTGGTGGAGGAAATGGGTGACTGGTGGTCAAAAAGAACAAAATTCCAGTCATGAGATAAACATTCCTGGGGGTGTAATGTGTAACGGGGTGACTACTGTTAACAGGGCTATCTTGCACATTTGAGAGTTGCTAAGGGAATAGACCTTAAAAGTAACCATCACGAGAAAAAACAAAACGTCACTATGTGGTTACGAACGTTTACTGAACTTAGGCAGCACTAGTTTTGTAATCTATACATACGTCAAATCATTATGCTGTACACCTAAAACGAATACAAGATTGCATGTCAACTGTATCTCCATTTAAAAAAAAAAAAAAAAGAAAAGAAAAGAAAAAGAGAAGAGCCCACGGTATAGGTTTTCCATTTGTGCCAGCTTCAGAAACAGGAAAACTAGCCTCCGGTATCCCAAGTCAGAACAGAGCTCAGCTACCCGTGCAGAGAGGGGGGCGGGAGGCGGTGGGAAACGCACACGAGAGAGAGCTTTTGAGGTCACATTATGTTTCTTGATCGGGGCAACAGTAACACAAATAACAAATACGCTCAGTTTGGAAAAACCGTTCACTTGGGATATGTGTGCTTTTTCTACACACATAGTACACAGCAATAAAAAGATTACATTAAACAAACAAAACCCTACTCTCTTGAGCCATACAAACCCATCCTCTAAGGATACGGTTGATCCGTCCATCAGTCAAAAGTATTTCTGGGGCACCCAGCGATGGCCCTCCACAGAGCAAAGTCCGGCCGTCCCTGAAGTGGCATTCAAGGCCTTCCCATGGACCTCACTTCCTTCTGCCCTGCCAGGATTATATGCCCATTCTCAGAGAAGCATCTTCACATCGCCTTGCCTTTGCCCAGCAGCAACCAGGGCCTGGGGTGCCCTTTCCCCTGTGGCCTGGTGAAACCCTCCATCTGACCTTGGCCCCAGCTCTGCTCCCCGCATCCCCTGCAGCCTCCCTGGGTAGCTGCTGTCTCCCAGCCCACACTCTTTCCTTGGGAAACAGCATTTACCCTGCTTCTCTAGGAAGTGATTTTTCCCCCCAATCTTTCTAATTAGATTCTAAGTTTCCTGAGAAGGCCCTGCCTTGGGTACCTTCTCCTTCATGCAATCCCACCCAGCATGCTAATACTTGGTCACCAATTCACTTCCTCACATTCACAGAAAATCAAATGCACACCAGGCACCATACGTATGGCATCTCCAGGGCATCCATGAGATGTTGCCAAACCCACTTGTCAGAAGTGAACTAAGGCTGCAAGAGGGAGGTCTGTCTGGCCCCCAAGCCTGGGCTTTCCACCCCTGCCCTGCTGGGTCCCTGAGCATCCGGTCATCTATACGCCTCACTCCACACCATACCTCAAGGTCCAGAAGCAGGCTTGGGCAGAGGTGACCGGCTCATTTCACTTTTTGGTAAGGCTATTTAGATCAAGGGAGGCGTCCGGGCAACAAGGAGGGCAGCGACTTTCTTGAGCCATCAGAGAACCCACCTCGCTGCAGAAGATGAAAACTACACCAACCTCACGGAATTGCTGATCAGACGCTCACCTTTAGCTGAGTGGCTTTGAGCAAGTCAAGTTTAACCACCTCCCACACTCAGTTTTCTCCCTTGAAAACTGGAAGTTATGATACCTGTTTTAAGGCAGTTTTGAGATGCCATGTGCACTCAATCCCCAGAAGTGATCAAGCACAGGCTGGGGGCCCCACTATAGAAAACGCTCCGCCTTGAGGAGGAGATGGCCAGATCTGGGTTCTTAGCCCTGGCTGCATATTAGAATCGCCTGGGGAATTTTTAAAAATCCTGATGCCCAGTCCCTCCCCAACCATTTCTGGAATGGGGTCTGAGCTTTTTAAAAACTCTTCAGGGAAGAGGGAAGTCTAATGTGCAAAGAGAACTGAGAACCAATGGGTTAGACCTACTGGCCCATTTTACAGAGGGAGAGGCTGAATGGAAGCAGTTTGAGACCAAGACAGGTGGGACAAAGCCAGAACCGGGACCCGGGTCTCCTGGCCCCCAGGCCAGGTTCAGCACTACTGTTAGACTCCAAGGAAGCCCTTGGGGCTCTCTCTGGCCTTTGTCCTGTGAGGAAGAGGGCAGGCAGCTAAGACACAGCTGGGCAGCCAGGTAGGAGGAGATGGGCCCTCTCTGCCATTCTTGGTTCCTCTCTCTGGTCAAACAGCAATGGAGGCTCCAGAGGCAGGGATCCCCCAGTCCATACCAGGGTTTCCTTGAGCCTGAGACAGACCACACGAGCTGAGAGAGTCCAGGGGTGTGGAGAGGGCATGGCATCCCTGTGAAAGCTGCTCTGTTTTAAGCCCTCTGGAGGGGGGGCGGGGGGGCCTTCTGTGAATCACAGACACCATGCCAGTATCTACTGCACTCTGGGCCCTGAGCTGGGCACTAGGTGGGGAAGACCCAGGCCCTGCCCCACAAACCCCATTCCCAGCATCTGCCCCCTGAGAGCAGCCTGGAGTCCTTGTTTTGTAAAGTGTCCTCTCTTCTCCTGCAGCTGTGGCGGCAGGTGGGAGTGACCCATGACCCGTTCCCCCCATCCCTCAGCCCAGCAGGGCAGGACCCGAGGCCCAGAGAGAATGTGTGGTTTGCAAAAGACCACACAGCTGCCAAGTGCAAGGCTGGGAGCCCACAGGTCACCTGGGGAGCATATCCCCTCAGTGTCGGATATAAGGCAGAGGATGAGAGGACCCAGGGAGGGGAGCAGAGACAGGCAGAGGGGTGGGGAGAGACATAGCCTGGGACTTCCCGGGGCACACACATCCTGATGGGCAGATGCAGCCAGCCTGTCTCCAGAGGTGCCTCTGGTGCCATATTTAAGCCCATTCAGCCCGAGAGGAGGGGGCCAGAGCCAGAAGGTGCACTCTGCCCCTCGCTGCCCACACCCCCCATTCTAGGCTGGGTGCCGGAGCCCGCCTCCCCACCTTCTCCCCCACCTGGCACAGAAGGCCTAACAGCCCAGTTTCTCCCAGCTCTGTCCCGTGCTGGCACAACCCTGGACAACTCGGAGTGATTAAAATGGTTTTCAGGCTCCTATCTCTGAGCTCCCACCTCTCTTTTTAAAGATCAATTGAAGTCCTGGCAATGATTCACCTTGCAGTCTGGGGCAGTGGCTTTGATGTCTGCTCCAGACATGAGACCTCTGTTTTTCCCAACCCAGAAGCTTCTACCACAGGGTAAGGGTAGTGTCCCTCCCTCAGGCCAGGGCACCCCTGCTTTGCAGGGGTGCCACCCCCCAAGGCCTTCCCCTCTCTGGCCGAGGGGTGCCCGGCCCTGCCAGGGGTGGCAAGGGGAAAGGGCCCATAAACACCAGGAATTCTTTCCACAAAGGGCAACTGGAAAAGTGATGTATCTCTGCTTCCCTTGGCGGCCAAGGGGCACGGAGGGAGAATGTTTAATATAAAAACATCTGACAAAGTACCTTCAGGATATATTTTCTGCATCAAAGAAGGAGCTCTTGGCAACAGCCGCTCTACCCTGACAAGGAAACTTTCGAGTGCGGCTCCCGATTGTTACAGACGCCCAGGGAAAGCGTGCCAGCGAGGACAGGAGGAGGGCGAGTCACCGAGCCCGGCAGACAGATGGTTGTGATTAGGCTGGAAGCAACCAACTGCATTTTCTGGAATTTCAGGTCTCCTCGGAAAACCTGCTGGTTCTCCCGGAGATGTGGGCCGCCTGAGGTGTAGTGAAGGGTAGGCAGTGGCTGCCTCCGTCTCGAGCCAAAGCACCCTGGGCAGGAACAGGACGCCCCCTGGGCCCAGCAACCCCCCCTCGGAAACCTGCCCACCTGCCATCCCAGTGGTCGTTCATTTACTCATCCAGCAACCATCTGATGAGCAGAGCTCCTCTCTGGGGCCTGGTGACAGTTGTTCCTGTCAAATCTGGGGGGTACCCAGGGCCACAGAAGCGCCAGAGGAACAACCATGTCAGTCCTGTATCTTTCAGGGGGCAGGAAGGGCCCTGTGCCAGAGACTGGGGAACCCGACAGGGGCCAGACTGCCTGGGTTCTAATCCCAGTTCTAGTTTTCTAGCTGGGTGACCTTGGGTAGGTTTCTTAACCTCTCTGAGCCTCAGTTATTTCTGGCTAATAAAAGTAACTACCTCACAGAGCTGTCGGGAGGATTCCATGAGTGAATATATGCATGGCACTTACAAGGTGCCTGGCACAGACCTCGGGATTACCCGTGATTCTTGAATATGTGCTACGATCTTATGTGTTCTCTCTCACTCTGGGTCTCTTGGTCCTGGGCAAGAAAAAATCATTCATTCATCCCTTCATCCATCCCACAGCGACCTCCAGCTATGGGCTAGTCCCTGTACTGGATGCCAGACAAGGTCCAGAGCCCCTTCAGGACCAAGTATATTCCAGAGTCCTCTGGCCCCAGTGACCACAAGCCTTCTGCTCTAATCCGTTCCTCCAGATTCAGGACAATCTCGATGGATTCATCTTTCCCTATTCCCCCATCTCACACATATTAACCTTCTGGCCACAAACACATTCAGAACACATGGTGCTATTATATACCTCCCTGCTCCTGCATAAGCCGTCCCTCGTTTCCAACATTCTGTCTATACCCTGTTGTCTTCTTGGTGAACTCCTAGTCATCCTACAAAACCCAACCCAGAATCACTCTCTCCTTGAAGCTTTCCCTGCATACCCCATTCCCACCCCAACAGAGTCCCCAGCTCTTGTCTCTGTGCTGGTGCTAAGCCTTGCCCATATTTCCCCAGCACTGAGCACCAGCAATCATTCACCATTCTTTGCTTGCGGTCCATCTCTCCTTCTAGACCAATTGCTCCTAAAGGGGAAGGGCCAGGCTTTCTTCACTTTATATCACCTGCCACTGGCATGCAGTAGGTTCCTAATAAATGTTCAAAACATTGACGTCATCCCAAAGCCTACCATCAGGAAACACACCGGCCCTGGGGTCCTTTGTCAGGGACCCCAATGAGTATAAAAGCTGTGTGATTTCCGGTGACTCAGTTGCCTTCTCTGGGCCTTGGATTCTTCATCAGTCAAGGGTACCCCCACTCCAAGCTTTAGTGCTCCAGGGGGTGAGGGATACAGGACACTGATCCCCTCCCTCTGCATGGCTTTGTCCCAGGCATAGTTTTGCTTTGGGACAATGATGAGAGCTAAGATCCTACCAGGCCAGAAGCCCCAGCTCCCTGCACAACCCCTCGAGGCCCAGGATCTGGTACCCTCTGCCTGGAACACACCATTACTGAGGAGGCCCTGAGATCAGTGGCCTAATGGCCCAATATACAGCTGAACAAACTGAGACTGGAGAGGTAAAGTGCTTGCCTGAAGTCATGCCACAGGGTAAAGGCCAAAACCAAGCCCGGAAGCCACTCCAGTGTGCTGCCCTCCATCCTACAGTGCTTCCTGCCAAGCCAGGATGACCAGACCCCTCCACAAACACCTGGTCCTCCCAGGATGCTGTCTATACCCTGTTGTCTTCTTGGTGAACAGACACCTCTGTCACTGCTGCCTTTCACCCCTCACTATCTCCATTCCAGCCTCAGACAACCAGCCTAGGAAGAATGGGTCCTTTTGTGACATCCCAGGAGTTTTTAAGGAGAGAAAAAGGCTTTTCCCCTGCTCTGGTTGGTCAAAACTGAAAAAAACAGTCAAACATGCTTGATGCAAGTTCCAAATGCTGCCAATGTTGGAACCAGAGGCAACTGGTCCTTCTCCTCAACTGCTGCCCTGAGAGAAGTCAAGGAGTCTGGGGCTGTCTTGAATTGGAGATGACAAGCTGGTCCTGGCCCAGGAACCCAGCATCCATCCAGGTCCACCACCACCAGGCCAGAGCCTGACCCAGGGGGATGGACAGAGCAAGGGTGGACCACCCCCAAAAGCCAGCTCTTAACTTGTGGGCACCAATCTGGGTTCAAGTCTAAATGTGCCATGGCACCGTCTGCCTTGAACTCCAGGTAAGACTTCCTTCCTGCTCTCCAAAGCCAAGC
Organism: Panthera tigris; assembly: GCF_018350195.1. Classification (NCBI taxonomy): domain Eukaryota; kingdom Metazoa; phylum Chordata; class Mammalia; order Carnivora; family Felidae; genus Panthera; species Panthera tigris. The sequence continues at coordinate 38,522,443 of NC_056665.1, forward strand.
GAAAGCCCTCTTGCAGCTAAAACTTTACCCCTCTGCCCTCCAGTGCTTCCTCCTAAACCACTCGGCACACAGCACCTAGACCTACAGGCAACGAACACTGTCATGTGCCTGCAATGTTTTCCGGGCTCTGCCTGTCACCCGGGTGCGATCGGTTTATAAAAACTGGCTGGGCCGGACACTTACCTGTGCACTCTGTGTATTATAGTAAAAAGTTTTTAACAGGACTTGGCTTCCCCCTGCCTTATCTCCTGCCAACACCAGGTGCTTTGCTTGCTAGCCCCTCTAAATCCCTTTGCTTTTTCAGCATCAGGCTGTTTTCTCACCTCCAGACCTTGGCACCTGCTATGTCTTCTACCTGGAACGCATCTACCCACCCCCCCAAACTTGTCTCTTTTGTAGGCTCCTATTCATCCCATAAAACCCAACTTGGACATCACCTCTTCCAGGAAGTCCTCCTGGGCTGCCTTCTCACCACACCAAGCGTCCATCCCTAATCTCTTCTTCCTCTGGACGGCCTGTTACACCCCTCCTCATTATTACTGCGTCTTCCCCTGATTGTGAGTACCATGAGGATAGAGATAATGTAATTTTTATCTTCTGAGCTCCCAGCCTTAATCACAGTGCCTGCCACGCTGTAATGGCCACACCTACCATATGCCGTGTGCCAAGCCTTGGCCGATTCACGGGCATCATCTCATAGTGGCTAAGTGGCTGTCCCAAAGCCCCACAACTAGGAAAGGGCACAGCTGGGACTGGAACCCAGGGTCCAACGGTGCACAGCCCATGCTCTTCAGCCACTTTGCTAGAGAAGCTCAGCACACATGGAGTGAACTGAACTGAGCACCCTGGAGAACAAGGGGCTCTAGGGTCTGTGGTGGATGGGGGTGTCTGAGGAGAGCATCTTGGAACCTAGAATCAGGAAGCAGCAGGAAACAATACCACACCAACATGCTCCTCTCCCAACTTCCGGAGCCACCAATGATGAACATCAGACAGCGCCAACCCCAGAGGGTACCTCTTCAGAGACCACTGAGAGGAAAGGAGGCAGGTGTTTGGGCAGCATGGACCCCCCTAGGTTGTAACCTGGCTCTACTTGCTTATGCTCGCTGTGTGGCCCTCAGCCACTCTCCTAACCTCTCTGAGTCTCTGTTCCCAAACTCTGTCAATCTACAGAATGCAAGAATCCTAGAGAATGAATTGTGCCCTCGAGAAGCTTACAGTCTGGTTGATGGAGGAAAGATACACGCAGCTGAGCTCCCCCCCCCGCCCCCCCCCCCCACCACGTGGTCCTGTGTAGCTCCCTTCCTTCCCTGGGCTTTTCCCTCTTTAAAGTGAGGGGCTCGCCCTCATCGGCACAGCTCTAAAGAAACAGCATGCTCTGAGGACTGACCGTACACACATCCAAAGTCGGGCAATGGGACAGCCCTGTGACTGGCAGCTTATACCACATCTTGTATACCATAGGTACTTACTAAAGGCACTTGAATAGCTATCTGATAGGCACTAGAATAGGCTACCAGAGGGGAGTCACTGGTTCCTGAAGCTGGCCCAGGGCTGCACCCCTCCAGCCCCACAGCATTGGAATGGGGCAGGCCTGGCTTCTAAAGCAACACAGCACTTCAGGCCCTCATTAAACGTTTGGCCCAAAGCTCACTCCGCACCCAGCACGGAGCCTGGTCTGGCTGCTCTTTCCCACCCAGGGCATAATGCTCCTTGTGTTATGTATGCTCTTTCTGTTCTTCTAGCCTAGGGCAGCCAAGAGCTAAGAGAATCCTGCCCTCCTCACTCATCCCTCCTCAGAATGACCATGCCTATGTGGCCCTTCATCCTACGATTCTTTGAATTATAGCATATTCTACTTTCAAGTTGCCAAGAAGGGTTGCCTACCAGCCACTCACACTTCAGTGTGAATTTAACTAGCTAATCTTGTTTTGCTCCCTAAACTAAACTGAAATCAAGGGAATGGGAGAAAGGTAGAGGTGTCATGGAGGGGAAAAGGATGGCCTGAGGGGGCTTTAGATAGTCAGGGGACAGCGTCCCAGGCCCTGAGTTAGGGAAGGAATCCAGAGCATCAAGCTTTTGAAGGCACCCCAAAAGGAACTCCTAGGTTGTCAAGACTCTGGGTGTCAGGGTCTTTAGATCTAGTGGAAGCTGTGCATTCTGCCCCTCACTGAGTAATCTTGGTGGAGTCACTGTCCCTCCTGAGCTTCAGGGTTCTCATCTGTGTAGCAGGGATCATGCATCTAAATGTGGAGCTGATAAACAGATCAGATGAGGGTGTCCTGTCAACCACTCAGCAGAGAGCTGACACAAGACAGCCTCCTGTCCTGCTGCCCGCGCCCCCGCCCGGCCACCCACATGCCCTCACCTGCCCCGGCTATGACTGCGCCTCTAAATGCCCACCATCCCCCTAAAGTGGCCTCAACCACAGAACAGGAAAGTGAAGCCGAGACCTTGGAGCTGGATCAAAATAGAATGCTCCAAGCCAGGCGCTGGGATTGACACTGAACAAGGCCGACAAGCAGGGCTGCAGACCCTGCTCAAGAAAGGGGCCAGGCTCTCAGGAACAGCTGCCCCTCAGGACTCCGGGAGGCAGAGGGGGCTGAGGCGGCTGGCCGGTGTGGCCTCTGGGTGGTCTGCAGGGTTTGCCCAGTGATGACAAGGATAAGCACAAAGCCCTACACCTCTCGCCAGCCCCGCACCCCCATCCTCAGTTCTTAAACAGGGATGGACTGTCCCAAGGCTCTACCCTGTCCCCAGGCCCCACCAGGGTGTGCCTCAGGGAAGGGGATGGGAACGATAGCTGCGGAATGCCAGGCAGGACCCTCGGGGCTGGAGGGCTGGGCAGTCCCAGTCCAAGCCTGCCACTCACAATTCAGGAATTTGGGCAGCCTGCCCAAGCAATGAGCCTCAGTTTCCTCACCCATAAAACAGGGGGAATCACATCTGTCTCACTGGCTCGTGGTAAGGAGTCAACGAGATGGAGAATGACCAGCTCTTCGCAAAGTGCTCAGTAGTGAGTGCCAAGAACTGTCAACTGTTGACAACAACAGCGGCAGCATGATTATCTGTCCTTGACCATCAAACACCCTGGCCTGGCCCAACACATTCTGCCCATCATCTTTCTGACCTCACTTCCCACCCTGCCAGGCACAACCCTGCATTACATCCTAGCCAGATGGACGACTCCTACCTTCATCCACTGAGACCTGTCACCCTTCTGGGCCTTCTCCTCACCCTGCGGGGCCTCCCTCCCGGAGCCTGTCCTCCAGTGTGACAGCTACTCCAGCCCCAAGCCTATGAGCTCCCAGGAGGCAGGGGCAGTGCCAACGTACTGCCCGTTGGTCCTCAGATTCCCAGAGCACGAGTAAGCTGGAAAAGCTGAACAGGGAGCCCCCGGTGTGGGAGGAGATGCATTAAGTCCCTGGAAGGGGCCTGGGTGACCACGTGGGGAAGGTTCCACTTGCCTACTGAGACAACCCAGATCTCAGACCAAAGCCCGCCAGATCCCATTTGATCCCCTCAGTGCCAATCCCAAACTTCCTCCCCAGCTCCCCTAGCCCTTCAGAATTCCAAGTCACTGGATGCCCCTCCCCCCCGATTTTCTCATGAGAACCAAGTAGTCCTCGTCCACAGTTAAGAACAGCAGGGGCCTCCTCACTGGCCATTACCACACACCGCTCTGGGATGACTGGGCAGTAATCCCAAACACAGGGCCCCTGGGCCCTAGAGGCAGCCAAACCTATCGACCCCAGGGTTCCCAGAGACGTCCCTCTAGAGGGCGCTCTCTCCTGGTTTCCCTAAGTGCTCTGGGGTCCGCTCCCTCCTGCCTGAGCCACACACCAGATCAGCACCGGGATGATATAGATCAAAAGAGACTGGGGCGCCTGGGTGGCTCAGTAGGTTGAGCTTCCGACTTCAGCTCAGGTCATGACCTCACGGCTCATGGGCTTAAGTCCCGCATCGGGCTCTGTGCTGACAGCTCAGAGCCTGGAGCCTGCTTCGGATTCTATGTCTCCCTCGCTCTCTGCCCCTCCCCCACTCATTCATTTTTTTTCTCTCTCTCTCTCTCAAAACTAAATAAACATTAAAATTTTTTTTTTTAAAAAGAGAGACTATATCTGCAAACGTACTGCAGAACTCTGCAGCACCCCCGCAAATGAGAATTTCCACCATTAACTGGGGGGATGGGGGTTGGGGGGGGATGTCAAAAAATTACCCATCCATCCAACCTACCCCAATGCAATCACCTAAATTAAACACATCCTGAGGGCTGGCAAAGGCACAGAATCATGCATTCAGAAATACCGTTAAGCCTCTTGCTTCAAAATTATATGTGGCTTCCTTCTACATAGGCAAAGGAGAGAAAAGAATGGAGTGAAATATTAACTTCTTACATTCGTCCAGTAAGGTCTTTCAGGGAAAAACACTGCAACCAAGGAGGGGCCAAAAGGCACAGAGGAAACCTCCGATTAGAGGGGGCCACCAGAGACCAGAAGGCAGGGAGGACCCCGAAGCCCTGGACCTCAGTACCAGCTAAGCCCCACTATGTGACCCCGGGGCAAGTCACTTCTTGCTTCAGCTTCTAGTTTTCCTATCTTTGAAACAGACATACTCTTGCGACCTCCATGGTTGTGATGGAATACGGAATGAATGAAGAGGGGCTCAGACACGGGAAAAGGCCAGGCAGCCATGCACAGCCAGCATCGTGTCACCCTTAGAGTCATGGGGAGGGGGTGGCAAGAAAGACAGATCTTCACGTGAAGGAATGGAGGCATTGGGGATACAGTCAGCCCTTGCAGGAAAGGGGGGACAGAGCAGTGGTTATAAGCACAGTGGCGAGTGGTTCTGCTACTATGTGACCCTGAGCGAGTCCTTTACTGCTGTTCTGAGCTGATGCATGAAAAAGGGGCCCGTGCAGAGGAAACACTAAACAGCTATGGTCGCGGCTATTGCTATCATGACATGGGCGTGGGGCAGGGGAAGGGAAGATGCAGACAGACAGAGGCCTTCATGTGGAGACCCAGCCATGCCCACTCGGGAGGCAGCTCCAGCCTGAGTGGCTGTCACACCACACAGCACAGATCCAGGCCACAAGCCCCAGCTGTCTTCACGGCACACCCATCCATCATGTTCTCAAAGGGTCCCACAGACCTCAGGACCAGAGTCCCTCCTGGCCCTCGATGCCCCCGGTGCACCACCAACCTCTGATCTCCTAAGGAAGGGTTGGTTTAGGTAGGCCCAGGAATGTGAGGCTCCCTGTGGCCAACTCTTAATTGCAGGGGATTGGGAGACTCCAAACTGGGGTTCTCTCTGCTTCCTAGCCCAGCATCCACTGCTCAGGGAGAGACATGGAAGCTACCAACCTTTGGCAAACTCCTCATTTGCCAGACCCTCTGTCCAAGCTTGTTCTACCCACACGACCTCCACTCTTCTGACCCTCCACATCTGTCCTTCCCCAGAGGTGTGGACAGGAGGAGAAACCCACAAAGATAAATATATACAAACACATCCACTCTGGGGCCTCTTGGCAGCTGAGAAAAGAGGTTCCCCTGCTAAAATGAGGGATAGAGGGTTGTGCTAGGCTTTCCCTGTTTCCATGAGACAAGGTGGAGTCCACTGATGAACATGTGGACCAACAGGCACTTTCAAAGTGACCGTCTTTAGAGCTCATTCGTACAGATTGTCGTTAACCCCAAGGACGCCAAGGATAAAGACAGGGACAGTCTTCCTATCCAAGAGGTGGGAGGAAAGGGGAAAAGAAAAGGAGGAAGGAAATCAAAAAGGCCTCCATCAAGCCCCGCCCCCAACCTGTCCCCTTTCTGTGAAGTTCAACACAACAGCAACGTGCAAGGACAGAAATGCCAACCTGAGAATTCACCCGGGGCGGTGATGAGGGAGTTGGTGGCCTCCGTTTCAGTGTAAGACAATGTGGAATCAGATAGATCTACGGAAGAAACAAAAAGACAACTTAGTTGGCTGCGGGGCGCTCCTCTCTTTTCTTCTCACGCATCTGTGTGTGTACGTGTGCATGTGCACACGCAAGTGCTTGCAAAGGGCGACGTGTCCCTCTCAGGTTCCTGATGCCACTCTGTAACTTCGTCCCGCGATCACGCGAGACCAGGCCAGCCGGCCCTGGAACTTCCCTGGAAAATGCTGACTGCTGCAGCCCTCACACCTGAAAAAGTTTCAACTGCCCTGACCACAGAAATAACCCAAGTTCAGGGGACTGAGCAAGTAGCAACTTGGAGCCTCTGTGGGTAAGGTTAAATTAAGCCCCTAAACAATTCATAGTTGCTGTGCTTAATTACAACCATTAAAATTCTTAAAGTTGTTCCTTCTTGCTTCCTTCCTTCCTTGCTTCCTTCCTTCCTCCCGCTGGAGCTCGGGAAGCTCTGTTTTAACAAGTTACCAGCCATCCTCACTCTGTCCCGCTTACACCCCTCTAATTAAGGGCTCAAGCATTTGCTCCCAGATTAACTTTTTTTCTCGCTCTTCCCTCCTCCACTCTTTAACATCCAAACCTGCTCACGGAGCAACTTTCAATGCCTGGACTGGTTTTTTTAAGGCATTCTTTTTTTTTTTTTTTTAAGTAGTTTTAAGTACTTCGTATGGCATGCATTATTTGTTTTTCCCTGTCTGCAGTGCGGTGAGATGAGGAAAGGAAAATCTTTGGCACGTTTTCTCTTGGACACTAAGCTACCACCTTGACAAGCCGATGCCTTTTGGGGGCAGGCAGACTGGCAAATTTTTTCCTCTGCGACCAGCTATGGGGCGTTGTCCATGTGAAGGCGTCAAAAGGTACGTTCTGTGAGGTTGACAGCTCATCACCTTCTTACCCAGCTCAACCCAGGTCTGGCTCAGTGGGTCCCACCTGACCAACCTGGGGATTCCTGGGACCAAAACCGTTAGCCAAGGCCCTGGCTAGCTAGAATTCCATTCGATCCTGTAGGATTTTTTTTTCCCTTTTACCACATGGTTTGGGGAACGGGAAGATGAAACATTAACCAATTCTAGGGAGGGGGGGGTGGTTTGGGGTTTTTTTGTTGTTGTTTCCCAATTGCCAGATGCTGACTGGGTGTTCTGGGTTTTATTTTGCTTTTTGGTCTCATGTGATCACAGAGGCTTAGAAGTGAACTGACTTTTTGTTTATGAAAAAGCAACAATGCAAGGAAAAGAAAATAATACAAAAAATAGCCCGGACTATTTATCAGGACACGAAAAAGTTATCTGCTGCTAAAATGTGTTAGGAGGAAACTACGGACACATGGAAAATCTCTTGGAAACAAAAATAATAACCCCAATGCCCAAGTGGGAACTTCTTAAAAGCGTTTTGCTTTTCGGATCTAATGTTCCCAAAGTGCAACATCACAGGCTGGACCCTATTCCTTGCGGGAGCCACTGTAGAGCCAACGTGGGCAGCTCTGTGAGGGTCCCAGGCATGGGAACGGTTCCCACCTTTCACAGCTAGTAAGTCCCTATCCTGCATCCTTCCAAACCCTCCCATTTATTGCTTCTAGAGAGGCCCTGACATCTGATACCCTGCAGTGGCTGATGGAGAAAAAGAACACTCCCAACCTTGATCACTGCTCGAGCCCCAGAGAGGGACCCTGCTTTGAAGCTGGAGCCCCAGGTTTGAGTCCAACCTCCACCATCAGTCATAAAAGTCAGGGCTCACCAACTTCTTCTGCAAAAGGCCCCAGAGCGAATAGCATTTTCAAGCCTTGTGAGCCACACGATCTCTGTTACAGCTACTCAACTGTGTCACTATAGCATAGAAGCAGCTACAGACAACATGGAAACAGGCAAACACGGTGATATTCCAGCGGGATTTTTTTTCACGGATGCTAAACTTTGAATTTCATGTAATTTTCACATGTCGGGAAATATTACTCTTTCGATTTTTTTTTTTTTTTTTAACCATCAAGAAAAGTACAAAACATCCTTAGCTCACGAAACATACAAAAAACAGATGGCAGGCCATAGTCTACAGATTCCTGAGCTATGTGACCACCAGCAAATGTCATTTCCTCTTTTCCGGGCCTCAGTTGTCCCATTTGTAAAATAACCGGGACACCTGTTGATTTCCAAATGGTCATTCTGCAGGGCCAGGCGGTGTCCTGATTTTTGCTGCTTTATCACAGGCTGACCTGCAATTCCTCGGGGCAATGATCCTCGACATTCGAACTGAGGGGCTACATTTACTAAGAACCTTTGAGGGTTTTCCCCCCCTCTAATGGATCTACAGATCTTCTAAGCGACCAGTGCAATTATGTTGACTTGGGAAATGCTGAGACAGGCCTGTGAGGGAGGGATGGGGAACCGCCGAGCTGAATGGGGTTTCTGCCTCAGCCCTGCTGCTCATTAGCTACAGGGCCTGCTCCAGCCCTCAGCCAGATTCCTCATCTATGAAGTGACAGGGTCCCACCAGATGACCTCTTCGGTTCCCCCAGAAAACTAAATAAAGCTCCTCCATGCACGGGATGACCATCCGTGGGGAAAAACAATGAGGAAGTTGCCATCATTAAACCACTGACTCACACACCGTCATGGGACAGGCTCTGTCCTCCTAGGCTGAAGAGGTCAAACTCCTGAAGGGACCCGGTGGGCATTTCTGACTGCACCAGGCGGGGTGGGGGTGGGGGGCGGCCTGGAAAGAAAACTGGCCTGGATGCCTGAGAGTCTGTGACACTTAGAAGTGACCTCCCAGATGATGCTGACACAGGCTACTGGGAAGAGGCCTTTACCAAAAACAAAACAAAACCCACTTCTTGTGGTCACTTGGTGGAATGTGTGAGCATCACTGCTGTGCTATCGGACTTTGGAAGCTTGACTCCCACGGGAACTGCCTGGGTCGCAAAGTTTCTCTCTTGGTACTTAGTAAAGCCAAACGAACTCACCCCATCCCTGGTATCCTCCTCTGGGGGACCCAGCAGGGCCAGAAAACAAGCCACTGCTACTTGTAAAACCACATGCAGCTACTCCAGAATACGAGCTGCTCATCTAGCCCCAAGGGTTTCCAGAGAACACTTCTGACTCTGAGTGGGACCTGCCTACAATGACATTACCACCTCCACGGAGCACACGCCGGGGTCGGACCACGCCAGGGGCTTTCTGCACCAATACACGGATTTTCTGCACAGTCCGACGGTTGTTTCTGCCCAGGTGAACTTCCTGGCTTAAAATGGGGGGAAAAACACCACCCCTCTCAAAGGGGACTTCATATGCTCTACCTATCTGTCATAGTGCTAATTAACACAAGTCAAAGGAGAACAACCAAGGGCTGGGGGAGGGAGAGAGGAAAAGAGGGAAATACCAAACCCATCTCCAATGAGGTGCTTAAGTCAAAACCCATTCATCTCCCACAGGCCCATGTTTAAAGGTCACAGAGAGGTTAATGATGAGCCGAGGAATTTCAAGACGTAAATAGCCGGCTGCAGAGCCTGGGTCTGCTTTGGCCGGACTGGAGGTGTGTTTGTAAAACTTCGCCCCATCTCAAAGGCAACCAGGCCTGCTTTCCCCCCTCCCCTCCACACCCCTGAGCACTGAGGCTGGGCCCTGGACTGAAAGGGAGCCGGTGGGAAGGAGGACACACTTACCCAGTGGCTTGTACTCGTCGTGAGGAGACAGCCGAGAATAGGGGGGCGGTGGTGATTCTGAAAGACAGGAGACAACATGTCACTGCTGGGGTGCGGGGGGAGTTCACACCTGGGGGGGGTGGACCTGCTTTTGATCATCGGTTTCCTCAAATAATAAATCCAGCCCCCAGGAAACTCTCCTCTTTTCCCACCACCTCTGCTGCCCAACAGGTGAGGCCACAGGCTTGGCATACAGACCCGGACTCAATCCCTCCTCTGCCACCTTTGGCCGTGTGACCTCAGGCAAGTTGCTTCACCTCTCTGAACTTGTTTCCTCAGCTCTAAAACAGGGACAATAATCACAAAGACCTTCCAGGTGTGCCAGGAGGGCAAAAGAAGACTATGTCAAACAGTTCTTGGTATTCTGGAAAAATACATGCACAAACAGTAACTGTTACTGTAACAAGTCAGAGCTACGGTTCCCTGATAAAACACAGGAAGCTCTGTTAAATTTGAAGTTTGGACATACGTGGTGTAATTTTTAGCATAAGTATATCCCTTGCAAGATTTGGGACATACTTACACTAAAAAATTACGTGCTGTCTGTCAGAAACTCAAATTCAACTAGGCATTCTTTAGTTTTATTTGCTAAATTTGGCAACTCTAATCAGCACCGAGCATGAGAGACACAGAAGCTCCTTCCAGATCAGCTGCATTACAACTGACATTCTTGGGGGCAGGGTGGAAGGTAAGATTGGCTAGATCCCAGGAAGTCAACCCAGCTACCTAGATGAGAGACCTTAAGCCAGTCACTTCCAGCTAGCTCTCAGCCTCAGTCTCCCCCTTTGTAAAGAGAAGGGGTGGCCCACAAGTTCTCCGTGGCCTCCCATCTCAGACCCTCTGTGATTCCTTATCGTCTACGGTATTTTTCTTTGGGTTTCCTTTCATTTGCCCAAAATACTCCTCCTTGAAAACATATATTTTGTCTTCAGAAGAATTCCTTAGCCTCTTGCTTTAGGGGAAGTAACAATTTGCTAAACTAAGTAACAATTTGCATGAATGAAATGACCCTTCATTTTCCCTAAATGAAACTAAACACCATCAAATCGCAAACTAAAACAAACTCTCGGTGGTAGTAAAGTGGTAATAACTATTATTAGGCAGGTATCAGTAATGACACAAGGGGTAATAAGTGTTTTTCGCAATGATAATAAGGCACAATTAGCTGTAGGAGCATTTGTTTTTTGCTCTGTACACCCGATGCAGCTTGACTTCTTCCCCACCCCAGCATTTCCAGCCTGAAATTACTTCAACAAAGTGAGGGCTCTGAGGTCTAGAAACAGGGAATCTTTTGTGGACAGGAGTTTGAGAGAAGGAAAAGTGAATCACAGAATAGCCACTGGGGACAGAAGCAAACATGCGCTGAATGCCTACCCTGTTTCTTCCTCCATGCAGGGCATTTTCTATTTCGTTTATTGTCTTTCATTCTTCTGGGTCTTAGGTACAGAGTGGTTAATCATGCTCATGGGTACCTATTCTTATTTTGTCCTTTCTCCAAAGTAAATACAATGGCCATTATTATTCCCATTTTACAGATGTGAAGACTGACTTGCCCAGTGTCTCCCAGCCAATCATGATGGAACTGGAATTTGGGCCCGGGCCCGACTTGGCTCTACATCCCAATGACACAGGCAGCAACAAGAGGCACCCTGTATCACACCGCCTCACCCCAGCGAGGTCCAGCGCGTCACGGGCACAGAAAGAGCTCAGTAAACATCTAAAGTCATTATCCTCATGACGGTGACGAGGATAATGGCAAAGTTCGGGCCGTGTAGACAAAGGTGTGGAGAAAGAGGACCTAGAAGGCCAAAGGGGTGATCCCAAGGAGATGCCAAGCCAGACTCGAGGAAGGGAACTATCTGCCTTCAGTAGGACCCACGTCACACCCACTGGCGCAGGCCTTGGAGGGGCTGGAGACCAGACTCAGCGAGGACCAGCCTTGCTTCAGGACACGAAGCAGTACGCAAGCGGGGCTAGAGCTTAACCAAGAAAGACAGTTGAGGCTGGCGCTCCCACTGTACAGTGACCACTGAGGCCTGGACAGTGGGAGCGGCTCCCTCAGTGCCACACGCTGAACTGGTCGTAGAGCCAAAGTCGGGACCAGAAGCCAGGTCTCCTGATCCCCAGCCTCATGCCCTTCCCACCACCCCACTCACTTAGCAGAAGACCTGCAATTCCTGGGTCAGGGCTCCTTTTGCAAAAATCTGATCGGCTAAGGCTCAGGCCACACATGGTGGGGAGGTGGGGGGGGTGCTCCGGACAGCTGCCCTCCCAGATCTGTCCCCCGAAAGTGAAACCTGCCAGCAATGGGCCGTGGAGGCTGGAGTCAAGCCACTGTAATCGACCCCAGGAGTTCACCCAGGGGCTGCTTACCTGGAGCCCAAAGCTGAAAATACAGGGGAGAAGGGCTACTGAAGTCCCCTCTTGAAGGAGCTGCCTGAGACAGCCGCCACCCATGGCCACACGCAGGCTGGGTGTGTCCTGATGTGAATGAGACACAAAGCGCATCTACAAACTTGGAACGTCCATCTCACCAGCGAGGGAAGCACCGCAAAGCTTTGGGGAGGGACCTGACCAGGCCCCCACGTGCTCCAGCAGAACAGTTCGCACAGAACTGTTTAACAACTTTAGAGGCTGGAAGCTGAACGCTACATTCCAACCTGGGCAAGTTCAAAAGTATGAAGGCCCACAGACTCCGCCACGAGACACGGGGATTTATAATGTCAGGCGGTCACCCAGGTCAACCGCTGCTTTCAACGGATGGGGCACCCGAGGTCCGGCCAGGTAGGCCACAGAGGAAGGCACAAGATGTTATTTTACTTCAGCTCAACAAAGGGCCAGGCCAGGCGGGAACCAACACCCGGTTACCTTTTTTGAACACCTGAGTTCTTCTGCTCACCTACCCTAAGATTCACTCTTTGAAAGTGTTGAATTCAGTGCTTTTTAGTATATTCAGAGTTGTGAGACCACCACCACAATACAATTACTGGACATTTTCATCACCCCAAAGAAGCCCTGTCCCGTTGGCTGTCGGTCCCTATGCCCTCAACCCGTGGGCAACCACAAATCTACTCTCAGTCCCCGTGGGTTTGCCTATTCTGGACATTTCACACAGACTCACATAGTAGGAGGCTCTTTGTGGGGGGCTTCTTTCACCCAGCATAATGCTTTTAAGGCTCATCCGTTCAATAGCTGCATTCTTCTTTATGGCCGAATGATACTCCGTTGGATGGATATACCACATTTGGTTACCCATTCATCAGCTAATAGACATTAGGGCTCTTTCTGTTTTCTGACTTTTAGGAATAATGCTGCTATGAACAGTACTGGGTAACTTTTAACCGGCCCCTCTGCTTCACTCCCACACTTCCAGGCCCCACGGATCTGGGAGAGTGGAGCCCTAGGTCATTAACTCAGGTGGCCTACTCAGTATGCGAGACAAAAGGACAGAAGAGTAAGTGTGGGCTGCCTCCAGGCCCTCTCTCCGCTCCCCTCCGAGAAGCTACCTGATGAGTGAGTGCCAAAGTTGTGTTGATTTTTCGGTAATAAACTTAGATGCTCTAAACTTGAAGGGGAGAGCCTCCCCCAGAGCCCTGCAGGCTCCTCTGAAAGCAATGGGCATGAGAGAGACAGACAGACAGACAGACATCAGACACTCCAGCCCCCTCAGACATCCAGCCTCAGGCATCAACTTCAGGAATCTCCTCCAACTTCCTTCAGAAGTAAGAGCAGTCAGCCAGGGGCCAAGTGTACCAGAAGGTTAGTGCTCAGCTCAGCTCGGCCCAAACGTGCCTCTGGTTAGCCCCCTAGTGGGTGGAGGGGGGTGATACTTAGCCTTTCGGGATCTGGACCCTAATTCTAAAGCCAGAAGAGCTCCCAGCCTCTCCCAGTGCCTGGTAAGGTTTCAGTTTGGGATAATGCCTTCCACCCCCACCCCCCCTTTGAGCCCATCATCTCCCTTAGGAAAGGATCCACTTGCCTCCCTGGGCCTCCCGGTTGCCACCTTCCGCAGGGGGTGGCTGTGGGTGGGGAGGGGGCCTCCCGAGTGCCCTCCCCTCCACCCCCAGAACCTGAAGGCTCAACCTCAAGCCCGGGACGGGAGCCTCAGAAAAGGAGCTCCTGGCGCTTTAAGGCCGGCTGAGCCTAATTGCCCAGATTCCCCCGGCAGCCAGATAAACAGCACGGCCGGCTGGCGCCAGCAAGAGGCAAACTGCACATTATCACCCCTTCCTCACCTCCAAGGAGGAGCTCCGAGGAGCAGGGCGGGCGGGCCGAGGGGCCGCCAGAGGGGCGGGGCAGGGGCTTGGAAGCCCAACTTGAAATTGATCTCATTTCAAAGGGATAATGCCAGGCCAAATAAAAGGAAAACTTTTTAGCCCATTCTAATTCCTATAGTCCTGGCCTGGGAACCCTGTGTTTTCCTAGGCGGCCTCCTCCAGTCGTTTAGAAGTTCTCTCTCGCTCTGTCTCTTTCCCTGGCGCAATTTGGATAATAGTAATTTACTGAATATAATTACAGAAAAAAAAAAAAAAAGTAGTGAAGCAAAGAGCAGGAGATTTATTCCAAAGTTAATGGATACTTTCAGGAGAAAGGAGCTGTATAAACACAGGTTAAACTGTGATTAAAGTATTTCTCCACATTTCCGTCCACATAGGCACCGAGCTCAGCGAACTGGCTTTTCCCGGGACAGAAAGACACACAAGAGGGAAGGAGAGCTGGGGTCTGACTCCCAAGGGGTCGAAGGTGCAGGGTAGGGCCGGGCACAGAGGAAAGACCCCCACTTTCTGAGACAAGCATGGAGGAGAAGGCAGGGCAGGGGAGGCAGGCTTGTGTCACCTGGAGTCCGCCCATATCAGACCCTAGGGATTCTGTCCACCTCCTCACTTTACCCATGGGAAGGGGAACTGGCCCCAATGTCCCAAACAAGTTGATGGATGGGAGCAGGGTTTGCCCTGAGCAGCAGGGGTCAGCACTGCCCAGAAAGGGGCCTCTTGTCACTTGGGCTCCCTGTGGGGATCCGGTGGGCACTGGTGCCCTCAGTTGGCCTGCTGGGTATTCCGGTATACTCTCCAGCTATGTGCCTGCTATCCATGAGTGTGTCTGTCTTGTCTGCCCCAGTGCCCCAGCCCTCTTCCCCCAGAGCCCTGGAAGGAGCAGTCTCCTTATCAGGATGCGCACGGCTGAGCTCCAGCTATGCACCCGCCCAGCTTCAGGAGCCAGGCTGGCGGCCAGGCAGCAGGGGTGGGGTGGGCAGCAAAGGGCTCCCCAGTTCTCGGTCCCAGCGGCCCAAGCCACCAGGCAGGGGATGAGGCAACAGGGTCAACCTGGCGCCTACTGAACACTCTTCCCAGACCATGGGTCCCCCCAACTGCCCCCAGGGTGGCTTGAATGGGGGAAGGAGGGGGAGGGCTGGCAAACAGGCAGGAGACACAGCCCCTGCACCAGTGCCTCCTTTTGGGAGGAGAAAGGGAGAAAGGGAGTCAAGTGCCAACAATGCTCAGTCTAGAATGAGATGTGGAGAGTGTTCTAGAGCCACCCCCATTCCACTCACAAGGAGACTGTGAGGAGAGGTTATTCACCCAAGGTCAAACTATCCTTACTAGAGAGCCTAGGACCAGGTCTGTGGTGAAGAACTTCCACTGCAGGGGAAAAACTGCCCCCCAACCTGTACCTGGCAGTCTGTGGGGCTCAAACCACCCCCTAAGGTGACTTCTAATCCAAGGTGTAGAAACAGGGTGGGGGGAGGGGGCCTGTCTGTTGCTCCAACATTTCCATGCCATCCCTTCCGGCTCACACACCTGAGCTTGCCTGGCACCTTGACTCTCGGCTGGCCCTCCCCTCCTCCTCCATGCCCACCTCCCCAACCCATCCTCCAAAGTAGTCTCCGAACAGAGCTATGGAGCTCCTGGAGGGGATCCTGTTACCTGCACACCCCACAGCGCTCTGATAGTTCAGACCCACTGACCTGGCCCTTCTTCCCCCATCTCTGCCCCATCTCCCTGCCCAGATTATGTTTCTTAAGGGGATGGGCCGTACTCCTATTTCCGCTTTTCCCACTCTAGCACCCAGTACGGTGCCTGGCACAGAGCAAGTGCTCAACAAACAGTCACTGGCAAACTGACCTGGTAAGAGAGAAAATACCTGCCAGAGCCTGCTAAAAAGCACACAGTGAGCCCCACCAATTATCTCCCACTAAATAAAAATGATGAGGGACAGGGTAACCACAAACGGGGACCTGGGCCCCAGAGTTAGGGAGGAGACAGGGTGGCAGAGGGGAGGAAGCCACTTCCAGGAGAAGCTGTCTGGAAGAGGAACAAGGGACACAGAAAGCCTACCACAGGTCACAGGTCAGGGACTGCCCAAAGCCCTTGAATCAGGCCTGGAGTGACCATGTGGGGACCAGGGCAACCAGATGAATGCTGCCTCTCCCCACCTACCCCCCATCAGTGCTGTCTTCAGGAACCACCACTGAAGCACATTCCTTTCCCCTCCAGGCACTACACTGCACCGAACAAGACATCTGGGACAAATCCTGGGCCCACCCTCCCCTTCCACACTAGGTATCCGAAGATCTGTGATCTGACCCTCTATGTGCCCCCAGGCTGGGTGCAGACTCTCCAGAGGGGACAGACTGGAGGAGCTCAGAGCCCTTCCAGGCCCAAGAGCCTTTATTCTTCCAGCAGGTCTCACCCCCACAGGCCCCCCAAAGCCACCTAAGATGCATACACCCCTAAGATGCTATAGGCCGAAATGTGCAAGCCCTGCAGAGCAGAGGTCAGAACAGGGGAACTGCAAGCTTCTGGCCTGCCAGAAGCCTCCACCTGTCCTCACCTCTGTTCCAGAACCCAGAGCCTGCTCAGGTAAGCAGTGCTGGGGGTGGGTGTGTGTGGGAAATCCCAGGGAGAGAACAAAGAAGGGAGGCAGTTCTCAGAGGTAAATAAAATATCTGGCCTTCTCGCCTCCTCCTCCAGACACCTCCAGGACCCTCTAGAAAAACTGGACATAGAATTGACAGTGATGACCATGGCGGGCCCTGATATTTGACACCCAAGGGATGCTGGGAACAGTCAGGCAAGAAGGTGGTCTCCACTTTGAGAGAGGAGCTTTGCTTCAGCGTATACAAAGGAACAAGTGTGACAATCTATGAACACCGGTGACTCTGGCCGTGAATGATCTCTACACCCCATTTCACAACTTGTATCCACCTGGATATAGGAAAGTATCGCGTTAGGTATGAATAGACTGGGATAAACCGGGAGGGGGGCGAACGACTCTGTGTTGGGCTTCCGTCAGGCCTGCCCTTCTCTTTCACTGTCTATGAAGCTACAGCGTTAAGTTAGGTCCCTGAGGCTGCACTGAGAAAACTCCAATGCACAGCCTTTTAAGTCTGTCGGAGCCGTAAGAAGAAGGTGCCATTTGACACGTGTGCCCCGATACCCACTTCCCGGCCGTCCCGCCAGGGTGAGGCGCTTCCACCGCGGGCTCCCACGCACCAGGGGCACCCGGGGTTGCAGCCCCAGCTCCCCCAGCCCGCGGCGTCGCGGACCGAAGGGCCGCGGAAGGGGGCGGGGAGGGGAACCCCCCCCCCCCGCAACGCTCCCGGCCGGCGCGCGCGCTCACCTGGCCCGCAGAGCCGGCTGAAGTGGTAGGGGTTGCAGCACACGGTGGGGCCGTCGGCGGCGGCGGCGAAGCTGTGGCAGCCGCACAGGGGCTTCAGCTCCACGGCGTGCTGCAGGTCGGGCCAGCGGAAGAGGCGGCCGAGCAGCAGCTGCGGCGGCGCAGGCTGGCCGCCCAGGCGGAGGTCGGCGCGCGGCACCAGCACGCAGCCGCCCGGCACGCCGCCGCGGGACTCCACCGCCTCCAGCAGCGTGTCCAGCGAACGCTCCTTGAGCCGCTTCAGCAGCGAGTACGTGACCGTCTTGAGTTCCTGCTCGAGCAGCAGCAGCCGCGAGCGGGCTTCGCGACTCCGCCCGCCGCCCGCCGCCTCCAGGGCCGCCCCGGCCAGGGGGTCGCCGGCGTCCCGCGGCGCGCCCGCGGCGTCCCGCTCCGAGAAGAGACAGCAAGTCACAGTCTCGCAGTCACTTTCGGGCAGCCAGCCCGGGCCTCCCGGCTCCGCCACGTCCAGCGGGGAGCCCCCAGCGCCGGCCCCCAGCTCCGACATGGGCCTCGGGGGGCCCCCTGCGCGCCGGCGCCTCCCCGCGCCCTGGGCGCCTCGCTGTCCCACCGCGTCCCGGGGCCGCCGCGGGGCTACCGGGCGGACTTCGGAGCGGCCGCAGCCTCCGCCTTCTCGTGCCCGCGGGGCCGGCTCAGCTCGGCTGCCCAAGCTCCCATCCTCGTCGCCGCCGCCGCCGCCGCCGCCGCCGCCGCCGCCTCCTTCCTCCCGGTCGGGGACCACACGACTTCGCCAAAGTCGCCGCACCAGCCCCGAGCGTTTGGACCTGAACATACGATATCCTTTGGCGCCGGGGGTGGGGGGGAGGCAGTCTCCGGTTACCGGGGGTCCGTTCCGTCAGCGAGGCGCCGGCTGCGCGGGCCGCAGCCCCACATGAAGCTCCGCCGCCGGGCGCCGTGCAGGTCGCGCACAGCCTGTCGTCGAAGGGGCGCCGCAGGGCTGCAACATGAGGGAGCTCGCCGGGCCGGGACGGCGGGGAACACGCGCGCGCCGAGCCGCAGTCCGCGCCGGGCCAGCGGCTACATGGACCCCGGCGGCCGGGCTACTCAGCAACTCCAGCCCCGGCGCTGGAGGGGGACTGCAGGCTGCCCTCCGCCAGAAAGACCCCGCATGGGCCGGCGAGCCTTCAAAAGTTGCGCGACTGGTCCATGAGCACAAAGCGCTCCCGCCGAACCCCCCAGATGTGTCCGGGCAGCCCTGCCTTTAAAACCCAAACGCTTAACTACATGGGCTTTTCCTGCAGGATCCGAAAGGCCGGCTTGTTGATACCTTCAGCTTCCTTCTTACTCCCTGCAAAAGAAGGGGGGGGGGGGGGGGGGGAAGAAAAAAAAAGAAAGCCCAAACAAAACCAAAATCCTGGAATTGCATGCACGGAAAGCCAACTCCGTCTCAGGTCCCAGGCGCTAGATGCACTTGGAGCGAGTTTCTCCTGAACGCGGGTGTCAACACATGAGTGGAAACTGTAAAAATCCCAAAGAGCTGTTGGGAATCCTTAATTAAAAATGCAATCCACCGAGGCAGAGGTCGCAGCCCGCCCCACGCTGCGCTCGGACGCCCGGGGCGCCGCGGCTGCAGAGGTCGTCCCCCTCCCCCCTCCACAAAAAGTGCCTCCCGGTGGCCCCGCGGTCCCTGCGAGGTCTGGCGAGGCAGCGCCCGGCGGCTCTTTCTCTCGGCTCGGCTCCCTCGCTCGCTCCCCCGCTCGGCTCTCTCTCTTTTTTGTTCTCCTCAAACGCACACTGAGGGCCCCCGGAGGAGCGCCGCGGAGTCATTGGCTGCCTCCCATCATATGCCAGTCTAGACACTTTGGCGGCTCCGCGGCGCTGATTGTTGCGCAAACAAGGTTTCAAGTTTCTTAACTCTTAAAGGAGAACACGTCCCATTGCAGGGCCCGAGGCTCCGAAGGGCCGGCTCCCGGGGCGGGCCGAGCTCGGGCTCCCGCCCCACGCTCGCCCCGGCACCCCCGCCCCGAGCCTGACAGCGCCCACGGCCCGCTTTCAAGCCCGCGTTGCGCCGCGGGCACGGATGCGAGCGAGCACACCCCCTCGCGCGCGCGCGCACACACACGCGAGTTACACAAACCACGGGCTAGCGGCGCGAAGGCGCGGTGGACACACTGAGACTTGGATGCAAACGGGGCGCTTTGCCTCTCCCTGGCTTGTGCACAAACTTACAAACACACATTGCACTTTAGAGTTGGGCCAAACCCCCATCCCAGGGAAGGCTAATAAAAATGGGTGTGCGTGTGTGCCTTCCTGGCCTGAGTCTCTTGGGAGCAGGGGGCGGCCGATTTGTTACGGTAGCGGGATCTTGATGGCACAAGGTCTCCACACCCCCGGCCGCAGTCAGGGGTCTCTCTGCTGGGCCAAATGAGGGACCTGGGACGCTTGGTGCAAGGGGGCTCCAGGCTTGCCCGAGGTAGCGAGTTGCAGAGGGTGGGGTAGGGGCGGGGAGTGTCTCCTCTCCGGCTCCTCACGGTCGCCACGGCTCTCCCTCGAAGCTAGGCGGGAGGCCAGCAGTCCCGGGCCCCCTCGGGGCCGGGTGCTTCCTCCTCCCCTTTCCCCAAGTGATTCTCTGCACCACCGAGAGGGATGTGGGTAGGGGTCTTGCTCTCCCCTGCGACGTTTCACCAAGGAAATGGGGATGGGTTGGGGGCAGGGTCCCGGCCCACTGGGTCCGGGACCGGCTAGGGGGCGCGGCGGCAGCAGCGGGCCGCCCGGCGCTGGAAGGGTTAAGGCCGCTCCTGCCCCTGGAGCCGGCGCGGCGGGGTACCTCCTCGGGCGCGCTCGCTCGTCCGAGGGTGGCAAAAGTTCAAGCTTGTAAAGTCGGGATTGGTCCCGCGCGGAGGGAAAAAAGGCCTGGTTCCCCCCTCCCCCCCCGGGCGCGGCGCCGATTGGCCGGGCCGCGGGGCGGGCACCGCCCTCTCCGCGGCGCGCGGCGGCCCCGCCCCCGGCACGGCACCCCGCCCCTTTCCGGGCAGGAGCCTGGCCCCGCACTGAATGAAAGAAATTCCGCTACTCTCATTGGCCCGGGGCTGGGCGCCATTCCCCCGCGGGGGCCGCGGGGGCGCCGGCGCGCGGGTCTCCCCCGGGGGTGCCCACGTGTGGGGCTGGCCCTTTGAGTGTGCGACGGGGCGAGTACCCCGCGGGGCTCGGAGTCTCTGTGAGCGCTGGGGGAAGGGCGGTGTATTCAGGAAGGACTCCGAGCCATTTGCTGAGCTGTACCTGGAGCCAGGTACTGTTCGCGCCGCGCTCTCCGGGAGACGTGGTTTTTCTTTCGGAAGGATGTCCGGGCCGAGAAGCTTCCTCACCCCCATCCACTACTGCTTTGGCCAAATCAAAATCGCTGTCAGTGTCCTGTTTGAAAAACGAGGGTGACGGTGCCTACCCTGCGCTCCTCACGGGACCGTGAGGATCCTTTGGAGAGGGTGCATTTCAAGCGCACAGATCGCAAGTGAACAGCGAGATGAATTTTCGCAAGTGAATACAACACTTATGTAACTAACCAGCACCCAGAAGCCCATCTCGTGGTCCTTTCGGTCATTTCTCGCCCCTGGGGGAAGAATACGAAGAATAACTCAGTGTCAAGTGTTTTCTTTTATCGGGGTATTCGCTGCTTTGGCTGTGGATTGCAATAATAATAAATAAGTCGGAGCTTATTGACTCCTTACTGCGGGCAAGGCCACGTTCCAGGCATCATAAGGATTCAGTCACTGAATTCTCCCAACAACCCTCATAGGTAGTATTATTTCCCCTTTACAGATGAGGAAACTGAGGCACAGGAACTTGCCATTTAATTCGCCACTGACCAGATAGTGTTGAGAGTGCTAAAATGCTAAAACCAGATAGGCATAAACCAGTATGTATGCTCACCCCACAAGCTAACGGTGTGTGGGTCTGTGTTTCCAGAGCATACCTTCCAGGGCAGTGATTTTCAAAATGTGGTCCATTGGACCTGCTGAATCAAAGTATTATGGGATGAGGCCCCAAACACTTGGGGGTAGGTATGGTTGTTACCACTATTTTACAGATAAGGACACTGAGGCACAGAGGCTTTAACCTGCATTAGCTTTCAGTTAGTTGCAGAGGTGGGATTTGAACCCAGCCAGCTGAGCGGGGTAGGTGCAGGGATGAAGGTATGTCATGGGGCAGCAGGCTGGAGATGGGTTACCTTCTTCCCTGGGCAGTAACTCATAGTTTGGCTTCTGTTCTCATTCATGCAGAGATGCAACATTAGGGGCGAGGTGCCATTAGGTGCCTGCTGGATGCCATCTGAGGAGCACTGAAGCCAGAGTCTGGTAGGCCTAAGTTCAGTAGTGACCTTCCTAAACTTCCCTCAGCTTTATAAAGCCTCTGGGTTCTCATCTGTAAAATGGGAATCGGGGTCATGCTCCAGGCGGTTACCAAAATTAAATGACACGAGGACCCAAGTCATCCCTCATTACAGGAAGATGCCTCTGAGTGGAGATAGCATCAGGAAGGGAAGGGCACTGATAGTTCGGTCCACCATCCTTGGATTCTCAGGGCCCATCCAGCCCAGCACTGGCCCGCACTTCGACCACTAGAGGGTGTGTGAGAGCCCAGCAGGGCAGGGCCTAGGAGCCACAGCCTAAGGGTACCCTCCTGGACTGCCCTCCAGAAAACAAGCTCCAGTTCCCTGGGGGTATAGAAGAAGAGGAAAGTGCTATGCCAGCTGATGTTCCGCAGACCCCCGCAGCCACATTACTCACAAAGTAACTCACAAAGAAGTGATCCTAACCCCTCAGATTCAAAACTGCTCCCTCCCCATTATTCCAGTATTTTCCCAAAGCACCTGGTGCTTTCTCTTTGCACTGCTTCTCCCAATACATAACCGTACGATTCCATGTCTATTCTCCTCTGCCTCTGGAACGTAAGCCCCACACGGGGAGAAATGGTGAGCTATCAGCCTCCCCCCCAACCCCCCGCCACCCACAGCAGTGCTGAGGGAGTAGAGTCAGAAACAGGCCATTGGAGACCACCCTGTGCCATCACACGAGACCACGTTGCCCATTCCTCTCTGCAGTCCCTAGCACAACGCCTGTCATGTCATGGGCACCCAGTATCTTCGAGGTGGTTGAATTTAAATGTCTCACTTCACCAAGCTTCGTGCTCATCATCATCCTGTATCAAACATTTATATGCACTACCTAATCAAATCCACCCCACCCCCCCAAATCAGCACAATGAAGAATTTAACATTCTTACTAGACCTGTTTTCTAGAGAAGGAAACAGAGAGCATAAGTAATTTGTCTCTGGTCACATTGCCAACAGATGGCAGAGTTGGGACTTGAACCCAGGGCTGCTTGCCCTGAGGCTTAACTTCTCAACACCTGGTCCTGGATAAGAAAACATGGTCCTTTGCCCTTGGGAGTTTCCATATTAGCTGGGAAGACACGGGCATGAAACAACAGAAATCATGCAAGGGAGCACTTCCTTCTTGGTGGTGGGAACAGGCAATCTCTAGGGACCCCTGCTTATAAACAGAAGCGCCACAGAAGTCTGGGCAACATCTTGCTGTCGTCAGATGGATTGGCAAGGTGAATGATTCATCCTAACCCAGTTCACAGGAGCCTGATGGATAAACCAAGGCCACGCATATTAACTCTCATAGAGCACAACTATAGGCCTAACTGGCTAAGTAGTATCATCTGGCCTTTTGGAAGGTAAATCTACTTGGCCCTAAATAGGGGAGTCAGGGCCCCCAGAGGTGGCAGACAACACTTCTGAGGTTTTGGTGAATGCTTTGTACCCCCTGTCTCTTGAAAACATGCACACGTGCATCAATGGGACCTTGTGTTCATTCATTCAACACATACCTACTGAGTTCCCATGGGGTGCTGAGCCATGTTATAAATGCTAGGGATCCTGCAGTAAACAAAACACAAAAATTCCTAAGTTCAAGGAGTCTAGTGGGAGGACAGACCAGAAACAAAATAATCAGGTATATAGCATATTGGAAGGTAAAGGTGCCAAGGTCAAAAATAGAGCAACGAAGAGGAGAGAGGAATGCCAGGAGAGGGTAGGTATGGTTCGGAGAAAGTGGCAGGAAACGCTTCCCTGGGAAGGTGTCATTTGAATAAAGTCTTTAAAAAAAAAAAAAAAACATGTTCTTTTTAAAAATATATATATATTATTTCAATTTTGACAAAGAGAGTGAGAGAATGAGCTGGGGAGGGGCAGAGAGAGGAGACAGAAGAACCAAAGCAGGCTCTGCACTGACAGCACAGAGCCCAATGCGGGGCTCTAACTCACGAGCCGAGCCGCGAGATCATGACCTGAGCAGAAATCAGACCCTTAACAGACTGAGCCACCCAGCCACCTGGAACAAAGTCTTGATGGTGGGGGAACCACTGATAGTGGCGAAAGAATGTTCCAGGCACTGAGAAGAGCAGGTACAAGGTTCCAGAGGTGGGAACGTGCCTGGCACGTTTTGGGACCATCAAAGAGTTGATGCTATGTGAGAAATGCTGGGGGACAGATTGAAGGGTCACACAGGCTGTTGTGGGGTCTTTGGCTTGTCCTCTGGGTGAGCTGAGCACCCCTGGAGGTTCTAGAAGAGGAGGGATTAAGTTCTGCCTTGTTTTAACTGGCTCCCTCTAGCGGCCATGTGGAGAATAGACTCCAGGGGACAGAGCTGGGAGCGGAGGCCTGGTGGGGGATGGTTGCAGAGGCCCAGGCAAGGCCATGCCTAGCTTGGGGACAGGAGGTTGGATCCTGGACACATTTGAAGACAGAAACAGCATGATTTGCTGTCACATATCTGGGAGTGTGAGAGAACATCTGAACAGTGTACACATGTTATTAACAGTTATTTACTTGACTTTTAACATCAATTCACTTAGGGCACCAGGCTGGCTCAGTCAGTGGAACATGTAACTCTTGAGCTCGAGGTTGTGAGTTCAAGCCACACTGGGACTTAAAACAAAAAAATCTGTTCACTCTTATTTAGCCTTGTCATAAGCAACAATATCCACAGAGTCACAAATGTGCTAGTTATATTTATCAGTTTAGAGCAAATACATAAAATAGTTTTGCACATCACCAAATAAAATTAGCCCCGGGACCACCTGGATACATGCAGTGCTGAGAACACTAATTTAACCAGTTGCTAATCTCACCTACTTTCAGGCTTTTTCGTTTGTTTATTTGATTGTTTTCTTACTACTTTCTCCCAGAAAGAATGATTTTTTTTTCCTGGTCCTGTCTATGATTATGGGACCCATTACCACAGCCCCTATGAAGTGAATGCTGGTTTTATTCTTGGCCCTCCAGGCAACCTCTGCTTGGGCAGTACAGAGAGTGGTTCTTAACCATTACTTTGTTAAAT
This sequence comes from Panthera tigris, assembly GCF_018350195.1. Classification (NCBI taxonomy): domain Eukaryota; kingdom Metazoa; phylum Chordata; class Mammalia; order Carnivora; family Felidae; genus Panthera; species Panthera tigris. Next base: position 38,547,098 of record NC_056665.1, read on the forward strand.
CCAGCAGACCTGGGTTCAAATGCTGTTCAGCCACCTCTTAGCTATGTGGCCTTGAGCAACTTCCTTTACCTCCTATGATAACTCCTACAACCAGGTGCTATCTTTTTTTTTTTTTTAATGTTTATTTATTTTTGAGAGAGAGAGTGCGAGCAGGGAAGTGGCAGAGAGAGGGAGACACAGAATCCAAAGTGGCCTCCAGGCTCCGAGCTGTCAGCACAGAACCCGATGTGGGGCTCGAACTCACAAACCGTGAAATCATGACCTGAGCCAAAGTCGGACGCTTAACTGACTGAGCCACCCAGGTGCCCCCCAGGTGCTAGCTTACTTGTAGGTTATAGATTCCAGATGGGGAGCCTGAGACTTAACTGCTAATAATAATATTGGGAGATCGTTTGAAGATTAAAATGCTTAGCACATGGGCGCCTGGGTGGCTCAGTCAAGCGTCTGACTTCAGCCCAGGTCATGGATCTCGCAGTTGGTGAGTTTGAGCCCCGCATCAGGCTCTGTGCTGACAGCTTGGAGCCTGGAGCCTGCTTCGGATTCTGCCTCTCTCCCTGCCCCTCCCCTGCTCGCGTTGTCTCTCCCTCTCGCAAAAATAAACATTAAAAATAATTTTTTAAATAAATAAAAAATAAAAATAAAATGCTTAGCACCGTGTCTGGCACCTAGTAAGTGCTCAGTAAATAGTGGCTATTATTAGTGAAATGAGCGTGGAGTCAGTCTTTACCAGGTTAAGCCTGGGTAAACAGGGTTGTCAAAACTGACATCAGTTTCCTCATCTTGGACCTCCTTGTCCAGGGTGGGAGTGGGATGAGTTAGGTTCCACCACACAGAAGGACTCAGCAGCTCACCGTGAGAAGTGGCCTGGAGAAGGAAGGTTGGCTGTGGAAGGGACCAAAAGAAACTTCCCTTTCCAGCACTACCGATCACATCCCTTGGGCTGCACCTGTTTTTCCACTCTCTAAACAGTCTTTCACAAGTGCAGAGCCGAAGGGGGCAGGATGGGGGTGCCTGGGGAGATTATGTAGTACCAGGTAAGGAGGGTTACTTGCCCAAGATCACAGGGCCAATTGCAGGAAGCCAGGAATCAAGTGGACGTTTTTCTGACACGCAGGGCTCCTTGCCCCTTTTCCCAGTGCTTCGGTCGTCTCACCCCAAGTGCGCTGAGGATGCAGTGCAGGAAGTAGGAGGGCAGGCCCTGGGGTCACTGCTTGGGTTCTAATTCTGGTTCCACCCCTAACAGAGTCACCTTGGTCACTTCACCTATCCTCGCTAAAGGTCAGCTCCCCCTCCCGAAAATGGGCTTAGTAGTAATAGTACCTACCTCCCTGGGGTCACTGTGATTATTGACTGGGATTATTATGCAAAGCATTTAGAGCTGTTATTCTTATTCTGCTCTGTGTGGATGCCCCAGGAGAGGGCAGCGCCCTGCACGTTACCAGCTTTCAGAAATACGGAATGAGTGAATGAATGATTGAATGAATGAATCTTATGATTGTTAAGAGGGCTGGAAGTAGTTGCACAGAGTTCAGGGCGGTGGATTTGCCGCAGTGTGGCTGGGTTACCTGTACCCCCTACGTAACTCACGTCCTTCTCAGGCTGGGCAGGGGCGGTAGGGCGGGGAGGGCTCAAAGAATTTTTCCGGAGACTTCACTTGACTCGAGGATGGTGGAGAAATTTATTTTTATATATCGTAATACAGTCCATGTTTAATATTAAAGCTAACCCAGGGGCACCTGGGTGGCTCAGTCGGTTAAGTGTCTGACTGGCTCAGGTCATGATCTCATGGTTCATGGGTTTGAGCCCCACGCCGGGCTCTGCACTGAGCATGCAGAACCTGCTTGGGATTCTCTCTCTCTCTCTCTCTCTCTCTCTCTCTCTCCTCCCCTATTTGCACCTTCTCTCTCTTAAAATAAATCAACTTAAACAATAAGTAAATAAAGCTAACCCAGATGTATCAAGAAATAGTATGCAAGGTTCCTGTGAGCTTCTGGCAGAGAAGGGAGACTGGCAAACAATGGCAGCTTGAACAGCATGAGAACCCTGCCCTAGGCTGACCCCGGGGGGCCTCCTGGAGGAGGTTCACTCCTTCAGCCCTCACGGACCCCGAGTGAAGACACAATGCCCAGGGATGTGGCCCCTTTATGTCTCAACAACAGGTTTCTGCTGGACACTTGCTAGAGGCCAAAGGCACTCGGGCAAGGAACCCTCCCTCGGGGACTGGGAGTTTATCCGAAGAAATGTCTGTATTCAATCATTCCTCTATACCATCGTGGCCAGAAAGAACCTTCTAGCATTTCTCTCTGACCCTGAGGTTCCCACAATGAGAACCTTCAATGGGTCCCCATGGCCCATGCATTCAAAAGTAGCTTCCCAACCCCACCAGGGTCAGGTCTTACCTCCTGTCCCCTCCCGCCACGTGGACCCTGAACAGGAGAAGGCCTGCTCCTCAGGATGCCCCAAAGCTCCCCTGTGTCCCACTCTCTGACATCCAGTCTTCACACATGCTGACCTTTCTGCCTGCAATGCCCTTCCTTCTCTTCCTCTGAACAAACATTTTCTCTCTCGCCCCAGTGACAGGCCCAAGGCTATTTTCCTTGCATTGTCCTGGCATTCTTATGTGCCTCCTTTCCCCGGGCTGGAAATAATTTGTCCACATCTGAGAGCCCCTCAAGAGCTCAGCCTGAGTTCATCTCCCTACCCTTAGCCTAGAACCAGGAGGTGCTAGAAATTTGAGAGTAGGGATTTCATTTTTTTTTAATATTTATTTTATTTTTGACAGAGAGAGAGAGAGACAGAGCGTGAGCAGGGGAGGGGCAGAAAGAGAAGGAGACACAGAACCCAAAGCAGGCTCCAGGCTCCCAGCTGTCAGCACAGAGCCCGACACAGGGCTCAAACTCACGAACCGTGAGATCATGACCTGAACCGAAGTCGAATGCTCAACCGACTGAGCCACCCAGGCGCCCCTAGAGATTTCATTTTTGATAGATACAGCCAAATTGGCCTCTCTCATAGAAGCTGTCCCTCTTCCCCTCCCTGTAGCAGTGCCCGCGCCTGTTGACTAAAGTGATTCCACTTTATACAAACATCATTCAGATGTGCTTGCACAGGAGTGAAAGGATGTACACATGTAGTTACATAATGCATAAAGAGTGGGGGGTTATGCTCTACGAGGTCACTTTATTATAAAGAGATTGTAAACAATCTTAACTTTGTCAACAGAGGGTCTCATGAAATAAATGATGGCATATCATCCAGCGGTTGAAAACGAGAGAGGCTTGGGACACCTGCGTGGCTCAGTCGGTTAAGCGTCCGACTTCGGCTCAGGTCATGATCTCACAGTTCCAGAGTTCGAGCCCCGTGTCAGGCTCTGTGCTGACATCTCAGAGCCTGGAGCCTGCTTCAGATGCTGTGTCTCCCTCTCTCTCTGCTCCTCCCCTGCTCACACTCTGTCTCTCTCTCTCTGAAAAATATTAAATAAACTTAAAAAAAATTTTTTTTAAGAAAAAGAGCAAGGCAACTTTCAGTATGAAAAGATCAAGATGTTAAATGACTGGGGCACCTGGGGACTCCGTCAGTTAAGTGCCCAACTCTTTTTTTTTTTTTTAGGTTTATGTATATATTTTGAGAGAGGCAGAGACAGCACAAGTAGGGGAGGGATAGAGAGAGAGAGAGAGAATCCCAAGGAAGCTCCGTGGTGCCAACGAGAGTCTGATGCAGGGCTGGAGCTCATGAAACCATGAGATCATGACCTGAGCTGAGACCAAGAGTCAGACGCTTCACCAACTGAGCCACCCAGGCACCCCAGTGTCCAAGTCTTGATTTCGGCTCAGGTCGTGATCTCACGGTTCATGAGATCAAGCCCCACATGGGGCTCTGTGCTGACAGTGCAGAGCCTGCTTGGGATTTTCTCTCTCTCCTTTCTCTCTGCCTCTCCCCTGCTCACACACACACATACTCTCTCTCTCTCTCAAAATAAATAAATAAATTTTAATGAAAAAAGATATTAAATGACTAACAACAATGTCGGCAGTACGCTACAATGTGCACAATTTTTTTTTTAACTATCATGTTCGCATATTCATAAAACGTCTTTCGAAAGACACAGGGTAAGCTGATCAAGAGGTTGTCTGGGGGTGGAAGCCAGCTGAGAGGGAGATTATTTTTCAACCAATAACTGGTTATTTTGTGTGCTGGCTTGCTTATGTTATGTTATTAAATTCTATTATGTCATTCTATTAAATAGGTAATGCTCACACACGGTACAAAATCTAAACAAGGCCAAAGGTTCAGCCCAAAAGAAGCCTCCCTTTCTCCTGCCTCCAGCCCTCTTGGCTTGCCCTCTTTGGTACCTTCTGAATCTTTGCAGCATGGGCAGAATTACCACTCAAAAATAATTAAATCCAACACATATTCTTTTTTTTAGAAAAACAGCTGAATTATTAAAATAGCAACCCCTGGCTGAAGAAAGGAATAAATCAACAAAAGAATAGTTGGTTGAAGAATTGATACATGAAACAATTCAGTAACCAAAGCAAAGAGGACGTGACCCAGTGACGAAGGAAGTGACAAAAATAAGAAGAGATACAAGTAAGACTTGACTACCGTCAGAGAGAGCATCCCGTCTCGTCTCGCCCTTGGTTTCCTGTGTGTGTATCTTCTCTTCCTACCCCGACCAGGACACCCTTTATGCTCTCGTTTCCTCCCCAGGGCTACGCAGGCTGTGTGTGGTAAGCATTTCTGGCCTCAGTCCCGCTAGCACTAGCCATGCTCTGTGGGCTAGATTCGTTGTTATCTATTTATTGTCAGTCATTTTTTTCTTTTGGGTCATGATCTTACGGTTTATGAGATCAAGCCCCAAGTCAGGCTGCTTTGGGATTCTCTCTCTCTCTCTCTTTCTCTCTCCTGGTCTCTCCCTGCTTGTGCTCTCTCTCTCTCTCTCTCTCTCTCTCTCAAAATAAATTAATTAATTTAAAAAAATTTCATAGGTTCCCTAAAATTATTTTGGGCCCTGGGCAGTGCATCTGCTGAGCCCAAAGGATGATGTTGGCCCTGGATAATCGCCCAGTATTACCGGTGGATTGTCCCCAGTAGAGGGAGACCTCTGAAGGTGGGCGTCGAGGACACTGACCACAGCCGGGGGGCTGGCCCCTTCAGAGGGAGAGGCAAAAGGAAGAGGGTGGCAGGGGACCTTCTCTTTGTATGAGTCTGGAGCAGATAAAAACAGCTTAAAATTCCAAGTCAGGCCTCCTGCTCAGGGGTTCTCAGCATTGACGACGCATTAGAATCACCTGAGAGCTTAAAAAACTACTAGAACCTGGTTTCCACCCCAGGGCAATTAAATCAAAATATCTGATGTGAGGTCAGGGCTTGGGTTTTGTTTCAAGCTCCCCTAGGTGATTCTAACAGGGGTCAGGGCTGAGCATCGCACAGATATTCCTGCAGATGGAAGGAGTGAGCAGGGTGAGGGGAGATGCTCTGATTTGCCCAGTAGATGACATCTCACCCTGACATCTAAGACCATGAACCCTTAGTGGCTGCCAGAGGCAGATTCAAAGTAGGGCACACGTCCCTTGTAGAGGGCCCTTCCAAGGCCCTGCACTTATCCTAAAGATAGCCTCCCCGGGGCGCCTGAGTGACTCAGTTGGCTAAGCATGCGACTTCGACTCAGGTCATGATTTCACAGTTCATGAGTTCAAGCCCCGTGTCGGGCTCCCTGCTGTCATTGCAGATCTGTCTCCCCCTCTCTCTGCCCCTCCCCTACTTGCAAGCATGTGCACACATGCTCCCTCTCTCTCTCTCTCACAAAAATAATAAACACTTCAAAGTAAAAGGATAGCCTCCCCAAATCATGTAGCTTCAGACTGCACCCAGCCTGGATTCACCCCGTGGGTGCCACTCCTGGCCCAGAACCTTGCTGGGCAGACACACAGACATGAAGGGCCCAGAGCATACCTCCCGCCTAACAGCAAAGTAACTAAGAAACAGGGACTTCACCAGCAAGCACTGAGTGGGTTTCTCCAAGGGTTGGCCGTGGGTCCCCTTCCACCTGAAGATCTGGTGCAATTAACCAGCCCTTCCAGGCCACCGAATCAGCATCTTGGGTCTAGGTCAGAAGCTGCATTTTTTACCTGCTTCCGAGGGGATATCCATGCACATGAACATTTTTGAGTTAGTTCTACATCTTGATTCAGGAGGGGGCCACAGAGCGTACACATTTGTGAAAAATCATTGAGGTTGACTCTTAAGGTGCACCTGACTCAAAACAAAAACAAAAGAGACCCAACCACGTGTCTTGAGCTTTGGAAGGGGAATCAGGGGAAGCTGCCTGGAGGAGGGGTTCTTTGAGTTAGGCCTACATGTGGAGAGGAGCAGGGAACAGGGCAGAGGGAGTTGGGAAGGCCATGGGAAGAGACTCTTGTAACCACAGCAGTGGGGGAGACAGGTAGGAATGGAGACGGGGTTGGTTCTGAGGTCTTGTCAGGCAGCTGCCTCACCCCTACCCGGGGACAGGGTGTCCTCAGAGGCCCACAGGCTGCTGTGGTCAGCATAGGTAGCCCGTGTAAACTCCCAACTTGCCTCCAAGTGCACCCAGGTCATTCTCCCCAACAAGACGGCATTGTTTGGGGTTCCAATGCAGGGCAAGAAAAACAGAGAGCCCAATTGTCCCTGTCATAATGGGTATATAATTTATAATAATGTCAGCTATTAAAGGATTTTTAGTAATTAACTGACAGTGGTGTGCTATTTCACTGCATTTTTGCCTGCCATAATGATCTTGAACTTTGCAAGACGGTTTTGAACTTGCTCAAAATAAGCCCTGAATACAAAGAAGGGCGACATCATTCCAAATGAGGGGCGAGAGGGGTTGGACAAAATGGGGCTGTTCTCCTCCCGGGAGAGGGGTGAGCCGTGTAGAACCAGGAAGATCTGAGGCCCACTGTCTTCCCAGGGAGCTGTGCAACCAGTAAAATGCCTGCCAGGCCAGAGCGGTGAGTAAAAGCAACTCGGCTGTTTCATAATAGTGTGTTCAATTGCATTTTTTTTTTCAATACACCTTGTTTGCATGATACACGGCTAGGAATATTTTTCTCTTCCCCAAAGAAATATGCTTCCATGCTTGTCTTTCTGGAAACACATGTCTCTGTTGGTATGTCTTTTACTCTTCTGATTTTTAACAGAGACATGGGAAATATTTCTTTTTCCTATTAATTCCACAAAGAAAGCCAAAGCCAGCACAAGCCCGACGATAAATCGTAACTGACACTGAGTGGTCGGGAGACAGTAGGGAGTGGTGGAGTCTGTGGCAAATTGGTGAGCTCAGACCCAGTGCAAGTGAAGCATCTGTTATTCTGCTCCAGACAATCAGGACTGCAACCCCCTGGCAAGACTCAGGTACCTACGGCAACCTCAGTTCTCCCTCTTCCTCTTGAATAGCAGAATAAGGATTTAGTTTCAGCTGGGCAAATTGTATCCTGGAGAAAGAAACTACCTCTGCCCGAGCATAGTCCCATGACTATCTCTAGCCTCCCTTGTACTGGGTATAGTCATATGACTATTTCTGGCCAATAAGATGTGAGTGGAAGCTTTGTGCAGGAATTCTGGGAAGGCAGTAGGAAGAGAGCCAACTCAACTGGGAGGCATCCTTTTTTGCCTTCAACCTTTCCTTCTCTGGCCCAGAGTATGAATGGGCTGGCTGGAGCCCTACATGCCATCATGGACCATGAAGCAATCTTTGCAAATGGGAGCTATACACTGAGGATAACAGAGCAGGTAATAGAGCCCCTTAAAAAGGAGCCTAAGACCCTAATGATTCTTGAATCCAGGCAGTCTGGGCTGCCTATTTATCTCCAGTCTTCTTTCGTATAAGAGACAGCTATCCTACTTAAGCTTCTGTTATTTTGAGTTTTTCTGTTATAATCTATCCAACTTAATCCTAATTAATACAGCTGGACTCACTATTACCACAGAGTCCAATTTTTCAAATTTAGCCAGGCTTATACAGATTTGTATATGACATATCTTGATGTCATATATATTGGAAACCCCATAAAAAATATTAAAGTATAAGGGCACCTGGGTGGCTCAGTCAGTTAAACGTCCGACTTCGGCTCAGGTCATGATCTCACGGTTCGTGGGTTCGAGCCCCACGTCGGGCTCTGTGCCGACAGCTCAGAGCCTGGAGCCTGCTTCGGATTCTGTGTCTCCCTCTGTCTTTTCCCCCTCCCCTGCTCGCACTCTGTCTCTCTCTCAAAAATAAAAGTAAACATGAAAACATTTTTTTTCATTAAATTATTAAAAAAAAAAAGTATTATAAAAAAAAATTAAAGTACCAAACAGGCCAAACCAGCCAGGTCTGAGCTGCATTCAGCCCAAGCACCCCTCTGACCGGTACCACGGATGGTGGGGGTTAGGAATGCTGACAAACTGCCAGTTCTCTTTTCTGGAACATAGGATCGAGCTTCTCCACCGACTTGATTCAAGTATGGCCATGTGATTGGCTTTGGCCAATGAAGTAGGAGCAGGTGTGATGTGAAACACTGCCAGGCAGGTGATCTCAGCTCCAGCGTGGAGCTTTTGCCACATCTTTGTACCCTGCTGCTGTCATTATAGAAGCATGTCAACATGGAGGTTCCCTCAGCTAAATCTCTGAGTGACTTCGAATAACCCACCATGCAGTGCCTCAACAGGAAACAAACATAGTTGTTACAAAGCCACTGGGATTCAGGAATGTTTGTTACCACCGTGTTACCCAGCCTCTCCTGACTGATCCGCCACCTGCGTCCTGGGTATTGGTCGTTAGAATTTTACAAAGCCCTCCATCCGCCTTTCTTTCTGTGGGTGAAATTCCCCATCTTTCTAACCTTCTTATTCTTTGTTTCCCATTTATTCTTCCACTCGTTCGTACATTCGTACATCAGACACGTGGGGGCCCTTGTGGGCGGTAAGTCAAGTCACTGCTATCTGGGAGCCCACATCCTCCCTTTGTCTGGGTGGTTTGTCTTGCCCATATCCCTTTGGGCCCTTCCCAACCTCCCTCACATCCGACCCAGCAATGGAAAGAAAGAGGGAGAGAGCGGGGAGGAAGTCTTTTGAAGGCAGCCTCTCAGGTCTGGGATTCCTGTGAGAGCTCTTGGTTTTTTCCTTCTTCTATCTGATGCAACCCTCACCACCTCCAGGGAGAAAACCAAGGCTCCGGGAGGTTCACTAACTTCCCCAAAGTCACAGAGTTGGAAGGCAGCAGACGTAGACTGGCAGCAGGGTCATGACAGTCTGTGCCCCCCAACCACCCTGTATCACTGGCCTCTGTGGACATCTGTCTTCCTAGTCAGAAGTCATCTGTAGCTACAGGGTAGTATTTGCAGATAAGAGCCTATCTCCCACTTCTGACTCTTTCTTTTGTCACAGACCGAAAAAGCATTTGCGATTCTGCACTGAATCTCCTGCAGCCTGTAGTGCAACCCCGCCGGCAGCTTGGCCTGCAGGCTGTGGGAGGCATGAGGGCTCGCCCATGGGCCTGGAGATGGTGGATGGCAACTCTGGCCATTAGGAAACTTAGAGCTGCACGTAATGGGAAACCCAGCTCAAAATGGTTCTAACAATAAGAACCTTTATTATCTCATGGGGGAAAAAAAAAAAAAGGAACCTCAGAGGCAGAACACGGTCTCAGAGCAGTTCCTCAAAGACCCATCTTTCCATCTCTTTGCTTCTCTGTCCTCAGTGGGTTGGTTCTGACTTCGGCTGGCTTCCCCCACGGTGGCAAGAGGGCTGTCGCAGTTCCAGCCATCACATCAGACACAACAAAGAACAGCTCCTCTGCCGTCTCCTTCCTAACAGTCGAGAACCTTTTCCCAGACCCTCTCTAGCAGAGATCCCCTCAAATCTCCTTTGCCAGAACCGGGGTCACCGATTGACTTAAGCTACAGAAATTTCATCTGGCCAGGTACCTTCTACTCACTCTCCTCTACTCTGGCCCCTCTGCATCCTTTGAGGCTGCTGTGCAGGGACTCCATCAATGGGCCACCTTGCCCTTGCCTTCAGGGTGGACTCAGCCAACGAGGGACACCAAGTGCTCCCAGGCAGGAATAAGGAGTGGTCAGGCTACTTACTCCCCTGTGTTCTCCTTGCTGGGCTGCCATGGGTCATCTGCATCTTCTACCAAAGGCCACAGCCCCTGGAAGGCAGCCCTCTCCATATCACATCCCCTCCTGGTTCTGGCTCCTGCTCCTGTCCTTAGGGACTTCTCAGTCCTAGGGGGTGATAACAGCTGCTGTTCGTAGCCCGTGGGTAGCCCCAGGCTAATTCACCATTGGTAGCCCAGGCTAACTCACCGCCCCTGTGCAATGCGCAAACTCTTCGCACACCCTTGTAAATAGGCCTTTGCTCACGCTCTCTCAGTTGCCCAATCTGAGACCTGACAGTACGCTAGACGGGATAAAGCTCCCTTTGCAGTCTTGAGTCATTGTCTCCTAAGCCTCTTCCCAGGCCTCTTTAGCACTGAACACTCAGTCCACCCCAAATCGCCCCTCCCATCTCCCTATCCGCCGCGCTGATCTCCCCGTCTTTGTCAACAGCACCACCGACCATTCAGGCTCCCAGGAACAAAACCTGGGTGTCGACTTCCACTCTCCCAATGCCAGGCCCCCAACCCAGTCCAGAACGGTTTTCACTGATTCCACCTCCACTGTTCTCTCCCATTCCTCACCGTTTCCTAATTTCAAGCCTCCGTCACTGCCCATCGGCCTCATGACACAGCAGCCCCCTAAATGATCCCGCTGCCTCCAATTCATGCCACTGCCACAAGAAATGTCTTCAACCACAGCTCTGATCATGACCTTCTTCTCCTGCTCAAAACCTGCCCCGACTGCCCGCAAATTAGACTCCAGATGCCTTAACCTGGCAGCAAAGCCCTCCACATTAGGCCCCTGCACAGCTTCCCAGCCCCATTTCCTACTGTGTGCACACAGCCCCGGCTACACAGGCTGTATCAGTCAGCTACTGCTGGGTACAAAATCATCCCAAGGCTTAGTAGCTTAAGACAACAATGTATATCATTGCGGCCGGGTCCAAGTTCAGGCAGGACTTCTGCTGCTCTGGGCCAGGCACAGCTGATCCTGGCTTGGCCCAACCCCACGTCTGTAAGCAGCTGACAGGTTGACTAAGGGCTAGTTGGTCTGGGATGGCCTCACTCTCACATCCAGCGGTTGTCTGGCTGGGTGAAAGGAAGTGAGCAGGCCACGTGTCACTCATCATCCAGCAGACTCATCTGATGGTGTATTAGTTACCCATAGCTGCGTAACAAGTTACACAGCTAAAAACCACAAACACGGTCTCTGGGGATCAGGAAGCCTAATGCCCCTTGGGGGTGTCTTCAGCTCGAAGACTCTCACAGGGCTAGAGTCAAGGCATCGACTAGGGCTTTGGTCACCTCGAGGCTCCAGTGGCGGATCTGCTTTTAAACGTACTCACGTGGATTTTGGCAGGTCTCGGGTCCTTGCTAGCCCTCGGCCAGAGGCATCATTTCCTTGCCACGTGGAGTCCTCCATAGACACCTGCAGCACAGAAGCCGGATTCCCTCAAAGCAAGCCAGCAAGAGAACAAGAAAGGGAAAGCAAGATGGAACCGACCCAGTCTTTCTTTGTGTAAGCTGATCTCAGAAGGGCCGACTCACGTCTTTTGCGGCGTTCTATTTGTGAGAAGCGAGGCACCAGGCCCAGCCAACACTCAATGGGAGCAGGTGACACAGAGCATTAATCTCAGGAGGTGGGGATTATTGGGAGCCATTTTATTTTATTTTTTAAAAATTTTTTTTAATGTTTATTTATTTTTGAGAGCAAGAGAGACAGAGCATGAACAGGGTAGGGGCAGAGAGAGAGGGAGACACAGAATCTGAAACAGGCTCCAGGCTCTGAGCTGTCAGCACAGAGCCCGACGCGGGGCTCGAACTCACGGAGCGTGAGATCATGACCTGAGCCGAAGTCGGATGCTTAACCGACCAAGCCACCCAGGCGCCCCATTGGGAGTCATTTTAGAGCTGCCTGGCACACCTGACCTCGGTCATAGACTGGAGGCAGGGTTTCAAAAACCGCAAGAGGGCGTGCAGAAGCACATAAAACCTCTTGAAGCCCAGGCTCAGAACTTGTCTATGCGAGCCATAGATCCAAGTGCAGATTCTCCCATCTCTTGATGAGGAGAGCTGCCTAGTCACACTGCAAAGAGGATATGGGCAAGGATGGAGAACTGTGTCCATTTTTGCAAAGAGGCCAACAGACTTTTCCCACCGGGCCTCAAAAATGCTTTGTGCTTTCTCACCTAACGGCCGTAGGGCACAGTTTCTTCTTCTTGTGTGTCTGAGGCCCACCTCTGCCTGTTACCATCCGGCCAGTCTCCAAGGACCAACTCACAGCCTGTATTAGTTTCCTTTTGCTGCTATAACAAATGATCGCAAACTTAGTGGCTTAGGACAACTCAAATTTTATTGCCTTATGGTTTGGGAAGTCTGAAGTCCAAAACGGGTGTCACTGGGCTAAAATCAGAGCGTTGGAAGGGCCACACACCTTTCCAGGGGCTGGAGGGAACTTTTCCAGCTTCTAGAGGCAGCCCGTGTTCCTTGGCTCACGTCCCCTTCACCCATCTTCAGCGCCAAGAATGGCCGGGGAAGTCTTTCTCCTCATATCACTCTGACACTAATTCTCTCTCTCCCTCCTGCTTCCACTCGTAAGGACCCTGGTGATTATAGTGGGTCCACATTGACAAGCCAGGATAATCTCCCCAGCTCAAGGTCAGCGGTCTACCTCCAGTCTACCAGCATCCACAATCCCCCTTTCCATGTAATGTAACATATTCTCAGGTTCCAGGTTCGAGCACATGGACCCCTTTGCTGGGGCCATTCGTCTGTCTACCACCCCACTCCCACCCCCACTCCCACTGATGGCAGCATTTTGTTGAGTACTTACTATGTGCCAGCCGGTGTGCCCAGCACTCCTTTCCCTGAATGATTCCACCCATTCTTCTCATCCCTACGAGGAAGGTACTCTCAGCGTCCTCATTTCACAGACTCCAAGAAGTTAAGCGACTCCCCAAGGAGACCCAGTGAGCACGTGCTGGATACCGGAACTTGAACTCGAGTCTGCTGAGCTCTGAAGCCAGAGTCCCAACCACTTGCTCGTGCTGTGTCCTCTGAAGCCACCAGATCCCCTCAGCTAGCTGTCACCCCTCCTCTGCGCCCCCATAGCCGAGGAAGATTGGGCCTCTCTTTTAAGAGAGATCCTTCTCAAGTCTCAGTTTGGAGCAGGCCACCTCCCCAGCTCATCTGTCAAAGTAATAAAAGTAATCGTTTAATGAAAATCTGCCATATGCCAGAACCTTCTCACCCAACTTTTCTCACACCCACTGCTAAGGCAGGTGTTCCTTCCACTTCCCAGTGAAGGAAATGCAGACTCCGGGGAGGGTCAGCCTCAGGGTTCATTGGTGTCAGTGCGGGGAGTGGAATCCAGGCCTAATTCCAAAGCCCGTTCTTGCCTCCGCTAGGCCACCCGTGCACTTGTAAATGCCAGCTGCCTTCGTAAGCCAGGTAGGACCCTGTCTATCATTAGCTGGCTTTACGCTGGCTGGGTGGGTAGCTCAGTGGGTAAATGGGAGATTCTGGAGAAATACTGCCAGGGTTCCAGTCTCAGCCCTCCTGGTTTCTGCCTGCGTCTGCCTCAGTTTCCTGAGCTGTAAGATGGATACAGTGACAGCACCGACCTCATACGATCTGTCGTGAGGATTAAGTGGACTAAAATCTCTTGACAGTCACTACTACAGAAAGCACTCTCCGTGTTAGTGTTTTCGTGGGTTTGCCGGGTCAGCTGGGGCTCATGCAACGCCTACCCCGGTGTCTGGCCGAGCCGTGGGCCTCTGCTCCGGCCTTGCTGGGCATCTCTCTTCCGTGACATTTCATCACCCCAGACTACCTGCATGGAAGTTTCCCTGGAAGAACAAAATAGATCATTGTTGAGAAAATACTTTGTAAACTATAGAGTGAAGTGGGCCTGTGTTGGCTATTAATGACCTGTATGAAGGGCTTAACGATCAGGCCAGAAAACCATAGACCCCCGGAGGATCCAGTGCAAAGGCAGCCTCCCCAGCATGGGCCCCAGGGGGACAGAGGGCCGGCAGCTGTCATATTTCCTCCTCCTCTCCCATCTCCACACCCCACCCCAACCCCCCCCCACCCTCCACCCCCGCCCCATCCATCCTGGGGTGGCCAAGGCTGCAGGAATGCGATGGTATCTCAGCAAACAGACAGTCTGTTCCCAGAGGAGCCGGGACCGCCCCCAGGAGGCCCCACTCTCCCAGCCACAGTAAACACAAGGGTCTGTCCTCATTATCAGCTTGGCTCAGCAGCAGTGGAGACAGTCTGCCCGCTGGAGAGTCTCCGCAGAGCGATAAGCTGCTGGGCCCCTTGTTGGCTGTCCTCCTGGGGCCGTAGCCGCACTGCCCGGGAATAGGAATCTCAGAGCTGGCCTGGCTTGGGGCCGAAATACCTCATCCAGGGGTGGGGGGCCGAGGGTGGGGAGCTGGCTGCCTTTACACTGAGAACGTCGGTCGCTCAGATGAAGGAAGGGAAGGACCAGGGCTGTGCCAACGGGCTAGGACACACAGTCTGCAAAGCTCTCAGTTGCTCTCAAAGACTTCTGAGTCCATTAATTACAATGCTTTGCAAGACAGCTTTATCATCATCATCTTCACAGACCATACATATTGATGATAGCACTCCTTCCAGTGTTTTCCAATCCATGCGCCCTCAATGAATTACGGTGCGGAAAGCACTTAGCTCCGAGCCTGGTAAGGGCTCCGAGAAGGTCAGCTTTGCAGGAGGCAGTCTGGTAACATTCCCTTAATCACTCTAGTGGTGCAGGCAACCCCCAGTCCCTCCAAATAATAACAGTGAACTCTTCTCTGGGACGGCCGTGCCCCCTCTGTCCTCAGTTTCTTGACTCCCTGAAGGCGGGGGATACTGGGGTGAACCGCGCCCCCATTTGACAGTGAAGGAGACTTGAAGGGCCCAGATAGGTCAAGTGCTTTGAAGGCTGTACAGCCAGGACATTAATGGCACAGCCGGAACCGGCCACAAGCCCTCGGACTCAAAGTCTGACAAACTTTTTCCGTCCTGGCCACTACCTGCCCTTGGCCAACCACTGAGGAGCCGAGATCGGGTCATCGGCCTGTGTCCTGGATCCTCTCCGGGGTCAGACAGAGGCAGATCAAGATCCTGGGGGTTGGAGATTAGCCGGCAACTCCTCCGTAGCAGCTTGGAAAGCAGCAGTGAAAAGAACTCCAAATAACCAGGGGTGGCTGTGGACTCGCAGGGTGAGCACTTGGCCGGGAGTCCAACAGCCCTGGGTTCCAATCAACTGCTATTTTCAGGCTGGTGACCTAGGGCCGGGCACTTACCCTCTCTGGATTTGGTCCCAAGATCAACCTCTTCTGAGAGTTGCTAGGTGAATCACATGAAATACCGCACATCAAAATCCCCGGCTTTGGAGTGCCTGAGTCAAATGGCCTCTCTTACGGATCAGCCGACTTTCAAACCCCTGACCATTATTCAGCGCCCAGCTCAGATGCCTCCTATCCAGGCAGTCCTCCCTGGTTGCCCAGCTGGGCGTAACCACAGCCTCTCTGGAGCCGTCACATCTCTCCCAGGGTACCCGCTCTCTTGCATAGGGTCAAAGTTCAGTACTGATTCCTCATGGCATCCCCCAGACCCCAGCCTAGAGTCCAGAAACATTAAGTGTGTGATAAAGTAAATGAACGGGCCACGAAAGTGAAATGGCTACTCTGCCCCCCTCCTCTGTCTATAAGCCTTAGAGAGCATGCTTCCCCCCACCCCACCCCCCTTCAGTAAAGACTGGTAAAGACCCCTGAGAAGCGATTCTTCCCAAATATAGCTTCCTTCCTTTGTTTGCCACCTCCTACTCTCAGTTCCAGATACTCCTGTGTTCTCCGGACCCCCAGGGTTCTCTCCTGACTCCTTGACCTGCCCTGTGATGCCCTTCCCATCCTGGCCTCAGTGTCTGGTCCATTTCTTCTCTGGCCTCTGGTCCCAAGAGCGCCCTCTACCTGGGCTTTGCTCTCTGTTCTTCATGTTCATAGAAACATCTCTGCTCTCACCCGAGTCTATAATCCAGCCACCAACGTCACAGGGACTCCTGGTGCCTCCTCCCCTGTAAACATGTCTCAACTCCCGCCCCCAACCCCCCCACCACAGGTATTCTCTCATAAGCAAGGAACCTGCTGGTGGCCTTTGGTCTTCGCAAATGTGTCCACCATCACCTTCCCCAAACCAGAAGGGCCCCTGAATCTCTCCTCCCCCATATTAACAGTTTTAGATTCTCATAGTAGCAAAGGGAACGGATGGGCACTGAGCTAGAATTTGGAGAACGGCTCCCCACATGTCTCAGGTTTTCTCCAGCCCACGTCTTTTTTGTTTGTTTATGTTTATTTTATTGAAAGACAGAGAGAGAGTGCGAGAGAGAGCATGAGCTGGGGGAGGGGCAGAGAGAAAGGAAGAGAATTCCAAGCAGGTTCTGAGCCACCAGCTCAGAGCCCAACACGGGGCTTGATTCCACAAACTGCGAGATCATATCCTGAGCCGAAATCAAGAGTCAGATGCTTAACCGACTGAACCACCCAGGCACCCCGCTCCAGGCCGTGTGTTCCTCCCCGTGTCCGCTGGAATGTTCCCTCCTCTACCATCCACCTCCCCATCAGATCCCCACATCACAGGTGCTCCTTTATTCCCCTGCTGCAGTCTCAGACCTCGTGCTACCTCCCCAGGCTTGGCCCTGGCCTCTCTGCCATCCGCCCCTGAGCACCACCCTGTCACCACCATATTCCCAAATATGTACAGACTGTCTTACTCTATGCCAGGTACTATTCTAGGCCCGGGGGGGGGGGGAGGGGTGGTACACAGCAGTGAGCAAAACAGATATTGTCCCTTCCGTCATGGAGCTTTCATTCTAAGGAGGGAAATAGACCAGTAAAACGAGTGAAATATACAGTGTTTTAAGTTAGTTTTATTGTAAGTAACTTTGCTATTGGAAGTAAGGGCTTTGGCTAAACGTAAAGCAGAGATGAGTTCGGGGAGGGCTGGGTGGAGTTGCTACTTAAATGGGGTGGTCAAGTGGGCCTCCTTGAGAAGGTTACATCTCCTCAAAGAGTTGAAGGAGGCAAGGGGGTGGGCCTTGAGGGTCCTGGGGGAAGAGCATTCCAAGCAGGAGAAACAGCCAGTGCAAAGCCCCCTGTTTGAATTTATGTCCCCTCCTCTGTGCACCCACATTTTGCATCCCTCTATTTGGCCTTTGACAGAGGTGAAAAGCGTTAGAGGACGTGGTTCATTTGGTCACCTGTCCTGCTGCATCAGGAGCCATCCTTGGGGCAGGGACCCCTAATGGCCAGCGTCACAGTCATCCCCCACACTACCCTGACATGTCCGGAAGTGCACACACCCAGACCTATCCGCTCAGGCCCAGACATACACACCCACACTTGTGTGGAGAGACCCATACACTGTGGCCATAGAGGAGAAGGGCTCGGTTATTGTCAGCTGGGACGTGCTGCATGAAGAGTAAATAATAATTAAGTGCGCCCAGCCCCACTGAGTTTACAAAGGTCTTCCTTGTGCCTACTCTTTGAGCTGAGAACTGGGTGGTTATTAAAGTGAGGCCCAGAGAGACCAAGGTGAGCAGACCAGTAATTGGTATTTGCAGTACTAGAACCTGACTCTTCGGATTACCAGCCAACATATGATTTCATTTATTTTTTTAATTTTTTTAAATTTATTTTTATTTTTTTTTTAATTTTTTTTAACGTTTATTTATTTTTGAGACATGGAGAGACAGAGCATGAACGGGGGAGGGTCAGAGAGAGGGAGACACAGAATATGAAACAGGCTCTGGGCTCTGAGCTGTCAGCACAGAGCCCAACGCGGGGCTCGAACTCATGGACCGCGAGATCATGACCTGAGCCGAGGTCGGCCGCTTAACCGACTGAGCCACCCAGGCGCCCCTTTCATTTTTTTTTTTTTTTAAATAGATCAGATGTGACTACAGTACAAAATTCAAAATGGCCATAGAGGCACAGAAGTGTCCCTCTCCTCCTCCCCCAGGTGCCCAGCTCCCTCCCTGGAGTCTGAGGCACTTACTGGTTTATTTCCAATGTACTTAAATGGGGACTTAGGCTCCCCTCTTTCTGCGAAGAGGTTTGGCTTCACAAATATAGCTGACAGGATGGACACAGGCTGGGAGCCCTTGCTCTGGAAGCATCTCTTCTTTGCTTCTAGAACCTAGGCTTTCTGGGGCCAGGCTTGGCATCCACTTGGTTTCCACAAAACCACAAGCCTCTTGGATCCGCCACGAAGTCACTGCACGTCCTACATCTTAGTCCCTGGGGAATGTCCACTCATCATGAGGAACCCAGTGTCCTCAGGGAGAGGAGACAGGGATGGAGCAGGAACGGGCTGGGGACGGGGACGGGGACGGGGCACGGTGGGGAATCACACTGTGCTGGCATGCCTTTAAAACGGGGACTCCATTTAATGACCTCTGTGTTCTTCCTCAGCGGTTTCACTGCTGGTGGACTGTAATTCCCCGTGAAAATGATGGCATTGGAGTCGCTGCGTGACCACACCTACCATACCCTCACACAGTGCCCCATACAGTCAACTCCAACGATGTAGTGTGGTGCGTGCCTTTCCTTTACTAGGAGCAGATGAAAATGAGTCAGCAGAGGGCCTGCTGCCAGGAGCTTACAGTCTAGGGGAGGATGGACACACGGACACACACCCACACCAAGGGGACCCTGCTCAGGAGCCTGGGGGGGGGGGTGGGGAATCAAAAGATGATGCTCCTCCTAGAATGAGTGAAAGAGAGAGAAGGGATGCACAGGACCCCCAGGCAGAGGGGCCAACACATACAATGAACAGGGATGCTTAAGAAATGGTAAGAGAAGGGCGCCTGGGTGGCTCAGTCGGTTAAGCGTCTGACTTCGGCTCAGGTCATGATCTCGCAGTTTGTAAGTTCGAGTCTCGCATCAGGCTCTGTGCTGATGGCTCGGAGCCTGGAGCCTGGAGCCTGCTTCGGATTCTGTGTTTCCCTCTCTCTGCTCCTACCCTGCTCACACTCTCTTTCACTCAAAAATAAATCCCCAGTAAAAAAAAAAAAAAAAAGAAGAAGGGAAAGAGGAACTTTGGTCTTGGGTGGCAAAGACCGAACAAGAAGAGTCAGTGAGGATGAGAAGTGAAGGGTCTGGATGTCAAGGGGGGTTTTCTATCTTATAGGTGGAAATTTTCAAGCAGAGTCATGGCAGGGTCCAATTTGGTTCCTATCTGGATCTCTCACAGACTAGGAGCCCTGTAGAGGATGGGTTGGAGGCAGGAGATTCTAGAGGCTTCAGGGGCAAGGGATATGAAGGTGTGACTAAAGTTAGAGTAGAAGGAATGTATTTATAATGCTTAATTCCTAAAATAGGGTGATGGGGACATAGTGTTTATGTTCTTTCTTTATAGGTTCATAATGATAAAGAAATTTTATTTTTAATAATTTTTAAAGTTTATTCACTTTGAGAGAGCGAGAGTGGGGGAGGACAGGCAGAGAGAGAGAGAGAGGGAGAGAGAGAGAATTCCAAGCAGGCTCCACACTGTCAGTGCAGGGCTCAATCTCACTAACTGTGAGATCACAACCTGAGCCAAAATCAAGAGCCGGATGCTTAACTGACTGAGCCACCCAGGCTCCCTAGCAAAGGTTAATGTTTTATTTATTTTTTTGAGAGAGAGGGGGCCAGAGGATCCAAGGTGGGCTCTGTGCTGACAGGCTGACGGCAACAAGCCCGGTGTGGGACTCGAACTCATGAACCGTGAGATCATGACCTGAGCTGAAGTCAGACACTCAACCAACTGAGCCACCCAGGTGCCCCAGAAATTTTAAATTAAAGTCAGTGAATACAAGCTCCAGGAGGGAGCCTGAAGATAGCATTAGCTAATAATGAAGATTCTTATGCACTTAATAATAGTGCTTAATAGACACTATTCCTAGGATTTTACAAGTGCACATTTATTTAACCCCCACAGCCCTAGGAGGTAGGTATTACTCCCAAATTACAGATGAGGGGATAATGAAGTACAGAGAAGTTGATTATCTTGCCCAAGGTCGCCCAGTCAGTAGGGTGGAAAGCTGGGATTCAGTGGTCACACCCTTAACCAGAGCTTGTAAACCACGTGGGTCCTGTTCACCACCACATCCCAGCACCTGGCGCACGCTGAGTCTACTGTTTTCATCGAGTGAATGCAGCCCAGAGAGGTTCAACAAGTTCTTTTAGGTCATACGGTCCTTCAAGATGACACCCCCATGGGACTGGTCGGTTGGCTCCTGGTCCAGCACTCCTTCCCCAACCTGGCCACACCCCTTCCTCTCTCTCCTGTCTGTCGCCAGTCTCCATTCTCAGCTGTCCCGGGGTCACTATGCTGGCAGCCGGAGCCTGACTCAGCCAGACCAGCGGAGCCAGGCAGGCGGCCACATTCAACGCACCGGGGTGAGGACACTAACCAGCGGGGAGGCGGGGCCGTGCAAGGGGCGGGGCCAGACTGGGCGGAGTCTGTGGAGGGGCGGGGCGGGACCACGGCGCGCCTGGCCCCCAGAGCTGCAGGAAAGCTCCGCCTTCTGCTAGTTCTGCTCCGGCTCCCTAGCCAGCTGTCTGTCTCACACTCAGAGAAACCCAGCTCTTTGGGACCTGTTTTCCCTAGCTCAGTACACCCAGAAGCAGGTGCCCCAATGAGCCCTCCTGCATGAGGTGCCAGATGCCAGGTTCGAGGCGCCCGAGGTTCCAGGAATACCCAGTACTAAAGCCATCACCTTCGAGGCTTCAGTTTCCCTGTCGGTGAAGCATGGCAGTTGGTGGGGGCGAGACTTCCCACTGCTTGTGCCTCGGACGCTTTGGAAGATGAAATATACCCCTGTCTGCCCACTCCCCACCGCCACTCTTGTCCTCTAGCAAAGCTCCCAGGGGTCCTCTACAAGGTGATACACAGACAGCACTAGAGGATCCCCTGAGAACTTGTCAGAAATGCAAATTCTCAAGCCCCATCCCAGACCCACTGAATCAGGAACCCTGAAGGGTGAGTCTAGCAATCTGGTTTCACCAGCCCTGCAGGTGATTCTGATGCGTGCTCAAGTTTGAGAACCATGAATCTGTCATTTCCCTGATTCTGGCCTAAAGCACAGCCACCATCTTTCTTGTGCTCCAAATATCATCAGTGGCCCCATACAATCAAGCCCAAGCCCTTCTCCTGCCCTCCCAGGCCCTTCACAGCTTAACTCCCCCTTGCTTTCACCCCTTGGAACAGCCACCAGCCCCGAGACCCCAGGGACACATCATGCATGTGTTTCCAGGCCCTTGTTAATGCCTTCTTCCCTTTGACCAAAAGTTCAAGTTTCTCTCTTCCAGGCAACTTTCCCAGAATGCCCAACTCTTGATGCCCCCCTCCTGGGAGTCCTCAGTCCTTGCAGTCCTGCCCAGGGTTGAGTATTGACTGGCGTTTGGTTTTGGTATGGGCTAAACTGTGTCCCCCCCAAAACTTACATGTTGAATCCCAACCCCCACCCTGTACCTCAGAATGTCAGTCTATTTGAAAATAGGGCGTTTTCTTTTCTTTTCTTTTAAGTAGGCTCCATGCCCAACATGGGGCTCGAACTTATGACACTGAGATCAAGAGTCTCATGCTCTACGGACTGAGCCAGCCAGGTGCCCTGAAGATAGGGCTTTTAATAAGTGATTCCGTTAAAATGAGGCGGTCACTGTGGTCCCTAATCCAATCTGATTGGTATCCTTACAAAAGAGGAAATTTGGACATACCAAGAGATACAGGGGATGTGTGCCCACCGAGAAAAGACCATGTGAGAGGCGGCAAGAGGGAGGCCATCTACAAACCACGGAGAGGTGCCACAGAGGAAACCCTACCCTGTGGCACCTTGATCTTGGACTTCCAGCCTCCCAAACTTTGAGAAGATTAATTTCTACTGTTTAAGCCCCCAGTCTGTGGTATTTTGTTATGGCAGCCCCAATAGACTAATGCAGATTTTCAAGTGGTTAGTGGCGTTTTCCTTGAGGAGTCCCTCCTTTCTATAGTGTACTTTTTTAATTTTTTTTTTTTTAATTTTTGAGACAGAGAGAGACAGAGCATGAGCAGGGGAGGGGCAGAGAGAGAGGGAGACACAGAATCTAAAGCAGGCTCCAGGCTCTGAGCTGTCAACACAGAGCCCGACGTGGGGCTCGAACTCGCAGACTGAGAGATCACGACCCGAGCCGAAGTCAGACGCTTAACCGACTGAGCCACCCAGGTGCCCAGAAGTCCCCCCTTTCTAAATCTCACTCCTCTTCAGGCCACTGTGACAGGCTCTGCCATTGCTCCCTAAGCGTGACCCTGGAGCCTGGACAACAGCCCGTTAGCAGATGGGGATCTCCGGCTCTCCCAGGGAAGGAATGGATAGACACAAGCAAAGGCAGACAATGTGGTCTACTCCCTGTGTCCCAGCCTCACAAATGGCTTCTGTTTCTGAGGAACAGTGTGCTGAGCATGAAAGGGGACCAGACACAAATGTTTTTGAGGAGAATTTCCATTAGTGGATTCCACCTTCCTCATTCCCTGCCTCTCGCCCTTTCCTCAACTCAAATCACACTGTGATACACACAACATCTGTTAAAATGACCCACCCAGGAAACTATCAACTGTGGTTCCGTTATGAAAACCTGGGCTCCAGACTTGGCCCCTACTCTGCTGCGTGGCCTTAGATTAGTCATACCCCTCTCTGGGCTCCAGGCTTCCTGGTGAAAGGAAGAGCCTGGGCGAGCAGACACCAAGCACTTCCAGAAGAAGACCCGAGGCTCCAAGTGAGCAGGGCAGATGGAAAATTGGGAGGCAGGCAAATCACGCTGGAGGAGAGAGAAGAGGCTGAAACATGGAGATCCTTGAAAACCACACCGGGAGGTGGAAATTCCATGACTAGGCAGTAGGGAGCCATGGCAGGCTTCTGAGCAGTAAGAGGGCCTAGCTGACCCTGGATAATGACTAGCCATGGAGGGGTAGCTACCCAGACCCCTGCCTTCCTAACGTCATCCTTCCGCACACTCCCTTTGTCCGCTCCTGACCTTCTTGTTCCTCCTCCAACATTCTAAGCCCTTTCCCACCTCGTGACTTTCACCCTGGCTGTTCCATTTGCTAGAAAACTGGAAGCAGAAGAAGCAGACACTTGTAGCACTTACCCACGTGCCAGGCACTGTCTAAGCACTTCACCTGTATTAATTCATTTACTCCGCTCCACAACCCTACGGTTGTGGCAGGTAGATACTATTATGATCCTGACGCTGCAGATGAGCAAACTGAGGCACAGAGACAAGTGACTTGTTCAAGGCCTCCCAGCGGTGGCGGTGCTGGTATGTGAAACTCCGGGATTCACTCTTACCCCATTAGAATGGCTCACTGCTCCCTCCACCATCCAGTATAAAGTGCCCCCCCCCACACACCTCGCCCCTCTTACCCACTGTGGTTTCCATCAGAGCACTTGGGCCCCCTGATCTTTTGCATTTCTTTGTTGGTCCCTGTCGCCAGAGCCGTCCATCACACTGTAAGCTCCATGCAGGCAGGACTTTGTCTGGTTCACAGCCGTATTCCTAGCTCCCAGTGCAGTGCTTGGCACAAAGGAGGGGCTCAATCAAGGTTTGTTGAATGACTAAAGGAACAGAAATGTTTCTGTGCAACAGGGAAGCTCAGCTCAAGCGTCAGTGGACCTCTACCCATCCTTTCCTGAGCCCCCGACCCCCAGAGAAAGAATCCCTCCCTCCTGCTTCGTGCTCCCCATCCCGCTCCGGTCTCCCCACTAGACGTTCATCACCTAAAGACACCAGCCCTTTCATGTCATCTTAATACAAATAACACTAATTAACACATTTTTTTTTTTGAGCTTTATGCGTCAGGCATCGTTCCAAACTTTCTGCACGAACTCACTTAATCTAACAATATTGTGAGGTATGTACTGTTATCCCCATTTCACAGGTAAGGAAACAGAGAAAGAGGGAAGCTAAGTATCTTGCCCACAATCATACACCCAACAAAGGGCAGATCCAGGGTTTAGATTCAGGCCGTCCAGTCAGTGCCCTTTTCCCCACGCAGGTGGCAGGCCTGCTCCCTCCTGGGGCTCCGGGTGAGTCTGGGACCCGGCTGGAGGTCTGGCCTCCTCGCAGGCCGGCCAGCACCTCTTCCTGATTACCCACAGGCCCGCAGGGCCTCAGGGCCACTCTCAAGTGCATCGATGCACTTGAAGCCCCACAGATGGAGTCCGTGCCCGTGAATCTGCTGGCGTTTCCAGTACAGGCAGAGAGCTGCCAGGGCAGTAGCTTCTGGAATATATTTGTTTTCCTGCTGCTGCCGTAGCAAACGGCCACAAACTTAGTAACACAGATGTCTTACCTGCAGTTCCAGAGGTCAGAAGTCTGACCTGGGTCCCTAAACTCAAGGTGTCAACAAGGCGGTGTTCCTTCTGGGCACCCTAGGGGAGAATTCATTTCCCTGCCTTTTCTAGCAGCTAGCGCCTGCACTCCCTGGCTCGGGGTCTCTTCCAGCGTCTTCAAAGCCAACAACAGCAGATCAAGTCCTTAGACTGCTCCGCCCTGACTCTGCTTCCTTCCTCAGACCGCTCTCCCTCTCTGCTCCTGCCTCCCTCTCCCATGTTTAAAGACTCTTGTGATCACATTGGGCCCATCCAGCTAATTGAAAATAATCTTTCCCTCTTAAGATCAGCTGATAGTAACCTTAATTCCATCGGCAGCTTGAATTCCCCACCTCCACGTAAGCTAACAATTCACAGGTTCTGGGGATTAGGACGCGGACGTTTGGGGGAGGGTGCGGGGGGGGGGGGTGGCTTGGTTCCGCTTACCGCACAGACGTTTCTCAGATTGTTCCTCAAAACTGCCATCCCTAAATATCTGTGGAATCACTGGAGCATCTCCAAAGACCTGATGGTGGGACAGCCTGGGCCTCAGTGCCCTTGAGGCCTCCAGTGCTGGGGCGGGTAGGAGGCCCGGGCCTCCCTCAGAGAAGCCCCTCACAACCTGCAAGGAACAGAACACACGGGGGCCGGCCAAGGACTCGCAGTCCACCTCTGGGCAAGAAGAAAGCGGACCCTCAGAGCACTTTCACCTGTTACCAATACCTCACCAATCCTGAGCCGGAGGCCACGAAGAGATTCTTATCCCTCTTTAAAGGGCGGCAAAGTGAGGATTGGAGAAATGAGGTCAGTGCCCAATGTCTTGCTTGCTCGCTTGCTCGTAGCCTACGCGCACGTGCTGTGAATTGTGGGCTCATTCTCCCTGCAAGCCCGCGCCTCCCAAGAAGGTATTTGCACCATCCAGGTGGCCGGGGTCCTGGAATTCAAATAAACGTGACCCTCCTTGCCCCCACTGTAATGTCTGGTTGGACATAAGCCACCTAAAATACTGCTTCCTTATTAAAATAGCACAAATATTATAAAGTGCAAAAAACCATCTGAAACTTTAAGAGAAACCCGGAGACCTAGGAGAAACCATAGGGGTCGCACGGGTCACGTCTGCCAAATCGTGGAGGTACATTTCTCCGTTCCCCAGTTCCGAGGCACATTTCCAAGGAACAAGGTGCCACACGCACCAATACAATACTGCACGCACAGATATGCATGTGTGTGCGCACACAAACTGACATTCCCCCTAGAGGCTCAGAAAAGCCTGCGGTCCAGGCGCAGCCGACCAGACTCTTCCTTTCCAGTCTGGATGTTTTTATTTCCTTTTCTTGCCTGACTGCACTAGCTACAAACTCTAGCACGATGTTGACTAGCAATGGTGAGAGTGGACAGCC
Source organism: Panthera tigris (assembly GCF_018350195.1). Lineage (NCBI taxonomy): Eukaryota > Metazoa > Chordata > Mammalia > Carnivora > Felidae > Panthera > Panthera tigris. Next base: position 38,573,019 of record NC_056665.1, read on the forward strand.
TTGTCCTGTCTCTGATCTTGGGAGGAAAGCCTTCAGTCTTTCACCATTAAGATGTTAGCTGTGGAATTTTTTTTTTTAAGTTTTTTTATTTTGAAAGAGAGAAAAAGAGGGGCGCCTGGGTGGCTCAGTCGGTTAGGGGTCCGACTTCAGCTCAGGTCTGATCTCACAGTTTGTGAGTTCGAGCCCCGCGTCGGGCTCGGGGCTGACAGCTCAGAGCCTGGAGCCTACTTCAGATTCTGTCTGCTCCTCCCCCACTCTCACTCTGTCTCTCTCTCTCTCTCTCTCTCTCAAAAATAAATAAGCATTAAAAAAAAATTTTGGGGGGGCACCTGGGTGGCTCAGTCGGTTAAGCATCCGACTTCAGCTCAGGTCACGATCTCGCGGTCCGTGAGTTCGAGCCCCGCGTCGGGCTCTGGGCTGATGGCCCAGAGCCTGGAGCCTGCTTCCGATTCTGTGTCTCCCTCTCTCTCTGCTCCTCCCCGTTCATGCTCTGTCTCTCTCTGTCTCAAAAATAAATAAAAAAAGTTAAAAAAAAAATTTTTTTTTAAAGTTTTTTTTGAAAGAAAGGGAGAAAGCAGGGGAGGGGCAGAGAGAGAGGGAGACAGAGAATCCCAAGCAGGCTCTGTGTGGTCAGCACTGAGCCCGATGTGGGGCTCAAGCCCACAAACCATGAGATCATGACCCAAGCCTAAAACAAGAGTCAAACATTCAACGGCTGGGGCCACCCAGGTGCCCCAGCGGTGGATTTTTACAGATGTCCTTAATCAGGTTGAGAAGTTCCTTTCTCTTCCTAATTTATTGAGCATTTTCATTAGGAATGAATGTTAGATTTTGTCAAATGTTCTTTTTTTGCACTTAGCGAAATAATTATACGGTTTTTCACTTTTAGGGTGTCAATAAGGTGAATTACATTGACTTTTTAAGGTTTATTTTGAGAAGGAGACAGAGCGCCTGCATGTGTACACGTAAGGGGGAAAGGAGCAGAGAGAGAGACTAGGAGAGAGAATCCCAAGCAGGATCCATGCTGTCAGTGCAGAACCTGACTCGGGGCTCGATCTCACCAACTGTGAAATCATGACCTGAGCTGAAAACAAGAGTTGGATGCTCAACTGACTGAGCCACCCAGGCGCCCCCCTCAGACACTGGGGTTTTCATCTTTAGTTTGATTTGGATCTTTTTTATGTTTTATGTCTCTACTTAACATGTTCAGTGTTTCTTTTAGCTACTTGAACTTATGGAATACAATGTAATATAATAGGTGCCTTAATACCCTTTCTTCAGTCTGCATGGACTCTCTCCTCACTGTGTGTTGTATTTTCCTTCTTTGCACGCCTGGTCATTTTGCTTGGATGCTAAGCATTGTGACTTGTTGGGTAAAATCCTTTTGGATTCCTAAAATTATTCTTCAGATTAGTTTTGGGACATGGTTAAGTTACTTGGAAAGACTTTGATTGTTTGAGGTCTTGATTTTAAGCTTCATTAGGCAGGACAAGAGTCACATTTGGTGTAGGATAAGTCTCCCTGCTACTGAGACGAGAGCTTTCATATGCCCCATGAGTTGGGATGTTTTATACCCTGGTTTTGGCACAGGCACTATTTTGAGCCCTGTAGAGCTAGGTACTTTTCTTTCTAGTCTTTAGGGGCTCTTTCCCAGCCTCGGGCAGTCGTCTCACACACACATGCTGATCAATATTCAATTAAACACGAGAGGGAACTCTGACTTTCCTTGTGTGGCTCCCTCTTCTCTGGTCCCTTCCCTGTGAATTCTAGCTACCTTGGCTTCCTTAGACTTCCAGATCCAACTTCTCAACTCAAGGTGACTGCTGGGCTCTGCCTGGGTCACTGTCCCTTTGCTGTGGCCTGGAAATGCTCTCCAGGCAGCAATCCGGGGCATTCGTAGCTCATCTCATTTGTTTGCTGTACTGTCCTCCACTGCCTGATATCCAACATCTTGACATTGTTTCTTGTATCTTGCCTGACTGTTCCCTTGTTTTCAGGTGGCCAGGCAAATCCAGTCCCTGCTCCTGAAAGTGAAAGTGTCGGTAATCAGAATTTGACATTTAAAACAAAAAAAGGGGTGCCCGGGTGGCTCAGTTGGTTAAGCGTCCGACTCTTGATTTCAGCTCAGGACATGATCTCATGTTTCTGGAGTTCGAGCCCCGCCTCGGGCTCTGTGCTGCTCGCGCAGAGCCTGCTGGGGATCCTCTCTCTCCCTCTCTCTCTCTCTCTGCCTCTCCCCCGCTCAATTCTCTCTCTCAATAAATAAACAAACTTAAAAAAAAAAAAAAGTACTACTAGTAAAAAATAAAAAACAAAAACAAAAACAAGAAAAGTACTAGTTAAAATAGCATCTAAAAATAATAAATACAGGGGCGCCTGGCCGGCTCTGTTGGAAGAGCATGTGACTCTTGATTCTGAGGTCATGAATGTTGGTGTAGAGATTATGTACATAAATAAATCAGAAAAAAATTTAAGTCTTTAAAAATATTCAATGCAGATAAGCCCGACAGAAGATACGCAAGAGCCGTACGGTGAAAACTACAAAATAGTGCTAAGAGGAAATTAAAGCATACGTAAACAAATGGAAAGACATGCCATCTTTGTGTATCAAAACACTCAGTATTGCTAAGATGTCAGTTCCGTCCAAACTGACACACAGATCCAATGTAATCCCAGCCGAAACCCCAGCAGGCGATTTTCGGTTGAAATGGACAAGTCGATTCTCAAACCTCCAGGGAAGTCCAAAGGACCTAAAACAGCCAAAACGGTTTGGAACACAAACAAATAAGCAAAAGCTGGAGGACTTAACATTACCTCCTGCTTTCAAGACTCACCATAAAGCTACAGGAACCAGGGCAGTGTGGCATCACCCTCGAGACGGGCAAATAGCAAAACAGAAGAGAGTCCAGAAATAGGCCCACATGTAAACAGTCGATTGATTTTTGACAAATGTTCCAAGATAATTCAGTGGAGGAACAAGAGTCTTTTCAACAAGTGGGTGCCGGGACAATTGGATATCTGCGTGCCAAACAAAACAAAACACAAAACAAAACCTGTTATCCAAACTTTGTACCAAATATAAAAATTAACTCAAAATGGATCATAGACTTAAATGGAAAACCTAAAATGATAAAGCCTTAGAAGAAAACATAGGAGAAAATCTTTGTGACCTCGGGTTAGGCAAAGATTTCTTAGATAGGCACCAAACACGATTGATACAAGGAAAAAAAATGACAAATTGGACTTGAGCAACATAAGAACTTCTGCTCTTTGAAAGGCAGTGGTAAGAGAATAAACAGATAAGCCACAGACTGGAAGAAAATACTTGCAAATCAGATATCTGATAAAGGATTTGTATCTAGGACATACAGAGAACTCTCAAAACTCAATAATGAGAAAATAAATGACCCATTTAAAACTGAGCAAATTAGGGGTGCCTGGGTGGCTCAGTTGGTTGAGCGTCTGACTTCGGCTCAGGTCAGGATCCCCCATTTTGTGGGTTCGAGCCCCCTGTCGGGCTCTGTGCTGACAGCTCAGAATGTGGAGCCCGCTTCAGATTCTGTGTCTCCCTTTCTCTTTGTCCCTCCCCTGCTTGCGTTCTGTCTTCTCTCTCCCTCCCTCTCCACCAAAAATAAATAAACATTAAAAAAAAAATTTAATAAAAAAACTGAGCAAATTAAAATAATGATAATAATTATAATGATAACAGGCAAATGACTTGAACAGACACTTCAGCAAAGAAGATACACGGATGGCAACTAAGCACATGAAAAAAACACTCCATGTCATTAGTCATTAGAGAAATGTAAATGAAACCACAATAAGATATCACTACACACCTGTTAGAATGTCTAAAATCAAAAAGACTGGGGCGCCTGGGTGGCTCGGTCGTTAAGTGTCTGACTTCAGTTCAGATCATGATCTCATGTTTGGTGACTTTGAGTCCCACACTGGTGAGCTCAAGCCCTGCTTCAGGTGAGCCCCACTTCTCTCTCTCTCCCCTCTCTTTCTCTTTCTGTCCCTCACTCACTTGTGCCCCCCCCCAAAATAAATAAAATTAAATTAAATAAACATTAAGAAAATCTATTCAAATGAAAAAGACTAATTATGTCAAGTGTTGATATGGAACTACTGGGATTTTTTTTTCTACTGATGGTTGAAATGAAATGATCCAACCATGTTGAAATACAGTTTAGCAGTTTCTTTAAAAAGTTAAACATACATCGACCGTGTGACTCAGCGTCCCATGCCTAGCTAGGTATTTACCCAAGAGTAATGAAAGCTTATGTTCATACCAAGATTATCTGTGAATTGTCTTTTTTTATTAGTAGTATTTTTATTTGAACGAGAGAGAGAGAATCCCAAGCAGCCTCCATACTCAGAATGGAGCCCAAGGCTGGGCTGGATCCCACGACTCTGGTCAGATCATGACCTGAGCCAAAAGCAAGAGTCAGACATTCAACCGACTGAGCCACCCAGGTGCCCCTGTATGTGAATTTTCATAGCAGCTTTATTTACAATAGGAAGAAACTGGAAACATCCCAAAACGCCCATCAACAGGTGAATAGATAAACAAATTATCCATTCAATGGCATGCCACCCAACAATAAAAAGGAATAAAAGGTTGATGTATAGGGGCGCCTGGGTGGCTCAGTCAGTTGAGCACCCCCGACTCCGGATTTCAGCTCAGGTCACGATCTCACAGTTTATGCGTTTGAGCACCGTGTCTGGCTTTGCACTGACAACCTGCTTGGAATTCTCTCTCTCTTTCCCTGTCTCCCTGCCCCTTCCCCTGCTCTCACTCTCTCTCTCTCTCTCCCTCCCTCTCAAAATAAATAAACTTAAAAAAAAAAAAGGTTGATATATACACAGTATGGATGAGTCTCAAAATAACTGCCCTGAGTGAAAGAAGCCTTACACCCAAGAACATATATGCTGTCCGACTCCATTTATACCGAGTTCTTGAAAATGCAAACTAACGCATGGCAACCTAAGCAGCTCAGTGGTGGCCTGGGGACTGAGAGGGAGGTGGGGAGAGAAGGAGAGAGGGAAGGATTATAAAGTGGCATGAGGAAACTTTTGGCAGTGATGGACATGTTCATTTTCTTGATTACGGTGATGGTTTCATGAATGTAAACACATGTCCAAGCTTATCACATTGTCCACTGTAAGTACGTGCAATTTATTGTATGTCAACCACATCTCAACAGAGCTGTTTTTAAACATGAGAGAAAGAAACCCAGAGATCAATCTGACCTGGACTCTGCTTCTAGAACCCTTGTGGGGAGGAGGAGGACCTACTCAGAGCCTGAGGCCGGTCGGGAGAAGCTGGAGGGGCAGAGTTTAGGCCCAGAGGGAGGGTGGGAACAGGGCTGGAGGCTTGAGCCTTCAGAGTTCCCAAAGTCACCCTCCCACGTGAGAGGTGGCTCTGCCTTATCTCTAACAGCCTTCTCTCTCCAACGTTCTTTCATCCTAAGAAGTTTCCAGCCAAAAAAGACTTCCTGAAATTGGTCAGGGCCTGAGGAGGCAAGAACAATAGCGGAGCCCGACCATGGGGCCAGGCTCCGCACACAGGACTGCATTTAACCCTCCCATCGCCCTGGAGCGGGCTGGCTTTCATGGTCCCATTTACCAGGGACGATGGAGGGAGCAAGGTGACATGGCCGCCGCAAGGGTCGTAGCAGACGGCACCCCCAGCCTTAGCGGGCCTCTGGGGGTGTTGCTCACACGCAGGCAGGACGACGGTGCTTGGCAAGGCCATCGTCAGCCCTTTCTCGGCCCTGAGCATTCTTATTTTGGAGATCCTGCCCTACTCAATATGAGGCGTATTAAGCCCACAGATCCTATAATGAATATGATTTTTACCGTTTATTCATTTCATTTGCAGTGTCCCAGTTTCAAAGATTTTAAGCTCTGAGTTCTAATGGCAAAGTGGCCCTATTGGGGCTCTTTTGGGGGGTCCTGGCTTTGCGGGCAGGGATGTGAAGACCCAGTCAAATACAGGCATGCCTGGTTCCCAGGGGTAGTGCTGTCTTGAAGCCTAGTTTGGCACGTAAGCCCTGGAGTCAAGCTGTCTGTACGTGCTTCGGCTCCCGGCCATTCCTGCGTGACCTTGGGCAGGCTCTCTCACCTCCCTGACCTCAGTTTCTTCTTCTGTGAAGTTGGGGTGGTAGTACCTACCTACCCGACACGGTCGATGACTAGAACACGTTTGGTTGGACGGTGTGTAAGGTCCTTTGCCGCGTGGAGACATGTGAGGGCTCCAGAACTAATGTCTGAACAGGTGCCAGAAATCCCGTCCTGTCAGCCATTTCACCACCCCCTGGACTCTGGCTGTTTTCCTTTGGAGTCATCTTACCTTATCAAGTCACAAGTTCCTGAGTCACCCCCAGCCCTGCGGCCAGCTCCCAGGCTGTCCCCGCTGTGCTTCCTGTGGCCCTCCTCCACCCGCCCCATATTGTTCCCTGCCCCACCACATTCAGGGACATTTTGTCTCCCTGGGCCTGGCGACGGCGAGCCGCTGGGAACAGGAACTGCACAGAGGCCCCCAGTCATTCCTAGGAAGTTCACGTGGAATGGAAGGGGACACGTCAAGCAGCAGGCCTATCTGCCCAGCCCAGATTCCAGCTCCCAGCCACAGTCCCTCGCTCTCCTTGCCAGGGGGTGATAACAAGATCATCCTGGCCTTGGGACCCCTTCTGCACCTTCATAAGTCAGAATGTTCACTCACTATTCTTGCAGGGACCTGGATGTGTCATTAAAGGTTCTGGATATGGAGAGGTCCAGGGGTCTGGGCGAGGGGTCAGGGAGCCTGAGCATCAGAGCTGGGAGGGGACATCGGCATCGGTTATTTACAGCCTATATCTAAGTGCGTCAATATTTTAACCACTGGTACCAACAGGCCCGTGCATGCCAGCTGGAGGTCAGCCAGCCAGGCAGGCTCAGGCTCCTCTGCCCACTCAGGTGTCACCCCTTCCCGGAAGCCCTCCCTGATCCTACCACTCAGTATTGGTACCCTTTCTAGTGGCCATGCTTACTCCCATCACAGCACTTGTCACACCATGATCCCCAATACCCATTCCCTTATCTGTCTGTCCCTTGAGAGCTTCTGGGGAGAAAGGCTCAGAGTGTCTTTTCTATCTCTACCTCCATGGAAGGGGCCACATTTTTTATTTTTTTTAATGAATAAAAAGCATCATGTAGGTTCAGAGCCACTCAGGCCCGGATTCAAATCCCTGCCTCTCCTCTCATAGTTACATGCTCTTTGGGATGTTTGTAAATCGCCTTCTGCCTCGGTTTCCTCCTCCCACAAGTGGGGTTAACGATGGTGGCCTGAAGCATCTGGGTGAAGTGTCTTTCTCTCTCTTTTCACTAACCCTTGGATAAAGCTTGAGCCACTCCTTTTTTTTTTTTTTTTTTTTTTAATTTATTTTTGGGACAGAGAGAGACAGAGCATGAACGGGGGAGGGGCAGAGAGAGAGGGAGACACAGAATCGGAAACAGGCTCCAGGCTCCGAGCCGTCAGCCCAGAGCCTGACGCGGGGCTCGAACTCACGGACCGCGAGATCGTGACCTGGCTGAAGTCGGACGCTTAACCGACTGCGCCACCCAGGCGCCCCAAGCTTGAGCCACTCCTGCCACAGGCCCAGACACAGAGGTAGCCTTGGCTTTCTGGCTGTAGAGTGAAGGATCTCCTGAGAGGCCACACCTGAACTTGGCCACTGCACAACACATCCCTACTCTGTTAAATGGAAGGCGCATCCACCCCCCCCCCCGCCCCCCGTGAACGCCCAGGCCTTGAATTGTGCCATTCACTGTCATCATAACGGGAACAACTTACATTTACAAAGGGCTTTGGGAGTCACAAGCCTCATCTTAATTTTCACAAGCATCCTGTTACATCAGCAACAGGAGCCTCCCATTGCACAGATGAGAAAACAGAGGCTCCAAGAGTCCCACAGCATGAACTACCTAGAAATGATTAAGGTTCCCCAGAGCTCCTGCCCATGCGCATTTGCATTTTGACCTAAAGAAAGCCCAGTAAATGGGATTTCAGGCCAAAGGGGGTGGAAGGAAAAATGGAGGGATGGCAAGGGGGCTTCCCCAGGCTCTTGAAACCTGATCCCACAGGTGCCCAGGCCCTCTCTACCTGTACTCAGACCTGGAAAAGCAAACAAACATCGTGCCTTTGCTGTCTCCCTGGCCATGGGAGGATCCCAGAGAAACTTGGCCCAGGGTCTGTACCGAGCTGGCTCTCCACCCTTCATTTTTATAAGTTCGGGCAGGAGAAAAGGCCGGGAGAAAAATCTGCTACTAATAAGGAAATCAATTAGTTGGTGTGCGTGTCACGAAATGCTTCAATAACGATCTGCCTTTTGGGAATTTTTCCTCCCCCTTTAATTTTTTCCCCCAAAGAGACCTGGCTGGGGCCAGAACGCGTTTCCAGCATCCTCCTGTCAGAGGGAGGCGACGCAGCTGTGTCTGGAGCTGATTACCAAAGGGATATGCTTCGCTGCCCTGCTGGCATCATGGGCGGCCGGGGTCCCCTCCTCTGCCTGGTCTGCCCATGCCAGGTCCCGATCAAGCAGGCTGAGAAGGGGCTTCATGGCCCTCCAACACGCAATGACACACATACACACAGTCACTCCAAATCGCCACCCCCTACACACGCACACACACGTAATCTCTCATACTAACGTACTCACAAACTGCCCATACTGCACAAGACTCACATAACACAACCCACATACACACACACACAATTGTACACATACTCACACTCACCCAAACACACATAGATACATGCATAATCCCCCTTCTCCATACACATATACAATCACACACACACATTCTACCACCCACACATAGTCCACACGCATGTGCTCCCCCCCCAATTACACCCACATACTCACCAGCCCACACATACAATCACACGCCCAATCATACACACACCTAACTGCCTTCAATTGCACACACAATCGCACACACATACACTTGATGTGAGAATCCAAAGATATCTGAGCTAGGACAGATCTTCAAAGTCTTCCATTCCAACCCCCCGGGCAATACCAGTGGGGAAACTGAGGCCCAGAGAGAAGGTGTGAATTGCACAGATGGGCACCTCTGTATCCTTACTCACCCAATTAATGGCATCTTGGGATGAGAAATATTGACGGCGGGGGGTGGGGGGGGGAAGGTCAGAGCTGAGAGAAAGGGAGAGAGAGGAACTCATCTGGAGCCCAGCCCCCAAAGAACTTCAGCCAAATCTTCTAATGAGGAAATGTAAAAATAATAATCAGGAAGGAATTCACAGAGCCCCATAATTCCCCCAACCACCGCCCAGCCTTGAGAACAGCACAGTCTAAGTGCAAAGACCATGGCCTTATTGGGAATACAGATCAGGCTTCCTGAAACTCGTCTCTGTCATTCACTTGCTGCAGGACCTACAGCAAGGTACTTCATGTCTCTGAGCCTCAGTGTTCTCAACTATAAAATGGGAATGAATTTGACCTCACAAGGCTGGGGGTGGGGGTAACATGTTAATGTCTCTGGAGCATCAAGCAGTGTGCCTGGCAGGTAGCAGGTACTCGCCATGCTACCTCCTTCTCCCCCCAGTCCCTTACTGAGATCACAGTTTTGATGGGTGATCTTGGAAAGTCTCTTCCCTCTGTAGACTCTGGCCTCCCCATTCAAGGGATCTCTAAGGCCAAATAGCTCTTGACTGAGAGCTGGTGAGCAGAGTGGGCCTAGGTGGTAACCAAGGCGATGGCCCGGAACTTGCCCCTGAGGCCTCCAGGTTAGAGGGGAGCAGAGCTCTTGCCCGTCAAAGAGAAGGCTTTGAGGAGAACTCAGCCTTTGTCAGGCCCCGCCTGATGAGGCTGGTATTTGAAATATTCTTCTGAACGGTTGAGAGACGCTGGGAGGTCTCAGGGCAAGCTGGAAGGAGGGATGCGGTTGCCTAGGAAACCATGTGTTTTCACTTTTCTGAGAGAGGGGAGCCTGAAGAGAAAGGGCCTGGGGTGCACACGAGTGGAGGGGAATGGGGAGAATGTGTGCCCTTGGGGGGCAAGCTGAAGGGGAAGGAGGAAACCAGCAGAGAGGAGGCTCAGTGAGAGGTTTGCAGGAAAAGTTTATGGGTCCCAAATGCCTGAGGACAAGGGGCAGACCCAGAATCACCAAATGCTTGCCAAAAATACAGATTCCCAGGCCCTGCCCTGAACTCGTAAGTGGGAGGGCAGGAGGCTAAACAAGGGGATGAAAATCTCTGTTGTTAACCAGCTCCTGGCCTGCGAACACCAGGAGGATAACAGGGATGTCCAGTTGGGAAGAAGGAAAATGGGGCCACGCCTGCCTGGCCCGCTTGCGCCCTGGGTATCTTCATCCCGAAAAATAGGGTGGGAGGACAGGGCGCCTGGGAGGCTCAGTCTGTTAAGCGTCTGACTCTTGATCTTGGCTCAGGTCAGGATCTCAGGGGTCGTGAGATCCAGCCCTGCATCAGGCTCTGTGCTGGGCATAGAGCCTGCTCAGGCTTCTCTGTCTCTGCCCCTCCCCTGCTCATGCTCTCTCTCTCTCAAAACAAAACAAAACAAAATTGGGTGGGAGGAAAGTGGAGCAAATGCAGCCAAAGACCTCTCCACAATTTCATTCCCTAGAGGCTGTGACAGGGAGGCAGCAGCCTGGGCTTTTGCTCAGCACGATCTGGGTTCGAATGCCAGTATCTTGGCCACTGCCTTTGCCTGAGCCAAGGTTGGCTTGTCTGTAAGATGGGTATAACCCTTATTATAATTATTGATCAATTTAAAAATGTGGTAAAGCAACGGTCATATGATAGGAAACCTGCTCTTTTCTTCTTACCTTGGGGTGTAAGAGCCTTTTTAATCCGGCCCCCGTTTACGTTTTCATCTCCACCTCTCCAGCCACCCCTACACCTTTCTGCCCTCTCCCCAGATGCCTCACATGGGCCTCCAGGCCTTTGCCTGAGCTGGGCTCTCTGCCTTCCTCCTCTCAACCTTCTTCCCCTTAACTACCCCAGACCAGCTCAAACATCCCTACCCCAGTGTTCCCTGGCTTCTCGCCAGGCCTCCACAATGCCTGCCCCTTCCCTGCCCCAGCTCCTCGCTGCCCCTCAGCTCAGCATCCCCCGGGCTGATGTGTGTCAATGACAGCGGACAAGGGGGCTGTTGAGTGGCTGCGTGAAGTCTGGGCAGGTATCCCCTGCAGGGCCGACCTACCTCCCTTAGAGTCTCAGAAAACGGGTTAGGCCACCTCCCTCCATGCCAAGTGTGTTCACCTGCGATGTCCTGGGTTACTTCTGACTGCCTGCAGCAGGGGGATGGGGGGCAGACAGGTGCCATGCAGTCCTTGGCTCCTGCCTGAGGTTCTCGCCCCGCCCCCATCACTCCGGGGCTGAAGGTGGTATTTGGGTGGCACCTTAGAGGGGAAGATTCCTTCAAGCTGAGGACATTCTAAGCAGAGGGAGCAAACAGGGCAAAGGTGGCCCATGTGGGAGAACAGAGAGACCCTGTGAGGAAAGGGGGACTCGGCCGTCTGCCTCCATCCCCACTGCTGAAGGAACGCCACCATTTTTGCTGTGTCAGGGCCTGGGCCCCCACAGGCCTCGCTGGAAGCTGGCACATTCTGGGGCCCCGCTGGCCCTGCCCCTCCGCCCCTGGCACCCAGGCACTGGGAAAGGAAAGCTTTTCTAGGCCCAGGATGAGGACGATCTTGGGTGGGGTGGGAGCGGGGGTGGCTTTGGCCAGTCGTGTGCTTCTGGGGGCCCCGGTGTCTCTTCTATAAAATGGGGATGGGGCAGTCTCCCAAAAAGGCCCTCCGGGCTCCAAGTTGGCCAGTTCCTCCCACAGCGGCTGCCAAGGGGGGTGGCGAGGGCCTTCGGGGCGCCACCGCAGGCAGCCCCGCCTCCCCCCTGCCCTGGCGCACACTCTCCCAGGCCCCGGGGGCCCTGCGCGGCGGGCCGCCCCCACCTCGGCGTCGCCCCCGGGGAGCCCGCGGGGAGCAGCCCGCCAGCGTGGAGCCGGGAGGAGGGGGGAGAGGCCGACCAGCCTGGAGGCCGGGCGGCGGGAGACAGCGCGGAGACAGGGCGCGATAAGGCGGCGGCCCGCGGGCTGCCCCTCCCCGGCCGGCGGGATGACAAAAGCCGCCCTCAAACATCCGGCGGCGCGGGGAGGGCGGCGGGCGGGGTACGGGGCTCCCTCCTGCCCGGGGGCTGGGGCTGGGGCCGCGCTGCTGCCCCCCTGCTCGGGCAGGGCTGGACGAGGGTTCTCCGCGCCCCCCACCCCCGCCCGGGTCTCACGCTTGGGGGCCGTGGGGCCCGGGAACTGGGGCGCTCAGAGCTCCTAGGCCCCACTGCCCGCAGGCTCTCCTCAGCTGGGGGTGCTGGGTCCCAGGGAGCAGTCCCACGGGGGGGGTGGGGGGAGGGGCTCCTCCTGTCCTGGGGGATTGTCATTCCCAGGTGACAGTGCCCGCCTTGTTACCCACCGCATACTGTGTGTGCCCAACAGCTAGGATCATTACTGCCCTTTAAAAATGGAAAGACTGAGAGACTGCCCCGGCTTGGCCCAGGCCCCCCCTCCTCCCTCCCCCCCCCCGCCCCCCCGCCGCCCCTCCAAGGATCTCAGTCCCTCCTACAACTTCTCCAACTGAAGTTGTTCAATCTACTTCCTTTTATCCTTTTGTACTTGTGTTTTCCTTTAATCCTTTTGTATCCGTGTTTTCATTCATTAATACTCATTCATTCAAATCTACCAGGCACTTAACTGCCGGCCAGGCACCCAGCCCGCTGTTGCAATGTGTGGAGGGCACAGCAGAACCGGCCCCTGCCCCTCACAGCACCTCACATTCTAAAGAGAAAGACGCGTAAGCAGCACAGTTAAAAACTTAATTACAGCCTGAGGAGTATTTCACAAGGGGTACAGTGTGTACAAAACAGAAGGCCTTACTCTGGAGTGGTGGTGGGGGGCGGGGGGGGGGGGGCGGTTCAGCGATGCTTCCTTTAGAAGGAAGGCAGAGATCTGACTGCTGGGTAGACCCAGGGGAAGGGGAGCAAGGGTGTGGGCCTTGGGGGTCCCCTGTGTGGAGGTGCTGATGCCGGTGGGGAGTCCTGCAGGGTGAAGCTGGAAGCAGGCCCCTTGTTCAGAGAGGAACTCCAAAAGACAAATGGGGAAGAGGCAGAGGCAGAAAGCTTCCAGACTGGTCAGGGTGGTCCACGGTAAGAATGGTGGTGGGAAGGCAGAGAGCGTTAGGAACGCGGGAGCACCTTGACCTGGGGATAACTTTAGGAGTCCTCTGGCCACTGTGTGGTGAATGGACTCCAGGGGAGAGGACAGAGCAGAGGGACAGGCAGGAGGCTGTGGCGGGTGCCCAAGAAAGAGATAGCAGGGGCTTAGCCTCAGTCGGACCATCTGGCTTCTGCCTCACCCCTCCACTGAACAGCCTTTGACAGGTGCGTTGGTGACTTCTGCGTGGAGCCACATCCACGTGACCCCTCTGTGCTTTGGGGACCTGCTGGCTGCGCTCTCCCAGAACCGCCCCTGTCTGTGGCATTCTAGGGCCGGTGCCCTCCACTCCCCTGCCCCCTCCCCTTCTAACTGCTTCTGCTCAGGCTCCTGAAGGGGATCCTGTCCCTCCACCCCACCCCTAATGTTGGGACACGCCAGCTTCAGGCTCACCTCCCCTCTCCCCACTCTCTCAAGAGAGCCTCACCCATGCTTACAGATTCAACTACCACCTGGACACAGATGACCCTCAAACCCCTGCTCCGCCCCCGACTCAAGATGCCTTTGTCCAACCGGACACCCCACCTGGCTTTCCTGGGGATCCCTCAAAGCATCCTGCTCCAAAGGACATTTAGGTTCCTTTGCATTTCCCCAGCCAGAAACCTTGAGTCCTCCTTGACCCCTCCCACTCTCTCACCCACATCTGACTCTCCCTGACCCCCCCACACCACCCCCTTCCCCCCGTTGTCCCTCATATCTCAGACTCCTCAGCTGCTCTCCCTCCCCTCAGAAACCGCTCTTCTGAAACATAGATCCGTCCCCAGTGCCCCTCTCCATGCTGGTTCTCTGGTTCCACATCAGCCTCAGAACCGAAGCCCAGGTTCCATGGCACAGCGTCCGTGGCCTCCCACAGTCCAAGATTTCCACTCTCATCACCTGCCATTCTCTAGACACAGTTTCCCACCAGCTATTTCTTCTGCCTGATGATCTGCAGACTCTGCCCAGAGACACCTTGCTTGCTCCAGGAAGCCTCCCCAGACTCCTGGCTCTGCCTGCTCCCTGTATTTCTCTGAAGGTGCTGGTAACGGATGGGGAAGTCAGGACTACCACGGGGATGGGGTCTGGCCAAACGGACCCGGCTCCAGGGAGTCACGGCCACAGACAGATGGGGCATCAGGGATGGACAGGGAGTAAGTAGCAAGGCTCCAGGTTGGACCAGAAGGATGATTGCAGCGGGAGCCTGTTTAAAAACGGGGACATCCCCGCTGGCCCAGAGCCATTCATGCCAGCTGGACCGGCTTACATGGAGGTGCTGCCGGAGGCCTCCGGAAGACCTCTCGCACTGCCCATCTCCCATCCTGAAAATCTTAGATGCCTACTTCTTTCTGATAAGCACTGTCTCCCCATCTTCCCTGATCAGTTGCAAACTCTCCAAGAAAGGATATAGATGTTGAACAGCCACTTCGTGCTAGACTCCCCCTTAGGCATCAACCCCCAACACGTAGCACCCAAGCCCGATAAGCCGGCCGGCAGTCTAGGGCTGTATTGCAGGGGGCTATTTACATTTCAATATTCTGCGTACACAGAGCAGGAACCCATGAACTCTGTGTTCACAAACACACATTGGAGGGATTACCCAGAGGGCTGTTAACCAGAGAGGGTGGCCTGCTTTGCCCTGCTGATAGCTTGGTGGGTAAAGTTATTTGCAATTCAGACTATCATAGAGACCTGAGATAATCTGAGGCACCCTCACTCTACCACAGCCCTGCAGTTGACAGAATACTCCACAAGCAGGGCCATGAGGGCAGGACAGCTCCTCAGAACTCACCCAGTGCAACCTTCATTGGCAGATGGGGAAACTGAGGCCTAGATTTGGGGCAGGGGTGTGCACCGGGCTAGAGAGCAGGGCACCAGGCCAGAACTCAGGCTCCCAGATTCCCAGGCCAGTGTGGTCTCCCAGTTGCCTTGGCATCTGGGCATGGAAATATTGCAAATTAAGTGGGGGCTGTGTTTTCAAAAGCCACCAGTGACTTTGCGGCTGGTTAAGTTGTGGGGAGGTTAGATTGAGGGGCCTCTCTTTAATAATTTGGTTGGGGGGGAGGCTGCTGTTTAAAGAATGACATGGCTGGGGCACCTGGGTGGCTCAGTCGGGTAAGCATCCAACTTTGGCTCAGGTCATGATCTCACTGTTTGTGAGTTCGAGCCCCGCCTCCGGCTCTGTGCTGACAGCTCAGAGCCTGGAGCCTGCTTGGGATTCTGTGTCTCCCTCTCTCTCTGCCCCTCCCCTGCTCACGCTCTGCCTGTCTGTCTGTCTCTCTTGTTCTCTCAAAAATAAATAAACATTAAAAAATAAAAAAAAAAAAAAAAAAGAATGACACAGCTCAGAGGTGGGAGTACAGAGATGCCTAGAGACACTTAGAGCTTCAGATTTCCCCCCCGTCCTAGTTTAAAATCACTAAAACAGACACTTACACACACAGACTCATATACAACGGCTGTTTCCATTTAGCTGATTTTATAATACAAGTAAGTATTCCATGGTCATTGGCGAAAAATGAGAAAATACAGATAAAAACCAAGCAATCTAATCCATCTGCAGTCCCCCACAACTGACAAAGGGGCATTACTACCAGGGGGTCAGGAGTGCAAGCCCAAGTATCTGCTGAGACCTGAGCTCAGTCTTGCCTGTATCACTTAGCAGCTGTGTGACCTTCAGCAGCTTGCTTAACTTCTCTGAGCCAGTTCTCTCCTTTATAAATGGACACTATTCTAGAAGTGGAGCACGTAGCTTCATGTCTGACATGCAACAGCCACAAGACAAAAGGCAGTTCTGGTGACATTTACCAAATGGGGTGTGGCCTTTCAGACACCATCCCCCATTTTTCAAGAAAAATGTAGAGAAGAAGAATTCATAGAATTGGACCAAGTAACTGTTAGTTTCCACCCCACTCAGTTTCTATGATTCTAGCACATTGATGATATAGCACATTGATGATGGGTTCTGGGGCAGCAAACTTCTTGCCTGCAGGCCTCAGTTTCCCTGACTATTCCTGGCCCAGACTTGCAGCAGTTGCTCTCAGGAGTCATTTCTGGCTGTTGACCAGGCCTGGTGGGCTCCAGAACCAGCCAAACCATTTCTGCACCCTGACCCCTGGAGATGTGCCAGATGGCCAGAAGGCTGGCCCGAGGGCCTGGTGACCTGGGCAGCTGGGTGCCGACAGAATCTCTAGACCATCGCAAGCCTTTCCCCTCCACTTCCCCAGGGCCCCTGTGAGCCCCTCCAGACTAAGGCCGCCTTGTCCACCATGGCAGGCCGGCCAAGACAAATAAACGGGTACATGCACCTTACCCAGCTTTCCCAGCTGAGCCACATGAAATACCAACTGTAGGCCAATGACACCAAAATGCTGAGACATAGGCCGTAAGGAGGTTTTCCAGGCCACTGACCCTTAGGGGCTGGGGCAGGAGGTGCATAGAGATTCATCCCCTCGTTGACGCACTCACTCAACCCATTCATTGGTTCATTCATTCAATAAACTCATCGAGCATTGTCTACACGTCAGGCATTGTGCTCTGGTGCTGGGGAATCAGACTGAACAAAACAGCCTCAGCTTTCAGGTTGTTCCCGGGCTGGCAATGACATAATTCCCAGAGGTCCCGTCAAGCTACAAGCACTGTGAGGTGAGATCCAGAATAAAGCAAGAGCCACTTCCTGTTTGCAAAATTAGGGAAGACTTCCCAGAGGCAGTGGCCTTTGAAGCAGGCCTTGAAGAGTGGGGTAGGAGCAGGTCAGACAGAAAAGAGAGGTAAGACATCCCTGGCAGAGAGTACAGCACGAACAAAGGCTGTGACTGGTGACCGATCATTGAAATCACGGAGTGAGTACTGGAAAAGCCAGTAGATCAAGCTGTCCCCCCTCCTCGTGTTACAGATGGGGAGATGGGGGCCTGGGCAGAACCCACGTGCAGTTGGCAGACGGACCTGAAAACTTTGCTACAGACGACGTGAGTCACCAGGCTCAGCCGTCTAAAGGAGTCGGGTGGGGGGTGTTGCAGATGTGGGTGTGTATTTATTGCCCACCCTTATTTGGTTATTTATCTTTACTAGTATAAGCACGCAGGAACTTGGGGCTTTTTCTACTCCCTGGAGGTATTCCTACTTTTAGGTAGCACAAACGACAGGATTAAGTCTGCTTTAGCTTCTGCAGAAGAGCACTAGGGTAGATGTGAGGAAGAACTTTCTGAGGGTGGACCAAGCCAGGCATAGGAACTAAGGCCAAAAAAGAGACCCCACAGGACCTAGTTCTCTCTCTGCTCTGAGTTCCCTCTCCCATCCCACAGTCGTGCCCACCCAGTAACCCCAAAGGACCTGTGTGTCTTTGATTCTCGTGAGAAGGGCCCTAAGCTCTGGGGGCGAAACCCACAGCGGTTCTGGTCTGGGCCAGGGAGCCATCTGGGAGTCTCATAAAGACTTGAACCTGCCCCCAGAAGAACTCTCCACCTGTCTAGATTCCATGCACAGCTTCGGCGGTTCCTGGAGCCCCCGAGGCCATCTCTGGACCCTGGTGTGGTGATGAGAGGCTCAGAGGACTGCCAGGCCTAAGTTCTGATGCAGGTCCTACCATTCACCAGCTGTGTGACCTCGAGTTGCTCTGGGCCCCAGTTTCCCCAGTGTGGAAAGGAGGGAAAGGCCACTCTTCCCACAGGGTGCGGCAGGAAATTGATTAATGCATGTAAAGCACCAGTGCTGGGCAGAGAGAGGCAGAGGATATGTGTGTGTATCCTTCCCTCCCCCTAAAAAGCAGGTTCATCAGAGATAGTGAAAAGACACATAGAAAAAAGACAGAAACTCCTGGGGCAACTGGGTGGCTCAGTCGCTTAAGTGTCCCACTCTTGACTTCGACTCAGGTCATGATGTCATGCTTTGTGAGTTCGAGCCCCACATTGGGCTCCGTGCTGTCAGCACAGAGCCTGCTCGGGATTCTGTCTCCCGCTTTCTCTGTTCCTCCCCCGCTTGCTCTCTATCTCTCTCTCAAAAATAAATAAAAATAAACTTAAAAAAATAAAATTAAAAAAAAAAGACAGAAACTCCTACAAAACTTGCCTCCAAAAGATTGGAGCTTCCGCTCATCCCTCAAGGCTTTCCAACCTTTCTACAAAGGACACACATTTGCTGTATATAAAAAGGATGTGAAATAATATGGGAGAAAGAGGACGAAAGAGGATTTATGAACAAGGCTGCCCCCTGGAGTCTAACTAGGTGCAGTGGTTCCCCACGCCCACCCCTACCTCCTGTCCCACTCATGACCCCCAAGCATGCCTTTGTATCTTTCCTCGGTTCTTTCCCCTGCCCGGCACTTCCTTCTGCTCTTTTCCACCTGAGAAACTCCTACCCATCCATCAAAGCCCA
Organism: Panthera tigris; assembly: GCF_018350195.1. Taxonomy (NCBI): domain Eukaryota; kingdom Metazoa; phylum Chordata; class Mammalia; order Carnivora; family Felidae; genus Panthera; species Panthera tigris. Next base: position 38,591,660 of record NC_056665.1, read on the forward strand.
TCCCAAATGTCCCCTCTTCTCTGAGCTGGACAAACTTGCCAGCACACCAAGCCTGCCCACAGGGCTTTGGTCTCATCCCCGGTACAGACTTATCACCTTTCTCCACCATCTGTCCTGGCTATTTATGAGAGAGCTGGGACCAGGGCTGTCTTTGCCCACCTTGCACAGCAGGTTTGTGACCTTGGGCAAATGTCAAATGGATGAATGAACAAATGGGTGAGTTTTTCAATGTCCCCCTGCCCATTCTCATGAGTTTAAAAAAAATTTTTTTAATGTTTTTATTTATTTTTGAAGGAGAGAGAGACAGAGCATGAGTGGGGGAGGAGCAGAGAGAGAGGGAGACATAGAATTTGAAGCAGGCTCCAGGCTCTGAGCCGCCAGCACAGAGCCCGACGCAGGGCTCGAACTCACAAACTGTGAGGTCATGACCTGAACTGAAGTTGGACATTTAACCGACGGAGCCAATCAGGTGTCCCGATGAGTTTTTGAAAAGATGAGCGTAACCTGGTTCCTGATCTTACTGTAAAGGCTGTGCTGGGTGGGACCAGCCAGAGCAGAGAGAAGGCTGTGCAGACAGAAGAACTGAGCTCTAACTCAACGGCAGTGATTTTCAACCCTTCTCTCATCCCCTCCGCCAAAGAGACTTCAGAGACACTTTTTTTTTAATCGCTCCGCACTACGACATTCTAATACCCCAGCTATACTGTATAGCTGTTTAAGCACCATATGTTTATCCATGATTGAAGACCTTCTAGATTTTCTCCTACCTCCTCTCAGAACCAATTTCTGCCTCCTGTGGAGGAGGGGGGAGGCAATATTGCCCCCGCCCCGAGAATGCTTGCTCCAGAGTGGACAGCCATGCACATCATCTCCTCTAGCCTTCCACCCAGCTTGTGAGGCAGGCACCAATGTCCCCATCGTTCAGACTTGGATACTGAGGCACGGGGTGAACTTGCCCAGCTGGTGGGTGACGGGGCTAGGGTGCATAGGAGGGACTTTCAGAACACAGATCCCTTGACTTGCCAGTCACCTTGAGGGAGACAACGGGCAGCTGCATGCTGTTAGGGCAGGAGCCCTAAGCTGAGAGTCCAACCCTTCCAGGCAATTCCCGCTTCTGGGCCTCAGTTTCTCTTCTCCCAAAGTGAGGAAAAGGGCCTCGGTGAATCGTAAGCGTCCCCTAGGCTTTGAGGCTCTGAAAGGAGGCTTTGGGTCCCAGGGACACTGGGTGGCCTCCCCCATGCTGGGAGAGAACCCTGTCGCCAGGCTGGAGCTGCCGGGGTCAGGTGGAGGGAGGGGATGCTAAGCCTCTGGCCCCAGAGATGCAGACGTCTGCTCCCGGCTGGCGGCCTCCCAGGGGTGCTCGGCTGGGAGTCTGGCTGGCCCTCTCGCTTTCCCCCAGGGCCTGATAAACCAGAAAAAAGAAAGCACGCTGAGAAGGGAAGGAAGCACCAGCAGACAAAGGAGGGAAGGGCACGCTGATTCCATCGGCTCCAAGCCCTCAGCCACCCTGGCGGGCTGGGCAGGGCAGGACGTGCAGACGGCGGCCTGGGGAGCTGGCGGCAGGAGGCTGGGAGCCGGCTGCCCGTGATCACGGTGCCTGCCTGTCCTAATGCCCAAGCTGGCTGGGGTGGGGACTGGGACCAGGCCAGCCGGGACAGGCCCCAGCACACCAGCCCTCCGTCTCAGTGGAGCCTCCTCGCGATTACCCTCATTGTACAAGCGGTGTCTTGGACCCTCTGGGCCAAAGGCTCCCAGCAAGTCACTGGCACAGCCAGGCTAGGACCTCGTTCTCCGGCCCCAAACTCCTGCTCTCGCCCACCCCATACCTCACCAAGTCTGCAAAGCCTGAGGAGCCTGATGGAAGTTGGGGGAGGTGGGAGGGCCTCTGGGGCCCCTGTCCCCGAACTATGGGGCCTTCCCTGAGGGCTCAAAGGGGAAGGGCCAAGGGATGGGGAGAAACAGACTATTTTTCTAATATCAGTAACCAGCAGAGACATTCTAAAACCTACCGGGGGGGGGGGGAGTGAAGCCTGGTTGGGGTCTGGCCCTTCCCTGGGGCCCCCATGGGACAAATGGCACCTGTGTGGACTGGGAATCGGCAGGTGACCGTTCAGTGCCCAGGTCTACCACTTCTGTCCAGGTGTCCCATCCACAAGACAGGGCAAAGCATCCCCAACTCACCGGGCCTGAGAGAGGAGCAGGGAGAATCTAGGCAGAGGCTGTCCACAGGGTTGGGCTCCATCTTGAGCCTCCAGCCTCTCCATGGGCTCAGCCTGGAGGGGTTCAGGCACAAGGATGCAGCTCACACACTGACCGCAATCCCTGGGGACCCTCCACTTCGGATGCCCCCCAAAGGCAGAAGTGAGGGGCTGGGATGAGTGAAATAGGGGAGGAAGGAGAGCCAGTCTGAGGGGTGTGAGTGGGCTGGTCACCGCTGTGGGCAACTGGGAGTGCATCCCGCTGGGACCCTCGGAGGAACTGCATAGAATGGGCTCAGAGTCAGTGCCCTGCAGGTTGGAAGGGGACATAACCCACTGGTTCTGATCGCCTGGGGCAGGAACCAAGCATGAGCCGGGTGGTGAGGCAAGGGGCCATCACTCTACACCCGTGCAGAGCTAGCTGCCTTGACAAGAGCTGGGGTACAAAGGTGAGCCATGAGGGTATGAGGTGGGGGTCCAGAGGTGCCCGACACTGTGTCCCACTGAGGCGTCCGCCCCTTCTCAATCAACGTTCCCTGGGCCAGCGGTGCCCAAAGATGGGCCAGACCCAACACCTGCCCTTTAGCAAGTGAGGAGCCCTCACGGAAGTTCTCCCACCAGGAGACAATGACAACCAGAACCACATGCGCTCAGCACCTCCTGTCGTGAGGCGCCGTCAGCAGCCCTGTAAGATGGATGTTACCTCCATCTGATGGCGGAGCACACTGAGGCTCAGAAAGGCTTAAGAACTTTGCCAAAGTCTCCCTTCAAGCCTGCGGCCTTCCCGGTGTTCGTTATGGGGGCGGGAAGCATGGAGGGCCAGAGAGAAGGGAGGCTAGGTCTGCCTCTCAGAGGCCACGTGCAACTCCCCCCCTCGCCCCTGCCTGCTCTGTGCCCTGTGTCTTCCCACAGTCACCCTACCTGGAGTCCCCAAGAGCATCTCGTGAAAGACCTTTAGGTCATTTTAAACGACAGCTCCTCAGGCTAGAAGGCCCTCAGGAGGCGGCTGGCTCAACTCCTCAGCCACCCTCCGGTGACAGAGCGGAGGCCTAGAGACGGGTGTGATGTGCCCAAGCTCACACAGCACAGGGTGGAAAGCCAAGCTGGGAGCCCAGGTCTCCTGGCTTCGGGTCTAGTGCTCTCCCATGCAGGGAGCCCTAGCTAGGTTCTCTAGGGCCCCGTCTCCACTCTCAAGAGTAGAGCTCACCAGAGGACTCATCCCAAACCATTTTTTCTTGCTCTATGGCTGAATCTCCTTCCTGGAGTGTTCTGGGCTCAAAGCAGAGTGCTCCCGGGAGCCTAGAGACCCTCAGCTCGGGCTGGGGGAGGGGAGGGGCCGGGGGTGACAAGGAGGCAGCAGGGCAGGGCTAACAGAGCCTGGACATTACACCAGGGACGAAGCGACAGACTCGTCCCTGCTCTCCCGCTACCAAAGTGCCCCCAGGCAGGGCATGGGGCAGCGAGCCCCTCACTCACGGGGGCACTGAGGTACTAAACACAGGGTTAGTGCTGAGCCTGAGGGGCCTAAATGCCAGAGACAGGGGCTGTGGTGGGGGCCTTGGGGGTGGAGGATCCAAAACACAAAACAAACACATAACTGCCTCCAAAGGAAAAGTCTAGAGTCTGAATTTTAAACAGGAAGAACTAGGCGTCAGACTCAGCGGAAGATAACAGGGCCCGGCTGAGCAAAGAAACAACAGAAAAAGAGCTGAAGAAGGCTGGGGGAGGGCGCTCCTGCCCAGAGCCTCGGATTCCCCTTAACCCCAGGATGCTGGAGTGCCACGGCTCCCTCTGCTACACGGCAACAGGGCCCAGGCCCACCGGGGCACTCTGGGAGACCTTCTTCTTGGAGGGCACCAGGGTATGAAGGAAAGGGCACAGGTGAGGGCCAGGCAGACCAAGGCTTGATGGAATCCTTGGCCAGGTGACTTTCTGAGCCTTGTTTCTGCCTTTGAAAAACATGACTAAGAATCCCTACCTCAACCTGTATCGATGACTAAGGGGGACAGGAATGGCCGGGGCCGGGTATGTTGTAGGGCTAATTTTTATCATCCTAGAGACCCCAGGGTCCACAGGCCCAATGATGAAGGACTCTTTGCTCTTCTGGAAGCATCAGGCCACACCGGTTCTTTGTCCTCAACGGGTTCTGGCAGCCTGGTAACCAAAGACAGTCCTTATGGGACAAGACAATCTCTAACCTGTTCGTTTACGAGGCTCCCATAACAAAGAACCACAGACTAAGTGACTTAACAGAAATATATGTTCTCACAATTCTGGAGTCTAGGAGTCCAGAACCAAGGGGCCAGTAGGGTTGGTTGCTTCTGAGGCTTCTCTCCTTGGTGTGCAGATGGCCCTTTCCTCTGTCTTCGCCTAGTTTTCCCTCCATGTGAGTCTGTCCTGATCTCCTCTCCTCATAAGGACACCAGTCATATTGGATTAGGGCCCACCCTAATGCCCTCATTTTAACCTAAGTACCTCTTTATTTTTAAAAAAGTTCTATTTATTCTTGAGAGAGAGAGAGACAGAATCCAAAGCAGGTTCCAGGCTCCGAACTGTCAGCATAGAGTCCTATGTGGGGCTTGAACTCACGAACTGTGACATCATGACCTGAGCCGAAGTCGGATGCTTAACCGACTGAGCCCCCCAGGTGTCCCCCTAAGGACCCCTTTAAAGACCTTATCTCCAAATCCAGTCACATCCTGAGGTACTGAGGGTTAGGGCTTCAACCTATACATTCTGGAGGGACACAATTGAGCCCATGGCACCCACCAAGTCCCCATCTGCCAAGCAGCCCCGTTTGGGGCTCCAACCCAGAATCCTCCTCTTTGGCACTGGAAGGAGCTAGAACCATCCTGAAGTCCAATTCCTGGTTTTCAAGAGAGGGCGGGTGATTATCCCAGATGACACAACAAAGAAAAAGATCCATTGACTCCAGGCTCCCGGAATCCAGAGTGCAGACGGTACAAAGAGGACCATCTTGAGCCCCTCAGCTGAGGCCTCATGTCTGTGTTCTGCCAGCTCAGAAAACTTTGGGATTGAAGACCCCAGTGAGGGCAGCGAGGGGGGACCCAAGTCGGCTTACACTGTTTTCTGAGCGCCAGCCAGAAAACAGCTAGCGTTACTGAGCACTTACCACGTGGGGGCCCTGTTCAAAAACACTGTGCCTGTATTAACCTACTTAAGCCTCACACAGCAATCCTATGATGTATGTGACAATTCTTGTTTTAAGTTTTCTCTATTTGTTTTGTGAGAAGCAGAGACGGTGCAAGCAAGGGAGGGGCAGAGAGAGGGGGAGAGAAAGAATCCCAAGCAGGCTCCCCACTGTCAGCACAGAGCCTGACGCGGGGCTCGAACCCATGAGTTGTGACATCATGACCCAAACCGAAACCAAGCGTCGGACACTTAACCGGCTGAGCCACCCGGTGCCCCTGTGACAATTCTTACAACCACTTTAGGAAAGGGGAAACGGGCACAGAGGAGTTAAGTGACTTGCCCGTTGTCACTCATCTGACAACAGGAGTGTGCGTGGAGGTGCCAGGATTCAATCCCAGAGACACTGGCTCCAAGGACCGTGATCTCGTCAGCAATGCTTTACTGCACATGACCTGCCATGGACCAAGCCCAGACTGGCCAGGCTTTGTCCATCACTTGCTGTGGGGGCCTTGGACCTCAGTGTCTCCACCTGCCATAGGACAGGTGAGATCAGATGACCTTCGAGTCCAGTCCGAGCTCCCCCTGTCCCTTGCCTTTGCAAAGCCTTCCACGGGTCCAAAAGAACAGTCTCTGGCCTCAGTGCCATGGAACAGAGTCGCCTCCCGGGGAGCCAGGGTCTGGAGGGCGGAGCAGGGAAGGAAGCAAGCCCTGGGCCACATGTGCCTCCGTGCCCCGCTGCTGCCCTGCCCACACTGGGGCGGCGCTGGCTGGAGGGGCCGCACTTGCTAGCTAAGCAAAAGTAGTAAAGTCTATTTTGGGGAAGCCATCCCAGCTCTACAGGAGGCCCCACAAGCAGGCAGAGGCGGGCGTGGGTGCGGGCAGATCTGTGCCTGGCTCCTGGGAACGTGACCCTTCTCCCTCCCAAGCCACTGCCCTAGTCCCCTCCCTGCCAGAGCCCCCAGGGGACAGACCTCCCCTCTGGAAGGCCTCCTCCACCTCCTCCACTCCCAGCCTCACCCCCCACCCCCACCCCAGGGCAGAGGCCTGGAGGGAGGAACCTCGGGATGTTACAGGGTCTGTCACTTAAACCACTTGGACCCGTAGTGGCTGGCTCACCAAACCGCAGTTACCCAGCCACGAATGTCCACAGCTGTAGGGTGCTGTAGCTAGGCATTTGCTGACAAGGTGAAATGTTACTGAAATATTGGTAAGTGAAAAAATGTAACAATATGTAGAATATTATTCTATAGTCTTGAATGTACATATACATAAAGATATTTTAATACACAGGCATAAAAAAAAAAGGAGCTCAGCCAAAATATTAACAGTGGCTTCCCTGGAAGTTGACACCGTGGAGTCCCTTCCTTCCTTCCTTCCTTCCTTCCTTCCTTCCTTCCTTCCTTCCTCCTTTCTTCCTTCTTTCTCTCCTTCCTTCCTTCTCTCTTCCTTCCTTCCTCCCTTCCTTCCTTCCATCTTTCCTTCCTTCTTTCCTTCCTTCCTTCCTCCCTTCCTCCCTCCCTTCCTTCCTTCCTTCCTTCCTTCCTTCCTTCCTTCCTTCCTCCCTTCCTTCCTTCCTTCTTTCCTTTTTTTTCTGCTTCTGTTTCCTTACACTTGAGGTATAGTCTGTTTTGAGAGCCATAAAAAGACTAATCATAAGCAAATATGAAAAATGGAGTCATGTTAAACACATACAGAGTTTGGATACCTCCCCTAATAGCCTCTCTCCTGGGCGACTGTAACATGCCCCCCAAGTCTAGCCTTCTACCGTTTCTGAGTTCTCTTCATAAACCTCACACATGCCCTTCGCTCTGTAATTTTCCAAGAAACATCAGATCCATTATATCAGTCCTCAGGGGATGAGGGAGGCCAGTGACTGCCTTTAATGCCTTGTGCAGGAGGAAATGAGGCCCAGAGAAGGGCTACGACCTGTTTGGGTCATCTTGCAAGTGCAAGGCAGAGTGGGCTTCTCCCCTGCCTCTAGATCTCTTGGGTCTGGGGGTGCCCTCCCGGACTTAGGGTACCTGCACCAGAGCTTTGGAAGTCAAGGGCTGAGAGCAGAAGCCTTTGGTTTGGACTCTTCTGGACCCAAATGAATCACTATCTTGCCCTGAAGCTCTCTGCCTCAGTTTCCCCAACTGCACAAGAACAAGCAGTTCCTCAAATGCAGGAGGAACAAGGCTGGCCTTTACCCCTCCACCCCTCTATCCTAAGGTGAACGGACCGATGGAGGGACTCCCTCCTGGAAAGCGGTCTGGGCCTGAGCCACATCCTGTTCTGTGCCCTATGCCTCAGGCCTGGCCCTGCGTGCCATCCTCCCTTGCCCTCTTTTGGTCCCACACACTCCCCTCTGGCTCCTGGCTGCTTCGTGGCGGCCTCAGCAAGGGCACCGACTGGGAGGAATGGTGGAAGAGGAGTGGGCACAGCGTGGGCCCAGGCACCAGGAGGGTTGGGCTCTGGGCCCCACGTCCCGGCGCCCCGTGTGGCCCAGAGCACCCCAGGAAGCTCTCCGGGCCTCAGCTTCCTCCTCTGCATAACAAGAGGGTGGAGGATGTGTCCCTATGGTCCTTGAAGAACAAGCATGAAGTGAGCACAGAACTATGCTGAGACACCCAGGAGAGTCCCAGCAGCAGTGAGGCTGTCCTGTAGACACGGGCGCCGGTCTCGGGCTGATCGCTGCCCAGTGTCCGGAAAAGATCTCGTGGTCTGCACTTGGAGGCACAGCTTGCCACTTAACAGGAGGGGATGGTATTTACTTCTCTGGGCCTTGGGTTTCCTCCGTCCGTGTACGATGGCAGGGCAGCTGAGAGGACACCACACGGCCTGTTTTTATAAAAACAACCACTACAAGCACAACAGTTCCTCGGGCTCTACTTCTGGCCTGGGGGATGGGTGGGTGGAAAGCCAGCAGCAGCCAAGGACAACAGCGGGCTGATATGGGCCCAAGACTTGACAGACGATACAGTATTCCCAAATACCCAATGTGATCACCGCTTCTCAAGATCTTGCTCAAGAGTAGGTGCTTCCGGTGAACCGGATCCAAAGAGGGCAAGTTTCAAGGACGGAGGGGCAGGCCGGCTCGGCTCCCGTGGAGCTGACCTCTGGCTCCACAGACTGAGCATTGTGGCCGCTGAATAATAATGATGGCATCAGTAACAACCAGCATTTACGAAGGACTCACCTCGTGCCGGGATTGGTCAGTGCTTTATTTGAATTAACTCATTTAAACTTCAGGCAAGTCTGGGAGGGAGGTTCTATTACTATCCCCTGGCTTGCAGATGAGGGAACCGAGGCACAGGGAGATCAAGTAACACACCCAAGGCGAGGGAGCTAGCAAGTGGCAGAGTGGGGACTTGACCCCAGGCAGCCTGGCACCAGCATTGACTCTCCTTAACCACCACTGGGTTGCACTGCCTCCCAGAAGCGTCCAGAATACGTGAGACCTGCCATCCCTGTCTCAGCTGCGAGGCTTCCTGCCGCTCCTTCCCTCCCTGCACACGTTGACGGGAACACAACAGACGGGGTAGCGGGATGGGGAGGAGACGCGTTAGGAACACGAGAGCAGCACCCCACTGTTGACCCCCGCAATGGTCCCCTGATGCAGCGATGCTGTCTCCACTTGACCGTTCTACAGGTGGCTTTGCAAGGCTGAATTAGGCCAGTGACACACCGTTCACACGACATCCATCATTTGGATGCCCACATCTGTCCACCCAAAGACACGATGGAAGGATGCTCCCTAGAGTTAACCACGGCCACCTCTGGGTAGTTTCATCCTTATACTTTCCTTTATATTTTTTAAATGTTTTTAAAAAATCTATTTATTTATTTTGGAGAGAGAGCCCAGGAGGGGCAGAGAGAGAGGGAGAGAGAATCCCAAGCGGGCTCTGCACTGTCAGTACAGAGCCCAACATGAGGCTCGATCTCATGAACTGTGAGATCATGACTTGTGCCGAAATCAAGAATCAGACACACACAAAAAAGTCAGACGCTCAATGACTGAGCCACCCAGGTGCCTCCTTTCCTACCAAACCAAGGGTCAGTCACCCCCCAAGGCTGCCCTCCTTTGGGCATTCAGCCTAAGCAGAATAATTTGAGGCACTCTGAATATTAGGCCATCAGCCCACCTCCTATGCCCTAAATCCCACCATTGACACTTAATAATTAATAATAAATAAAATAATACATGATAATTGGTGAAGATATTACCAATGGCTTTTTTTTCCTTACCTCTAACAGATCTTCCTCATTTGTGATGGAGTTTATTTTATATATATATATATATATATATATACACACACACATATATATAATATAATTATAAATCAATATATATAAATCAATATATAATAATCAATCAATCAATATATATAAATCAATCAATATATATAAATCAATATATAATTATACATATTATATATTTATATTTACATATAATATATATATATATAATAAACGCCTGATAAACTCATCATGAGGTAAAAAATATCCCAAGTCGAGGAGCACCTGGGTGGCTCAGTTGGTTAACCAGCCGACTCTTGGTTTTGGCTCAGGTCATGTTCTCGCAGTTTGTGGGTTCGAGCCCCACATGGGGCTCTGTGCTGGCGTTGCAGAGCATGCTTGGGATTTTCACTCTCTCCCTCTCTCTGCTCCTCTCCTGTTTGCGCTCTCTCTCAAAATAAATAAACATTTTAAAAACGTTTTAAAAAGAGTCGTACTTTTATATACATATATATATATATATATATATATATATACATACATATACACATATATATGTGTATATATATACATATAATAAGTTGAAAATGCGTTCAATATACCTAACCTATCGGACATCAGAGCTCAGCCTAGCCTGCCTTACACTTGCTCAGAACACTTAGATTAGCCCATATACTTGGGAAGAATCCTCTAACACAAAGCCTATATTACAAGAAAGTGCTGAGTATCTCATGTAATTTGTTGAATCCTGTCCTGAAAGTGAAAGGTCTAGAATGGATGTCCGAGTATGGGATGGTTGTAAATGCACTGGTGGTTTACCCTCATGACGGCGTGGCTGCCTGGGAGCTGCGGGCCCTGCCCCTGCCCGGTGTCACCAGAAAGGATCGCACCACACATCGCTAGCCCGGGGAAAGATCCAAATTCATAATTCGAAGTACAGTTTCTATTGACCGTGTACCCCTCTCATGCCATTATAAAGTCGAAAAACCCTAAGTCCAACCATGGTAAGTCGGGGACCATCTATATACTAATAATTTGACAATGATCATATATATTTCTTCACGGCACGAAAAATAATTTTCAAAATTATAAACTTCACAGAAGTCCAAGCTTTGATTCTTACCCCCAAGGCACAAAGGTTTTCTTTCTTTACACCTCCCGTGTAAAGGCTCTATGCCAAACACTTTTACACACATCATCTATGGCCTTCACAATATCCCTGCAAGAAAGAGACCATCGTCTTAGTTCTGAAGATGAGGCTGAGAAGCTGCAAGGCTAAGGGACCTGCCCAAGTTTATGAGCTGAGAAGTCACCTGCCTCCCACAGCAGGGCTCTCCCCGAGGTGGCTCCCTCCCCTCCTGTCCTCCACATCACATCACCCCACATCACATCACCACCTTGTGTCTCTCACTGTCCTCTCCCGGACTGATCTCCCAGTGTGGCCCTGACCAACCCCCACGGGAGAAACTGGTTAGTGTTCTTTGCACTACGACCCTGTAAAATGCTTGGGTCCAGCCGGCCACATGCACACTGTAATTAGAGGCACATTTCCATGGCTCGGGGGTGCCCACACCAGACCTAGGGCTAGAATCACGCTCCCATGTGCCTGCCAGGAATACCCACCGTGTAATTTCTGCCCTATTGACAAAAGGCGTTCTTTGTCCTTCCCAAACCACTCAGAAAAATCCCTCCAGAGGGCAGAGCCCAAGCCCCAGTGTTCAAGACCAGCCTCCTACAAGTGGGAGGGATGGACCCATTCAAAGGGCTGGGCTCAGAACCTGGAACACAGTATGTGGGAGCAGAACCACAACCCAGACCCTTCCTCACCTGGAAGCCAGAGAAAAGAGAGGTCAAGGCCACGTACTCTTTAGGGCCAGATGGGGGGCCCGGTTCTCCTGACTCGCAGGATAGGCCCTCTCCCCACCCCACTCTGGGGGAAGAACAGGCCCTCTTTCCCTTCTTTTCAGTCTTTAAAAAGGTCCCTCAGCAAACAGAACCCCCTCCCCCACCTCTATGGATTGAGCCCCTTTTCTGTGCAGAGCTGTGTGTGGAGTGCCATTGGGAGTTCAGGGGTATCTCACATTTGGGGAACAAACTCTTCCATCAGTCTGACCTTCCCCTGCCCACTGGTATTCACACGGGCCTGTGGAGGGGGCAGGACAGACAGGGCGATGCCAGTTTTCAGAGGACCGGGTGGAGCTCCCCAAACTGCCACAGCTGGGCAGTGGCCCCAGAGCTGGAACCTGAAGTCAGTTGACTTAGACCCTAAGTCCAGTGCCCTTTCTGCTGTGCCCACCTGCCTAGAAGGACTTTGCAGTCAAGACTTACCATCCTAGGGGCACGCCTGGGTGGCTCAGTCAAGCGTTTGACTCTTGATTTCAGCTCAGGTCATGATCTCATGGTTTGTGAGTTCGAGCCCGAAGCTAGGCTCTGTGCTGACAGTGTGGAGGCTGCTCGGGATTCTCTCTCTCCCTCTCTCTCTCTGTCCCTCCCCTGCTCACACGTTCTCTCTAAATAAATAAATAAATAAATAAATAAATAAACAAACTAAAAAATAAAAATAAAAAAAAAAAAGACTTACGGTCCCAGGAAGAGGTAGAACAGAGGAGAGACAGCCAAGGACAAGGGCTCTAAAGCCAGTGGCCTGGACTGGGGCTCCCACTGCCAGCTATTGGTTCCCTTGGGGAATTCACTTCATGTCTCAAAGTCTCAGGCTCCTTTTCTGTAAAATGGGATAATGGGCTTATTCTGTAGTTTTTAGGATTGTACCTAGCACACAGAAAATGTTCACTCTCTTAGTTCCTATCAGCAAGCTATGGGAGGGGGAGAAGGCTTCCTGGGTAGGAATCAGGGAGGCTCCCTAGAGGAGGCAGAAGGTTTGATGGGTGGGGCAGAGCCAGACCCACAGAGGGCAAGCAGGGGACGGTCACAAATGGTGGTCACAGAGAAAGGCACCAGAATGAGAGTCAGAAGATTTGAGCTCTTGACCCGGCTGTGTCACCAAGTTGCCACGTGTTCTTGGGCAAGAAAATTCCCCGCAAAAAAACAGGGTCAGCTCGGATGATCGCCCGGCCTGATCCTTTGACTCACTTCCTCAGCAAAGTTTTGGGTGCTGGACTAAGTCAGGCGATTCAGGCAAAAGGGGAGGCTGGCCAGGGAGGGCAGAGCAGACCGGGATGCGGGGTCAAGGGTATCCTGGAGGACAGGGGGAGGACAGGGGGAGGACAGGCCAAGGGATACAGTTTGCTAGAATTCAGCTTTGCCGTCCCAGCACAGAGAGCTTCGTCAGAGCAGTAGAGGTTCATGGGGCGCCTTGGTGACTCAGTTGGTTGAGCGTCCCTCTCTTGATATCGGGTCAGGCCATGATCCTGGGGTCGTGGGATCGAGCCCCGCGTGGGTCTCCAGACTGAGCATGGAGCCTGCTTGGGTTTTCTCTCTCTCTCCCTCTTGGCTGCTCGCACACACTCTCTATAAATGAATGAATGAATGAATGAATGAATGAGTGAATACATAAATGTATAGGCTCAGTCCTTTGGCTGTAAGGAAACCCCAGTAAAAAATGTTCATGGTGGCTTGGTAGCTGTGGAGGACAGCCAGTGTTGGGTGTGGCGGGTTTTTTGTTTGTTTCGCTTCTCTACATGCTACCATTGTGACGACGACTTGGCTGTATATTGCTGTGTGGCAAAAAATAATACTACTGAGTTTTCAAAGGTCTAAAATCAATGGAAGTACTCACTAGCTTTGAGTCTTACTCCAGGGCACAAAGTTCTTCTCTCTCACCGTGAATGGCCCCACTGCGACATGGCCAGGTCTCTCCTGGGCCAGTGCAGACGTCACGTCCTCAGTGAGGCCCCCCTGATGACCCACGGAGCTGAGAGCTCACAGAGAAAGGAGACAGGGGGCCGTGCCACCAGCAGCCGCGGAGCAAGCCTGAGCCAGGGTGCGCCCCCTGAACACGGTAGGGAGTTCAGCCAGAGAGCTCCAAAGGCAGGGGCCGCCCCGCTCCTCCCTGTGCCTCGTCCAAAGGCAGCCACGTTCCCCACCCCCGACTCCTGTTCAGTCTTTTCTGTCTTCAGTGATAGTAACTAGCTTTACCTGCGCATGTGGTCTTCCCGGAAGCAGGCAGGAACCATTTCCTTTGGCCCCTCCAACTCTTTTCCAGGTGTCCAGGCCCCCTAACACTTGCAGCGCCCCAGGCCCCCTCACCCTATGTCTAAATATTTAAGTTATAAGTCAAATCAATAATCAGTTAAATGTCCCACCCACCAGGCTTGACACGTTAGCAAAGCTACCTTCAGAATCCCTGGGAAGGACAGGCTCACGTTCAGATTTTTTTTTTTTTTTAAGTTTACTTATTTATTTTGAGAGAGTGCATGGAAGGGGCAGAGAGAGGGAGAGAGAGAGAGAGAGAGAGAGAGAGAGAGAGAGAGAGAGAATCACAAGCAGGTTCCACACTGTCAGCACAGAGCCTGATACGGGGCTTGAACTCATGAACCGTGAGATCATGACCTGAGCCGAAATCAAGAGTCAGCCACTTAACCAACTGAGCCACCCAGGCGCCCCACACACTTAGATTTCTCCATACCTCAGAGTCCCTCCCTGGAACTGGGGGCCCCCACCCCAGCCTTCCCCACAGTCGAGAAGAAAGGGGGTGTGTAGGCTCCAGGTGGACACTTCCTTCTGGCCTTTTGGGCTACTCACTCAAGAGGGACTTGTCCAGAGCAAGTGCCAGATCCAAGGAAATACCGTAGTTGGATTCAGCCATTATCTCCAGAAGGGGGAATCAACGCTCAGAGAGTCCAAGGTGGTTGTCCAAGGCCTCACAGCCAGGAGGGAGTGGGTCACATTCAGACTCGGCGCTGACCAACTCTGAGCCTGGGAGGGGACGACGGGCTTCTGCAGCAGTGATGGGGATACCACCTGGGTAGAGTGGGGCTATGTCCCCAGTCTACAGAAAAAGCAGAGAAAGTTCAGGTGCCAAGATTGGGGTCAAGGAGTTTCTTCCAGGCTCACGGAGACATGAGACCAGAAAAAATAACTGCAATATCAGACAGAGGAAGATAAGAGCTGTGGTCAGCAAGCAAAGGGGTCCGGGAAGTGGCCCTGAGGAGGTTACATTTGGGGCCTGGATGGGGGCAAGGCTTGGAAGGTGAAGGAGGAGGAGGAGTGGGGAGAAACCTCAGGCAGAGCTTATAGGACAAACCAAGGCTGGGAAGAAGCAGGGTGCTGCCGGAGAGCAGCTAAGTCCTTTTCTGTGGGTTGGTGGTCGGAGTCCGGGCTGTGAGCCGAGGAGTAGAGGAAGCCAGGGCTGAGACAGGGGCTTGGGGAGGCCTGGGGGGCTGGCCACAGCGAGCGACCTCCTGCTGTAGGCTGCGAAATGCCGGGGAGGGACAAGCCAGGGGGGCACCCCGTGGGAGTAACTGGGAACAGCTTCAGGAAGGTGATGTCACCCAGGGACAGGCGATAGAGGCCAGGAGTGCTGCCTGGTAGAGAAGGTCCTGGCTGGGCCCGTCCTGAGAGGTGCTCTGGGCTGGGGTTTGCCGAAGCCTCTCTAGGAACATATTCCTGCCTTCTCTACCAGAACAGATGCTCCCGGACCCAGACCACTGGGAGCTCCCTGAAGAGAGGACCCCCGTGCCCCCACCTTCCCTGTCCTCAGCACCTGGCTCTGTCTGTCCATCCTTGCTCTTGTCCACCCATTCCACAGACATTTACTGAGCTCCTGGCTGTTGCCCAAGCATGAGCTGGATGCTGGGAATAGAAGGCAAGAGACCTGGGCCTGCCCTCAAGGAACACCCAGCCCCGTGGTGGAGACAGACATTTTCCTTTCGGTCAGAGCCCTCCTCGATGCCTGGTGACATAAGCGTATGTGTCAGAGCCACAGGGGAGCAACCAATGCCTGGGAGGGAGACAAGGGGGGAAAGGAGGGGCCCCAGGGGAGGGGACGGCAGGGGCAAAGGCGAGGGCTCTGAAGGGGCACCCTGAGGTCAGAGAGCAGGGCTGG
Source organism: Panthera tigris (assembly GCF_018350195.1). Classification (NCBI taxonomy): domain Eukaryota; kingdom Metazoa; phylum Chordata; class Mammalia; order Carnivora; family Felidae; genus Panthera; species Panthera tigris. Next base: position 38,607,233 of record NC_056665.1, read on the forward strand.
GAGCGGGGTGGACAGGGGCATCTCAAAGCCATGCTAAAACATTTAGACCATCTCTCCAGGCACTGGGGAGCCATTAAAGGGTTATAAGCAGGATTGTAAAGGGGTCAGATTTGCATTTTGGAGCTGGAACTTGGGGAGTTCTGGAGAGAAGTAGACTGTGTGTCTAAGTGAGAGAGACTCTGTATGTAGGGATGGTGGACATGGGCAAGGCTGAGGCACAGGAGGCCTATTGGGGAACCAGAGTCAAGGTCCTGATAGGAGGAAAAGAGGCCTGAGCCCCACAGGGGTGGGGTGAGCGGGCCCAGGCTAGGGAGATACTGAGGAAGCCAGTGCCCTAGAACTCGGTAACTGGCAGTCCCTGGGGAGTTAAGGAGCCAGCAGGACACCCAGATTCCAGCCTGAGGCCCGGTAGATGGTACACCCTCCAGTCCCCACAAGCTGGAGCAGGTTGGGGGAGCGGTGGTGAGTCAGGTGTGTGACCCCCTGCAGTACTGGGGCCCAGCCCCAGCCCTCGCCCCTGCCCCGTCTCTATCCCCCACCTCCTACCTCCAGCCCCCATCAGTCTGTCCAAACTGTCCCGCAGCCACAGGGGCTTTGAAGCTCCCTCCTCCCTCTCTCCTTCCTTCCCTCTCCCAGCTCTGCTCCTCACCCCCAGAGATGCAGGTTTGGCCCAGGCAGGCTAGATGGCCATAGTCCGGTCTCCCTGAGCAAGAAGCCAGGGGGCAGTCAGGGGACACCAGGTGTGTTGTGTCTGGGGACCAGACTCGGGGGGGTCGACAGGCCTTGTGTGACAAAGGCAGTGGTTGGAGGCAACGCCCCCATCACCCCCGGCTAGGACCCCTGGGATACAGAGAACAGAGGTGGACCTGGGAGGAACTCCTCGCCCCTTTATCCCTGAGCACACAGGCACACACAGTGCCTGGCCCACCCTCACGCCCACCCTGAAAGCAGGGCTGAAATCTCTGACCCATCGCTGAGATGAGAACACTGAGGCCCAGAGAGGCCAGATGACCCTTTTCTGATCATGCTCCCCTCTGACATCACTGTCTCCACCTCTCAGGGAGAAGCAGCTGAGGGGCTCCCGGAAGAAAGGAGGAAGGTGTCTCAGAGACACCTCTGCTGGCCCCCCTGCCCTGGGGTCTAGGACAACCTCCACCCCAGTCGGGCTCGGTGTCTGCCTCCCCGTGGGCTGCGAGGACTGAACGAGAGCAAGTATGTCACCAAGTACAGCACCCAACAGGCCTGTTTCCAGAGAGAGGGAATTGATTCACATGCCGAAGGATCACCTATTTTATAAGGAGGATACGTTTGGAGATCATTTGTAGAATTTTCAAATAATATCCCGGGGCCATTCTTTAAACCCCCACGAGCCAATCTGCCGCAGACCAACTCCCAGGTTCCAGGCCTGGCTCATACACACTCACCAGACACCCCTTCCCCGGACTGACCCCTGGGACAACAGCCCCACTGGTTCCCCACCCTGGGCCAGTGCTGTCCCTGGCAAAAGGCTGGGGGCTGCTTTCCCAGCAGGGAGCCCAGCTCAGCTGGGTGGGACACACAGTGGCGACAGCTGATAAGCCGGCCTGTTTAGTTCTGTCTGCTTCAGGCCTGGGGGGAGGCCCCGGAGGCAGACAGTATGGCTGCGGCCTCTTCCCCTTCCTGGGCCAGCTTGGTCCCCCAAGGCTGAGAAGGCCCTTGCCAGGGGGGTCTTGCAGCTACTGCCTCCAGGCCCCTGGCTGGAATGAGCTGGGCGTAGGTGAGCAGCCGCACGTTTGCACGGTTGTTGGTTTCAATTATTTTATCTTTGGTGTAGGTATTATATTCTCTCAGTTCAAAAGCTCCATAGGGTTTCTATCCTTATCTACAGCATCTGCTCCCCCAGGACTGTCCCCAGAGGCAGCCACTATTGTAAGATGGGCGGGCTTACAAACTGCCCTGGGCTCCCTTCCCCCAGCACCCGGGTGCGGGGGTGCAGGGGTTTCCTGGGTGCATGTGCCTGCGTTTCTGGGCACACCTTCGTCTGCATGTGCCACATTCCCACCAGGACCCCCAGCTGTGCCCACAGGCCATTCCCTTCGCCCCCCCCCCCCCCACACACACACACCCTCCTTTCCTTGTTTGAGCATTCTTCTTCATTCTCCAGGCCTCAGTTTAAGCGCCCTCCCTCTGGAAACCCTCCCTGATCTCCAGGCTTCAGCCCTCCCCTGCCCAGTGTCCAAACTTCTTTACCAGGACTATCTGGGATGACCTGTGTCATGATCTGTGCACCCACTAGACTGTCCGGTGACCAACCGGTCCCAGTTTGCCACAGATGTTCCCAGTTTGGGCACTGATAAGCCCAGGTCCCGGGAAAGCCCTCACCCCAGGCAAATCAGAACAGCTGGTCACCCTAGCAGACACTGAGGGCCTGGAGGGTTCTGCCCCATCCATCCCAGTCTCCCAGCCCAGTGCCTGGCCCTCAGTGGCTCCCTAAGTACTTGCTGAATCATGAAAATAAAAGCACCACTTACGTAGTTATCGCTCTGTGCCAGGCGGTATTCTGGGCCTCCCACACGCAGAAACTCCTCTGAGTTTCACAGCAACCCACTGAAAGCCCCAGGATGTTAAGACACTTGCCCAAGGTCACACAGAGAAGGTGGGTGGAGCCAGGATTCAAGGGTCTTTATCCAGGACATTCTGGGTGCACGGCTGTTCCTGGGTCTCCAGAGGCAGAGCGGGGCAGGAAGAAGCCCCCGGGCCCCCACAGCCCTGCAGGACAGCCAGGGACACAGGGCTGGCGGGGGCCCGAGGAGAGACCCGCTTTAGCAACCCAGCACTGCTGGAGTGGGAGCCCTTTTGGGAACAGGGCCCCGGGGCCCCAGAGTTTTGCCGCAAAGTTGAGAATTCTCTCTCCTGTTGGCAGAGCGGGCTTGGAAAGGGAAATGCGAGGAGAGATGATCCTGGTCCCATTACACAGGGGCGCTTACAGAAGATTAATGACCTAGCTTCTGTAGGCCTAAGCACTCTACGTAGCTGTCCCTTCAACAGAGGAGAGCCCCCTCCCACCCCCACCCAGCTTTGGCTTTAAAAATTAAAAAAAGCCTTTCCTAAACACACAGCTTCCCTCCAACATGCCATCTTGGGACCTCAGCCCTGGCTCAGCCCCTCCTCACTCTAGCTGTGTGTCCTGAGGCTCTCTGAGCCTCTTTCCTCGTCTGTGAGTGGACATAATAGTACCCACCTCAAAGTCTATTTGTGAATTCAGTGAATTAACAGAAGAGTCGCGATGCAGAGCAATCGTTAGGCAAGGGTTGGCTGATGTTGTTCCATCTTCCTACAGTGCCCTTCCCCACAAATCTGACACCCATCAAGGCTTTCCTGCCCCTGGGACTCACACCTGTCTGAGATCAGGGGACACTCTGCACCTTGGAAGCTATCGCCTCCATCTATCATTTGTAAAAGGATGACAAGTAACACTATCAAAACGTAACCTGATCAGTTACAATAAAAAGGCCATTGGGAGACCGGAGTGGTTTCTGACCGGAGGTTTGTTGGGGACGGGGCTGACCAGGGCCGGGGGCAGTGTGTGGCGATTAGGGGCAGAAGCTCCAAGCCTGATGGTCTGGGTTTGGACCCCAGCTCCTTTATTAGCTAACTGTGTGACCCAGGGCTCGGAGCCTCCTGTTCCTTATCTGGAAAATGGGGGAACAGTCACTGTCCTCAGAGTGCTGCTGGGAAGAGACATTTAGAGAATCCACCTGAGACACTTCCCTAGGACTTTGCAGCAGGTGTAATCTCAGCCCTCGACCTAGCTGCTAAGCATCAGTTTCCTCATCTGTAGACCTATAGATAAGGAAGTGGAGGCAGAAAACCTAAATTTAGAGCAACGTCCTTAGCCTGGAGCCTGGACAATGGTGGGCAAGAGACATGTCACTTCCCTATGTCCCTTCCTCTCTTCCCTGAGGAGAGGGACGAAGGTCAGGAGGACTGGGCCTTGCGTCACTCCTAGGTTACTTCAGGCAGGTCACCCAGTGCAGCTAGGCTAGAAGGGGAAAGGGAGGAGAGAGGGAAAGAAAGAAGGAAGGAAGAAGAAAGAGAGAAAGAAGGATGGGAGGGGGGACCGGGGAGGGAGACGGGAAGAAAAGGAGGAAGCGAAAGAAGAAACAGAGAAAGTAACATCACCACCGCCAGCCAGCCAACGTGGGACTGTTGCAGGCTGAGCAGACCAAGAGAGAGAATGGCGGAGGGCTGGGTGGGCACCCAAAGTCATGCGCTAAGAGCCGGCACAAACAGTAGCTTCCCCAGGTGGGAATCCAATTCTCTGGATCTTCTTAGCCTTCTCAGGGATAACAGTTCAAAATTTACTTGATAGACATCAGCCACACTAAAATATAGGGGAGAAAGTTGAACAAAATTGGAAGCCTCACACTTCCTGATCTTAAAACATATTACAAAGCTATGATACTCAAACAATATGGCACTGGCATAAAAAACAGACATACAGACCAATGGAGCCAAATAGAGAGCCCAGAAACAAACCCTCCTGTATATGGTCAAATGATCTCCAACAAGAATGCCAAGGCTATATAATGGGGAAAAGCTAACCTCTTCAACAAATGGTCCTGGGAAAGCTGGACATCCACGTGCAAAAAAAAAAAAAAAAAAAAAAAAAAAAAAAACTAAGTTAGATCCTTATCTTACTCTATATATAAAAATCAACTCAGGGCGCCTGGGTGGCTCAGTCTGTTGAGCTTCCAACTTCGGCTCAGGTCATGATCTCACAGTCATGGGTCTGAGGCATCTGTTGGGCTCTGTGCTGACAGCTCAGAGCCTGGAGCCTGCTTCGGATTCTGTGTCTCCCTCTCTCTCTGCTCCCACCCCCAGCTTATGCTCGCTCACTCACTCTCTCTCTCTCAAAAATTAATTTTTACTTTTTTTTTTTTTTTTACATTTATTTATTTTTGAGAGACAGAGACAGAGTGAGCAGGGGAGGGGCAGAGAGAGAGAGAGAGAGAGAGAGAGACAGAATCAGAAGCAGGCTCCAGGCTCTGAGCTGTCAGCACAGAGCCCGACCCGGGGCTCGAACCCACAACCTGTGAGATCATGACCTGAGCCGAAGTCGGACGCCCAACCACCTGAGCCACCCAGGTGCCCCACCTCAAAAATTAATTAAAAAAAATTTTTTTTAAATCAACTCAAAGTGGATCAAAGACCTAAGTGTAAGACCTGAAACTACAAAATTGCCAGGAGAAAACATGGGGCAGGAGCTTTATAACACTGGAGTTGGCAGTGTTTCTTAGGGCACAAAAGCACAGGCCACAAAACAAAAACAGACCCATGGGAATACACCAAACTAGAGTGGAAACAATCGACACAGCAAAAAGGCCACCTATCGAAGGCAAGAAAATATTTGCAAATCATATACATGATAAGAGGTTAATATCCAGAATATATAAATAACTCCTGTAACTCCATAGCAAAACAAACAAACAAACAAAAAACAACCCAAATAACCCAATTTAAAAATGGGCAAAGGAGGGGCACCTGGGTGGCTCAGGTCATGATCTCACGGTCCGTGAGTTCGAGCCCCGCGTCAGGCTCTGTGCTGACAGCTCAGAGCCTGGAGCCTGCTTCAGATTCTGTGTCTCCCTCTCTCTCTGCCCCTCCCCTGCTTGTGCTCTGTCTCTGTCTCTCTCAAAAATGAATAAACATAAAAATTCAAAAATAAATACATAAATAAATAAAAATAAAAATGGGCAAAGCATTTGAATAGACATTTCTCCAAAAAAAAAAAAAAAAAGACATACAAATGGCCAGCAAGCACATGAAAAGATGCTCAACATCATTCATCATCAGAGAAACGCAAAGCAAGTATCACTTCACACTCATTAGGATGGTCACTATCCTACACACACACACACACACACACACACACACACCAAAATAACCCCAGCAAATAACAAGAGCTGGCAAGGATGTGGAGAAGTTGGAACTTTGTTGGCAGAACTATAAAATGATACACCACTTGGAAAACAATACGGCAATTCCTCAAAAATGTAAAAATTGATTTACTATAATGTTCCAGCAACTCTTGGTATATATCTTAGTCCATTTGGGCTGCTGTAACAAAATACCATAGATTACGTGTCTTATAAACAACAGAGATTTATTCCTCACAATTCTGGAGTCTGGGGTTCAAGATTAGGGTGCCAGTCTGTTGGTCGGAACGCAACTGGTGCAGTTGCTCTGGAAAACAGGGTGGAGGTTCCTCAAAAAGTTAAAAATGGATCTACCCTATGACCCAGCAACAGCACTGCTAGGAATTTGCCCAAGGGATACAGGAGTACTGATGCATAGGGGCACTTGTACCCCAATGTTTATAGCCGCACTCTCAACAATAGCCAAATTGTGGAAAGAGCCTACATGTCCATCAAATGACAAATGGATAAAGAAATTGTGGTTTATATACACAACGGAATACTATGTGGCAATGAGAAAGAATGCAATCTGGCCATTTGCAGCAACATGGATGGAACTGGAGGGTATGATGCTACGTGAAATAAGTCAGGCAGAGAAAGACACATATCATATGTTTTCACTCCTATGCGGAACTTGAGAAACGTAACAGAAGACCATGGGGGAGGGGAAGAGGGAAAAAACAGTTACAAACAGAGAGGAGGGAAGCAAACCTAAGAGACTCTGAAATACAGAGAACAGACTGAGGGATGGATGATGGGGGGAGAAGGGAAAATGGGTGATGGGCATCGAGGAGGGCACTTGTTGGGATGAGCACTGGGTGTTGTACGTAAGCAGTGAATCCCTGGAATCCACCTCCAAAACCAAGAGCACACTGTATATGCTGTATGTGAGCCAAGTTGACAATAAATTATAAATAAATAAATAAATAAATAAGGGGGGAGAAAAAATCAGGGTGCCAGCACGGTCAGGTTCTGTTGAGGCCCCTCTTCTGGGTTACACACTGCCAACTTCTCATATGGTCACACAGCAAAGAGTGGAGAGTTAGCTAGGGTTCTGCCCTCTTCTTATAAGGACAGGAATCCCAATCCACTGTCATGGCCTAATCACCACCCGAAGGCCCCATCTCCAAATACCATCACGTTAGGATTAGGGTTTCAACATATGAATTTGGGAGAGCACAAACCTTCAGCCCGTAGCAGTATATATCCAAAAGAATTGAAAATAGTATCTCAAAGAAACATTTGCATATTCATGTTCTTTTTTAATTTAAAGATTTTCTTAAATTTATGATGAGAGAGAGAGAGAGAGAGCAAGTGGGGGCGTGGCAGAGAGAGAGAGGGAGAAAGAGAATCGCAAGCAGGCTCGATGCTGTGAGCGCAAAGGCCGATCTGGGGCTTGAACTCACAGACTGTGAGAACATGACCTGAGCGGAAGTCAAGAGTCAGACGCTTAACCGACTGGGCTACCCAGGTGCCCCGCGTATTGATGTTTACCGCAGCATTATTCACAGTAGCCAAAAAATGGAAGCAGCCTAGGTGTCTATAGAAGGACAAAACAAAATGCAGTCTGTACATACAACAGAATGTTATTCAGCCTCAGAAAACAGAAGGCAATCTTGTCATACATTACACCATGGATAAACCCTTAGGACATTATGCAAAGTGAAATAAGTCCCTAGCAAAAAGACAAATCCTGCATGATTCTACCTTTTTAAAAATTTTAATTTTCTTATTTATTTATTTTGAGAGAGAGAGAGAGAGAGAGAGAATAAGTGGGGGAGGTATAGAGAGAGAGGGAGACACAGAATCCGAAGCAGCCTCCAGCCTCTAAGCTGTCAGCACAGAGCCCAATGCGGGGCTCAAACTCAGGCCGCGAGATCATGACCTGAGCCGAAGTCAGACACTCAACCGACTGAGCCACCCAGGTGCCCCCCAATTTCTGGTTCTTGTTCACATTTCCTACTTGCCATCACAATACACAAATACCACTCTATACTTTAGGGGGGGAAACACACTATTGTTTCATTACTGCAAAAGTAACAACACTCATGGCATAGATGTGCAAAACTAAAAAAACCCTTCTGTACACCCCACTGCTCAGAAGTGATCTTCAACAGTCAGCCATGTCACTTTCCAGCCCTTCTGCTACATAGTTACAAACACAGGCTGGTCCTTTTCACAAAAACTGAACCACAGGGTACACGCTGCCTTGCCACCTCTTTAGTTGTGTGTGATCAACTGTGTTTAACTGCAAATTTTCCAAACTACGATAGCACATGCTGCTGCCACAAGCCTAAAGTCTCAGACAGAGACCAAGGAAATGCCACATCTTTACAGAACAATCCAGAATAGGCTAGCAGGAATCTTTCCTCAGACTCATATACAGGAGAGGAAGGGTTCATATCCCTCATATGCAGGATTCCTACAAATGAAATGGAAATGGCAAACCATAGAAAAACGGGCAAACAGACCGGTAGTTACCAGAGGCAGGTGGGGGAGAAGAGTGATGGGGTCAAAAGGCACAAACTTCCAGCTATAAGATAAGTCCTGGGGATCCAATGTACAGCATGGTGACTCTATGCTGTGACTCTAAGCATGGTGACTCTAAGCAACACTGTATTGTATACTTCAAAGTTGCTATGAGAGTAGATCTTAAAAGTTCTGGCAAGAAAAAAAAATTGTAACTATGTGAAGTGACAGCTGTTCAACTGTCTGTTAACTTATTGTGGTTAAAGTTATAGTGGTGATCATATATACGTGTGTGTGTGTGTGTGTATACATATATGTATACACACACACACACACACACACACACACACACACCAATTCACTATGTTGTACACCTGAAACATACAATATGTCAATTATATCTCAACAAAACTGGGGAAAAAAAAGAAAAATGGGCAAAACCACTTACTGCTTTCTTTCACATTTTTCCTTAGGCTCAAACATAACCAAATATTTACCCTGGTCAAGGCTTGGAAGCTTGTTCCTGTCTCACACATGCACACACACACACTTTTTTTTTTTAAGTTTATTTATTTTTGAGAGAGACAGAGCACAAGCAGCGGAGGGGCAGAGAGAGAGGCAGACACAGAATCCTAAACAGGCTTCAAGCTGTGAGCTGTCAGATAGAGCCCAACACGGGGCTCGAACTCGCAAACTGTGAGATCATGACCTGAGCTGAAGTTGGACGCTTCACCGACTGAGCCACCCAGGCGCCCCCCACACACACTTTTTTTTAAAACACAAAATGGGATCATACTTTACATACTACTGCACAATTGCCCTTTCTTGCCTAACAGTATCACAGACAACCCCGCAAGTCACTGCCTATGGATTCAACAAACTTATTCCTTTTTTAATAATTCCAGTCTATTTCACATGGTGTTCTATTAGCTTCAGGTGTACAATATTGTGATTCACCAGTTCTCTACATGACTCACTGCTCATCATGTTAAGTGTCCTCTTAATCCCCTTCACCTTTTTCACCCATCCCTCCACCTGCCTCCTCTCTGGTAACCATCAGTGTGTTCTCTAGAGTTAAGAGTCTGTTTTGGGGCTTGTCTCTTTTTTCCTTTGTTCATTTGTTTTGTTTCTTAGATTCCACATGGGTGAAATCACATGGTAATTGTCTTCCTCTGATTAATTTCACTTAGCATCACACTCTCTAGATCTTTCCATGTTGTTGCAAATGGCTAGATTACATTTTTTATGGCTGTGTACTAGTCCACTGTGTGTGTGTGTGTGTGTGTGTGTGTGTGTGTACCGCATCTTCTTTATCCATTCATCTATCAGTGGACACGGGTTGTCGCCATATTTAAGCTATTGTAAATAATGCTGCCATAAACATAGGGGTGCATTTATCTTTTTGGATTAGAGTTTTTGTATTCTTTTTTTTACAAAAACTTTACAAATATTTATTTATTTTTTTACAAAATATGTTTTACAAAAATATTTACAAATATTTATTTATTTTGAGTGAGAGAGAGAGAGAGAGAGCATGAGCGGGGGAAAGAGAGAGGGAGGGAGAGAGAGAGAGAAGGAAAGAGAGGGAATCCCAAGCAGGCTCCGCACTGTCAGCACAGAGCCCGATGTGGGGTTCAAACCCACGAACAGTGAGATCATGACCTACACCGATATCAAGAATCAGATGCTTGGGGTGCCCAGGTGGCTCAGTCAGTTAAGCGTCCAACTTTGGCTCCAACTCATGATCTCACGGCTCATGAGTTGGAGCCCTGCATCGGGCTCTGTACTGACAGCTCAGAGCTCGGATCCTGCTTCAGATTCCATGTCTCCCCCTCTCTCTCTGCCCCTCCTCTCTCTCTCTTTCTCTCTCTCAAAAATAAATAAACATTTAAAAAAGAGAGAGACAGAGATGCTTAACCAATTGAGGTGCCCCAGGGTTTTTGTGTTTTGGGGGTAAATACCCAGTAGCGGAATTACTGGATCATATGGTAATTCTATTTTTAATTGTTTGAAGAACCTCCATACTGTCTCCCACAGTGGCTGCACCAGTTTGCATTCCCATCAACCGTGCACGAGAGCGCCTTTTCCTCCACATCCTCGCCAACACTTGTTTCTTCAACGAGCTCGTTCCCAGTCCACAGTGTTCCCCCATTTGGATATAACCAAATTCATCCACCGATGCCCTAGAGGCAGACACTGAGACTATCGCTATAAAGAACACTATAGTAAAAATATTTTATTTATGGATAGATAACATGGGTAACGTTCTGAAAGTGGGATTGGTGGGGCAAAAGGCATGCCCACTTGTACTTTAACAGTTAGTGCTTGGTGAAAAGTGGTATTTAGTTTATATTTTTATTTGCATTTCCCCAGCAACTGGGAGGGTTGTCTGCCTTTCTCATGTTTGCGTTTCCTCTTCTGGGAAGTGATGTTGTACACTTTTCTATTGTTTGACTTCTTCCAATTGATTTGTAGGGATTCCATATGAGGGATCAAAAGGGATACGAAGGACACGAACCCTTTATCCATTTTATACACACCAAATATTTCTCCCCATCTACTACTGTCTCTAGACTTGTTTGTGGAGTCTCTTACCACGTAGACATTTAAACATCTTGGGGCGCCTGGGTGGCTCGGTCGGTTAAGCGGCCGACTTCGGCTCAGGTCATGATCTCACGGTCCGTGAGTTCGAGCCCCGCGTCGGGCTCTGTGCTGACAGCTCATAGCCTGGAGCCTGTTTCAGATTCTGTGTCTCCCTCTCTCTGACCCTCCTCCGTTCATGCTCTGTCTCTCTCTGTCTCAAAAATAAAAAATAAACGTTAAAAAAAATTTTTAAAAAAAATAAACATCTTATCTGGTCTAATCTGTCTTTTCCTACATGCTCATGGGCTCCCGGCTTCTTGAGAAGATTCTCCCTACCCCCCAGATTATACAAGACTTTTCCTAGAACATTCATCTCATAGTTTTACTTCTGATTTTTCATATTTAGGTCATTTATCCATAAGGATGCAAAGTTCTTTCTGCATTTTCCTGTGCATCCTTCCTCATTAGTTTATACTGATTATTTTACTCTTTTTATTATTGTTTAATTTTTTTAATGTTTATTTATTCTGAGGGACAGAGAGACAGAGTGCGAGCAGGGGAGGGGCAGAGAGAGAGAGAGAAAGAGAGAGACAGAATCGGAAGCAGGCTCCAGGCTCCGAGCTGTCAGCACAGAGCCCGACGTGGGGCTTGAACTCACGAAACGTGAGATCATGACCTGAGCCAAAGTCGGACGCTTAACCAACTGAGCCACCCAGGCGCCCCTATCTTACTCCTTTTAAATAAACTGCATCATATTCCACTGAATGATTCACTGGCTTATTTAACTTGTGGTATTTAGGGTATTGAAGTTATTTCCAGTTTTAAAGACTATTTAATAATAATAATAATAATAATAATAATAATAATAGCTATCAGTTATTGAGTGCTTATTACATGCCAGGCTCAGACATAAACACGTTGATATATTACGCCCTTTAACTCTCACAACAGTTATGGGGTAGGACTGTTCTGCTGTATCTTTCATTCTCTTATCAAGATCACACAGCTAGGAAATGAGTGGGGAAGCTAGGATTCTGACCTAATCCAATACCAAAGGACTCAAAAATCCCAAACTCTTAACCACCAGATGCCTGTTCTTCAGTATTTACAAATGTGACTTGAAATATCCCCGACCTTCACTTCTGTTAAGGATGGAGAAAGGAGGAAAATAAACATGTTTTCTTTTCTTCCTCTACCCAGACCCTGAACTAGATGTTTCACAGGTTGTCTCCTGGAATTCTTACAAAAGTCCTCTGAGTGGTGGGATTATCCACTTTCCGGGCACAAAACGGAACTGCAGTGAGGTTAGGACATTCGCTTAAGGTTTGTGGGTGACCATGGTGGGTTCCAACCCAGTTCCAAGTGACTTGTATTTTCACTTAGGAAGATACGCTTACCAGCTTTACAAATAACACATTGATGAACCCATAGCTTTTTTTTTTTTTTCTTTTGCTGCTGCTGAACTGTTTCCTTGGGATACGTTCCCAGAAAGAGATTACTGAGTCAAAGGGTATGAATACTTTTATGGCTTTCCATCTCTACTGCCAAATTGTTATTACAAAGGTCTGCACCCACATTCTCTGCACCGGCACCATGGGGAGCTTCATGTGCTACAGTATCAAACATTCCGGTGGGCAAACTAAGCTTCCAAGGGGTGCCCCATTTAACACAATGAGCCCTGAGCGAAAGCATTTTAGAAAGATCTGGTAGATAAGCACTCCCCTTTCCCAGGACAGCCCTCGTGTCTAGTGGGTTTAGAAGTTGGGTGCTTCTGTGTTTTGTTTTGTTCTGCATAACTTTGTCTCTTTTGTGAAATCCTTTAAAACGTGACTAACATGGGATTAAGCATAGTTAGGCTTGACTTTTAAGGGAAGGCCACATTTGACAAAAAACAAAAACAAAAAACCAGAAACCTTTTCTGATGCAGCGCCCCTTGGGGAAAGGACTCCCAGCAGCTTGGCCTAGAGGAGGCACCTTGGGAAGAGAGGCTTGTTAGAGAGGGGGCAAAGCAGGCAGGGAAGAGGCATGTCTGGGAGGGGGTACGCCGCCGAGTAGGATTGTTGGGAAGGGGCATGTCTGGAAGAGGACAACTTGGGGAGGAGGCAAGTCAAGTCGGGGAGGGGAAATCTTGGGGAGGAGGCTGGTCGGGGAGGGGGCCTGTCCGGGAAGCGAATGTCTGGGAGGGGGCATTCTGCCAGAGGCCGAGAGGACGAGTCACAGAAGGAGCACCTTGGGGAGGGCGCATATCGCAGAGGGCACTTGTCAAGGAGGGGGCATCCTGGGAAGGGGGCGCGTCGGGCAGGGGCGGCCTGGGGAGGGGCGGGCTGGGTGAGGGCGGGGGGAGCCCCCACCCTCCTACCCCCGGCTCTGCGCATCCCCGGCGCCCGCGGGCCCCTGCTCGCTCGCGGGGGCGGCCGATAAGGCGGGAGCGGCGCGGCGGGAAGGCGGGAAGGGGCCCGGCCGGGCGAGAGCAGATAACGCCCGGCGCTCGGGCGGCCGAGACTCGGAGACGCCGCGGCCGCGGGAGATAGAGGCGCCCCGGCCGGGCGCGGCTCCCGGCTCCCGGCTCTGGCGCCCGCAGCGGATCGGCCCGGGGGCGGCGGGGCGGCGGGGCGGCCCCGAGGGGCCCGGGGCGGCGCGGGGTTCGGGGCCGCCTCCCACCCCCAGCCGCGCTGGGCTCCTGGCCCCGGCCCAGGTCTGCCCCCGTGGCCCCAGACAGAACTCTTCCCTTGGACTTCGTTCCCGCCCCGGTGAGCCGAGGGCACCGAGGAATCCTTAGCAACCTCCCGTGCGGGGCGTGTGACAGGCTCTTAGGGCGCAAGGCCGGCTCTCCGTTCCGAGCCTGGCTCTCCGACAGCTCGAGAGCGGTGGTGACGCGGCCCCCCTTTCGCAGATGGGGGCCTGCGGAACTTGCCCCGGCCACCTGCGCGTGGGGCACGCAGGGCCCGGGACCCAGAGCTGCGCACTTGTCTTCCACTGCCCCCCCAACAGGGGCTTTTCCCCCTTGGAGGCTGACGAGGAAATCCCCACCAGTGGCATTTGCATTCTGCCTTTTCAAATTCCACAAATTCCCCACAGAAAATTCAGCTGGCTGCCAGACAGCCAGGGAGGAGGAGGCTGGGGGAGGCCGCACACGGGGCAGCCAGGAGCCATAACCGGGCGGCTCTCCGACAGAGAAACAACTTTGGGAGTGGATGGAAATTCACTCACGCACACACGCACACCCTCCCTTTAATCACCCCGTTGGCCCAAATCAAACATCTCCAGACCGCAGCAAGCCGCCCGACTTCTCCACCCGGCGTTCAAGGCCATGCCCATCCTGACACTACCCTCCTGGACCCCCCAGGCCTCCAGAACACCCCTTCCACTGGATACATTTCTCCTGCCACAATGCCTCCCTCACCCTCCCGGCCCCTGGGCAACCCTAAAGCCTTCCTCTTTCTCCCCTACCTAACCCTCCAAAAGAATTTAAGTCTTCATGGTACCTTTGCAAAGGATTTTCAAGGAGATTGATTGATTGATTGATTGATGCATTAAGCTGCCCTAAAAACTGTTCCTTGCAGCCTGCTGTGTGCTAGGCCCTTTCATACCGTATCAAATCCCGTCAACAACAGCGGGAGATAGGAGATAACACTCCCATTTTATGGATGTGGAAAACTGAGCTTGGAGAGGTTCATTAACTTGTCCAGGGTCACAGAGCCAGAAATCGGTTCGGCCTAACTCCATATTCAGGCCGAATGTGAGTAAAAAGCAACTGAGTAGGACACCTTGATTTTCTTCTAAGGCGTGCTGACACTAACTCGACGTCACCACTATTGGACAAATCCCTCTCTTTCTCTGGGCCTCCGCCTACTGGGAGAGAAGTGGAGATGACAGTTCCTGCTTCCCAGGCCAGTTGGGGGGTGTGGGGGGGTGGAGTGTTCTGCAGAGAGATGGATAAGGTTGCATCTATTGGCCAATCCCTCCTGACCGGGAAATTCTAGGTCACAGGTTTTCTCCCCCAGGTTACAAACGCTGACTCCTGAGTTATCTGTGCCTTCTGCAACCCAGGCAAGCCTCCCCTGAAAACAGATCTCCCATTTCCTTCTGATATGTGGGCAGTACTGGCAATGTCTAGGGCCCTCTGCTTCTGTTCTCTGCCCATACCCCCAACCCTCTGGCCTGCTCCTCCCCGTCCCACTCCTGGGCTCTCAGGGTCCTGCTCTCTCTCTCTCTCTCCTCCCCCATCCAAACTTGTTCAAGGAAAAGCCGCTCCATCAGTCAGTTACAATTAAGTATGAATGAGTTCAAGTTACTAGCATGTTCTTCCCCAAATAGGCATGTTATCGGCCTGGGGTTCTGGACAGTTACTAATTTGGGGTAATGTGCCCCTCCCTCTCCCCAGGCAGGAAGGCTGGTCCCGCCCAGTGCATCTGGAATTCCATATTTTTATATTTTTATTGGTTTTCCCCCTGTGCCCCACATCCTGAGCTAGAGGAGAGGGTCTGCATGAGCCCACTAATTAACAGAGAACAGAAGCCTTATTTCATAAATAAAATCATAGATACACTGTATGAACAGAAATGTAGCATGTTCCTGGAGAGTGTTTAAACTTTAAAAACTCTCCCCACCCCCACCCCCCGGGGTCTGGACAGGTGAGCCCCGAGGGGGTTTTCCATGGAAGACTTTGGGGTAAGGGAGGGCTCTGAGCTGAGCCCTTTTGCAGCCTGGCCTCCGGGTGGCCCCCTAAATGCCCATTCCTGCCCCAGCTGTACCAGCCGTCCCCGACATGGACTTCTTTGCTGGGTCTCTCTCTAGGCAGAGAGAAGAGTTAATAACAGCTGTCCCCAGGGTTAGTGGATCTGCGTTGTGGCATGGTCAGGAGGGCCTGTGAGACCTTGAGCAAATCACTGGCCCCCTCTGGACGTTCCTCAAACTGCGGGATGGAAGGTACCCGTAACACGAGCCCCAGGGCGCCCTCACACTCTAAAGTCCTGTACTGCCGTTTATAAATGAGGTTGCTCTGGGAGCGAGCTGAAGGCAGGTGCAGATCTCACCTGTAGGTGGCTAGACTCTGGCCTGCAGGCTTAAAGCCTCAGAGCACTTCAGATGTGGGCAGCTATTCAGACCCACTGCGACCCATAACAGCCTCTACCATTATACCAGTTTCACAGACAAAGAAACTGAGGCTCGGTGTTTGACCTGACATCCAGGACCCTTGAAGAAAGCCAGGCAGAAATGACTCCTACTTTTCTGCACATGTGGAAACTGAGGTCCAGAGAAATCCAGCAGCTCTGTCAGAGTCCCTGGGGCCTTGCTCAACCAAGGTGACGACCCCTGGGAAGCACAACGTGTGAGGCAAGTAAGGCAGGTCACTGCCCCTTGTGGCCTCAGTTTCCTTGGCTGCACCAGAGGCTAACGGGATGGCAGTGTGAACACCTGGAGGAGAGCGGCCGCTCTAAGACACTGGACAGGGGACGGTCTCCTCTTCCTCAAGAGCTCTGTGGCCTGTGTAGGGCCATCTGGTGGCCAGCCCTCATCACTGCAGGACCTCTGCAGAGGCCGGAAGGCTCAGGGTCTTCTGGTCAGATTTCCCAGAGTTTCCAGAGACAATCTGCAAGAGAGTTTTGAGCCCCGATCACAAGGAGGCCAGAAGAATTCAGAGGAAGCTTCCACTCCGGCCCCGACACAGGAAGGGCTCCTTCCTACCTGGTCTCCAGGGGTCGGGAGTGCTAGGTTGCTGCAGAAGCATCTCACATCCTACCCCAGAGATCCCTGTGTCCATAGCACAACAGGGAGACTGAAGCACTAGAAACCCAGGCCTTGGTTGCAATAAATCGCGTATAGATAGATAGATAGATAGGCCCAGGATTCAGTGTTCATGGCAGAAAAGCCTAGCTGGCTGTGTGACAAATTATAAACCATCTCTGAGGCTGTTTCTTCATTAGAAAAGGAGGGATATTGTGTGGGCCGAATGACATAATATGTGCAAGTTGCTTTGCACATGATAATGAGCTGTGCTTATTATTATTATTTCAGCAGATGTTTCCAGTGACTTCTCATGCTCTCCACAGTGAGGGGCTCTCATAGCACCACTTCACAGAGGGGGATGTGGGACTTGAACAGCTTGCCCTGGACTATACTTACTAAGTGGTCAGTCAGGAATTCGAGCCCTGGCTGTTTCAAGAAAAGCACACTGAAGGCATAGGGGCCATAGAGGCGCGATGCTGGAAGCCTACTTCCAGGTGGTTCTGGAGAGAAAGAAGATGAAGGAGGAACATAGGACAGACTGTAAACAATTGATGCATCTGGTTACAGGCTATGCAGGGGTTCTCTGTTCTATGTTTTTTGCAACTTTTTCCATCAATTCGAAATTATATCCAAAATACATCTAAAATCTGGCTATTTCAGAACTCTACCTGGCTTCATCCACCACATTCCAGGGGAGCAGATGAAAACCCAGGCCTTGCAGAGTTCCTTGCCCCAGACCAGCGGCCTAATTTCCAAGTCCTCTAGTGGAAAACGGGACGGCTGGCTAACGGCCCTACAACGCCTGAGCCGAGCCAGAGGGGCCCCTGCCCCAGCAGCCAACCACCCCCAGGTGCCCCAAGCCTTCTCAGGGCCTCTCCTCAGCCTCCCTGTTTCCCAGGCACCCCCCCCCCCCCCAGGCCCGGGCCAGGCTGTGGTGTGAGGCCGAGGTGGGGTTTATTTATAAGTTCCTGCTGATTATGAATCATTGGAGGAACTGCCCGCAGACTGGAGACAAAAGTCTGGGGCTGCCTGGCCGGGAGGAAACACTCTTTACATTTGACTTTCCCCTTGGCACAGGCCTCCCGCGCCGGGCCTGGCCGGGCTCTGCCAGCCTCTTCTGTTCTCAGAGGCAGAAGCACTTTTGCCGCCAAGTCCTGTCGGCCCGTCCGCCTTGCGGTGTAAACAGGACCCGGGGCTGGCGGTCCGGCCCCGCACTGGAAATGAGCCTGCCTTCCTCAGCCTGGCCACTTCCTCCTCACATCCGGAGACTCCTCAGAGTTCAGATGAGGGCTGGGGGCAGGAGTGCGGAGAAGCTGGGGTTTTGCCCTACTACGGTCTTCGTCAGTCTGGACGAAGAATCAGCGGACAAATGGAAGAGCAGAGGGCTCGTAAGCAGCCGTCAAAGCCCTCTGTAAATGACCCACCCCGGGTCTGCCTCTTATTCCAGTTCGTAGGTGACGTTCAGTCAAAATATACTGAGCACCTATTATGTACCGGGTTCTGTGCTAAGTGCCTTTGAGGCAGGGGTGCATAGGGAGATCCTATTCATGTTATCATTAATTCTTTTCGCTCAACTGTAAGCTTCTTAAGGGCAGAGTTAATGTCTGATCCACAATTCACCTGATCCTACAAAGCGCCTGGCATGATACCCGCACACAGTAAAAGCTCGAAAAGTTTCTGTTGCGTTGGCCTGGATTCAACTGCAGCGGGCCAACAGAAGGAGCCCGGGGTCCGGCCTACTCCCACTCAGGGCCTCTGTCTCCATCCTGGGTATTCTGTCTCTCAGGAGCTATGTCCCTTCCTGGATCAACTTGGTTTGCCTTTAGGAATAACTGAGCCAGGTTCTTATCTGAGTAACTAATAATGTAGGTGATTTGATTTTTAGGAGGTGCTGGAAACCCTCCCCACAACTTCGCCCTGAAGCCTTTTCCCCACTGCCCTGAGATGTCACCAATGTTGAGGCATTCCTCTGGGTTGAACATTACCCTCTCCATACTGACCGTGAATCTCCCCTCTGGGGGGGGTAGCTAGCGTCTGAAGCTGAATGGAGGCAGTCCATTCTGGGGGTGGGCATTCGTTTTATAAATGAGAAAAACGCAGGTCAGGGAAGTGACAGATTTGATCAAGGCTGGTACGAGAGAGAGTTGGATTTTGAGCTCAGCTCTCTGCAGCCCATGCCCAAAATTCTTCACACGGAGTTGAATGGCCTCCCCTTTCTCTGGTACCATCTGCAAACAGGCAGGGGGAGAGCTTGGAGGAGGGAAGAGTGGAAGTCAGCTTGAAAACTTGCTGGGCCAACCGTTCCAGGCTGTGCCCCATACAAGCTTCCCGTCACTCCGTTTACCAATATCCCCACTGAACAGATGGCAAAACTGAAGCTTGAGGACGTTGCCATGGCAGCCAGAACCCCTACCAGGTCCCCAGCACCGTCTAGACAGCCTGAGGTTGGTGTAGTCCCATGGGAAAGGCAGGCTGTCAGCCCAGGCAAGCCTGTGGAAACTGCAGCCGTAGGGTTTTAGGGTAAACGTGATACAGAACTTTCTTAAAATGGAGGGCGCAGGAGAGAGGAAACTTCTGAAGGGTGTTTTATTGCAATGACTTCCATTTCACCCGCCTTCAAGCTTTTGCAAGACTTCTGCACAGCTGTCAAAAGCGAGGCCTTTTCTCCTTTTCTCTAGTGGGAACCTGCCCCCTCCACTGCCTGGTTCTGGAAGCCTCCCCGGGGGAGCCAAAGACTTAAATCCCACACGCTCATTAGCTCAGGGGCCTCAGGTAGATCTGTCCAAGGGTTATTTTCCTCATCTGCTCATCTGCAAAATAAGGATAATGTTAGCAATTCACAGAGCTGTCTTTGGGATGAAATGAGCTAAGGCGGATAGTATCTTCGTGAAGCAAAGTGTGAATCAAAGAGGTGGTCATTATGGCGGTCTGCCTTGGTCTCCTTATTTCGCATGGGATGGGCCTTACTCACGCCCAACATTGTCCAGTACCTGAAGGAGGAGCGGGAGGGTGACAGGGTACGGAGTCTTGCTCTTAAGGTGTACCTTCCTCTCCCCTCATTTCTTCATCTGGCCCTGCCCAGATGCCTAGCAAGATGGCGTATACTCTGCCAAATCTTGCCAATAACCTGGTTAGACCCGGAGGTGGAGAGACAGGCTCGGGACTTCTCCAGGTCCCGTGTGGCCAGGGAATTCTGGGAGGTGGAACGCTCTGAACGAGGTCTCCTGAGGCCTCTTGCCTCAGCCAGTGGCCAGGCGTTTTTTTTAATCCATTTTACACCCACTCAACCTTCACAGCAATCCTCTGGATGAGAAACCACGAGCCCCAGTTGACAGATGAGAAAACTGAGGCTAGTAGGTGGGGGGGCCGGGGGCTCGGTTGTACTGGTTTCAGTATCTGAGGTCTTCGTGGTCGGGAAAGACCCAGGTCCGTGTCCCGGCACAGACTCGCACAAACCGTGTGACCCGGAGCAAGTTAGCTCACCTGAGACTGTGTCTGTATAAATGAGGATGATGACGCCCTATTGGTTGTTGGGGACTTAAACGAGACAAGAGATGCAGACCCCCAACGCAGCACTTGGCACGAATGGGGCCAAATCCATGTTCGCCGGCCATCCCTAAACCCGCCTCTCTGGGCTTACCCGTTCTAGGGAATCTTCCCCAACAGTGATGACCTCACTGTCCCAACCACAAGAGCACACAGGAGATTCGCCCCAGTTCCAGGTGCAGGGGACTGGCTGGAAGAAGGTTGACCCATCAGCCCCCGAGCTCCAAAGTTTCCTTCTGCGAGCTGGTGCCTGGCATGGTGCCCGCGCAAAGTGGGTGCTGGGTAAACAGTGCTGGATGAATGGGTGTTGTTTAAATGCTGAAAGGTCCGCACTGCCGCCCCTTTGTGGTCCCAGGGGACAACGGGACGGCCTATTTGGAATGGGGGGCTGTCCCGGGATGTCTGAGGGGTGAGGTCACCGGGCTCGCGTGCCCTGCTTACAGGAAGCATGCGAGCTCACGAATGCCTGACGCCAGCCAGCAGACATTTCCTGGCTGGCAACAGTCTCCTGCCTCCTCCTCTTCGTCCTCCCCTCTGGCCCCCAGGCCTGGCCCCCCAGGCCGACTTCTGTCCTAGAATCAGGTCCCACCCTGCGATTGGAACGCCGGTGGGTCCCCTGGCATCCTCACCTCCCTCCTCGCCTCCTCAGGACTCAGGACCACCTTGTGCACCGCAGAGTCAGAGGAGACAAAGTCATTATCCTCCCCAAGGCCATCTCCTCCCTTACAAGTTCCTAGGACCCCACCGGGAGGGGCTCCCCAACTTGACCCCTTCTTTGGTGGTCTGATTCAGTCTAAGCCTGGTTCTGGGGGGCCACCTTGATGGACCCTTGGGTCATTCATTCCATGAGATGTACTCGTGCCTCAGAAACACGTCTGGCAGGTCCCTGTGTGACCGACAGAAGGAGAAACTGAGGCTCAGAGAGGTTAAAGCAGCTTCCCAGGTTGTACAGGAGTCCTGCAGAGAGCCAGGGAGGTTCCTGCTTCTCCACACTTTGGGCAGAACCCCGCTATGGTCTTCTTTATCCTCCTCTGAAAAATCAGCAGGAGAGGCAAGACAACCAGCCTTCTGACTAGAAGTACATCCTCCCCGTCCCATCCCATGTGGGCTCCTGTGTGAGTCGCCAAAGCCCCTCTTGCACTCTCTCCTGTGCTTTTAATGCTTCAGTGACAGAGACTTGGATTTTAGCTGGGAGTGTTAATAATGCCTCACTGGCATAAGCCAAGTACAATTTTAAAAATCACTTTCACACACAATACTTTATTTAACTTTCCCTACATCCCGTTTGACAGATGGGGAAACTGAGGTCCAGAGGAACTGTCCCTGTAGCCAGCCAGAGGCAGAGCTGGGATTTGAACCCATGCCCGTGCAGAGGCTATGTCTGATTCATCCTCCCTGCTCCCTTGGCATGGGTGTAGGGCCAGCTGCCAGGGACACCTGTGCGGGCATGTGTTAGCCCTTCTGGGGTCTGATGTGCCCATTTAAATCACGGGCTTCCGGAGACAAAGTGCCTTCCAGAGAATGCTTTGGACTTTCAGACTCACGACAAATCAGGAGGCACTTTTGCCTTCCTGTGCGCCTTGGTGGTCCCCAGAGCTGGGGAGCAATCCTCCCAGTTTCCTCGTCTATAAAATGGGAATAACAACCATGCCCATGTCTTAGGGATGGTATGAGGAACTGCTGTGCCAAGTCACCTCCCTCCACCGGCCCAAGGCAGCGGGGCCGTGCCAGGCTCTGGGGGTTAAGAGCAGGAGCTGGCCCTGAGCTACCGAGGCAGGCCGGGAGCCCCGCACCTCCACCTCCCAGCTTCAACACGGCTCACATCAAAGCCGAGCCACTCGCCCTGCCCGCCAACCCAAACCTGGCTGGCCGGAGGGGCTGCAGCCAAGGAAAAGGTGGGGCGAGGATATTTGCTCTCCAGCGCTCGGTGATTGTGCAGGAATGACCGCGGTGGCCAGCAGAGTCAAAGGGGACTCTGTTCTCTGAAGCCAGGCCTCCCCCCAGGGTAGACAGAGCTGCTGGCTCTGGGCCTGGCGCTGGCCTCCACACTTCACACACGTGGCCCCATTTAATCCTTATGATAACGCTGCCAAAGTGGTTGGACTCTCCGCGTTGAACACACAAGCCGGCTGAGGTGCACGGGGATGAAATGATCGCTGGCGAGGGGAAGCCAGGTCTGTCTGACCTCACCAGGCACAACGCGTGTCCCCAGCACCAAGAGCCGGCCATAACCTGTTTCACGGTAAGCCCCCACCGAAGGCTGGACTGGACTGATTTGAGCACCTACGATGTGCTAGGTTAGCTGCTTTGCTTGAATGTTATTCAACCCAAAACTGAATAGCTTAGAGGAGGAGGCATCACTAGCCCCACTGTACAGATGAGGAAACTGAGGCTCACCCAAGATCCATTTCAAATATGCATAAGTCCAGGGAACTCTTTGGTAGCTGAGCTGGATCCCTTCACTCCCTTCTCCCTTCTGTGTTAGAGATAGAACAAAAAAGCACGCACCGTCATCATCCCCCAGACTCCCAAACACTGCCCCTGTGTGCCTGGCCTGTACCACAAAGTGCACTTGAATCAGGACTCCCCATCCTTTCCGGGGTCTAGGGTAACCTGACCCTTTCTCCCTGGCAAGATCATCAGTGCACGACTTGACAGATTGTCAGAAAGCAAATACAACAGTGTAATTTCCAAAGCCCTGCATCTGAAGGTAAGTATGTTTACCCAAGCAGCACAGAAGCACGGTGGAAGCCAGACTGGGGGGTCGACGTGAGACGACGTTTCTCAGGAGCTGCCCAGGGATGCTGGTGTTGCCAACCTCCTACTGTAAGTGCGGTCCTGAACCTGCAGCATCGGCATCAGGGTCTCCTGGAGCTTGCTGGTCAGGCTCACCCCAGACACGGAGAGCATCAGTGAGCTGAGAGCATTAAGACCTACTGAGAGCCAACCTCCAGAGGCTCCAATCTAATTGTTCTGGAAGGGGGAGGGGGGCGGAGACCAGGTATTGGTATTCTTCACTGCTCCCCGGTTGCCTCTGAGACAGGAATGCTGGGAAACTCAGCTGTGGAGTCATATCAGAGCTGGAAAGGACCTGACCTTCACCCGGTTCTACGTCCACCTTTTATGGAGGACAAGAAATAGTGCCCAAGGTGGGAAGCAACCTGTGCGAGGGCACACCCTATGTGAACAGACTCATTGAATGCTAACACAGGAAGTGAGTTTGGAGCTCAATCCTCTTATCCCCGTCACTTTGCATTTGGAAAAACTAGCACCAAAGGGGGACAGGGCAGGCGGGAGGAGCACTAAGGTCTAGACTTTCCTCCACCACACCATGCGGTCTCTTGGCTGCCCCAGATACCTGCAGGCCCTCTGCACCGCTCGCTTTTCAGCTGCAAATGGCAAAACGCTTCCTCCCCTCAATCTCAGTGTGTGGACTGAGGACCATCCCAGTCACAGGGGGTGGTAGTATTAAAAATGCAACTCAGCAAAGAAGCCAGGACTTCGTAAAGAAAATTCTGATAGCCGTTACTACATAGATCTGGGGAATGAAACATAAATCAATAAAACAAATTCAGAAAAAATATTTGCCAGTAATTATGACAAGGCAAAGATTAATTTGACAATGTCCTTCATATGTAATGTGCTTTTATAATCAATAAGAAACAGACCACTTAAAAGTGGGGCAACAGATATCAGGAAAATTATAAATATAAGAAGTGTTCCATTTTACTTTCAGTTAAAGACGTGCAAATTAAAACACTGGGATACAACCTTCACCCATCAGATAAAGATCGGAAAGATGGCCTGGTCATGATGTGGTGAATTAAGACAACGGCACGCTATCCACATATAAATAAACAAAACTTTGATTTTGGCAGTTTGGTGAGAGCTATGAATTTTTTTTTTTTTTAAGATTTTATTTTTAAGTAATCTCCACACTCAGCGTGGGCCTCAAACTCACAACCCTGAGATCAAGAGGCATACGGTCCACTGACTGAGCCAGCTAGGCGCCCCTCTATGAAGATTTGAAATTGATATATTCTTGGACTCAGTAATTCCTCTTCTAGAAAGTTGTCTTGCAGATAAATTCATACAAGTGCCCGAAGGTTAGGTACAAAGTGTCATATCAGCACCTTTTGCAATAACGGAAAGCTGGAAACAACCCAAATGTCCATTAATGAGGTCATGCAAACAACAGGGGAGATTCGCATGTTCAGACTTGAACGGTATATACATTGTAGAAGAATACGTAACTTACGATTTTGTTTGTACAAAATTACATAAGTGTGTGCATAGTTCATATGTGCATGGAAACTTCTGGCATGATACACTAAACTGTTCATATTAGATGGAAGGGAAGGGAGAGTTTTCATTTTTTTAAAAATCTCATCTAATTCTGCCATGTTCACCCCGAAGCACCTACTACTTTTGCTATAAGTAATTTTTAATGCAATTGGGTTGTATTTACCACTATTTCAGTGGTTGGTAGAGACTGTGCTGGTTGGGGTGGGGAGTGGGTCACATGCTAGAACTTTCTCAGAAGGACTGATGGAAATTTCATTTCAATAGTCGTGGGTCACTGGTACTATGAAATACATGCTCTATTGCTGATGAAATCCATTGTTTAAATTAAACAGCATAATAGGTCTAATTATATTCCCAGATAGGCTTTAAAAAAAATGTTTTATGTTTATTTATATTCGAGAGAGAGAGAGAGAGAGAAGAGAATCTGAAGCAGTCTCCAGGCTCCGAACTGTCAGCACAGAGCCCACACAGGGCTCAAACTCACGAACCATGAGATCATGACCTGAGCCAAAATCGAATGCTTAACACACTGAGCCACCCAAGCTCCCCTCCCAGATGGGCTTTTATAGCAGATTGTAGGATGCAAGTGTTTGTCTGCTCAGTCCCAGAAGTAACTCAGAAGAAGACAGAGAAAGGAGAGCAGCGGGGCTTAAAAAATAGCACAAAGTGAACGGAAGCTTCTACCACGTTAACGCCGTCTCCCCGGGGTCCGGGGAGCTGTGAAGGCCATTTCAACCCAGGTCCGAGGGTGGAGCAGGGTCCCAGGTAGAGACAGGACCTCCTTTCCTCGGGGCTTCCAGCGGGACAGATGTTGGCATTTGCTTGATTTGCAAAGTGCAAATGCAGGAGCTTGCACCTGGTAGCGCCCTCTGCTGAGCAGGTGAAGGGCGGGGGGGGGGGGGGGGGGGCAGGGAGGGAACACTTCTGTGGGTGGCAGCAGAAAGCTGCCGCAGTCCCCAGCTGCCAAGGTCGGGGTCTGGGTCTCACCACAGTGTTCCCACCTGCCCTGTCCCCTCAGACCACCTGGACCTCTCATGCCTTCCCCTCTTCCCTCTATCAAATCATGCTCTCAAGACAGTGTGGCTGTGTTTCCCACCAACGCTCAGGGCCTGGATAGAGCCTGGAGACCCCCTGGGACAATCCCTTCATTTTATAGACCGGAAAACAGGCCCGGAGAGGAGAAGGATGCCCACGGTCACCCAGAAACCTGGGCCTTTGGACACAAAAATGTCACAGCCCCTCCCCGCCCCCCCCCTACTTTTCTGGCTAGGTCTGGCTACCCCTCCCCCATGGCCCCATCCGTTATTCAACAAATACTTGTTGAGCACCCCTCTCTGTGTTGGGTAATGTTCTAGGCCCCGAGGACACAGCAGAGAACAAAACAGACTGACTGCTACCTAGGGGAGCTTACATTCTAGCTTAATGACACCATCTGCCTGTTAAGAGGGGTGCATGCTACGCGTGTTTCCTGTTGTCACCGAGAAGGCCTGGCCAGCAAAAAATCGCTCTGCTCATGTCTCTGCTCTTCAGGACAGAGGGCCTGGACTCTGGAAAAGGAGCATCAGCCAAGAATGGTCTAGAAGTTCCCCAATACCCAGCTCTGCAGGGGTAACGGACCCCAGCCCGTGAGAATTAGCTTTGACTCTGAGAACACCCTACGAAGCAGGTATTCATTTCCCCATTTTACACGGGTGGAAACTAAGGCCCAGACGGTGAACCCACGAGGCTTCCTCCTGCCCTCAGGCGCGCGGCTCAAGCTGGGGCAGGATGGGTAGGGAGTTTTCTGCAAGAGTCCCCCTTTTGGAGAGGACAGTTGGGGGGGGGGGCCTCTGTCGGTTTTTTCTCTGGGTGCTTAGAGAAGTTAACACTGCCTGCCCTGCCGGGGTGATGCCAAAGTGACCAGCCATGGTTAGCACCCCTGTCCTGGGCTGCTGGGACACAGAGCAGAGTTCCCCACCATGAGTATATCAGCCTTTCGTGAAATGAAAACCTCAGATTCCCTCCCTAGAAAGACCCCATGTGCCCCCTTCACATCATTTTGCCCACAGATGTCCTGAAGCCCATCATTGCACCTCTCTGGGGGAGCCCCTCCTAATGAGGAGAGGAGCCATACCATGGAGCTGAAAGTTCGCTGCCCTACTTCTGCAGAGAATCTCCTGACCCTCCGGAGAATCTCTACTCGAAGAGCCTGCACGCGTCGGGAGGATCTCCGGCCAGACCGGCCGCCCCGACGGGGCGTGAGTGCCCCCTGGAGGCAGCCCAGCCAAGTGTTCCAGGAACGTGGGGTCCTGCCAGAGCTGAGGGTCTGAGTGCCTCAGGTTTAGGAGACTGAGGCATGGGTGTGCCTGCAGGAGGGGACGCTCCGTGGGGGGCATGCTTCTTAATATTAGCGGTCCTGAGAAGGGGCCAAGGCAGCCCTGGGGAGGAGCCAGGAGACCGGGCATCTAGCGCCTACTTGATGACCCGCTTGCTGTGTTTCTTTGGGCGATTCGGTTTCCCTCTCTGGACCTCAGTTTGCTTCCAGCAGGGAGGAGGGCTGGGCTCACTGGATGAGTCAAAGTCCTAGGGGGCCCTAGCTCTAACCACTGGCCTCTTGGCGCAGGACTAATTTACTTCCTTTGTCCAGACCCCCAGGACTTCGTCCTTGGCCTGGTCTTCCCAAAGCCTAACAGCACAAGCTGTTGGCCTCCTGCTAGATTTTTCCAGGGCTAAATAGGGGGAGCAGAGTCAGGGTTCTCCTCTGTGTGGCCTCAAAACAACACTACAGGGGGCTCAACAGACCTTCTAAATCCAACCCTCCATTTCACAGCTAGGGAGACCTGCCCAAGGTCACAGAGTGAGGCAGGATGGGCCCAGGGGCTCTGCTTCCTGGCCCTATGGATCCATAAGTCCCTAGGACCACCTTCAACAGGAGGACAGAGAGCACCAGAAACAAACCTTACTCCTTTATTGGGGCTGGGGCCAGTGGGGAGGGCTGGGGCCAGACTCAACAAGGAGTCCTATTCCCCGCACCCCCCCCCCCGCCCGTCTGCCTGGAAACCTGTCCCAAGCATAGAATACAGAAATGAAGGTCCCTGGACCCTGCCCAGTCCAGTCTACCCCTCCCCAGTCCAGCCACACTTGGCTGAAGGAGGGAGAACAAGAGAGGGAGGGAAAAAGGCAGGGTGTCGGCTCATCTTGGTTTGCCTGGGACTAGCCTAGTTTTAGAACTGAAAGTCTTTCGTCCTGGGGACACACCCTCCCCAATTCTTGGCAAACCAAGACCACCCCTCTCCTTCGGGGAAGCTAGCCTGCCCCTGGTCCTTGGGCTTGATCAAGGAAACCAAAACCCAGCTGGGCCATGATAGCCCCCACCGCCCCGGGGACTCACGGTTGAATAATGATGTGACACGCTCCCGAGAAAGAGAGTGGAAGGCCACCTCCACCCTAAGGGATCTTCAGAACACATTACCTGGCTGCCATCGGCCAAGCAGCACGCCCTAGTGGTCAGTCCCCAGGAGTGCAGAGGACAACGTCTCCACATCCCTCACTGCCCACCAAGCCCCTGGGCTGCAGGGAAGAGAGATGATGGAACCCATTGATGAAATCTGAGCTATCCCAGGAAGCCCTGGGCCACATCTGAGGTCCCTGGCATGAAGGGGAGCCCCCCCCCCTTAGAAGAGGAATTCCTGGGGGCACCTGGGTGGCTCTGTTGGTTAAGCATCCAACTCTTGATTTTGGCTCTCTCGGTTCATGAGCTCAAGCCCCATGTCAGGCTCTGCACTGATAGAGCGGAGCCTGCTTGGGATTCTCTCTCTCCCCCCTCTCTGTACCCCCCGCCCCTCTGGCACATGCTTGCTCTCTCTCTCTCTCTGTCTCCCTCAAAATAAATAAATAAACTAAAAAACAATTTTTTCTAAAGAAGGGGAATTTCTAGGGGAGCATGTCTAGACAGAAAGTTCTGTCAGCACCTCTCAGAGGCTTCTGGGTCCCAGCAAGGCCTCAGAACCACAGAATGATTCTCAGGCCCCCGACGGTGGCCCTGAAGTCAGACGCAAGCTGCCTGCTGGTCAAGTTGAAACCACCCCTTGGGGAAGAACCCACACTGCCTGAGGTTACGTTTACACCACGACCCCCTTCTGCTCTCCCACTCCCCAAAGGGGGCTTGAAATGGACAGTAAAGAGAACAGAAAAACAAATGTTTATTTCTTGCTCATCTCAATTGCTGGTCTGAGACACACCTGCTACACTGCTCAGTTCGCTCCCTGAAATCCCCCTCCCTGTCCCAAAACTCAGGCAAAGCCCCCAACGGAAGGCTAGAGAAGCCGAGGGAAAGAGAATCCCCGACAAAAGGCACAGTTGTGTCACTGTGCTGGGGTTGGAACGCGTGCTCTGCCACTTACCTGCCATGAGCCTCTTCCAGGCTCATAGAGCTTCCGAACCTTGATTTTTCCATCTGTAAAATAGGGATATAAGCCCCATGGGCGTGCATCGGTATTCATTCCTTCGTTGCACCTGGGACCTCAGTTTGTCCACCTGTACCACGAGCAGGCTGCACCAGCTGGTCACCCAGGTGACCCGGCTCTTCGGTCAGTTGGCTCAGGCGGGCTTTCCGCTCCCCACATAGGGTTCCGGCATGAAACAATGACCTTCTGCCAGAGCCTTACTCCAGGTCTCAGGAGGGAGGGGCTCGTCTCAGCCCTGATTACATCCTGCTGAAAGCTCCGGGTGGCCCTGGCCAGGCCTAGGCCCAGCACACACCTGTCAGGAATGAATGTCCCTTTATACCAGACCAGTGCCTGAGACCCCGGCCGCCCACCCTGCGCCCGGACAGCCCTACCCCTCCCTCAGCCCCGAGTCTCCTTCGGATACTCACACGTAACTTATGAGGGAGTCTGAGCGGAAGGGGCTAGTGTTTGAAGCCACAGACAGCTGGGCCGGGCGTAGGTGGGGGAGGGGCCGCCTGCTGGTGTGATCAGGCCTCCAGGTGGCCAGGATCCGGCATCTGCTGGCCACCTCTCCCAGAATGCTCCCCTGGAGTCGACTGGAGCCTGGGCGTTCAAGGGAGAAACCGGTAGATTTCTGTTCAGTGGGGGCCTGTTCAGTGGGGGCGCTCAGCTCATTAGCTCTAGGGCAGGGAGAGGAAGGGGGCATGAGAGAGAAAGATGGACCGAGATACCAAAAGAAGAGAGGCTCAGACACAGCCCTCCCCTGGCAACATTCCCTGCTGCCCGTAACAGGAAGTGGCTGCCCCCAGCCGGGACTCCGCGCGCGGTTGCAGACCTTGGTTCAAAGCTTGCCTCAGACCAGAGCCCACTGCCCTGTCCTCCTGAGGATCGACGCCCACGGCAACCGCCCCGCACCCTCAGGGCACCCACCCGCTTTCCTCCAGGCACCCGCATCACAGCGTCTCCTTTTTGTTTTGTTTTTTTGTTTTTTAATTTTTTTTAAAATGTTTATTTATTTTTGAGACAGAGAGAGACAGCATGAACGGGGGAAGGTCAGAGAGAGGGAGACACAGAATCGGAAACAGGCTCCAGGCTCCGAGCTGTCAGCACAGAGCCCGACGCGGGGCTCGAACTCACGGACCGCGAGATCATGCCCTGAGCCGAAGTCAGCCGCCCAACCGACTGAGCCACCCAGGTGCCCCCAGCGTCTCCTTTTTGACTCACACAAAAGGGGCAGCCCATTTCCCGCTTCCTGGGCCAGACTCCGACGTCCCCTATGGAGTTTCCAACAGGTGTGATGTCCCTTGGCCAAGGCCCCACTTACCTTTTCCTGAGAAGTCAAAACAAAAAGAAAACTCCAAGTGTAATCTCCAGCGGGGCCTTGTACTTACGTGGTAGTTACTCATGCAGTTTTTAGGGGGTGAGTCTAGGTTAGACCTGAGCTGTCCAATCTGGGAACCACCTGCCGCATGTGGCCACAGAGAACCTGAAATGTGACCAGTCTGAGCTGGGAGGCACTGTTAGCATAAAGTGCGCACGAACACTCAAAGATTCGGTAGACAAAAAAGAATATGAAGTATCTTGGGGCACCTGGGTAGTTCAGTCGATTAAGCATCCAACTCTTGATTTTATCTCAGGTCATGATCTCACAGTTCGCGGGTTCAAGCCCCGCACCAGGATCTGCACAGAGCCTGCTTGGGATTCTCTCTCTCCCCCGCTCTCTGCCCCTCTCCTGCTCACATACTCTCTCTCTCTCTCTCTCTCTCTCTCAAATAAACATTTAAAACAATAGAGCATCTCAATACTTATTATATTGATTACATGTTGAAATGATAACATTTTTTTTTTTGATGTTTATTTTTTGACAGAGAGAGAGACAGAGCATGAGCAGGGGAAGGGCAGAGAGAGAGGGAGACACAGAATCTGAAACAGGCTCCAGGCTCTGAGCTGTCAGCACAGAGCCCGACTCGGGGCTCGAACTCACAGACCTTGAGATCATGACCTGAGCCGAAGTCGGATACTCAACCAACTGAGCCGCCCAGGCGCCCCGAAATGATAACGTTTTAGATGTGATGGGTTAAATAAAACATATTATTAATTGCACCCGTTTCTTTTTACTTTTTTTTTTAATGTTTATTTATTTTTGAGAGAGAGAGAACAGACAGAATGAAAGCAGGGGATGAGCAGAGAGAGGGGGAGACACAGAATCCAAAGCAGGCTCCAGGCTCTAAGCTGTCAGCACAGAGCCCGATGCAGGACTCGAACCCACGAACGGTGAGATCGTGACCTGAGCCGAAGTCGGACTGAGCCACCCAGGCACCCCTCTTTTTACTCTTTTAATGTGACTACTAAAACAATTAAAATTACACTTGTGGCTCACATTGTATTTCTATTGCACGGCAATGGGTTAGTATATTCCCTCTTCTATCAGGCTGTAAGGGCAGCAGGGGTGGGAGCAAAGCCTGAGACAAATCATGAAAGGCCTCGCACGTCAAGCGGGGGTGTCTGGAGTTGCCCTCTGAACACTGGGAGCATTGAACCTGGGCTGTGGCTCCCGGATGGCCAACCGTCACCCAGGATGATATGTTCCCAGCCGCACAGCTGACATCTATCTGAAAGGAAAGTACCTCCTGGTGGGAGAGGGGGACTCCCAGGAGGAAGGAGCTGTCTGGCCACAGGCTCAGCAGCAGTCCTCAGGCCACGTTGGGAGGGGCCAGGGCGAAGGGAACAAAGAGGGGTCAAGAGTGAAGAGGAAGAAGAGGGCTGGGAAGAGGGGACCAGGCAAAATTTGGGAACAGAGAGGAGAAAAGAGTAGCTATCATTGAAGGAAGTTCCTTTGATTTTTTTTTTTTAACATTTATTTTTGAGACAGAGAGAGACAGAGCATGAATGGGGGAGGGGCAGAGAGAGAGGGAGACACAGAATCGGAAGCAGGCTCCAGGCTCTGAGCCATCAGGCCAGAGCCCGACGCGGGGCTCGAACTCACGGACCGAGAGATCGTGACCTGAGCTGAAGTTGGACGCTCAACCGACTGACTTGGAAAGGTCAGGCCCTTCAGAAGGCCTGTTTCTCATTCAAAAACAAACCAGGTCTTCAGAGGGCCAGGACTAATCAGAGAAGGGCCCAGGCCCTGCCTCTTCCTCCTCTATTCTGGAGACAAGCATCCAGACAGTGAAGGGCAGATATTTGGGCTCTACACAGACAGTGCGGAGCCTGCTTGGGATTCTCTCTCCCTCTCTCTCTGCCCCTCCCCTGCTGGTGTGCCCGCTCTCGCTCTCTCTCTCTCTCTCTCTCTCAAAATAAATAAATAAACTTAAAAAAAAATCTGCCAACCCCAAAGTTACTGATTTTGAGGACCTGCTATAGATCTGGGTCCCAGGTTTTGATCAGACCTGGGTTGGAATCCAGCCCCCCATTTCATAACTGCGTTACTTTGGAGATAATAACAGCATTCACCTTGAAGCATCACTAAGAGATTTAAGTGAGCTGGTGCTCATACGTGCCCGATACATGTTAGCAATTATTGTTCTTATAATTATTATTCCCTTTAAGTGGAAGGGTTTGAAGACACTCAAATCCCTATCGCCAGCCCAGATGTCGAGCTCTACCAGAATATGCCGCCCCCGGCCTGACCAGAACTGGACTCACGCTTTGCACCCCCAAACCTGCTCCTTCTCCTGAGCCCCCCATCTTGGTTGATTGGGGATTCAAAGGAAGAGTTGTCAACCATAGCTCACCCTGATTCCCAAACACTGCTAGGCCTGGGGTGGCTCATACCTGGCAGTAGGTTGAGCCAACAAGGCTTAGCAACTGGATGGTGAAGGATGAAGGAGGGAGGGGTGTGTGTGGCATTGCCCTTTTGCCAGGTGACCCTGATGATCCTTACAAGGCCGATGGTGTTATCAACATTTTACAGAAGAGAAAACCGGGGCTCAGAGAAGCCAGGCGACTTGCCTAAAGTCACACAGCAATCAAACGGCAGGGCTGGGATATATATAACACATTCACATAATTTGAAATTCCAAACATGCAAAAGAGTGCAGTAAAAAGTCTGCCTGCTAACCGCGCCTCCCAGGCACTTAGTTCTCTGTCCTGAAAGCAACTGACTTTGTGTGCCCGTTCCAAAGATATGCCATGTATATACAAGCAAATAATTAAAAAAATACATGGACATCCCTCCCCACTTTTTTCTTTACCCAGATGGTAGTGAACTATACACACTGATCTGTGCCTTGCTTTTTTAAACGTGTTTATTTATTTTGAGAGAGAGAGAGAGCACACAAACAGGGGAGGGGCAGAGAGAGGGAGATAGAGAATCCCAAGCGGGCTCTGCCCTGTCAGCTCGGAGCCCAATGTGAGGCTCGATTTCATGAACTGTGAGATCATGACCTGAGCCAAAATCAAGAGCCAGATGTTCAACCCACTGAGCCACCCAGGTGCCCCTGTCCCTTGTTTTTATCACTCGCGATGTACCTTAGAGAACTTTCCCTATTAGTGCATAGAGAGTAACTGCATTCTTTTTCACAGAATATTCCAGGGCATAAATAGATAATTTATGTACTCAATCCTATATTGATGGGCATTTGGGTTATTTCTAATCTTATTGCAATCACAAAAATAACGCTACAATAAATAGCTTTGTATATATGTGTTGCTTCACACACGCTTGGGTTTTAGCTGTAGGATAAATTCCTGGGGGGCTGGATTCCAACCCAGGTCTGATCAGAACCCGGGACCCAGATCTACAGCAGGTCCTCACAATCAGTAACTTTGGGGTTGGCAGATGGTTTTTTAAGTTTATTTCTTTATTTTGAGAGAGAGGGAGAGGTAGATTGCTAGGCTGAGAGATATGTGTGTTTTCTATAGATAATGGCAAACATTATCTATAGATAATGGCAAACAGTCTACAATAGAGATCAATCCAGTTTATCATTCCACCAGCAACACGTGAGCACAGAGGCAGGATTTGAATTCGCGTCCATTATGGTTCCAAAGCCAGGGCTCAATTCTGCACCATGGTGATTGCTACCATCACTAGAAAGTTCTTTTCTGATCATCTGGGCTACTTCCAAGTCTTGGGTCCTCCTGCTTACTCTGGAATGCCTGCCTCTTCTCTAGGAGAGCTCAGTCCCACCGAATACCCCTAACGCCTTCAGGTAAATTCTGCTTCCCCTGAAATCCTGTTCACCCCCTGCCCACCCTGACTGGTTTCCAAGCATCTGACAGCTTCCCCCCCACCCTGTTTCCAGGGGGTTATTCTCTCTCCTCCAACGCCCCATGAGGACAGACATAATGCCACTCATCTCCAAGCATGGTATCTGCCATGTGGGATTGAGTCCGTAAATGTTTGCTGAATACATGTGCTCAAGTTTCATGCCAGACATACAGAAATTGTCCCTGACCCCTGCTACTCCTTCACCCTCAATGTTTAATTAATACCAAATGCTGTTGCTTCTGCCTCCTAACTATTTCTCGAACCCTTCCACGTGTCTTACCCCAGCTGCCACCTGCTAGTCCAGGCCACCATAACTTCTCAGATTACTACGATAGCCTCTTACCTGGTCTCCCTGCCTCCACACTCTCCATATCTCTTGCTTTGGGGACAAAATGCTAACTGTTCTCCAATACCCCCCCCCCGCCTTCTTCCTTTAATAGCAGAACCCCTTTCTTTAATAGCATTGTAGCCGGACACCGTCGCCAGCCTGCTTGTGGCTAGGTGGGGGCCTGTGACTGCGCTCTGGCTTCCTGGGCACGAGCCCTGGTGACAGGCCCGGTTTCTGTCTGCCCTTGAATCAGAGCACACCTTCCACCCCCTGTCTACCCTTCCGACCGCTGGGACACGGCAAACACTCAGTGTAGACCTCGGGATGGAGCTGGGCATTGAAGATGGCAGAACCACAGAGCAGTAGGAGCCTCGGGAGGCCTCTGGGCAGAGAACGGGACACCTGGCAGGGACACCTCAAACAGGAGCCCTGGCTGGGCACACCAGCAGCACTGTCCGCCTAGCGTCGGCCCCTGAGAGCCAGCCAGCCATTCCTGAGGGCACTGGGCACACAGCAGGAAGCAAGACCAAGAAGTGTCTTTTAATTTGAAATTTTCCTGGGAGCTGGCTTGGAGCTCAGCCGTTGAAATGGCATGCTCCGGGGTTCCTGTTACACACACACACACACACACACACACACGTGTGCTCACGCCTGGCAGATCTCTGCTAGGAAAGAATGCAGCCTTCTCCCTTCTGTCCATCATCACCATGCTTCAGACAGCCTGCATTCCTCCCCCCTGAGGTCAGCAGCCTCTCGCTCTGGGCCATCACAGGGAACCCGCACCTTCTCAATGGTCCATTCCACTGAGCCCAGCTCTCTGCTACCTGGACTGAAGGAAAAGCGGCAGAGAGCCTCCAGAAAGACGACTAGCACTCACCTGCAGTACATCATGTACATCTATGTATCTATGACCGTGCGTGTCCTCTACGGGCTAGACGCAGCCCCCGCTCTCGGGAAAGGAGGCCTGCGCCATGTCATTCAGAGCTCGGATCTGTGCACAACCAGCCCAGCCGCGTTTCCCAGGCTGTGGTCCCCACCTGCCAAGACCACCTGTAAAATCCCCTGCCAAGTTCTCCTACGTTTTAAGGCTCCCAAAGCATAGCTCATGATCTCACAGGAAAGAATAGGTAATAAGCAGGAGTTTTCCGCCCTTCTAAAAAATGTTCTTCCGCCATGGCCCCTCTTGGTCAGAACCAAGAAATCCCCTTCCCCAGGGACAACCCAACACAACCCCGTTGTGCCTAGGTGACCCCCCCCCCCCGAGAGCCAAGTTTGTCCTAGGCCACGTCCCTCAGCCTGACTGCTGTCCAGGAGCCTTCTCTGTACTCTGATGCCTATGCCAGTAACCCCCGGTGCCCCCCACCCAGCTCTCCACTCCAGAGTGTCTGAGCCACAATACAGCACCAGATCACTCGGGGGGCACCCACCATGATGAACAGAGCCTTCCCCAACAAATCCCTGAGGAAGAGCCAAGATTGAAGGCGGCCCTCTTCCCACTCTGTTTATCAGCCACCATTAATTATTCACTCATCAAACATCTGTGAGTCAGGGTGGAGGGAGGACTTTTTAGAACCGGGGAAATGGTGAGTGTCTTCGAGTTTGGGTGACAGCCGGCAGTGAGACAGGATTGGAATTGAAGATTCAGGCAAGAAGGAGACCTGAGGGGAGGGAGGCAGATGTACAGGAAGGAGTCCTTTAACTGGGACTTGTAAGGAGAGGAAGGTAAGAGCTTAGGCCTTTAGAGCCGCCACTCAAAAGCAAGAGCCTCTATTTGGGCCTCTGTTTTCTCTAGAGCTGGGGGTACAGGAGCCCAGACTGGAATTTACAGGACTTCAGTCAGTTGCCTCCTCAGACAACTTTCTTTGGCAGCCCTCCAGCCAGAGACCAGGAATGGAGGTAAGATATGGACCCCAGTGGAGTGGGACAATGGCTCACAGTGCCGCAGGAGAGGAGCAGGCTGGACTACGGTCGCCCAAGAGGGAACATGCCCTGCTATGGGCAGTCCAGGAGGGCAGCCTGGAGGAAGCAGTCATTAGGTATTTGTCTTAATCGTTTTATTTTTTTTTAATGTTTATTTATTTATTTTGAGACAGAGAGAGAGCATACAAGTGGGGGAGGGACAGAGAGGGAGAATCCCAAGCAGGCTCTGCACTGTCAGCACAGAGCCCGATGTGGGGCTCGAACCCACGAACCGCGAGATCATGACCTGAGCCAAAATCAAGAGTCAGACACTCCACGGACTGAGCCACCCAGGCGCCCTATCTTAGTCACCTCAAATGTCCCAGGAGACGTTTGGACGAATTCTCTGGATACTTGGGTGGAGCTGATGGACAGAGATGTTGCCGAGGCCACCGCTCTACATGCCTGAGCTCAGGGGAGGTGGTTTGTCCTCCCAGAGACAGGGACATGTCTGTTCCTGGGCCTGGGGAGGGCACAAGGAGTTCCAGGCTGCAGGGGGAGAGGGATGGGGGAGGCCAGGAGACCAAGGGAGACGAAGGCCCGAAATGTCAGCCCACAGCCAGCGACTCTGGGACCGCCACCCAAGCACAGGCTGAGTGGCAGTGGTCCTGCTGACCCTCCACGCACCTCACCTTGGCCTATCACGTTTGCAGCTGTAGCCCTGGTGCCCGGAGCTGCCCCCAGCACAGAGAAGGTGCTTGGCAAACGTTTGCTAATGTATATGGATTAATAATTTTAATTCCCACGTGATGAAATGATCTGCACTTTGTAGAGGAGGGAACTAGGATCAAAGTCACCCAGCCCCAGCCCTTGTGGGAGGCAGAATTCTAAGAATGATCCCCACTGACCCTTGGCCTTGTAGGATCCCCTCCCCTCGAGTGTGCGTGGTACTTACAAACCCGGTGAAATCTCACTCCTGTGGTTGTGGTATGAGACAAAGGGGAGATTATCTGGGTGGGCTTAGTCTACTCACATGAGCCCTTTAAAAGCCGAGTTTTCTTCAGCTGGTGGCAAAAGGGGACATCGGAGAGCTCTGATTCGACACATCGCTGCTGGCTTTGCAAGTGGAGGGGCCACACGCATGGACCAGGAAGTGGTTTCTAGAGCTGAGAGCAACCCCCAGCCGACGGCCAGCAAGGAAACAGGCACTCAGTCCTACAATTGCAAGGAACTGAATTCTGCCAACAACCTCAGTGAGCACACCCTCCGTGGAGCCTCCAGATACGAGCCCAGCCCAGCCACACCTCAATTTGGGCCTTGAGGCCTCTAAGGAAAGAACCCAACCATCCCCACCTGGACTTGTAGTTAATCAACGCACGTTGCTCTAAGCTGCTAAATGCGTGATCGTTTGCTGCGCAGCAACAGAAAACTAAAATACAGTAAAACCTCGGTTTGCGAGCATAATTCATTCTGGAAACATGCTTCTAATCCAAAGCACTGTGTATCAAAGCAAATTTCCCCATCAAAAATAATGGAAGCTTGGATGATTTGTTCCCCAACCCAAAAATAATCATATAAAAATGACTATGATATTGTAATATAATAAAAATAATAAAGAAAATACAAAATACAAAAAAAAAAAATAAACAAATTGATCTGCACTTGCCTTTGAAAACCTTCGTGGGTGGTGTGAGGGAGACGAGAGGAGGGTTATTGTCTAGGACGACTTTCACTATCCCTAATGGAATCACTGCTCTCTATTGGCTCGACGGAATCTTCTTCTGCACGGGGGCCATTGTATACGCTCTCATGGATGTTGACTACGGTACAGGGCACACTAAGGCCCTCATAGAGCCACAAGGTAGAGAGCCTTGGTCACCATGAAGAAGAGTCACCTGCCAACCAGGAACACCTGCATTAGGGTGTTATGAGGGTGAACACCGTATTAGGTAAAGGCACTGAAACGCGTGTGCGTGTGTTGGGAGTACAGGTGTTCTATGTTCCATTAACTAGTGTTACCATGATATACCAGCCCCTGTTCTCCTGGCCCTCCCCCTCAGGCCAACCCATCACGTCTGATGGGTCCCCAGCAGACCCCGGACAGAGGAGATCTCACCTCTTCCCCAGACTGAGGAAAGCTATAGAGTCCCCTGCAGCCACCCACATCTGCCCAGTGACCATCCTTCACATGCTCAGCTCTGGGCTGGGGCCGGCCTGGGGGCCATCCTTCACCCCTCACTCAGCCACCTCCTACGTGCATCCCCACTGCCACTGCTCTGGGCAGGACCCGCGGGATCTCACTCAGACCTCAGCAAAAGCCTCAAACTCTCCATGCAACGTGCGTTTGTACCACAGAGACCTTTCTGAAAATGCCGACCCTGCAGCGACCCTCCCTGTTCTGAAGCTACCCTTTGCCTTCCAGATAAAGCCTACGTTCCCATTCAATCCAGCCTTCTCTCCCATCAGAGCCCCTCAGAGCCTCAGAGGTGCCCCATGCCTCACCATTCCTCCCCACAGGCCTCCCTGTTTCTGTGGAATGTGTTCCCACCACAAGGGCCACATCATCAGCTATGATGTTGAGAGTGATCCACTGAAATGCCCTTCTTGTCTTCCAATCTCAGATTCTTTTTTTTTTTTTTTTAAGTTTATTTATTTTGAGAGAGAGGACGTGTAAGTGAGGGGCAAGGCAGAGAGAGAGAGAGAAAGAGAGAATCTCAAACAGGCCCCACACTGTCGGTACAGAGCCCGAGGTGGGGCTCAAACTCATGACCCGTGAGATCATGACCTGAGCCAAAGTCAGACACTTAACCGACTGAGCCAGCCGGGTGCCCCCCAATCTCAGATTCTTAGAGTCCTACCTGTCCTTCAAAATGGCTCAAATCCCACCTCCTCCAGGAGGGGTGAGATGGTTAATTTTATGCATGGACTTGATTGAGCTAAAGGGTGTCCAGATAGCTGGGGAAACAGTATTTCAGGGTGATTATGAGGGCGTTTCCAGAAGAGATTGGCATTTGAATCTGTAGGTGGAGCGAAGAAGATCGCCCTCACCACTGTGGGTGGGCGTCCTCCAGTCCGAGGGTCTGAATAGAACAAAATGGCAGAGGGAAGGCGAATGTGCTCTCTGCTCGAGCTGGGACATCCACCTGCTCCTGTCCTTGGACATCAGCACGTCTGGCTCTTGGGCCTTCAGACTCAGGCCAGCACTGATGCTACTGCGCTCCTGCTTCTTGGGCCTTTGGCTGCAGACTGGAGCTTTGCCACCGGCTTTCCTGGGCCTCCAGCTTGCCGACAGCAGACCATGGGACTGTACGGTCTCCACAAGCGCATGAACCAGGCCCTCATACTAAATCTCTCTCTTTTTGTTTAATGTTTTATTTTTTGAGAGAGAGACAGAGCACGAGCGGGGGAGGAGCAGAGAGAAAGGGAAACAGAATCCGAAGCAGGCTCCA
Source organism: Panthera tigris (assembly GCF_018350195.1). Taxonomy (NCBI): domain Eukaryota; kingdom Metazoa; phylum Chordata; class Mammalia; order Carnivora; family Felidae; genus Panthera; species Panthera tigris. The sequence goes on from NC_056665.1 coordinate 38,647,141, forward strand.
GGCTCCGAGCTGTCAGCACAGAGCCCGACGCGGGGCTCGAACTCACGAACCGCGAGATCATGACCTGAGCTCAAGTCAGACATTCAACCGACTGAGCCACCCAGGCGCCCCAGAACATGCAATTCTTCATCTCGGGGTTGTGAGTTTGAGCTCTATGTTGGGTGTAGAGATTACTTAAAAATAAATAAATAGGGGCACCAGGGTGGCTCAGTCGGTTGAGCATCCTACTTGTTTTCAGCTCAGGTCATGATCCCGGGATCGTGGGCTCAAGCCCCAAGTTGGGCTCAGCACTGAGCATGGAGCCTGCTTGGGATTCTCTCTCTTTCTTTCTGCCCCTCTCCCTGGCACGTGCACGCTCTCTCTCTCTCTCTCTCAAATAAAAAAATTAATTAAATACATAAACTTTTTTTAAAAAAAGAAATATTCCCTTTTCAGAAAATCACGGCAGGTATTTGACCCACCAGAACAACTGCCCTGTAAGTACCTACATTTTACTGTCACATTCAGGGCTTCTGTTTACAGCTAAAAGCCAGAGGTAATTAAACATTGAAGTCCTCCCTAGTGTAGTGATGCTTAAACATTTACAGACCGAAATACATTTTATTTGATTCTCAATTGCTTTCTTTTTATTTCTCCTTTCTATTACAATCAAAGCTGTACATTTGTTGTTCATTTGTGTCTCTGGATTGGCTATAATATCTGTGAATTTCATTGCAGGATGGTGAAAATGGCGTCCTCAATATTTTATATAGGAAGTGGGGGCTCTGACAGATTAGGAACCTCTGACCTGGGTGAGTTCCCTCCTCATCGGTCTGACCTGTCTCCCAAACTCCTCTCGTCACTCTCCACCACCGCCAGCACCAAGGGGAAGATGGGGACCTATGGGACCTGTGGGGGCCGGCGCCCTCTGTAGGCCATCAGCCCCTCTCCCCAGGAAACAGGCCCAAAGGAAGCCCCGAATTAGATGATCCAGTCAAAGACAGAGCCATCTGAAGGGATCCTTATCTTGCCACGTCTGTTTCCAGAACTCCATCTAGATTCACCGCCAATGATTCTGATCCCTCCCACCATCCTGGGCACCTGGGTAGAGGGGTAGGGAAGTGGCGGGGTGGGGGCAGGGGTGGAACGTACCCTCTCCCCCTGCCTTGGAGGCCTAAAGGGAGTCAGAGCCTAGAAGCAAACCTCTCTCAGCCTGGTCCCCTTTATGGGGACACCTTCCAGGCTTCATTTGACCAGTCGATCCTCAAGGCGGTCACCTCTTGCAAGACTTCCCTGGATACTTCAGCCAGCGATGCCGGGCCCAGGTGGGAAATCTCCTGGGCAGAGGCGGAGAGGCCCAATTCACAGAGCTTACAGCATCAGCGTGTCCACCGGGGCATGAGTATGTCTGAACAACTAGGAAGATGCCTCAGGCCTAGACGGCAGGGTTATCAGGTGACCTATAGGATGCCTGGGTCATTTAGACTTCAGAATAACCACAAGTAATGTGTTTAGTATAAGTATGTCCCATGCACATCTTTGAACATACTTTTACCAAAAAAAAGTATAAGTTGCTCGTCTGGAATTAAAATTTAACTGGGCATTCTGCACAAACCCCAAAGACACCGTGGGAAGGTGGACCTAGAGAATGTCACTATAATATAAGCATGCCAGGCCTGAGGCGTGAGCCTGTCAGTGAAAGGGGGTGGGTCAGGGGCAGTCCGTGTAGACCCAGACTTTAGTCCTGAGCCTGGACCCAGCGGTTCTAAATTCGAGTGACACTCCAGGGTCCCCTGGTGATCAGATTCCCAGAACTGCGACCCCCACCCCCTCTAGGTTCTGGTGCATTCGATGTAGTCTGGAGTCTCACACACCCCTTACTGGGTCTGTTGCCAATTTTATCATCGGTGCAAGTGAAGGCCTGGGCATGGGCTTGGCGGAGCGGGGAGCAGGCAAGGGATTCCCTCCAAGGTAGGTGGGCTCAGATTCCCAGTGGCTGCACCGGCTGGAGCCAGACTTATCTTCTTGGATGGAAGCTTCCTGGACTTATCTTCCTGCCTGCCCTCCCAGTGGCCTCCTGCCTCCCTGTGGAGAGGAAGGTTCTAGCATGAATAACACTGTTCAGATGAAGAAACTGAGGGACAAGACAGGGCTGGGACTAAAACCAAGCTGACGGAAGGACTAGGCTCCAGAGGGATCCCTCCCAGCTCCAGCCTGGGTCTCCTCACTTCCCCACCAAGGGCCCCCAGGCATGGCAACCCTTCGTTCATATTTCCCAGCCTGGCCGGGTGCAGTTTCAGTCTGTGTGCTGCCCCTTCTCGGCCCATGTGTCCCGGATCGCCCTGACCGCCCCCTCCCGCTCTCTCTCCCTCCTCTATGATGGAAAGATGTTCTACACAGCTGGCTGTCCCTGCACTTACCACACCACATCATGATTGCTCTCTGTGGCTGCCACTACCAGTGTTCTGGGGACCTGTCTCCTAAAGTCGCTGATAGAACTGACTTCTACAACTGCCCTCGGGTGCCTGAAAAGCATGAGAAACTCAGTAGCTGTGGAAACCACATTCCAAGAACAGAGGACGGTCCGCTGTAGAATGTGAACCCTGTCTGATCAGAAACAAACCCAAACAATCACATTCAGTAAGGGCGGGTTCTAAGGAGCAGAACTTCACCTCTTCAGTGGGGTGTGCTGGGCAAACGCAATTGTGTAAAAAAAAAAAAAGTTGAGCTTCCATTTTTTTCAGTAATTTTATTGCTGCGATCATTTAAAAGTCCTTAAAATTCAATAGAACGTATATTTATGTATCTTAGGGTCATACTGAATTCAGACATCTTAGGGTTACATGAAAAATTATACTTATATAGTGTATTACTTTCCTATTGCTGCTGTAACAAATTACCATAAACTTAGTGGTTTAAAACAAGGGGCGCCTGGGTGGCTCAGTCAGTTAAGCGTCTGACTCTTGATTTCAGCTCAGGTCATGACCTCATGGTTCATGGGACTGAGCCCCATGTCGGGTTCTGCACGGATGGCATGGAGTCTGCTTGGGATTTTCTCTCTCTCTCTCTCTCTCTCTGGCCCTGCCCCGCTTGCACACGTGCACTCTCTCTGTCTCTCTCTCAAAAGAAATAAATTATTTATGTATTATCTGTTTATAATAAATATTAATTATTATAAATTTTAATATATTTTATTATTATAAAATACTATATTTTATTATAATATATTATATAATACATTATAATACAATATATAATAATATAATATATTATATATAATATTTTATTATAATATATTGTATTATAATATAATATATAATATAGATTATATTATATAGATATTTTATTATAATATATTATATATAATATTTTATATATTTTATATTATAATATTTTATATAATAATATAATATATAATGTATTTAATTTATTAATAAATTAAAAAATAAATAATTTATTTCTTTTGAGAGAGAGACAGAGAGAATATGTATATATTCTCTTACAGCTCTGGACATTGGAAGTCTCCCTGGGCTAAAATCAGGTGTTGGCAGCACTGTATTCCTGCCAGAGGCTCTAGAAGAGAATCTGCTCCCTCACCTTTATTCAGCTTCTCGAATTGGCTCTCATTTCTTGGCTTCTGGCTCCCTTTCAGCCGGAAATCGCCTCACTCCAACCTCTCCTTTGGTTATCACCTGTCTGTCTGACTCTCCTGCCTCCTCTTTCCTTATAAGGACCCTTGTGATTACATTGGGCCTGCCTGGATAATGCAGGCTAATCTCCCATCTCAGGATCCTTAACACAATCACATCTGCGAAGTCCTTTGGGCCGTGTAAGGTACCATATTCTGAGATTGGGGGATAAGGCTGTGGCTACCTTGGGGAGGAGGGATCTTATTCTGCCTATCACACCTAGTTTAAGGGTCAAATGCAAAATCCATTCGGTCTGGGAGGAAACTGCACCAGAAGATCTGGGAAGTCTGTAGAACGTTTGACTCTACGGATGTGAGCTACTTGACCATGGCATTGATATTTTTGTGTTGAGGTCAACGGTGTGTATTTGTTACTCTAATGTCTGTAATGTGTAAGGTAATGTGGTCTTTTAGAGCAACAGCCTTATAACTATTAGTTGAATGTATATAACTGAATAATTTTTTAAATTTATTCTCTTGTTTCTCTCATGCGTTTGTCTTGTTTTTTTTTTTTAATTTTTTAATGTTTATTTATTTTTGAGAGAGAGAAAGAGTGTGAGCAGGGAAGGAGCAGAGAGAGAGGGAGACACAGAATCTGAAGCAGGCTCCAGGCTGCGAGCTGTCAACACGGAGCCCGTCGCGGGGCTCGAACCCATGAACCGTGACATCATAACCTGAACCGAAGTTGGACACTTAACCGACTGAGCGACCCAGGTGCCCTAGATATTTGATTAACTAAGTTTATAAACTGGGCCAAACATTATTCAAAGACTTCTCAAAGGAGATTGTTAAAAGTTGATTTTCATAAATAGAATAATAGGATTTGCAAGCTGAATTTAAAGTCCAGAAGGGTATCCCCAGTTTTATTTCTCCTGGAAGCAATAGCCTAGATAGGGAGAATGTAGCCTAGGGCAGCCCCAGCAGCCTGAGGAACAGCTGGAGTGAGATCCCAAAGAACTGCATAGACCGGAGACAAATCTCTCACTGCATGTTTTTATTCGTATTGGTATTATTGCCTTGAACATGTTTTCATATTGTCAGAAATAGCAAATAAGTATATTTAATTGGCTATCAATCTTCTCGATTTAAAAGACAAAGAGGTACAATTATAGGATTAAAAAATTAAGTAGGAACCCTCTCACTGTAGAATCACATTGGAGAGGACCATTATTTTCAGCAAAGGCAGATTTAGATGTCTGGACCAACCTTGCTACTGAAGACAACTTAGAAAAACTGGCTGCAATAGTTGAAATAATCTTTTTTATTTTTATTTTTTTAACATTTCTTTGTTTTTGAGAGAGCGTGCGTATGCATGAACTGGAGAGAGGCGGAGAGAGAGGGAGACAGAGGATCTGAAGCGGGCTCTGCACTGACAGCAGAGAGCCCGATGCAGCGCTCAAACTCACAGACCGTGAGATCATGACCTGGGCTGAAGTCAGACACTCAACTGATTAAGCCACCCAGGCGACCCTAAGTTTCAATAATCGTAAAAGCATCAAAGAGCTAGCAAGGTATCAGAAATCGCCTGGCCAGCGAGTCCAGCATCGGGAGACATTTCTGCCACAGTGGAGTCTGCCGATCTGGAAGAGGCGGCCAGGAAGTGGGGTAAAGCCCCTGAGAGCCAGGAGGGGGTCAAGGAACAGAACTTAGGGCAGAGAACTGGGAACTAGACCCCATGTAGGACTGGGAAATCCAAAGGATTGCACTCTTAAAGGCGACCCAGAAGGAAACTGGCCCTTGCAAGTTCTATACGCTGGCTTTGAATTCCCCGGGGGAACCCGCAAAGTCTTAAGCCCGAACACCTAACTACCATGATCCAAGATTGCTAGTGCCCCCAGATGCCTGAAGGAATCCCAGCTGAAGGCAGATGACATCACTTTAGGCATCAAGTAATTTCCAAAGGTAATGTTCTAAAGAAATGTTCAACCTATAATCAAAGATAACCAGGCACAAAAACTTGGGGAATTTTATAAATAAACAATAGATAGATAACAGATAGATAGATAGATAGATAGGTAACCAGGCACACAGGTGACAACATAGTCACAGACCAGCTGAAACAAAAGACATCAAAAACAAATCCTTGAAATATGGAGTGATGAGATCCCAGTGTAAAACAAATGTGCATGTTTTGTTCATACATGGAGTCCCACAGTATATACTTGTATGTTCCCAAGGGGGAAGAGCTGGCCTCCTGCCTGTCCTGTCCCCTCCATGCTCACTCTGACCCCCAGGCGGCCATGGGAAGTCTTGAATGCACTTTCCCTCCTACCTTTCTGCCTTTGTTCCTGCTTTTCAGGAACTCAGTCTGGAGTTCCCAGACCCTACTGGAGCCCCCTGGGGTAGATGGCATCTCCTACAGGAAGCCTTCCTTACTCCCTCCAGTGAGAACGCATCTCATTCTCCGCTTTTACCTTCCTCTCTTGGAACCCTTTTATCCCTCTGCCTTGTATTTTGGGCCATTGCATTCCTGCTTTTCTCCTCCACTGGACCAAGAACTCATTGGGGCCCAGGCCAGGAGTGATACCTGCTGTTTTCCCCTTAAATTTCCTCTGTTCAGGTGATTGGCACTTGGGAGCACCATCACAGAGGGACAGGAGACAGGGTTGCTTATGTTCTTTAGCACACTTGTCAATGTCCTGACGCTGTCATCTTGACCTGGGTTCTAAAGGCCAAGGGAACCCTCGGGGTACCCCACCTCTGCCTAAGCCCTCCCACAGGCAGACACATGAAGACTTATCACACCAGTGTTTACATTTTCCATGTGCCCGAACGCACCCGGGAGATCTTGCTCCTCGGCAGCTGTGGAAAGTCGGCATCATTAGCCCTGATGGGTGAGAAACTGAGGCTTAGGGAGCGGTTCCCAAGCCTGGCTGCACTTTGGAATCATCGGGGGAGCTTTTAAAAATTAAACCCGCATCTCTGGGGGTGGAACCCAGGGGACGGTAGTTTTTAAAGCACTCCAGGTGATTTTAATAAATAATCAAGACTGAGAACCACTGGACAAGCCCAAGGGCCCAGGGCCAGTGGGAAGCAGAGCCAACTCTAAAATTCCAGATCTTGAGGTAATGCTGTTTCTTTATCCCAAGAGAACTGGGGAGGATCCAGGCACACTTGCTATTTAGGGTCCCCCAAGCTGGAAGGCAGTGCTGGAAACGTGGGCTCTACAAGACAGCAGGCTTCCGTGAAGCCAGCTTCTTCCCTCCTTGTCCTTCCCTGACTCCAGAACTCGGGCCCAGATAACCAAAGCCCAGGGGACAACGGGTGACTCAGACGCTTCCTGTTTTCTTGGCCACAACGAGAGGGGGATGGAAACAACCGGGCTGGGGTTCATGGCCTAAGAGAGGGGCCTGGAGAGAGGAGGAGGCTAGAGCTGAGGGGCCAGTCTGCCTTGAGAGGCAGGAGAAGTGAGCCGGGCAGAGCCACAAGGGGCAGTTACTGGACTCAGTGGGTGCAAATGAGGGTGGTTTGTTCGATAACCAGGTCAGTAAAGGGAGGAAGGATTTGGGGCCAGCTTTTCTCGAAATGTATGGATTTTCTGGGTCCTGAGGGGCTGCGGGAGAGACCTATGGTTCCGTGTGCATGTTGGACAGTAACCCTGAGAGGTAGGCAGGGAAGGTACCATTGTTACCTGATCGCTGTTGGAAACATTGATCAACAGGAAGACTAAGAAAGGTGCTGGCCAGGGCCATGTGGAAATGGCGACGTGGACGCTCCTGATGACCCAACTTGGTCCCCCTTTCCTTGGAGGACAGCAATTTGGGGATGTTGATGAAAAATTTTACATGTCTTAATCTGGACCTTCATCATCTCCCTGATGGAGTCACCCTCTGGAAATAATCTTACATGCAGAACAGGCTTGTTGGAACGGAAAATATTCACTAAAGTGAATTTTATATTAATAAATTTTATATTAATGAGAAGTTAAACAGCCCAGACATCCAGCAATAGGAAAATGTAGACCGTAGAATGGGTACTAGTTACGTATTTCTGAGTAACAAATTACCCTCAAACTTAGTGGCTTAACTAACAGACATTTATTATCTCTGGGTTTCTTTGGCTCAAGAATCCAGGCATGGCTTGGCTGGGAGCCTCCGGGTCAAGGTGTCTCAGGAGGAGGTAGTCACCTCAAAGCTTGACTAGAAGAGGATCCACTTCCAAGGTCACTCACATGGCTGTTGGCACTCAGGTCCTTGTTCGCTCTTAAGACATCAGCCCCTCCGTAGGACAGCTCACAATATGGCGGCTGGCTTCCCCTAGAGCAAGTGAGCGACCCAGAAGGCACGGTCCTCTGTAACGTGATCTTGGAAGTGAACTCCTGTCATTTCTGCTGTATTCTATTTATTAGAAATGAGTCTCAGGGCACCTGGGTGGCTCAGTCGGTTAAGTGTCCAACTCTTGGTTTCAGCTCAGGTCACGATCTCACAGTTCATGGGTTCAAGTCCCGCTTCAGGCTCTGTGCTGACAGTGTGGAGTCTGCTTGGGATTCTCCCTCTCCCCACACCTCCCACGTCTCTAAATAAACAAACAAACAAACAAAGAAACTTAAAAAAAAAAGAATGAATCTCTAGGTCTAGTCTAATTTCAAGGAGAGAAGGTTACACTGGCATGTGAATTCCGGGAGATAGGGACTGTAGGGAAGGGAAAAGTTTTCCTCGACCCTCAGGGTCCTTGACTGGGTCTGAATATTAAACCGGCAAAGATTAACAGAAGAAAAGCATATAAATTTATTTAATATAAGTTTTGCGTGACACGGGAGCCTTCCCAAGAAAACGAAAACCAGGAAAAACAGACCTGAGTATTTCTATGCTAAGTTTGATGAAGAGTGGGCAGTCGTGTGAAAATACGACAGGTCCGAGAATGTGAAGTAGGTGTAGGAAACGAGGGGAAACGTAGCAAGGCCTGTTTGTTCAGATTCTTCTTGGTGTCTCTCTTCAGGGATAGTTGGTAGTCCTTTCTGCCAGGACAGGAAAAGGACCTCTCTCATGAGGGTTTATGACTTGTTTCAGGAGAGAAAGGCAAAGGAAAGGTCAGAGTGACCTTCCTGCTTCTCCTATTTCCTCAGACTCTTTCAGCTTAAAATATTCAATATGCCAAGGTGCCATATTTTGGGCTATCATGTTCAGAACCCCATCAAGATCACTGGGTGCCATCTTGGAAGCTGCCTACCACAGAGCCTATGTGACATGTTTATGATCTCAAGTGAAATGAAGACAACAGAATTCGAAACCGGATGCACGACGCCAACACATCTGAGTGAGAATACAACAGGGAAAAAGGATGGGAAGAAATTTGTTAAAAACACATTTACAGCTGACCCTTGAACAACATGGGTTTGAACTGCGTGGGTGCACTTTTACACAGCTTTTTTTTCAATTAAATATGTTGGCAAGTTTTTGGAGCTTTGTGGCAATTTGAGAAAAACCCAGATGAACCGGGTAGCCTAGAAATAACAAAAAAATTAAGAAAAAATTAGGTATGTCCTGAATGCACAAAGCAGATGTGGGTGCTAGTCCACGATAGAATGCACATGAATCTGTTATGAAGTTAAGATTTATTAAAACTTACACACAAACATAGATCATACATTATCTTTGCATTTTTTCTTAATTAAAAAAAATTTTTTAATGTGTATTTGTTTTTGAGAGAAAGAGACAGAGCATGAGCAGGAGAAAGGCAGAGAGAGAGGGAGACACAGAATCTGAAGCAGGCTCCAGGCTCTGAGCTGTCAGCACAGAGCCCGACGTGGGGTTTGAACTCACAAAAGTTGAGATTGTGACCTGAGCTAAAGTCGGACGCTTCACCAACTAAGCCACTCAGCCCCTATCTTTTCACTTTTAACGCCTAGTGTTATTAATACAGTGTTGATGTGGCTACTGATTCATCTTGTAAACAAATGACATTAATTTACAGTATCAGTAAGTACAGTACAGCACTGAAATGTATTTTCTCTTCCGTATGATTTTCCTAATAACTTTTTTCCCTCTAGCTTATTTTATTGTAAGCATGGAGTATATATAATACATGTAACATACAAGATACGGGTTGATTGACTATTTATGTCATTGGTAAGGCTTCCAGTCAACAGCAGGCTATTAAGTTTTGGTTGAGTCAAAAGTTATACATGGATATTCAACTGTTGGGGAGGGAGGGTCAGTGTCCCTAACCCTCACGCTGTTCATGGGTCAGCTGTATGCACCAAAAAAACAAATGGGGTCTGCTTGATAAAGTACCTTTAGAAGTTAGGCCTCTTATGAAGAACCTGGGTGGCTCAGTTGGTTGAGCGTCGGACTTTGGCTAAGGTCATGATCTCACAGATCGTGGGTTCGAGTCCCATATTGGGCTCTGTGCTGACAGCTCAGAGGCTGGAGCCTGCTTTGGATTCTGTCTCTCCCTCTATCTTTGCCCCTCCCCCACTCACGCTGTCTCTTTCTCACAAGTAAATAAACATTTAAAATTTTTTTTCAATGAACAAATTAGGTCTTTTGCTTGAGGCGCCTGGTGGCTCAGTCTATTAAGCATCCAACTCTTGGTTTTGGCTCAGGTCACGATCTCATAGTTTTGTGAGTTCGAGCCCCACATCAGGCTCTGCACTGACCCTACAGAGCCTGCTTAGGATTCCCTCTCTCTCTCTCTCTCATTCTCTGCCCCTCCTCTGCTTGAGCTCTCTCAGTCTCTCTCAAAATTAAGAAATAAACTTAGAAAAATTATTTAAAAAATAAATTGGGTTTTTTGCTTTTCTACACATGTGTTAATTTATGCACCTCCCCCCCCACCCCAATTATTTATTCTTCAAACTTAAGTAACAACATTTCTGGCACTGGGGGTGAAGGGGCTGGGTAGAAGGAGTCTTGTTTCTACCATCTGTCCTTGAGCCTGTCCCAGCAATAAGAATCTATAAATTCCCACACTGGGACAGCCTCAGGGCGGGGGGTATTTCAGGCAAATCCTGACCACCTCTAATCTCATGACATATTCCTGGGTTTACTGCGGCCTGAGGAGCTGGCTTGGGGGGTCATCCTAAGAGCAGATTATTTGGGGAGGATTTGGTGTGGAGGGGGTGGGGAGGAGTGGAGAGACACAGAAAGTGACCCAGAGAGAAAGGGGAGAGTAGCTGGACACAGTGGGAAAATATCTGCAAGTTGGAGTCTCAGGCCCTGAGCATGTTGGTCATTTGAGTGCGATTCTTTCAAGCCTCAGTTTCCTCATCCACAGAGTGGTATGAATATAGGTAATACTGCCCTTCCTCACTCCATAGGCTTACGAGAGGTTGATCACACACAGAAATACACTCTATAAACCGTAAAGCCCTGGAGCAGTGATGGTTTCTTCAGGGATGAGAGCAAATACACCTGTGTCTTGCCTCTGAGCTCCCCACAGGGGCCAAGCCCTTCCCCAGCCTCCAGCCTCAGGCCTTGTTGGCTCCCTCTTTCTTATCTCTCTCCAGTTGCAATGGTTAAATGTTGACACCGAATATGCTTTGGTTAAAAAGAATCAGGTTACCTCTCACGAAGGATGATTTGGTAACATCCATCAAAATCACAACGGACTCAGCAACTCCACTCTTAGGAACAGATGTGCACACACAGGGATGAAGTTACACGTACGGGCATCTTCGCTGCGGCGTTCTGCGTGAGAGCAAAGCACTGTGGGAAAAAACGCCCAACCACAGGGGACTGGTTAGATCAGTTATGGAACATCCATCCAATGGAACGCTGTGAAGGCATTAAAACAAATGAGGTGGCTTTGGGTGCATTGATCTCCAACATATGCTAGAAAAAGAAAAAGAGCAAGTTGCCTAACAATATTACCTATCTACCTCCACTGACATAAAAAATCAAAACTACCTATATGTACCTAATTTTTATGAAAACACAGAGGAAATGCAGGGAGGGATGTGGGTCGTTGTCCAAAGTGGTCACCTCAGGGAGGGAAGGTGGGAGAAGGGGACAAAGAGAAGGGAACTTACCCCTTTTTGTTTCATTTACTTCAGGGATGGTTACCGTTGCTTTATATACCGTTGTATATTATTATACATGGAATATATCCATGTATTTTCTGTGTAATTTTTTAAAGTTTATTTGTTTTGAGAAAGAGAGAGCATGAGCAGGGGCAGAGAGAGAGGGAGAGAGAGACTCCCAAGCAAGCTCCACACTGTCAGCACAGAGTTCAATGCGGGGCTTGAACCCAGGAACTGTGAGATCATGACATGAGCCGAGATCAAGAGTCGGACGCTAAACTGAGCCATTCAGGTGCCCCTGTGTAATTTTTTAAACTTAAAATTTACGTATATATATATTTTTTACATACAATTTTTATACTATATATACACCTATAAACACACATACATATGACTTAGAATCTTTCACTATCTTTAAAATTTTGGATCCCTGGCTATCGTTTCCGAGACTTTCTGAGATCATCATTGGGCCTCATGGCCCCTTAGGAGGGAGTCATCAGCATGGTTCCTTGAAATCCTCTCTGCAGAAGGACCCAGGCTCCCTCTTCCAAGGTGGCACCTCTTCCCAGTAATGAGGCACTCTATGCAGCCCTGAGGTCGGTCTGACGAGGACACCAGCCCCCACCCCGGGCCTAGCCCCAGCCCAGGGGTGATCCCTTGAGCTTGTTCTCACACCCTCTGTGCAGGGAGGAAGGCAAAAACCAAACGAAACCTTCTTGCATTTACTCCTTAAACAAACAGTATTCAGTCGTGAATAAAAACAGATGAGATTGGAGTCCAGTGAAGAGAGACTCTAATCAAATAGCCTCCTGAGTAAACATGAGATGGGACCTGTCACGGATGCTCTGGAAGACAGACCCAGACAACGTTCAGAAGAAAGAAAAGTTAGGGAGGCTTTTCTCCCATTTTCACTGAGAGCCTTCGCCTCTCCCCACCGAGGTCCTTGCCTTTTCCACCCTCCATGAACTGGAACCTCCTTGGCTGGGGTCTTCAGCGGCTGACCTGGGAGTGCTTCTCACCAGTGGAGATGAAGGAGAAAATGCAAGGCAGGACCCTGGAAGTGACCAGCAGATGAGCTCGGACCAAAGAGCTCCAGTGGGGAAGCGCTGGCCACCGGGGCAGGCTGATTCCAGGACAGTCGCCATCATCGGTGCTGGTCGTGGGCGCTGGCCACCAGCCATCCAAGGCCATCCCCTCCCCAACTTCTGTCCGGCAAGGGGCCTGGGCTGCAAGGTCACTGCTGAGTGGGCTCTTTGGGTTTAGCATTGATGGGTTCACAGCTCGTGCCAGTGTCTGGACCAAGAAAAGCATTCTTGTGTGTGTGTGTGTGTGTGTGTGTGTGTGTGTGTGTACAGATGCACACCATACACATAGGTCTGTGCTCTGTGGATAAGGTGTCAACTCATTCCAGATGTACTGGAACAGCCCCAATTTCACATATTTGGACACGACAAACCATTGAAATATCCTGAAGACTCCAACATGATTATTTATGCAGCACTCCTTTGGTCTTGTTCCAAAAAAAGGATTTGAGAACCAGCTTGTAGAGCTGTATATACTTCAGGATTGAAAAATAACAGGCAGGTCGGGACGCCTGGGTGACTCTGTTGGTTAAGCGTCCGACTCTTGATTTCAGCTCAGGTCACGATCTCACGGTTTGTGAGACTGATCCCCGTGTTGGGCTCTGCACTGACAGCTCGGAACCTGCTTGGGATTCTCTCTCTCCCTCTCCCTCTGCCCCTCCCTGTGCTCGCTCTCTCTCTCTCTCTCTCTCTCTCAAAAGTAAAAAAAAAAAAAAAAATGAAAAAGTAAAAGAAAACAAGAGGCAGGGCAATCAGGGGGCACGGAGAGTGAGAAGTCAAGTCCGGGGCACACGCTGGACAGGGGCCACAGATGGAGCCACCATTTCCAAGCGGTCAGAGCCCCCCCAGAAACGAGACATGGATTCCTGCTCTTCAGACCTGCAGGAATTTGCCCCCAAAGCTCTCAGAAGGATGCAGTGTGACCCAGAGTCAGGAAAGAACAAGCTCATATTCTATATCTATGTGCTGGTTTGCTTCTACGTGACTTCTTTTGTCAAATCTCGCAGAAGAGGGCACTTGAGATGTGTGCATTTCGCTGTCAGCCAATCTCACCTCGAAAAGAAAAGAACCGTCAACAGATCTAGTTACTGATACACCTGCGAAGTGTTTAGGGGTGCAGGGGACCGGCACTGGCGTGAAACGCATGGAAAAAGATGAACAGCTGGCTGGCGAGAGGAGGGTCATTGATGCGTGATAAAGCAGGTCCAGGAAAATACAGTCTCAGCGGACATACGGTGGACGCCTGGTCCGGACTATGCGACTCTTTCAACTTTCCTGTGTGTTTGACGATTCTTTTTATTTTCTTGTTTCATTTTTTGAAGTTTATTTGTTTATTTGGAGAGAGATACGAGAGTTTATTTGGAGAGAGTTTTATTGGAGAGTTTATTTGTTTATTTGGAGAGAGAGGGCGAGTGGGGGAGGGGCAGGGAGAGAGGGAGACAGAGAATCCCAGGCAGGCTCCGCACCGTTAGCACAGAGCCCGGTGCGGGGCTCAAAGTCACCAAACGCAAGATCATGACCTGAGCCCAAACCAGAAGCCAGACACTTAATCGACTGAGCCACCCAGGTGCCCTATTTTTATAAGAAGAGGTGGGGCACTCTGAGAAACCAAGCGGACTATGGAAGTTACCATCCACACCCAGAAGGCTAAGACCCTACGTTTGTGCACACAGCCAGAGCCAGCAGCAGCCCTCCAAATCCACTGAACCCCTGGGCGCCTTGCCCACAGGCAGTGACAGGGGTTCTAGGACGCAGAGCTCCGCTTCAGCAGGGACAGAGAGGCCTGGCTCCTGGGGGCAGAGCCCACAGTGTGGCGGGATTTGGGCATCCCCCAAACAAAGCTCTCAGATCATGGAAACCCCTCATCAGACCATGAGGGAGCACCTACCCTCGCAGGGCCTGTGCCTCACCCAGAGCACCCTGAGAAGTGGGTTTCAGCCGTGACAATATGATGGTATTGATGACAGGGATCATTTACTGGGGACTTTCTCTCTGCCGGGCACTGCAGTAAGCGTTTATACCTATCGTGTCATTTAATGTTTACATGACCCCAGGGAGTGGGTATATGATTGTCAGCCCCATTTATTAAAAAACCTTTAATGTTTATTTATTTTTGAGAGAGAGAGAGAGAGCACAAGCAGGAGAGGGGCAGAGAGAGAGGGAGACACAGAATCTGAAGCGGGCTTCAGGCTCTGAGCTGTCAGCACAGAGCCCGACATGGGGCTCGAACTCACGAACCGCGAGATCATGACCTGAGCCAAAGTCGGATGCTGAACCGACCGAGCCACCCAGGTGCCTCTTGTCAGCCCCATTTATGCATGAGAAACGGTTCAGAGAAGTTCAGGAACTTGGATGTAACACTCAGCTGGCAGATGCTGAGCTGGGATGCAAAGTTATACTTGACTCCAGACCCTTCGATCCTAACCACTGCCCCTTCCTGCTCCACCTGCCACCCACCCCATCCCTTCCACCCCACCCCCACCCCCTCTCCCAAAGGCCTGTCACAGACAACTTGTCTCTGCTCCATCGTCAGAAGAAAGTCTGACTCAGGGGGCACCTGGGTGGCTCAATCGGTTGAGCGCCCGACTCTTGATTTCGGCTCAGGTCATGATCTCATGGTTTGTGAGATCGAGCCCCACGTTGGGCTCTGTGATGACAGTGCAGAGCCTGCTTGGGATTCTCTCTCTCCCTCTCTCTCTGCCCCTCCCCCGCCCGCTTGCTTGCTCCCTCTCTTTCAAATTAAATAAATTAACTGAAAGGAAGGAAGGAAGGAAGGAAGGAAGGAAGGAAGGAAGTCTAACTTGGGCCCAGAGTGCTCCTTATAAACCAAGCACCCCACTCCTGTCCTTGTGTTCCTGCTCCCCAGGATGACTCTGCACCGCGGAATGGGCTCCTCTCCCCAACACTCCCTGGAGACACACACACACACACACACACACACACACACCACAACCTCCTGACCAGCTCCTGTGATGCAGCCCCACTGTCACCCCAGCAAACCCCCTACCTTCCCCCCAGCATCTTCAGTGCTGCTCAAAACCACAACAACCTGAAAACAGCCTATCGCCTCTTTCATGGAACCCCAGAGCTCAGGAAGACCAGAGAGCTGGTAGCCAGCCTCCTATTTTTTTACAGAGGAGGAAACAAAGGCCCAGAGGGGGGCAATGGGTAGCCCAATGTCACACAGCATGCCAAGATTAAACTTTGTCTCCTGGGACTTGTCCCCTTAGCTCAGGTCTGGACAAGGCCGAGTTGGGTTGCAGGGCTGGGGGTAGCGGTGGATGGAGCCTAGAGAACCCTCTGGAGCAAAAGAGACTAGCGCCTAGGGCTAGAGGATCACTGGGCCCCGGGACCCGGAGAGAGCCGCTCTCATTTTACAGATAGGGAGTCTCAGTCCCACAGAGAGAAAGCCACCATCACTGGATCCCACAGCTACTTGGCTACATGGAGGCAGGAATCTGTTTTCCTGAATCCTAAGCGGCTTTCCCACTCCAGCCCTTCAGGTGGCTCTGAAGGGTCCTGAGCCACAGAGCAGGCAGAGCTCAGCCCCTCCCATATCCATACCCAAATACCTGGCACCCACCAGCGCTCCCCGGACTTCTGCCTTTACCAAGTCACTTCCTAAAAGTCACAGGGCTTGGGTTATGTGCTGGGTCCAGCAGGGGCTACTGGAAGAGGGGTCCCCAACTCTGAAGCCCCTTGCAGGGAGGGGAGAGGAGGAGCTACAAGGGCCCAAAACTCCGGTCCCTCACAACACACCTGCTCTTCAGCCAGGCCTGGCCCCCCAGGGACTTCAGACCCACCCCCTCCTCAAAGGAAGGGTCTGCCCTCGTTGCTGCAGGCCTCAGGCTGGACCCAAGCAGCCCCTGGACTGAGGGGGAGAAGTAGTAGAAAGGTCAGTCACCCTGCCATGAGACCCAGGTCCTTCCAGCCAGAGCCAGGCTTGGAGCTCGTGGAAAGGAGAACAGGAATGGGACAGTGGAGACAGACGGCCCCAAGCAGCTCCGGCCATGCCAAGTTGACCATCCCCTCCAACACAAACACTGGGCCCCTGGCTCTGCAGGAAGGGGGCATTTTTCAGAGATGACATCAGCTCTTAACGTTTCACGTTTCTTACCTACCTCAGCCCAGAGAGCAGAGTCCCCAGAGCCCCCAGCTTGCTGAGGCAGGCACCAGCCCTGGTGCAAACAGCAGAGCACTGACCTCAGACACCACAGCAGTCCACGCCCAGCAGAGAGGGCCGCTCCGGTGGCTGTCCACGCGGCCTGCTCACCCCGAGGACATGGCCCTACCTGGGCACTGCACGACAGATGCAAGAGAAGATATCAAACTCCCAGTTCCCCAAACACACCTCGGGGCCTTCGCTCAGGCTGTTCTCTCTGTCCGTTCCCATGCCTTCCCTGTTCCATGCCACCTAGCCAACACCTCTGCAGCCTTCAAGTGTCATGTCCAATGTCTCCTCTCCTGTGAAGCCAGCCCCACCTCCGTGAGCCTCCACAGTGTCCTATCCTTCCATCAGAGCCCTGAGCCCTCAGTACAGTATTTAGAACCACCTCACTTTCCCTCTCCTTCTCGGCCTTTCTCCCCAGACATGGAGCCCGTGGAGGGCACAGGCCAAGTCCTGTGCCACTCAGCCAGAAAGAGGTTCATCAACCACAGAGGGCTACGAGGCAGCCAGCTGAGAGAGCCCCACAGAGGCTCAGTTAAAGTCGGGGGAGCTGGAAGTGAATGAGGTGAAGGGAATCACACTGGGGGACCTGGGCAGCCGGGATGGGAAGCCACAGGGGCTGGGCCTCCAGGGTTTTCCAGCAACAGTTCTGGTTGAGTGAGCGAGGGAGTGAAGGTTCCAGACAGAGGAGGCGAGGTAGAAAAACCAACTTCACCTTCTGCCATGAGTTCTCTCTGGCAGCAGGGAGAGGTGGACACAGATGCCTGCAAATGCTGATTCCCACCACGCCACCCCCACCGGGAGCTTCGCAGGCGAAAGGTGTGTGGAACTTGGTGCATCAGGCCCAGAAGGGGCCAGAGGGCACGGGTCTCTGCCCCTCTGCCTGAGAGGGGGCTGACTCGCTGCCCCAGGGCCAAGCTGCCCCTGCTGCTGACTCAGGCCCCACTGGCCAGCTCAGCATTCCTGCCCTCCCCACTGAATGGGGCTATTGAAGCTCTTTGTAGAGGGAGGTGAGGCCACTGACCACACCCCCAACCAGAGCCTTCGCTATGCTCTGGGCTCTGCTCTCAGGGGCAATACGGGCCCTGGGTTCAGTCCGAGAGCACTCTGGCTGCCGCTGCTACTCTGGGGGTGTCTGGCACCCACGACGATCCCAGGTAACCTGGCCGGGCTGCACCAGAGCGGAGATCCCAGTGGGAGGGCATCGTCCTGATCCTCAGGACTGGAGGCCCTGGGACGGCAACCCTGCTCGTGATCCCCAGCGTGGGGAGAGGTCTGTGCCTCTGCACACGCCACGGTATATAGGTGGGGGTGCTGCAGGGGCTCTGGGGGCTGTCTCGCCTCCCCCACTGAGTGGAGCTTCCCTAAGGCAGCAGTGGTCTTCCCATGCAATCAGGGCCTCTCACAGGGTATGGGCTGGGTATCCCCCCGTCAGACGGGGAGCAGGGGTGGTTTGGAGCCTTGCGCATCACACCCGGAGCCCCCCAAGCCCAGTGTCCATCTCCTCCTTTATCAGACCTGGTGTTCAGCCTCAGCCTCTGCTGGTGGCTCCCAGCAGGGCAAGGGCCCAGCTCTCAAGAGAGAGCCAACGCCTCTCTAGATAGAGCAGCCCCGCCTCGTCCCATCTTCCTCCCCTCCTGACCTTTGCCCCCCCAAGCTGGGACCTGCCCCCCCCAGCCCTGGCTGCTTTTTCAGGAATGGGGGAGGGCCGGGTGCCATGAAGCCAGTGCGGGCTGTCCCACTTTGGTGGGTGCTACTGCTGGTGTCCAGGCTGGGGGCCACCAGGAAGGGATCCCCAGAAGAGGCCTCCTTCTACTATGGAACCTTCCCACTTGGTATGTCCAATCCTCTGTTGGTCTGTCCGTCTGTCTGTCAGCCTGCCCACCTTGGGCTGGCTTGCCAGAGAGTTTGGTGTTTTCGTTTCCCAACAGGTAGGATGGGAAAAGTAACTCCGTATCGTTGTTCTAAAATAAATGAATCTCCGAACAGATTTCTTTAAGCTTACTATACAGGCAGTTAACGTTAATCACAGCTAAAACTGTGCAAATTAAGTGTTTTAAATGTATTATGTCTGCCCTCACCCGGACCCATAGGTTCCCACTCGTAGGGAGCCGGGGGCAGGCGGCTGGGGAGGGGGCCTGCCCCGTGGCTGAGGACAAACAGCCCAGAGTCCAGGTGCTGGGTGGGGAGTGGGAAGGGGCCCAGGGCCCAGTGTGAGGTCTCTACTTGCAGGCTTCTCGTGGGGCGCGGGCAGTTCTGCCTTCCAGACAGAGGGAGCCTGGGACCAGGATGGGAAAGGGCCCAGCATTTGGGATGCCTTCACTCACAGTGGGAAGGGAAAGGTGCTTGGGGATGAGACAGCAGATGTGGCTTGTGATGGTTACTACAAAGTGCAGGTGAGTGATGAGTGTGTGTGCAGGTGAGTACGCACCTGAGAGGTGGACAGTGACACACTGGGGAGCCCGGAGGACAATGTCAATCTAGTGTTCTGCTAAACACCCCCTAGTCCACTGCAGGAAAAAGAGGTGGGGCTGTTGGTGGCTGGGGATTGGGGGGCAGGGGATGTGCAAGAGGTGGGAGGGTAGACGTTGGAGGAAAGGATAGCAGGGCCCCACCTGAGCCAGGGCCTTAGTCCAAGTGATGGACAGCTGAAAGGCTGGTGCCATGACCCTGGGGTCTACAGGCCACAGTAGCCTGAGCCCTTGGTCTCTGCTTGTGAATTGGCCCCCTGGAGGGGGTCCCTCTGCTCAGGACCCACTTTTCCTCTCTGGGCCGACTTCATCACCCAAGTTTATTAGGAACACCCCAGTTGACATCTCACAGCATCCCCATATCCTGCATTTAGTTGACTCTTAGCATATCCCTAGGAGAAAGGGGGCAGGTGCTTTCACACCCATTGTATGAATGAGAAGGAGTGAGCATGGGGTGGGGGGCAGCGTGAGCCCCGCCCCAGAGTCCTAGGTGACCATTCCCCACCTGGCACCCCTGTCTGCACAGGAGGACGTCGTTCTGCTGAGGGAGCTGCATGTGAACCACTATCGATTCTCCCTGTCTTGGCCTCGGCTCCTGCCCACAGGCATCCGAGGTGAGACAGGGCAGCCCCTCCCAAGCCCAAGTGCGGGTCCTTTTGGCCATGTCGGCTTTGAGGGGACACTATAGAGTGCTGGGGAGGGAGAGCAGCCTGGAACATGGCTTCTCTGGCAGCAGCCATTACAGGTTCTGCAGGCAGCTGGGCTCCCGTGTCGTATCAGACCCGGAATCGGGCCGCCTGGGGGTGATTTCGGGCCCAAGAAAGGCCACAGGGCCCAGGAGCACTGTGCTTCAGAAGGCCAACGCCCCCTTATTTCACCTTCAGCTGACAAGGTGAACAAGAGGGGAATCAAGTTTTACAGCGACTTCATCGATGCCCTCCTCAAGAGCAACATCACCCCCGTCGTGACCTTGCACCACTGGGATCTCCCGCAGGTGAGGCTAATGCAGCCCAGACGGAGGCCCGGGGGGCTCCGCTCAGCACGGGGAGCCTGATTTGGGGACTGGGGTTGGCAAGGCAGGGGCAGAGGCTGGGGTCTGGACTGGGAGATGGGAAGGAGTGAAGAAGTCTGACCCACCCATGGAGGACGTCGGGCTGGTTTAACTGATGTTTGTAACAGGTGATGAGAGCAGATTTCGATGTTTTCCAAAAACATTTGGCCTAAAAACAACAAACCAAACTAAAAACAAACCTCTTTTGAGTAAGATTTGATGACGTGGCATAATTAATGTACTTGTCTGAGCTGGTATCATAGGAGTACAGCCCCCCAAGCCATTTCTGTTGAGTCTCAACCTCACTGCCAGACCTGACTCTTCAAGCAATTCTTTCCTTCATTCCACAAGGCCCCCTGGGAGAGGAGCCGTGTGTGTCACTCTCTGTGACACAGGTCATAGGAGGTCAGAGAACAGAGATGTGGTCTCAGGGTCACATCTTGAATGTTGGAAAGAGGCAGGGGTCCCATCACTGCTTCACAGTGCTGGGCGTGGGGTGGAAGGGGTGCTCTGGTTTGAGGGGGCTTGGCAAGTGATGGGATTAAGAGTTTGGGGAGCAAGCAGGAGGAGGAGGTTTGGAGGCGTAGCTTGGGACCAGGCCCCAGAGGCCTTGACTGCCGAGCTAAGGCGACTGGGATCATTCTGCAGGAAGGGGAGCCACCGGAGACCTCTATGCTGGGACTGGGGCCATGGAGCAGACTTCAGGGAGACAAACCGGAAGCCTCATGCCAGCTTCTTCCCCCGCTTTCACTAACCTAGCCCTTTAGCATCCCCTCAAACCCACCAGGCAATCTCAGTGGAATGATGCATCTTGGGAAAACCCCACCTTCACAAGCAGATGCCTTTGGTTGGAAGAGAGTCCTCCACTGAAGAAGGCAGAGCCCCCCCCCCCCCTCACAATAGAGCTTCTGAGGTTCCTGACGTCCGCACGGCCCTCAAAATCCTAATCAGAGGTTCCATGTCCTGCATCATCTCTTATTTCTTCTGAATGTGTATTCGAGGTTCTTTTCCCAGGATCAGACCTCTCCCCCTCGGCCAGTGTCCTTAAATACTCAATCTATCACGTTCCTTCCAAGCGGGAGAGTCTCACAGCTTCTCTGTCCCTTCCCTCTTGTTTGTATAAGGTGTGACATGTCCCCACACTGATGTTGCCTCATGGTTCATTGCTGGCCACCATCCTCAAGTTGTCACATCCAAGGCCCCCCATCTTTGCTCTCCGTTGCTCTAAACAGCCTCTGTGGTTGTCATCACCCTTGTTTCTCCCACGAGCGTGGCCTATCGACTCCAAAAGTCTTTTCCGGAGACAGATCCTTGGGGCACCTGCTTCTCTCTCCACCAGCTGCTCCAGGTCAAGTACGGCGGGTGGCAGAATGTGAGCATGGCCAACTACTTCCGTGATTATGCCGATCTGTGCTTTGAGGCCTTTGGGGACCGGGTGAAGCACTGGATCACTTTCAGTGACCCTCGGGTAAGCAGGGCCCTTCTCCAGGGGGGAAGCCCCCCTTCCCGGACCACGGCGCTCCTGCTCCTTCTCACAGGCCCTGTGGGCCCCGCTTGCCACCCCTGTAGACGATGGCAGAAAAAGGCTATGAGACGGGCCACCACGCTCCCGGCTTGCAACTCCATGGCACGGGCCTGTACAAGGCGGCACACCATATCATTAAGGTGAGGTGGGTCCTTGTGGGAGTGAAGGTGGGGTTCAAGGCAGAGGGAACAACCCTCAGTGTCGGCTCAGCCTGCCCAAGGGGTCTGAGCCTGAGCTTCGTCATCTGCGGTTCCAGCATATTCCACCACACCTTCGCACCACTGACTTGCATCCCACGAGGATTTATGGAGGGAGTGCCCGGTCATCCAGTGCTGGGCACTTGCCGAGACAATAGAGTGGCTGCTCCCTAGAGCTTACAATCCAGTCAAGGGGATGGAGCGCATGCATGTGAAAACTTGTCACCTGCATGTCTAAACAGCCTTGTGAGGACTGGTGACAGGAAGAAGGGGCGGGACGCCAGTGAACCAGGGGCTAAAGTCTTCAATGAATGAGCGGCAGTAACTGGAGGTTGAAGGACAACGGTAAGGAGTTAGGAGTGTTTGTCTCAGAGCATGGACTTCAAAGGACCTGGGATTTTGGAAGGAGAAATAGTTTGGAAGCAGCAGGAAGGAGCAAGGCAGACACTACCCTAAGGTATGCGAGGTGTGAGGGGAAAGCTGGCGTCTTCTTGGAAGAGCTGCGTTGGGGATGTTCTTTGGGGCAGCCAAGCTCAGTAAGGGCACGGGACTGAAGGAGACAGAGGAGACGCTGGGGTGACTCAGGTATTACAAGGCTGCTGGAGAGGCTTTAGAAGGGGGAGGGACTGGGTCACACTGCAGGACACATAGGAGGGTACAGGCGATGTCGCCTAGGAAACAGGGATGTGAGGCATGACAGGATGGTCCCAGTGGACTCTCAGTGGAAGGGGACAATCTGATCAAGCAGGAAGCCAAGGGGCCCCTCAGTGACATACTAGACTCTCAAATTCCTGTCAGGGAGAGAACTTTCTCATTCCTTCTACGCTTGGCATAGGAGTCCTTAAACTGTGGATACTCGAAGGGCAGAGCTCTGAAGGCATCAGTGGGTCACCGGCAAGAGAGTATGGAGAGAAGGCATGTCAGCACATTTTCAATTCTAGTCTTAAGACTGTTCCAGATGCTTGGTATTTTCCTAACTTCCTGAGCAACTCTGGGAAAGGTATTGCCTAGTTAACCACCTAGAGAACGAGTAGGAACAACACAAGGAGCCTTAGCAAAAATCTTAGAAACAAGAAATATCACAAAGAGGTGGTTTGTGTGTTTGTGCCAGAGTGAGACAAGTTTCTCTACAGAACAAATGAAACACGTGCGTCTGGAGGTCAGAAGAAGGGAGACAAGGGATTGGGATAATCAAGGCTGGACCCAGGGAAAACCTGGGACTCTCAGTCAAATCAGATCCCTGGTCAGGACAGAGGGAGACGTGCGCCAGCCAGGCACCTCTGATGCACCCCTCTGTTTTCAGGCCCACGCCCAAGCCTGGCATTCCTACAACAGCACGTGGCGTGGCAAGCAGCGAGGTGAGCCTCACCACCCACATGCTAGGAACATACCCCCGGCAGGCTGATACCCTTCACCCCTGCCACCACCTGCCCTTTTTTTTTTTTTGAGAGAGCGCGAGAGTGAGGGAGAGGGGCATAGGGAAAGAGAGAGAGAGAGAGAAAGAGAGAGAGAGAGTGTCTTAAACAGGCTCCATATTCCCAGTGCGGAGCCCAACGTGAGGCTCGATCCCACAACCCCGGGACAATGACCTGAGCCAAAATCGAAGGGTCGGAAGCTCAACAAACTGAGCCACCCAGGCGCCCCTCCCCTGTTTTTTCTTTTAAGGTCTGGTGGGGATCTCATTAAACTGTGATTGGGGGGAGCCCATGGACATCAGTAGCCCCAAGGACATAGAAGCTGCCGAGAGATACCTACAGTTCTGCCTGGGCTGGTTTGCCAACCCCATCTATGCCGGCGACTACCCCCAAGTCATGAAGGACCGGATCGGTGAGCCACGTCACACTTTAGTTCCAGGCACCACAGCAACAGTACTGAGCCCAGGTGAAGGGGTGGAGAGGCGGGAGACAGGGGTGGAGGAACACGCTGGGCTTGGGTGAGGCACTCAAGGGATAGCCCAGCCCCCAAGGAACTGAGAACTGGTTTTTTGAGTTGGGGCGAGGGGAGGAAGGACACATCCCCAGACGTGGAGATTGGGAGTTTCAGAACCCAGGGGGAAACACAGCAATTTTCTGGGCTGCTTTCTTTTGCGTTCTGCCGTCCTGCCTCTCTCTCCCCACTCCACTCCATCTCATTTTAAGTGAAGTAAGAGAGAGAGGTCAAAGACACGGTCATGGGCAGTGTCAGTTCTATTGTTGGTTCTATTACTTGAGGAATGCTTTCCAAGCTCTGGTTTCCACAGTGTCTGAGAAGAGAATAAAGACACATAGAGCTCCCAAGGCTGAATCAAGTTGGGTGCGTTTAAGTGCCATATAACAGAAAATGCCAACTAAAATGGCTTGAAAAGTAGGGGATTTATCATCCCAGGTACTGAGTCCAGAAGAGGTGATCCAGGGCCGGGTAATCCAGCCTTCAGGGATGTCTTTGTGGACCAAGGCTCATTCCATCTTTGACTCTGGCACCTTAGCCAGCCCATCAATGCTCCTATCAGCCACAAAATGGCTGCAGAAGCTTCAGGCATCATGTCTTCCCACATCACATCTTTCCAGAAAAACGGAAAGAGCTCCAGCATAACCATTTTTTAAGAACAAGGAAAATCTCCCCAGAAAACAACCTCCACTCACAACCAACTTCCCTACAAGGGATGTCCTCAAGGGATGGAACTGTCACATGCCCCAGAAAATGCCTTAGACCACCAGGACCTCAGAGGCTGGGGAAGCCAGGACTCTCATCAAGGATATGGCCCCTTGGAAGAGGATGTGGAAGAGGATAAGAAAGAAGACAGGCCTGGCGTTACTGACTTGGGGGGCAGCCAATCGTGTCTGGCCACACGAATCTAAAAGTATTATCTCTGTTTATTTAGAGGTATCGGTCTGCGTGCCCCTAAAAAAAGAGACAAGGTTAAGATTGTAAATAGGTTACAATCTCACACGGCAAGGCTATTTTGGATGTTTGACTAAGAACTGTCGACATTTCAAAATTGTCTCTTTCTAAGGCACCACTTATCAGACTTACCTGGAATCTTCTGACTCTGCCGCTAACCGGTGAGCGGTTCTGGGCACGGTGTCTCACCTCTTCGGCTGTCATTTTTATCATCTGAAAAGGAAGGATTACACAAATAATCTCTAAAAATCCCTTGGCAATAACTAGGTCCGTGACACATCTATCTATGCACATGTGTTCAAAATCCCGAGAAGGATTTCCTCAAGGTGCACAAGGAAAAGCCCTCAGGACGGGGCCGGCACCCCGCTCTGCAGGCACAGCCCGTCATTCACACGGCACATTCACTCTCGGGACCCTCGGAGGCCGTAGCGGGAGCCACAGCAGGATGGCACTAAAGGAGCCGAATTATTGCTCATAGGACAGTTCTTGGGCTTAAGGCCAGTAATTCCAGACTCCGTCCGCTCCAATTTTGTGGCAACTCTAATGGAAACCGGGCTGAGTTTTTCCTTATATGATGTGTACGGAAGGATTCTCTGAGCAGTTCATGTTTTCTTTAGTGAAAGCATTCTGCCAGAAATCTTGTACACAAATTACTTCCAGGCATCTTATAAGCGCAATAAATATGTGAACAAAAGTACTTCTAGGCCCGTGCTGTCCAACAGAACTTCCAGTGATGATGGAGAGAAGTTCTGTATCTGTGACTTCTGATATGAGAGTCTGGAGTCATTTGTGTCTATTTAAATTTAAGTTTTTTAAAAATTAAAAACGTGGTCCTTCAGTGTGACTGACCCAGAGATACAGTCACACTGGCCATAGTCCAATGGCCACATGTAGCCAGTGGCTACTGTATTAGACGGTCCAGAGACAATGCCTGGTGGTTTTTCTCAAGTTACTGAATGTAACTGAAAAAAACACACTAAGATCATAAAGGTATTTGATAATACAAGCTTTTCACCCATTTAAAAACCAATAGCCTCTTTGGAAACATTTTTATGGTTCTATTTTACAACTCATACCAATGTTAGTCTTCTTTATTCATTTAAAACCCCTTTCTTTCTTTTTTTTGCATACGTTCTACAAAGACACGCAGGTTTCAAATTTTTTAAAGTACAAGAGAGTACAGGCAGACAGCCTCTCCTCTGCTGTCCTGCCCACCACTCCCCTCCAGTGTATTCGATAAACTTCTATCACCTAAAAAAAAAAAAAAAAGAGAGAGAGAGACAGAGAGTAAAAAGTGAGAAGTCAAGCTTCCCTCCCTCCCTCTCCTCATTGCTTCCAGCCCCTGGGAGGAAGCATACTTCCAGAGATGGATTGTGCCCATGTGGGCAAAAACACTGCTGCTCCTTGTGTGTAGTTGTTAAACGCAATTCTTTGCATCTTCCACTTAAAACATGTGTCCTGGCATTCTTTCCATGTTGGCAATAGTGCTGGTATATAGTCATCATTCTGATGACTTCACAGAGCTGTACGGACATACAGATCTATTTAAACAGTCTCTCGAGAGACATTTGTTTGCAATCTTTTGCTACTCAATCTACAATGAAGATCCCTGTATACATCCTTTTACACGTGCAAGTAAAAGGTAGGATGAACAGATATGGAAATGATCAGGGAAAGGACCTACCTTCAATTTAAAAAAAAATTTTTTTTAACACTTATTCATTTTTTGAGAGGCAGAGAGACAGGGAGACAGAGAATCCGAAGCAGGCTCCAGGCTCTGAGCTGTCAGCACAAGGCCCGATGCAGGGCTCGAACTCATGAACTGCGAGATCATGACCTGAACCAAAGTCAGACGCTTAACCGACTGAGCCACCCAGGCGCCCCTCCTTTTACAGTTTTAAATGCTAGGACAAAATTTCCCGACACAGAGGTCGTACCAGCCTACACTACAACAGTACGTGAATGTGACCGTATGTCCCCACCCATGGCCCGCACCACCAATGACCTTCCACATCTCTTCCCAGAGGCAAGCAAAATTACCAATTTTGTATTTAAGCATATAGGCATCTAAGGCCACATTTTTCCATATAGCCACAATGTTGCCTGCATACCACTTACTGAGTAATCTATGGAACATATCACTTTAAATTTTTTTAAATTTATTTTGAGAGACAGAGAAAGAGAAACCATGAATGACGGAGGGGCAGAGGGAGAGAATTCCAAGCGAGCTCTGTGCTGACACAGTGCAGACGCAGGGCTCTAACCCACAAACTGAGATCATGAGCCAAAATCAAGAGTCAGACGCTTAACCAACTGAGCCACCCAGGCGTCCCTGAAAATATAGTTTTTGCGCAATATAAACTTTAAAAATTTTGAATAGTATTCAAATGTTAAAATTCCAGCTTAAAAGGCTAAGGTTATATTTTCCATACAAACGAATCCCAAAGGCCGGGATCTGGACGGCAGCTTTTATGTCAATGTGCCACTACGATCGTGGTAGGAACAGCAAAAGAATCGTGAGAAAGTAAAACTTGGTGAAATTCTGTTTTTCTCTCTCAATAGGGAAAAAGAGTGCAGAGCAAGGCCTGGACATGTCAAGGTTACCGGTGTTCTCGCTCCAGGAGAAGAGCTACATCAAAGGCACATCTGATTTCTTGGGATTAGGTCACTTTACCACTCGGTACATCACAGAAAGGAACTACCCCTCCCGCCAGGGGCCCAGCTACCACAATGACCGTGACTTAGTAGAGCTGGTTGACCCGAACTGGCCTGACCTGGGGTCGACGTGGCCACAGTCTGTGCCGTGGGGGTTTAGGAGGCTTCTCCACTTCGCTCAGGTGATTATCACATTCGGCTATTTCACGGGCACTTTTTACCCCAATTCATGATCTTACAGCTTAGGCCCAGGGGCCTACATTTTAGTTTAAGTTTTTATTTGAATTCCAATCAGTCAGAGTGCCTACATCTTCAAGTTAATAAAACAAGCTCGGTTAGTTGTTCTTCAGAGGCCACCAGATACGGGCTTTACAGGCCAACGCTGACTATGAGGAACCGCTTCAACGTATGTACCTGTGGCTACAAATTCTCATCCCACGTTTATTTCGCTCTTCTCACTTGAAATATGTGAGAAAGAACACAGCCTGAGGTATATTTTCTCTACAATGATGCTGATTGAGAAATGTAGTCTTTCATATGAACTTTGTCCTGTCTACACTCACCTCCAGGTAAATGTGTAAACTGGCATCCACTAAATGCTAAACACACTCGATTAGAATAGAGCAGGCTTGACTCAGTGCTCGCATGTGCCTCAGACTCGGAAACCCAATTGGAGGTCGGAATTTTTAAGATATTCCTTACTATGACTCACTTTCAGACTCAATACGGCAACCCTCCCATCTATGTGACAGAAAATGGAGCATCTCAAAAACTACACTGTACTCAATTATGTGACGAGTGGAGAATTCAGTACCTTAAAGGCTACATAAACGAAATGCTAAAAGGTGAGCTATAGACCAACACTGTCTTCACAAATTTTGTTTAACTTGGACAGAATTTGATAACACACGTGACCGGCTGAAGCTTGTTTCTGAATCTCATAAATGAATGCATTTAAAATTATCTTCACAGTATTATGTTTCCAAGTAAATGAAATATATTAAAAATGGAACAAAATGTCTTTGCAGCTATAAAAGATGGTGTTAATATCAAAGGGTATACTTCCTGGTCTTTGTTGGATAAGTTTGAATGGGAGAAAGGATATTCAGACAGATACGGATTCTACTATGTCGAATTTAACAACAGAAATAAGCCACGCTATCCAAAGGCGTCAGTTCAATATTACAAGAAGATTATCACCGCCAATGGGTTTCCCAATCGAAGAGAGGTAGGACAAATTATTGAGGTTGCTTGTTCTAGACTGCATTTTTAAATAATCTCTACAGCCAGGGTGGGGTTCAAACTCACAACCCCAAGATCATGAGTCGGAGGCTCTTCCGACTGAGCCAGCCAGGTGCCCCTCACTTGTTCTAGATTTTGAAAGAGCTAAGCAGCTTGGGTGAGGAGGGTGGTGAGACTCCCTCCTCCCTTCTCCATGGAGAACAGGGTTTTGTGGGCCTTTGTCTCTTCCCCTAACTTGTGCCACCTCTTTGCTCATTTGCTTAGAATGGAGTAAACCTGCCTTAAAATTAAATCCTAACTTTAAAATTTGTTTTTGTAACATTTATTCATTTTTGTGAGAGAGACAGAGCATGAGCGGGGAAGGGGCAGAGAGAGAGAGGGAGACACAGAATCCGAAGCAGGCTCCAGGTTCTGAGCCCCATGCGGGACTTGAACTCACAGAGTACGAGATCATGAACTGAGCTGAAGTCGGACACCCAACTGACTGAGCCACCCAGACACCCCAAATCCTAACTTTTAAAATTCAGTCCTAACTCACAGAGCGTGAAGGGCAAACTAGTTATGTACGAATCCTGAATGTTTTAGGTTATGACAGTCAGTAGAGACTTCTAGTTAAATGTTCTAAATGTTATATTTTAATGCAAATAAATACTGCCTATTTACTCTTCAACATATGTGAAAACAGTTACAGTAAATAACAGTAAAATAAATGTATAATGACCACACAACTTTCACTTCTTTTCCCACTAGTTCCAAAGTGAGATTAAAAATAATTCATCTTAATATTAATAATCCTTTAAAACCTACCAAACATTTTCAGTAACCTACAAATGTTTCTACCAGCTAAGTTGCTATCGATGACAGGCAATTAAAATTGTAATTTAGAATGTCTTCATAAAGAAAATTTCTAAAAAGAAATCTCACTTGTTTACCAACATTCTTTTAGGGTGAGCCCCCTGGCACCATAAAGAAGCAGTGACTGATAGGCATTCACTAGTCTGGCGTTTCTAGAAAAGCGCTAGATTGTAAGCTCCTCAAGAATAAAGACTTCTTTTTTTTTTTTTTTTTTTTTAAACTCCCTCACAAAGATGCACATAGGTATTCAATAAATATTAACTAAACTTCAGGCAGATTTAAATTTGTCTTAATCCTACATTATTTTAAAACTGATTTCAGGGGCATATGGGTGGCCCAGTCAGTTAAGTGTCTGACTCTTAATTTCAGCTCAGGTCAAGATCTCATGGTCTTGAGATGGAGCCCACGTTGGGATCTTCGGCTGGGCACGAAGCCTGCTTAAGATTCTCTCCCTCTCCCTCTGCTCCTCCCTCATTCATGGGCTCTCTCTCAAAAAAAAAAAACAAAAACAAAAACAAGATTTCAAACTGCAAAAAATTAGTCTAAGATGACATTACTTATCTAGTGGATTTTTATTAGGTGGAAAGTTGGTATCTCAAAGCCTTGGAAACTTGTGCAATCAACAATCAGATGCTTGCTGCAGGTGAGTGTATTTTAATTCTTCCCTTTGACAACTAAGGCACATAATTATACATATAATGATGTTACCAAAACCTCAAAATGTGGATCTACGTGAAGTCAATCTTTCCAAAACACACAATTAAAAATGAATTTTTTCCTTCACTTTGAAGCAATGTCAAATTTCTATTTTATAAGAATTTCAAATATTTTAAAAATCTACCAGAAAAGAGAAATATTGTATCCACTCTAGTTTTATTTTTCTGAATCATACTGTCAACTTATAAACTTATTTTTGTTATAGTGGGCTTTGTGGAAGGAGGGAAAAATGGAACCATATTCAAATAGAATAAACATCGAAAAGTCAAAGAACACTCCAGATTTTATATTCACTCATTCAGCAAGTAATTAGTAAGCACTCACTATTAGCTAGGGGGTGTTGTAACTAGAATACAGCAATAAATAAAACAAGGTCCCTGACTTCATGGAAGGCACGGTTCCCAAGGTTCAGAGATGTGGAATAACAAAGACGCATCTACACATCAACAAGGCCAGCACAGATCATTTGTTTCTTTGAATTCGGTCTTTCTCTATGAGGGCAATCAGAGAAATATACTTCCTGTTTTAACAAACCCATCTTTAATGTGGTATCGGAGGTGGAAAGTGCTAGACCAAACAAATC
Source organism: Panthera tigris (assembly GCF_018350195.1). NCBI lineage: Eukaryota > Metazoa > Chordata > Mammalia > Carnivora > Felidae > Panthera > Panthera tigris. Next base: position 38,678,194 of record NC_056665.1, read on the forward strand.
CTACCAATTCAGCTATTTTCATAGCTGTTTTATACCACTGTGCCCTGCTCCCATCTGAATAACCAGGTAATATTAAGGATGTATATTCCTTTAAACCAAAATAAACTTATTTAATCACCTAGACATATGATGTAGAATTTACTGCTGAGCCTATGAAATCTGTGGGAGCAGGGTCTGTGCCTTATTTATCTCTGTAGCCAGGGTGCCTGGCACAAAACCTGCAGTAGGAATTACATACATGTTCATTAATATAATCACGTATGTGAAATACACTTACTATTCAACTCTTCAAGATACTTACTTAACAGTGCAAGAATTCCCACAAAAATATGGCAACTCCTCCACCTCTTAAGATACATCTTTGAATAACATCTTTGAAAGGTTGGGAGACGTTGGCCAAGGATTTTCCTTTCATAAATCCCCCCAGTGAAAATTACAGAAACCAGGGAACATGGCTGTCAATATTCTCACATTAATTTATGGTAAGTGAAAGTATAACACGCATTTAGACTTTATTCCAGTACCTACGGAAGAACCAAATGTAGGCAATCTTTATTCCATATTTTCTGAAGGATATTACAAAGCCCTCACATAATTGTTTTTACATAACATTTTATAATGTTAAGAGAACCACGTTCTCTTTTATAGCAAGTGAGATTAATTACAAAGCTGGATGATGCCATTTTCCAAGTTTTCCCCAATGCAGGGGAATCTTTCCAGATGAAGCTATATTCACTAAAATGACGACACTCTCATTTGTGGTGTTCTCTCTCCCGTTTCAGAGCCGTTACTAAGTCACATGCAGATGGTGACAGAGATCGTGGTACCTACAGTCTGCACGCTTTGCATACTAATCTCCGCAGTTCTCCTGATGCTCCTCCTTCAGAGCCAGAGCTGAGACCGGGTTACCCATTTTATAGATCCATCTTTCGTAAAGAATCCTCTGGACATTCCTCCTTTTTCTGCCTTGAAGGTTTATATACATTTCTGGTTTCAGGCTCTGTGATAATGGGTTTTTTTTGGTGTTGTTTTGTTTGTTTTGGCTTGTGCTACGATTTAAAAATTAGAAAATAAAAATAAGCATGAATGAAGTAAAAATCACCTGTCAGAGTCAATGTTAATATTTTGCTATTATGCATCTACTTTCACTTTACAAAAAAGGAATCACAGTGCACAAATTATTTTGTTACTTTTTTTCCTTTTAAAAATCTGTCCAGTAATATTACTTTCATGTGGAAATAACTGCCATCTTAGCACTGTCCTACACAGGATGGACAGGATGGACAGTCAATCATCTGCACATAATAACAATCCCTTCAGGTTCTGAATTCTATCAAGCAACCAGGGAAACGCATTAGGTGGGTACCAAGTAAATGAGCACGTACACTTTTCTGAGATAAACTTTCTTCCACTAAACGTAATTAACTTCATTAAAGTACCTTAAAGAAATACGTCTAATATCTTCTCTGTGCCTAGATATTCTGTTTTGTTTTGTTTTTTTAATAAAGGTCCATTTTACTCTTAACTATGCTAAATTGATAGAATTAAACAATATCTATTTATTTGGAGACAAAACATGACTTAAGAAAGAATAAGAGACATTTTATTCATTACCTGATTCTATTGTTTCTAAAACACAAAAACAGTAAGACAGCAGAAACTGCTATTGCATTAATTTTCTTGGTTAATATTATCTTAAACATTTTAAAAGGGTGTTTACATCTGGGGCTTAGTCCTACAACTGGGCTGGGGTAGATTTGTTTTTAATAGAACTCTGCTTTCAACATCAATCGATAGGCTCCTTCGGGGTTTTTCTCTCACATCAATGTTTTTGAAATCAAACTCTCTACTATACATAGAGATTTAAAATGCAAAGACATTACCACTCAAAAATATGTTTTCGTTTCTCTGGCTTCAAGATTAATCTGGCTTACTGAGAAGGTAAAAAGGAAATTAAAGACGTGCATTGCTCAATAACATCTGATAAGCCTTTTACAGGATTACTGAAAAATTATCCATATTCCAAATGTATTAAATCAATACTTCTGTTGTAGAAAACACTAGAACATAAGATACTTAATACACTACAAAGTATCTGGAGAACAAAAAGCGGACATACTACCTTACAGAGGACTCCATCGGCACACTTCACTTGAAATGCACCTGGCTGCAGGTGACCATGTTAGTATAGAACGTCCTTTCTTCCAGGCTACCGTTTAACGTTAATTCAGAAACATCTGTAACCAGATAGAGATCAGAATTGCTTACCAGCCTGCTGGCTTTTCTACCACATACACTGCTGACTTTTATAATAGTCAAGAGGTAATATGAATGGCATGTGTCTTCTATTTTGAATTTAGGGGACAAAAACCAGCGTGGACAATTCTTTTAAATGGTAAACTTTGATGCATTGAAAACATGACTAAAGAAAATACAAAGCAGATTTGTTTTAATTCTATATTTTTCAATTAGCAATAATAGCGCCTCAGATAAATCTCACTGGCTACGATACTGCCACTTCACAAAGCTTAATTCTCTTTTTAATTGGGGAACATACTGCTCTATTTTTGTGCCTCATCCACTATAGTTCAACTCTTTTTTCCAATCTTAACATATATTTTGGAAAACAATTTCTACTTGAGATTTCTAGTCTTAGGGCTAGGCAAATATGCACTTTTTTTCTCTGCTGAAGACTGCTGTATTTCAAAAACAAATGCAATTAACATTTAGATGAGCTTATGTTCACTTTCTTGTGGGTCAACATTTTGGTTTCCATATTCCCACCATGATCAACAATCACCTGCAGAGTACCCACAGGGCGAGCAGCACTCTCCCAGACGCTGTTGTTCGCTCCCGTTCACCCCAAATCATTATTTTCTTCCCGACATTTCTTCTCTCTTAGGTCTTCCTGATTTTGATCTCAATGTTTTACAACAGTATCACAATATTAGATATCTTGAAAAGCTAGTATTGGACCTAAGTGCTCAGTTCAGTCCAATGAAGCAGAAAGCCTAACCTCTTAAATGCATATAATCTTTGGCAAAAAATAAATCATGACTGAGCTTTAACATTTACAACTGGGGCTTTGTAGGAATAGCCCATGACTTACAAATGAGGGCGTCCTTCACCAGTGGGTCTTGCTTTGGGCTGGAGGTGACAGAATAATTTCTAGACAAACACATCAGGAATATACAATGGGTAGAAGAGGTTATAAAATTCTAGCCAAAATGGAGTATGTGAGTGGTTTTCCAAGCACGCAAATATAGGATTTCATAAGAATTCTTTATTTTCATAGGAGTCACTGGACCAAGTATTTATTCATAAATTGTTTTAACTCAAACATTCAAAATAACTTTCACTCCTTTTTGAAGTAATCTGCATCAAAAAGACTCTAGAAGATACGTTCACTCTACTGCACTTATCCAGCATCATTGAAAAAAGGTGTTAATCTTGCATGAATTTCCTCATAAAACACGTTTAATCTTTATGTAATAAAATTTATTTAAAACAGCATTTTCCAAAACGTATCACATATGTTCACAGCTTTAAAACTTTCTTTTTAATCATAAAATATAGATCTTTTTAAACAACATTTGCAGTTAAAACAAAATGCTTCCATTGGTGGTTCTCAAACTAGTTGCACAATGGAATCACCCGGAGAATTTTTTAACAAGTCACTGCTGTCCAGGCGGTAGCTCCAAAGATTCTGACTTACTTGGTCTTGTTATTAAGACTTTAAAAGCTCCTTAAGTGATTTTAATGTTCACCTAAAGCTAGGAACCACCCCTGCCCTCACCATGCCACACCTCAGGGTTAAAATTTTATTGTATCCTTCCAGACCTTTTCTTATGCCTCTGTCTCCATATTTTTTCCAGGCTTTTAATACTGTAAACAATACCACACTTAATAAGCTTGTGCATAGGTCTTCTTGCACATGTCTGGTTTTATGTATGGAATAAATCCCTACTAAAAAAACTGCTGGGCCAAAAATTGTATTTTAAAATATCGGTGGATATCGCCCTCCACAGAAGCTATGCAAACTTATACTTCAATCGGTAACGTGTGAGGTTGACCGCCTGCCTGTTCACATCCTCGCCAGTACCGTGATAACAAATTTTTTGATCTTTGCTTATCTGACAGGCAAAAGATGGTATCTCTATAATATAAATATGCATTTCTCTTATCATAAGTGGGCCTGGGCAGCTTTCATTCTCAAGATGACATCTGAATTTCCTCTTTGGCAAACTGTTCATCTTACTTGCATTTTTCTATTGAGTTATTAACATATTTTTCTTACTGATTTGCAAGTTCTTTATGTAGTAGGCAATGTAGCCTCTTTTCCGAACATGAGCTGCAAATTACTCTTCCTTGTTTATCATTTGCTTTGCCTCTGGTATTTTTTTGTCATGCTGCAACTTTTCTAATTTTATATGGTTGATTTTTCAAGCTTTATACCCTCCAGGTTTCATATCACACTTAGAAAAGACAGGATGATTTTAACTGATGGTTCTCAGGAAAATTTTTCCATTTCTTTAGGGCTTTTACTATTCAGCCATATGAATAGAGAAGTTTCCATCATGCTTGAATCAAAAAATATTTGGGGGAGAATAAACCTTTCATGGAAACAATTTTGCAAGGTATCAATCTAGAACTATTTGTAGAGTTCTGTAGTTCAATAACCAGCACTGGTTGACTACAGGCTTCTGAAATCTTTTCAGATGGTCTTAAAACTATTAGATATGAGGAGCGCCTGGGTGGCTCAGTCAGTTAAGCGTCCGACTTCAGCTCAGGTCACGATCTCACAGTCTGTGAGTTCGAGCCCCGCGTCGGGCTCTGTGCTGACTGCTCAGAGCCTGGAGCCTATTTCAGATTCTGTGTCTCCCTCTCTCTCTGCCCCTCCCCTGCTCATTCTCTGCCTCTGTCTCAAAAATAAATAAACATTTAAAAAATTAAAAAAAAAAAAACAAAAAACGATTAGATATGATTTTAGATAATCACTGCAATATCTGAATGAAGCCTTTTAAATCTACACAAAGAGAGGACAGAATCTTGCAATCCACATACTTGAAAATAAAAGTTTTACAGGTGCTTACTAAAGGAGGAATACTTGGAGCTGGCTTATTACACCAAGGGCTCAAACGCATTCTCTGACTGATGTGGACCATCTGTGACAGAACATTAGAAAGCTCGGGGCACCTAGGAACCTTGGTGGCTCAGTCAGTTAAGTATCCGACTCTGGATTTCGGCACAGGTCATGATCTCACAGCTCGCGAGATGGAGCCCTGCATCTGGCACTGCGCTGACCTCACGGAGCCTGCTTGAGATTCATTCTCTCTCTCTCTCTCTCTCTCTCTCTCTGCCCCTCCCATGCTCACACGTGCTTGCCCCCCTCTCAAAAATAAATACACATTAAAAAAAAAATCTCAGGGCACCTGGGTAGCTCAGTCAGTTAAACGTTCAACTCTTGGTTTTGACTGAGATCTGATCTCATGGTTTCACGAGTTCGAGCCTCGCGCCGGGGCTCTGCACTGGCAGCACAGAGCCTGCTTGGGATTCTCTCTCTCTGCCCCTCCCCTGCTTGTGCTCTCTCTCAAAAATAAATAAATAAACAAAAAAATCTCAACCTTTTCCCAGCACTCCCGGAAAAGACATCAGGGTAGAAATATCATCACTGAAAGAGTGCACAGAAGTGTGAAGTATGAGCTAGCATTTCAACCTTCTAATCTATTTTTGCTCCTTGTATCCCTATTGCTTGACCTCTTTTAATAAAAGTTCCTCTATCCAGGATGAGAAACAGCACTCTCCCGTGATTTTTTCCCCCAGAAAAAATACGTTTTACACCTAGAGTTCAGGAAAATTATTTAAAACTGGGCACAAGAGCTACCATAATGTGCCAGTAAAGATTCAGTTTATTTTCTACTGGAATTTATCTGAATAGATTACAAACCATCTTTACCAGGTTTGTGGAAACTCAGATGGTCTACAGGTGCACTGTCACTCAGCTGCCAAACCGTTTTCACCTTCTTCTGACCACCACTGATTTCCACTTTCCATTTCTGTGGCTTCTCACTAAGGAAAGAAGAAACATCAAAGGGGAAAAAAAAGCCCCAGTTATTCCCTTCCTTCCTTTTATACTCATAATTAGCGAAGTCCTCACGTGAGAGGCACTGAGAAAGAAGAGATGAACAGGTCGCAACTCTAAATTTCGGGGTTTGAGTCTGAACTACCTACAGGACACTGAAGTTGGGGATTTACACCTAATTTAGAAACATGAATCTGAAGCTCAGGAGAAGCTAGCGATGGGAGTTATGAATTCTCATTAGCCCAGAGGAATTGAGGCTTTGAGTGTGAGTCCAATCACCCAGGGAAGACGGAAAGCAAGAAGAAAAGAAGGCAGAAGGTGGAGTTCTGGTGAAAAGCCACACAAGAAGCAGGCAGAGGAAGACCCTGAAGAGAGAACTCCTCTCGGCCTTGGAGGAGGACCAGAGAGGTGGAATTAACATTAACACAGAACGCTGTGTCACAGAAATGAAGAAAAGGGACGGAGATCCAAGAAAGGAATAGTGTTAAATACCAAAGAGCCTTCTAAGTGCCTACTCATCAGGAGAAAGAATTGGGGGGGCCAGCTGATTACACCAGGGGTTAAAGCACACTCTTTTACTGGCAAGTTGTCCACTGGATTTGGTAATTAGAAGGCCACCAGTGATCTCGGCCGGAGCAGTTTCAAGGAATGACAGGGTTTGGCTACGAGGGAACAAAATAGAGGGAGGGTAAAAACAGAGTGGCTTCGGTATGAGAGAAATTTCAAGCACATTACCTGTTGAGGGAAGAGCCGAGGAACCTATCATTTGACACAGCCTGAGTCCATGTGGATGGCCAATCTGTCACCTTAGCCTCATAGTCCCATACCTCCCCAATCCCAAACCCTCTCATTCCTCACAGGCATATCCTCGACTTGTCGTCATTACCCCGATCACTTTCTTCCCAATCTGTCATTTCCCTTCTGCCTACACTTTCTGCCCTATACTGTGAAGGAATTACAAGTGGAGAGAAAAATGAAAGACTAGAGGCCCAGTGGTAGAAAAAGAGAAGACAAAAGGTCTGGGAGAGGAGAGAGGGTGAACTCTACCAGATGGCAGTCAAAGAGCAGGACAGAGATGATTAAGGTTTCAGAGGTGGAGCACAGCTCTTGGTCACGAGACCCCCAGGGAAAGGACAGAGGAGTTGCCCAGGAATTATGGCCAGACTTAAAGTATAATTTAATTATTAAGTTGCTGACCTTTGATATAAGCTTTTTACAGCAGTTGGTCTGACTGGCAGCTGAAAAATGTGTTGCTCATCAAGAGGATTTTGTTTGTAGTATTTTATGCAGGATCTAAAACAAACAGAAAACAACAAAAAAAGAACTTCTTCTGGAAAAAAAAATGTCCCTTGGAGATAAAGGCTTTCTGGTAATCTAAAGCTCATAAGAGAAACATTTCACCCAGTACCACTAACCAAAACAACAGCAGAAGAATAATTTCAGGGGCACAACAGTAAACAAAAAAACAATGCCTCCTCCCCCCCCAACAAAAAAGTTAGGTTGTTTTTTATTTTGAAAGGATATCTCAATTTTTTTTTCAATTTGTAAAAATTAATAGAAGGTCTATTAAGTTAAGCCAAAGTAAAGGCCTAACTAAGTGGGGGAGGAAGTGATATCAGAAAAAGAAAACCAGTAAGAATCAAAAGAGAGACAAAGATACAGCCTCCATGGTTTTCAGATTCTGGGGAATTAAAGAGTTAACTCAATTACACTATTCATCTTTAATGAAAATAAATGTTACATTCTGTAAACAATAATAATTTCAAATATTTCCCTTTACAACTGAGGCAAATTCTAAATTCGGGAAAGGCAATGGTACATTTCCTTCCACAGGGAAAAAGAAACCCAGTCCTTCCACTGGATGGCTCACTCATTTCAACCGTGAGGCTTCAAATACACATAAGACACCGGCAACCCATGTAGGAGGCTCATTCCAAACTGTTTCTAGCCAAACTGATCGGCAGAATCTCTAAAATTACAGCAGTGCTATTGGCAGAAGTCGGATAATAATATTTGGTTTCGTTCAATTACCACTGGAGGTCTAGCAATGATTACTTTGGCCCAAATGTATAAGGCTATAAAGAAAAGAAGAAGGAAATATTCATGAAGCACCCATTAGGTGTCAGGTACTTTAGACACATTACATCATTTCATCCTGACGACAAACACGTCAAGTTATTAGTTCCTGTTTACAGATAAGAAAATAAGATGCAGCGAAAGGAAACTTCCTCAGAAAGTCCCAAAATGCTAGAGCCAAGTATCAAACCTGAGTCCTTCTGAATCCAAAGCCTTTCCTTCCTCTGACAGGGGCTCAGAACCATTCTGCTACTGTGAAGACAGGGTGTACAGATTCTACCCAAACTGATAATAAAAACTGCACACATTTTGGCCCCGCCTATTTCATAAGAGACTACATTTTTATGTGGAAGGAACAAGAGCAATACTTACTGTGTTAAAGCAAAGAGGAGTTCATGTTGGGGTTTAATGAAAAGCATGCAACTGACTAATATTTCTAGAATATGGTGGAGTTTTTGAACACGACACACCTGTTCTTGTATATCTACTGATGGAGTTATGAAATATTCCTGGAACAGAAAACAGCAAAATAAGGAGTTAAAGAGCACGAGCAATCTTGGGGCACTTGGGTGGCTCAGTCAGTTAAGTGTCCAACTCTTGGTTTCGGCTCAGGTCATTGTCTCACACTCCTGGGTTCTAGCCCTGCAGTGACGGTACGGAGCCTGCTTGGGATTCTGTCTCCCTCCCTCTCTGCCCCTCCCCTGCTCACACTCTCTGTCTTAAAAATAAATAAACATTAAAAAAAAAAAAAAAGAAGAAGAAGAAAAGCAATCTTTAGGAAGAATATGGCTATGCTTGCTAAGCCTAAACTATGCTTAATTAATAGGGGGGTAAAAAATGGAGGCAGCCAGACAGAATTTACCACCTTTCAATACTACTGCTCAAACTAAACTATAAGCAAAATTGTCACTGAGAACATGCTCAGCAAACTGTTACATTATCTGGTTAACACAAATTCGAGAACTGCCTCACCAAGGAGGCCCAAGTGGGTAACTAATACTACCCACCAAGCTCTCCAGATGGAATGACTGGCAAATCCACAAGATAATTCTTAACTTCAATACCCTTGCCAGGTTGATGGGAGTGTCCACCTCTAAAAACAGGTAACAAGTACCAAGAAATTAATCAAGTGTATTGATAAGCTTCCAGTCACATCTGAAACTGGTAAATAGGTACCACCCTTTGAAAAAAGAAATTTGGCAATGTATGTCAAGCATCATAGAATACTCAGACCTCATCCTATTTCTGACAAAACATCCAAAGGAAATAATCCACGGTAAATAACGGTAGGCAGAATTCTATGATGGCCCCCAAGATTCCCACCACCTGAAATACACATCTTGTAATAATCCCTTCTCCTTCATAGGCCAGAACTTGACAGATGGTGCTTCCATGATTAGGTTACTAAGTGACTGACTTTGAATTGATCAAAAGGGAGACTGTCACTATGACCTACCTAATCAGGTGAGCCTTTTAAAAGAAGGTGAAGCATTAGAGATGCTCTCCTCCTGACTCTGAAAAAACAAACTGCCCGCGCTGTGGAGAAGGCCACATGGCAAGGACCCAAAAACAATCCCTAAGATCTGAGACTGGCCCTGGACCAAAAAACTAGCAAGGAAATGGGAACTTTGGTCATAAGGCCACAAGGAAATGAATTCTGCCAACAACAAATGGGGGAACTTAGAAGTAGATCTTTCCCTAGTCAAGCAGATGGCAGACACCTTGATTTCAGCCTTGTGAAACTCTTAGCAGACTACCCAGCTAAAATGTGCCCAATTCCCAAACCCAGGAAACTGTGAGGCAGTAAGTCTGTGTTCATTTAGGCTTTTAAGTTTGTAGTACGGTGGTCCCCCCTTTATCCAAGGTTTCACCTTCCATGGTTTCAGACCTCTTGGAAGGTCGACAGTAGCCAAACGCTAGGTCACAACACTTACATCTTTCACCTCACTTGATCTCACTGGCATTTTATCATCTTGTAATATCACAAGGGTGAGTACAATACAGTAAGATTTTAAGACAGAGACCACATCCACATAACTTTTATTATAGTTTATTATAATTGTTCTATTTTTAGTTACTGCTGTTAATCTCTGTGCCTAACTTATAATCTCTGTGCATAACTTTATGATAGGTAAGTGTGTATAGGGAAAGACATAGTATACACAGGATTCAGTACTACCATACTTTCAAGCGTCTACTGGGGGTCTTGGAATATACCCCCCAGAGATGGGAACTACTATAATTTGTTATGTTGTAACAGGAAACTAACACTAAGGGAAAAGCATTTGAATTATTTGAAGTAGGAGATGACTTGTTTTAAAAGACATCTTCCTGTGCCTTAGGCCTACAGAGTCACTGGGGCCCAGGAATTAGCAATTCAACTAGCCTTCTAGGAGGTTCTCCAAATTTAAGGACTATTGTGTCAAAAGCCTGGAGTCAAACCATATTAAAAGAAAAAAACAGGCATATGAAATGACTGGGGTGGGGGGTGGGGGGGTGGGGAATGCATGAAAATAAAGAATACCTTTTCTCTGTTATATATTTGTCTATCTATGTTTCCTAGGTCCTAGGACAAGGGCTGGCACAGAACAGGTATTTAGTATCTGCAGGTAGGATGACTGAATTAAAAGAAAAGCCAACTTTACAATAAAAGAACAGGGGCATTCAACAGTCAGTCGGTCGAGTGTCCAACTTCGGCTCAGGTCATGATATAGTGGTTCGTGGGTTGGAGACTCACATCAGGTTCGCTGCTGTCAGCACAGAGCTGGCTTCGGATCCCTGTCCCCCTCTGTATGCCCCTCCCCTGCTTGCACACACTCTCTCTCTCTCAAAACTAAATAAGCATTTAAAAAAAAAAAAAAAACAACAAAACAAAACAGGGGCACCTGGGTGGATCAGTTGGTTGAGTTACCTCCACCTTACTCAGCTTCAACCTAAGACTTTGGCTCAGGTCATGATCTTGCCATTCCTGAGTTCGAGCCCCTCATCAGGCTCTGTGCTGACAGCTCAGAGCCTGGAGCCTGTTTTAGATTCTGTGTCTCCCTCTCTCTCTATGCCTCTTCCCCACTTGTGCTCGGTCTCTCTCTCTCTCTCAAAAATAAACATTAAAAAAAAAAAGAATAAAAGGACAAACTCACCAAGTGATTCAAAGATGCAAGTTCCTGACCTAGTAAGAAAACACACAGATAATACAAATAAGCTTTAGGTATCGCCTATTACTTGTTAAGGAACCTTAGTAAAATTTTGCAGAGCTCCTATATAAAAGAGATGCTCCAGCCAAATAGTTCCCCAGAAATAGCCAAATTTTCTGGCACATTACACCATGAATATATATTAATACTATTCTAAAAGTGATCACAGCTTGCCTCTAATAAAAACAACCAAGTGTTGGGTATTAAAACAGCATCTCACAGAAAGGTTTCTTTTTATTTAATACACTAACCTCACAGAATCTCAAAATGTTTGAACTAAAAACACAAACCAAAACTAGAGTTAAATTTAATCTCTTTATCAAGGAGGAAAGTAAGTCCCAGCGAAGAGAAGTGCTGGTCTCACAGAGAACCAGGGGTGAAGCCAGGGCTATAAATGACTAGGGCCAAGTAGAAAGATAAAATCTGAGAATACTTATGGCTGATGATTGTGACACGCTTTTTCATTTTTTGAGCAGGGAAAGGGACTCACCTATGAAAAAACTGATATAATCTTTTTTTAGTTTGTCCAGACCAATTTCCAAAAGCATCTTAACTGGAACAGTCCCACTGAGAGAAATTGTATCCATGGTTCCGTGATAAGACTGATGAATAAGCTTACTTAGTAAACTGTTACTCCCACTATGGAGCTAGAAATCAAAACAAATTTATAAAACCATAAATAAAAATATAAACATATCAATAAACAAAAGAAAAACAAACTGCATGAGCTACGAGCTAAGAATGTATAAGCTTGTATTTTTAGTCTCCTGATACTATAAATAGTGTGAATAAAAAACCCTGATTTACAAACGTGTCAGCTCCTGAAGGGTCATTCCTATACGATTCGCTTGAGTCCAAAGCAACTATGAAGAGTTTCAACTTATCACCCCCAGATACGGTTCCACCAAAGAGAAGACAGAGTTGGTTCTCTGAAGCTCTGCAACCAGCAATTCTTTTCTCCTAGCTGATTAAGTGCTCCTGGGTGTCTTTCCTAAACTGAACGTCTTCATCTGCACGGAAAACCTGCTGCGGTGGGAAAACTCCCTCCCTCGGTGGTCTATTCACTGGTCAGGAGGAACTCCCTGGCTACAGATTCTGACATCCTAACTAGATCATTTGCAAATTAAGATGTGTGAACTTACAGACCTAACAGATGTTCCAAATGTTAAGCACTTTGTTTTAGAGATACCTGAAATATTGGCCATTTTGTCACTAATATCTAGTATCTCTAATCTTCATCATCACCTTTTGCATTTCCCTTTGTTTAATAAAAACGATTTTCGTGTTGTTTGCACTCACTGCACAGGGCAGGGATATACTTGCAAACGCCTCACACAGAGACTCGGATGAGAGAAACTCTATGGCCATGGTTAAAACACCTACAGCCACCACTGCCCAGTTAGGGGCAGAGCTCACACGCCTTTGCTTTGCAGTTGATCTTTGTTCCCACCCATGGAAGTTTCTAAGTTTTAGAGTCGTGAACTGGCAGATACACTATTTCAAAGAATTCCTACAAAATGAGGAATGTTTCTAGTTTTTTACTTAGCTTTCTCTTGATTGTAAAAGCACGAGTTCATTGTGGAAAATCCATAAAGTATAGAAATGTATAATGCAGTTGGAAAACCTCATTTGTAACCCTAGCACCAGAGGTGACTGCTGTTAACGTTTTGATTTATTTGTATCCAGGTTTTTCCCTTCAAAATTTACTTTTTTAATGCAATAGTGTATAATCCTTTCTTTTGTCTGCAGATTGTAAGCGTTTCTCCACCGATCATCTGTCAGCACCATTTTTAGCAAAGATGTGGCTGTATCATTCTTTACTTATGGTCCATTAATGAGAAGTTTATGTCATTTATAATTTTTTGCTACCAGAAATGAGGTTGTGATAACTATTCTAATACATAAAATCTTGATACATATTCCTGTGTAGAGCTCAGGGTGGATCCGAAGAAAAAAATTAATGATTTAAAGGGCGTGCATGATACATTTGGAGAATATTTAACCCTAAAACAACACCACGAGGTAGATACTCTTCCTCCTCCTACTTTACAGATGAGGAAACCGGGGCGCAGAGACCTAAAGACACCTGCCCAAGTTTACACAGCTAAGAAAGCAGCAGGGCTGGAATTAAACTCAGGCAGTCTGTTCCCAAGCCTATGCCTTAACCTTCATGCTCAGCTGCTGAAAAAGGGTTCTAACGCACACTACTAAACCTACCCATGGTTGTATATCACCACGTTGTAGACTCTGGATGATCAGCGTGAAACATTTCACCAAGTCTTGATAAGAAATCACACCTTGGAAAACAAGTCAGTCCAACATTACTTTCATGGTATTTCTGCAGATCAAATATATCATTAATCTTAAGGATACACAAGTAAGTAGAGGACAAGTATCTGTACTTTATGGATGGGGGAAAGGGAAAGAAAATAAAGACGAACAGGAAGATTTAACACATTTCTAAAGTAAACTCAGTGTCACAAAATAACACAGTGAAACATTAAGGAACATCTTTTCCTTTTTCTAATAATTATAATTCCACTAAGGTGTATGTTTTGGTTCATATAAACATAACATTAAAACCACCTACGTCTTATGCTCAAGGCAGGAGAAAAATGGACTCTATAAATTACCTTGTCTTAGTACAATTCTTGAGTAGAATGTGCCAATACATTATTAGAAATGAATCTGATAAAATAGGAACCAGACTTCCACACAAGACTAATAGTACACATTGTATGATTTTCAAAGACTTAAAAAGTAAGCCTAACAAATAACAGGAAACATTTTATTTTACAATCATGGTAGACACGTACTACTGCTCATTTTGAACCACAGCTGCTCAGCAAAATCGAGATCGCCCCGCACTGTGAAAAGACACTCGATGGTACGGTCAACTGCAGCACTGTCATGCTTCACTGTCTGAGAAAGAAGCGTTAGAGAAGACTCAGTTTATTAAAAAAGAAAAGAGGGGCGCCTGGGTGGTTCAGTTGGTTAAGCGTCCAAGTCTTGATGTCAGCTCAGGTCATGATCTCATGGTCTGTGGGATCAAAGCCCGAGTCGGGACCTGTGCTGACAGCATGGAGCCTGCTTGAAATTCTCTCTATCCCCCAACTCAAAATAAATAAATACACTTAAAAAAAAAAAAAAAAAGAAACAAAAAGAAAAATAGTTTAAGGACAGCGACCTTTTAAATCATGCTCTGAGAAAATGTGGATCCACAGATGTGAGTGAATTTTCTAGAACTTCATTCACTAATGAGGAGATACAAATCAACTGACCGTGAAAAACTGGACCCTTAAATTGTTTTAAAAGTGTGATGCCTAAAGCAAGCATTCAACTTTCCTTCTATGCAAAAATACTTAATTAAATGAATTTGTCTCCATTTTCCTGTTCATCAAATGACAACCTATTTAACTTAACTTAATGATACCAAGAAAGGCATTACCATCTTATAGCATATTAACATAGAGTCATTTCTGCTTCTCTGCAGTTGATCAACTAATAATATGTACTTATTAGTTCTCATCAAAAGCTTTTATTAGTTCTTAAGGAAAACAATCACCAGTGCTGACTTTAAAGACCAAGAAAAAAACTACCCTCAAAACACTGCCTTTGCTGTACCAGATCCATTTGAAATGGTAGGACATGAAGGGTAACAGTACAACCAAATCGTAAAAGCTGTTTCAGTGTATGTTGCTAACTGATAAGGATTGCTTACCTCTGTGTCTTTTTTTGTAGAATCACCAAATCCATCCAGCTTATTTAAGTCTAGAAAAGTAGCAAAAGCTTATTAACTCTAGATTTTATCTTTCTGCTTTCCAAATTATTTCCATCCTAATCCTACTTTCAAATGGTAAATGAGGACAGCAGAAATACAACCAGGGATTTTAGCAAATTACTTAACTCTCTAATGGAGGTTACGATAGATACCCAACTGGTAGGGGTGTGGGGATGTTCTGAGACACAGTGAAAGCCCCTGACACACATTGCTGGGCATATGGTAGGTGCTCAAAGGTTTCTCTTCCATCCCTCTTTTCCTACAATCTCGAATACAGCTGCGATATATAAAATTTCAATTCAATATTACTTCTTAAAATTACTTAGACCTCTACTACTAGTAATTCAGAACAAATCTGTCCCTCTGACCATGACAGACCTCACAGCTTCATATATATCCCAACCAAAAGGAATACCACGCCTAAAAAGACAACTTATTTTTGAATTTAGAAAGTATAAATTCGCAACTAAGAAAAATAAACAGTATAAAGAGAGCATGAGTTAGGAAAACAAAGACCATTCAGAAATTCCTGCACAAGATCAACAGCAGACTTTACTTCCAGAGGCTCAGGCCATTCGCTTACACCCGTCCTCAAACCATCAGCCAAGACCTATGGGAGATTAAAAAAAAAAAAGAAACCCAAAATTTTTTAGCAAAAAACATAATTTAATCAGTGGGAATATATTTCATAATATTGGTCATCATAAAATTTTTTGAATGACTAACCACAAGCCAGGAATAGTTCTAAGTGTTTTATATGTAGTATGGTACGTAATCCTCACAAAAATCCCATCAGGCAGATATTACCATCATCCCTTTTCCTGAGACCAGAGGTGAAGTAACTTGCTCAAGGTCACACATTACTGACAGTGCAAGGACATACACCCAGTAATCCGATACCAAACACGGTGTTCTAACGATGATGCCACGTGCATAGGTGCTGAGGATTCCAGAGTAATGAGCCTACCCTGAAGATGCTTTTAACTTTGATTAAAAAGGACCAACAGGGCACCTGGGTGGCTCAGTCGGTTAAGTGTCCGACTTAGGTTCAGGTCGTGATTTCACGGTTCGTGAGTTTGAGCCCTGCGTCAGGCTCTGTGCTGACAGCTCAGGGGCTGGAGCCTGCCTCGGATTCTGGGTCTCCCTCTCTCTCTGCCCCTCCCTCGCTTGCTCTCTCTCTGTCTCAAAAATAAACATTAAAAAAAAAAAAAAAAAAAGGACCGATAATCCTGGTGCAATAATCAGGGAACAACAAATGTGAAACTGAATGGAAGTTTATATAAAAATAATATAAATGTCTATGCCTATACATACATTATCTAAACCAAAGGAAAGGGGGTCAACATAGGCTGGAATCACCACGGGAACAATATGAAACATCAGCTGAACTCAAATGTGGGAACTGTGAGCTGTAGAGAAGGGAAGGAGCACGGAAGAAGATGAAGAGGGTGGGGTGGAGTCCGGTTGTGGTGGAGAAAACATGCAGGGAACGGTGGGAAATGAGATCAGAAGGAACAGGGGCTATACAGAAATACAGATCTTAAAACCTGGAAAGATTTTTGGGGGCACCTGTCTGGCTCAGCCAGAAGAACATGTGACCCTTGATCTCAGGGTCTTGAGTTCAAGCCCCACATTGGTTACAGAGATTACTTAAAAATAAAATCTTTAAAAAAAGGAAACAAAAACATAAAAAGATTTATTTCATATGAAAGACAACAGCCATTGTTGATTGTTTGGTAGGAAAATGACATGACCAAGTAGTTAAGAATTCATGTCAGAAATACCCAAGATGGATTCTAAAGAAAAAAGGAAGTACAAGGTTTCTCAACCGAAGTGATATCATTTTCCACCCCCAGGGGATCTTTGGAAAAATTTGCAGATAATTTTTGGTGTCACAGTGACTGGAGGTACCGGGGCACTTTGAGCATTTAGTCTGGTAGGGGCCAAGGTTGTCAGCATCCTTGTGTTCCCAAACCACGAAGAATGATTCTGCCTAAAACACCACCAGTGTCCCTGTTGAGAAACAATGAATGACCTTTAGACTGG
The DNA here is from genome assembly GCF_018350195.1 of Panthera tigris. Taxonomy (NCBI): domain Eukaryota; kingdom Metazoa; phylum Chordata; class Mammalia; order Carnivora; family Felidae; genus Panthera; species Panthera tigris. The sequence continues at coordinate 38,695,370 of NC_056665.1, forward strand.
TCCAGGAAGGAGGTGATAAGGGCCTTAACTAAGATGGGCAGTGACAAAAAGCTTAAAGGCGAAAAAAGAACAGTTTATTAGAGAGGGAGGGAGGGAGAGAGGGAAGGAGATGAGGAAAAAATAAAAGAAAAAATCCTATCTATTTACAAAAATACAAGGCATCGAACTTGGAGAGACTGCGGTCATGTGCACATCTAAGATCCTGCGAAGTTATAAGGGAGGTTATAACAAAACATGGACTTGCAAGTCAGACAGACAGACAGACATGTCTTTGAATCAGGTCTTTCACAAACCAACTACTGATGTCTCAAGCAAAGTAACTGAACCATCTAGCACCACCTGGATGGCACACAGTGGCAGCTTCTAATTGTGGTAGTTAAGCGGTAGCAGTAAAAACAGCTCTCACTAAACTAAAATATAAGGTTTCTAGCCTGGAAAATTGAAGGAATGGTAGAACCACAGCCAGAAATGGGGGGTTCTCTGAGGGAGATCTAGTCTGGAGAAGATCTCAAGTTTCCTTTTGGAAATACTGAGTTTGAGAGCAACAGCAGCAGACCAGTATCAGCTTAAAGAAGAGAGTCTGGGGGCATCTGGGTGGCTCAGTCAGTTAAGCGTCCGACTTCAGCTCAGGTCATGATCTCACGGCTTATGGGTTCGAGCCCTGCGTCGGGCTCTGTGCTGACAGCCTGATTCGAATTCTTGGGCTCCCTCTCCCTCTACTCCTCCCCCGCTTGTGCTCTCTTTGCCTCTCAAAAATAAATAAACGTTAAAAAAAATAATTGAAAAACAAAAAGAGAGTCTGGAGTTCCCTCATAAAGGTATTATCAAACCAGTGAATGGACGAGCTCTCTGCCAGTGTGTGGGGAGAGGAGGGCAGAGACATGTGGAGAGAAATATGATGGAAGGTCACAGGAAGGATGCTGAGAAAGGATTCTTTCCAGAAAGAAAGGTACCAAGTTTTGTACAAAAAGGGAAATAATAATCAGAGGTAAAGGTATTAGAAATGCTTGGTACCACGCCAGATGTCGAGGACACAGAGTACCTGGCACTCAAGTGTAGGAGGGGAGACAGAGAAGTAAACAGACTACCGGGGTTGATAAACACCCGACAAGCGGTGTGTGTGAAGTGCTCTGGCAGCACAAAGCAGAGGCAACACACGCCATTCTGAGGGAGCAGTGCGATCATCCTGGTGACGATGTCACAGACAGCTCGCCCGGCACACGGGTGGGAGAAGGGCACACTACACAGGTCAAGACACGCTCACCTCAAAGTGACAGAGTGACAGGACCAAGGTACTGTAACGGGCCAGGGTTGGGGGTGGGGGGGGGGGGGTGGTCAGTGGGAAAAGTAGGGTGTGAGGTTAAACTAAAAAAGAGCCAAAAAGAACAGGAAAAGATTCTTCAAAGCCAGTAGCCATCAGGGAAATGCAAATCAAAACCATAATGAGATACCATTTCATCCCCACTAGGATGGCTCTGATAATGATAAGACCACACGAAGCATTGGCAAGGATACGGAAAAACTGGAACGGATGCTGCCGGTAGGAATGTAACACTGTACAGCCACTTTGGAAAACGGTTGTGGTTTGACAGCTCCTCCAAAGCTTAAACATAGTTACCACAATGACCTGGCAACTCCATTCAGAAGATATGAAAACATATGTCCCATAAAACTTGCTCTAGACTGCTCATGGCAGTATTCGTAATAGTCAAAAAGTAACAACAATCGAAATGCCTATCAGCTGATGAATAGATTAACAAAATGTGGTATATCTATATAATAGAATGCTATTTGGCAATGAAAAGAACAGAGTACTACAAAGGAGTTGATTACTGGCTGCTAGGGGCTGGTGAGGGTGGGAGGTGACTGCTAATCAGCAAAGGGTTTCTTTTTAGGGTAATAAAAATGCTCTAAAATTATATATGGCCACGGCTGTACAACTCTGTAAGTATACTAAAAACCACTGAATTGTATACTTAAAACAAGTGGATTTTATGGGATATAACTTATATCTCAATAAAGCTTAAAAAGAAAAGAAGTAGGCAGGACACCTTCTTGAGATTCAATTTGTAGAATGGAGTAAAACTCAACAAAACATCAAGTTCTTGAAACACATGCTCGTTAATCTTTAGCATGAATCAAAATCCCAGTTATTAACAAGCAGATTATACACGCATTTGGCATAAATTGGCAGCTGATCCACCTAAAAGAGGGGAATCCATTGTAAGAATAGAAACCAAATACTCTCGTAAAAAGGTTGAAGAAGAGCAGCTATAAACTAACAAAGGATACCGATAAAGGACAACTACCACACAGTAAAATCAGACAGCCCAAATTGCCGAGCATATCTAATGAATACATAACAACTGCAACAAATTTTGAACACAAACTAAATAATAATGATACTAGCAAACACTTTTATGAAAATGTAAAATTTAATGCAAGTTACGAATTCCAGTAGGATACTCACAAGGAGAAATTTCACTTCTCTCTGGAGATGATTCAAAGGACCTCTGGGCTCTCCCGATTCCACTTTAATATTCTAAAAAGTTCCCAAAGTCAGTTTTCACTGGAAATCCCATCTTTTCTGCATAAGGGTCACAGTTACTTGCGTTTCAAATTCCCCACACATTAAAACATGTATTTCTTAAAGCACTAATGAACGTAAGTAGGGTAATACTGCACTTAGAGTATCATACCCAGAGACACCATAGATCCTGTCCATCCCGATACAGTAACCTAAACTCATGCCACCACCCCTCTCGACTCCGCCATCCTACCTACGTGGAACATCTGCTCTCCTGCCCTTTCCCACTGAATTTCCAAAAGACACGTGGGAGAAATGTAAACAAATACATCTTAAGACCCAATGACAAACTTAGCATTCATTTCCACATACCAAAAGTAACGGCCCCCTAATAAATATGTTCAGTAGATTCCTAACTAAACCAACAGTGTGCTGTCTTAGCCAGAAGAGAAAAGCATTAAGAACGTAATTATCCATAATCCCGCCACCCTGGGGGAATAACAATTAACCCCGTCCAGGCTTCCGTGTACACAGTTTTTTAAAACATAGTCGAGATCCTACTGTATACACTGTTTTGTACATCTTCCTTTTTTCTGCTTAATAAGAATTTCCTGTTATTATTAAAGACATTTTACATCATGATTTTTAAAGAATATACAATATTTCATTAGGGAAATCTACTTTAATCATTTCCCTATTGAACATTCAGGTTTGTTTTTAATATTTTAGAAACACGGTTATTATCACGATATGAAACTATCTTTGTACATAAATTTTTTGCCAGCAATTCCGATTCACTTCTTAAGTCAGATGCCTGGAAATATAAATACAAAGCAAAAAGGCCTAACAGCCCAAATTGCTAAGCGTATCTAATGGATACATAACAACTGGAATAAATTTTGAACACAAACTAAATAATAATGATACTAGCAAACACTTTTATGAAAATACAAAATTTAATGCAAGTTACTGTATTGCCAGTATCTGCAATCTTTTAAGAACAGGAGAGATAAGTCATTTTGATCATTTCACTTGGGTCCCAACTCAAGAGACTTTATTAATCACTAGAAAATTCTTAAGTTACATAACTGCAGCACTGTGGGCAACTGACAGATCAGATCGCCCGGCAAAACCTCCACCCACTGCCCTGGTGAGACCTCAGGGGTGAGCTGGGCCTCAGAGATGTCCGGCGAGGGCTAGGGCTGGCGCTGGCAGCATGCAGCACCAGCAACAAGCAAGCAAAGAGTAAATCCACACTGAATAAACTCAACATAAAATAAAGTTTGCTCCTACCAGGGTTGCGGTTGAGGAAAGCGGAGGGGTTTGAAGAATCTCATCCACAGGACTCCAGGAAATATCCAAAGTGATCGTAGTCTGTGATGCGGCAAGTGTGTCGTCCAAGGCCGTGGACTTAAACAGCTCATACTGGGCAAAGCCCCTGGCTGTTACCTGAAAAAAGCATATCCAGCCAACCCAACCCACTGTTAGCCACGCTTTCACATGGCCAGAGGCCCATTATCAAAACTACCTTGGTTCTTTTCCCAGCAAAAGAAAAAGCACTACAATTTTATCCCAAATGGAAAAATAAAACCATTCTTTTTCATCACAGAGACTGGCTAAAAAGCAAGAAGGCATCTACTTTTAGTCACTAGCCAATATGAAAATAAACACAAACATTTTGATACTATAAAAAAAAACACATCTAGTCCTATTAGGAGTGAAAAAAGCATTAAACAAGGGAGGCACATCCATAACAGTTTGAAGAAAATAACGTGAGCAGAAGAGAAATACTTACAGTAGACAAGTGATGTCTTTTCTTATGTGAACTTTTTAGGTCTTCAAGATTTACAGAATAATTTTTATCAGCTATAAGACATAAAAGGAAACATCATTTTAAAGGTACAATTCAAAATTCTATGGTTAGAGCTAAAAAAAACTAGGATCCCTCAAATTCTAAGGGCACCACAACCTAACACTAGTAATTGTTAAAATTAAATAAATCCTCAGATGAAATGTTGACAGAAGGAGGAAAGTTGCCGGCGATGGGGGGGGGGGGGGGGGGGTGCCTGCGTGGCTCTGTCGGTTAAGCATCCAACTCGATTTTGGCTCAGGTCATGATCTCATGGTCCAGTTCGTGAAATGGAGCCCCGAGTCAAGTTGGGCTCTATGCTGACAGCAGGAAGCCTGCTTGGGATTCTCTCTCCCTCTCTCTCTGTCCACCTGTCCCCCACTTGTGCGCACGATCTTCTCTCTCTAAATAAATAAATAAATATTTAAAAAAAGGGAGGGGGAAGAAAAGTGGAGTAAAGGCCAATACTGAAACCATGCCCCATACAGTAAATGAAGTTGAAACAGCAGAAAATTTAAAGCTTGTTTTTCAGAGACCTGTTTCTCTCTAATCAGCTATTGTGTCTTTTCAGATCCCACTAATAAATCTACTAGATGTCTCTTTAGAAACCTGGACTCGGGGTCAACGGAAACGGCTCCAGCCAATGAAAAAGCAAGGCTCTGCACCCCTTACCCAAGGTAACGAGCCCCAGACGCCATTATCCAACTTGTACAGGCTCTTGAAGCATACCCATAGCTTCTTCTCCTTGTCCTAAGATAACCTCCTGGCATCAGTGACTGAATCATGCCTTGTTCTGGGGTTAATCTCCACTCCAAAGGGAACGTGGGATAGACATTACATACGTTTGCTCAATGTGCACGCTCCATCTTTCCCCAAGCATAGTCACAAGCTTCCCCCATCCTTTTCCTCAGTAAGTATGCGATCTCAACTCCTATGATTATAAAAAACTTGCTCTAATCTCAGTCAGGAAGGCAGTTTGGGGATTACTCCCCAGCCCTCTCAATGGGCTGCCCTTCTGAGAATAAAACTTTCTCAGCCTCAAACCCAGTGACTCAGGGATTAGGTTTACTGCAGAGTGAACACACAAATCTGATTTTAGGGTTCAGTAACAATGCTTCTACCAAAAGTATAATTAAACATCTACTATGAGATCGGAATTATATTGTCATTACATTCAATTTTTTATCTTCCAATGAAAATTCCCAAAAATACACACATATAAATCAAATGAAACCCAAATAAAACTAGTAAACAAAACCATAAACTTCTGTTCAGAGTTTTGGAGATCTGTTTCTGGAGTATCTCCTGTATGCCCCAAGTTACACACCAGAGTAGGTCCATGGTGGTTGACAAGTTCCATCGTGTGCACTTCCCCTCTTAACAATTTCAGTTTTCAGTACAAATCACAGCACAATAAGGACACAAATAAATACTCACACCCCCACAAAAGTAAGAAGAGTGAGCTCTCACCTTTACAACTGACCGTATATAAGACAATTCCTGTAATGTTGTCATTTGTGGTGACAAGCTCAGCTCCCAGCCAACAGGTCCCTTCAGGATCTGAACTGTCACACCTCACCCACAGGGCAGGAAGGGCAGTAACTGGATGATTAGTCTTCAAGTGGGTCATATTAGGATTGTGAGCCATAGTGTAAAGTCCAATTAACTGCCTTGAAAACAAGAGTACAAAGAATAAATTATAAATAGTGACTGCCAACCAGTCAACTTTTCTTTTTCAAAGATACTACGAAGGGTATCTACAATTGTGACACTGATCCTACTTCTGATCACCAGGATTCTGCAACAACTGTATTATGTGGGAGTTTTCCTCATACCAAGTAATTCTAACACCAGCCAGGTATCCTACAATTCAACTCAATTCTGACACTATCTACCCAGAGACAGCATCAGATCCCACAGATTAAGGCTCAGTTCTACAAGACTGGCTCCACCCCCTACTTTTAGATGCCAAATGCAAGTCCAGGTTGACACCTGTGCTTCTGAAGGGCCAGCTGTGAACCAGACGTTCTAACAACCTCCTCTTTGGGCTCGATTAATTTGCTAGAGCAGCTCACAGAACTCAGAAAAACATTTTACTTGCTAGATCACTGGTTTATTATAAAAGGATAGAGCTCAGGAGCAGACAGATGGGAGAGGCACAGGGCAAGGTATGCGGAAAGGTGTGGAGAGCCCATGCCCTCTCTCAGTGAGCCACTCTCCCCAAATCTCTACCTGTTCACCAACCCAGAGGCTCACCACACACTCTCCTTTTGGGTTTTTATGGAGCCTTCATCATACAGACATGAACTAATCAATCACCAGCCACTGGTGACTGAACTCAACCTCCAGCCTTTCTCCCTTCCCTGAAGGTAGGGGTGGGGCTAAATGTTCTAACCCTCAAAATCACTGGGTTGGTTCCCCTAGCAACCCCCAAACCAGTTACTTAGGGACTTTCCAAAAGCCATCTCATTAACATCACAGAAGACACCTCTCTTTCTCCCCACTTAAGAAATTACAAGGGCTTTAGGGACTCCTTGCCAGGAACCGTGGACAAAGACCAGATATGTTTCTGATTATAAATTCCAATACCCCAGTATCCCAGAAACAAAAACCCGGAAATTAAGTGGCAAAATACATAAACAATTCACCCAGTGAAAAAGTGGGAGAAGGGCACACCAGGCAGATCAAGATGCACACAGCAGGAAGTGACAAGAATGTGACAGGATCATAACTTCTACCAATGGGGAATCCAATTTGGTAAGGGTAGAGGTTCAGTAGGAGTGAAAGCAGGCTGTGAGATTAAACAAAAGAAATAGACGAAATAGGTAGGCTATGTTAATTACACCTCAATAAAGCTGGGGCTTTAGGAGTCAATCAGCACATGAAAAGATGCTTGAGGTCATTGGTCACTGAACACTTAAGGAAAATTGAATAGACTGTGAATTAGGTAACAGCACCCTAACAGTGTTAAACTTCCAGATTTTGATCATTGTTCTGTGGTTACATAAGAGAATATAATTGTTGTTAGCAAATACCTAGTGAAGTATTTATTTATTTAAAAGTTTATTTTGAGAGAGAGAGAAAGAGAAAGAAGAAACACATGCACAAGCAGGGGAGGGGCAGAGAGAGGGAGAGAGAATCCCACAGAACCTGACTCGGGACTCAATCTCACCAACTCATGAGATCACGATCTGAGCCAAAATCAAGAGAAAGACACTTAACTGACTGAGCCACCCAGGCGCCCCTACACACATTTTTTAATGAAATATCGACAGTATGTTGGAGACAGTGTTCCTTTACCTCTAAATACTTCACTATAGATAGGGGTGCCTGGGTGGCTCAGTCAGTCAAGCGTCTGACTTTTGATTCTGGCTCAGGTCATGAGCTCACAGTTTCGTGAGATCGAGTCCAAGTCTGGCTCTGTGCTGACAGTGCGGGATTCTCTCTCCCCTTCTCTCTGCTCCTCCCCCGCTGATGCAGGCACACGCTCTCTCTCTCTCAAAATAAATGTTTTTAAAAATGTGTGTGGGTGATATGAGTACCTTGTAAAGGTGGCAGAGTGGGGGAAGAATAGGAGGTGGAATAAGAGAGAGAAAGACAAAGCAGATGCAGCAAAGTGTAAATAACTGGTGAATCGGAGTTAAGGGTATAGAGAAGCTCCTGCGCTACTCTTTCAACATTTCTCTAAATTTGAAAGTGTATCAAAATTAAAAGGTACCAAAAAACATGGCTTAAAATTTTCAAAGAGATGAAAGCTTAATTTATTACCAACAGATGTTCAACAATGGAATTTCTAAGGGACTGTACTTCAAAAAGCAAATACAGTAATTCCAAAAGGAAGGTCTGTAATGCAAAGCAAAGCAATGATAAGCATATGGATAAATCCAAACAAACACCGGATAAACAAAAACAATACAAATAAATAATGTTTAAGTTGTAGGGGGGAGAAGAGAAAAAAGGCCAAATATGACTTAAAATCCAGAAGCCATAAAGGACTGATCGATTTAACCACATAAAAATGTTAAAAGCTTTAACATAGCAAAACAAAAAACCACCATGAAAAAGAGTCACTTTGTGAATATTGTTATAGTCCTTACTGTCTAATGTTATTATTTACATGACTCTATCCTCCAGAACTCCTTCCTGGCAAACACTTTGGTTCTGGAGGTGAGAGAGGCCAGCCAGGGAGAGCTGCACAGTGGGGAGGCAGAAAGTGAGGCTGGCAAGGCAGACAGGGGTAGCAGGGGTACTACTGGCATCTGGGTGGGAGGATTCCTCCTTATGCAGGAGAACCCCATGCACTGCAGGACGTTTACTGAACATTGCCCAGGCCAATTGCTCGCCTTAGTCACTGTAACAACCAAAAAGTGCCCCTGCATATTTCCAAATGCCCACTGAATATGGCAGCCGGGAAGAGGGCCACCGGACTAGACAATGAAGGCTTCTATTCATAAGAAATCTGGATCTCATCATGAGGCAAGGAGAACCACTGAAGGATTTTTAAGCTAGGAAACAACATGATCAGGCCTTCAGGGATTTATAGAGATCACTCTGGGGGCGCCTGGGTGGCTCAGTCGATTAAGCGTCCAGCTTCGGCTCAGGTCACGATCTCACGGTCCGTGGGTTCAGGACCCATGTCTGACAGCTCAGAGCCTGGAGCCTGTTTCAAATTCTGTGTCTCCCTCTCTTTCTCTGCCCACCCACCCCCCCCCCCCCGCCCCGCCCCGCTCACACTCTGCCTCTCTCAAAAAAAAATAAACATCAAAAAGAATTAAAAAAAAAATCACTCTGGCAGCAGCAAGGAAAAAAGACTGTAGGGGTACCAAATACAAAGAAATTGAGAAACAACAACAATAAACGGTATATGGGAGTGAAGAAGTGGATGACAACACAGTCTTCTTGGTCACGCTTGGGATACCTATGAGATACTCAACTAAAGCTATCCATGCAGAGTTGGGTACACACGTCTAGAAGGAGAGGGTGGGGGAGAGGGAGAGGGAGAGGGAGAGGGAGAGGGAGAGGGAGAGGGAGAGGGAGAGGGAGAGGGAGAGGGAGAGGGAGAGGGAGAGGGAGAGGGAGAGGGAGAGGGAGAGGGAGAGGGAGAGGGAGAGGGAGAGGGAGAGGGAGAGGGAGAGGGAGAGGGAGACGGAGAGGGAGACGGAGAGGGAGACGGAGAGGGAGGAGGAGAGGGAGACGGAGAGGGAGACGGAGAGGGAGGAGGAGAGGGAGACGGAGAGGGAGACGGAGAGGGAGGAGGAGAGGGAGGAGGAGGGATCTGGATTAGATATAGACTTTTTTTTCTGCAATGTTTGTAAGAACACTTTAAATCCCAGCCTCCAGCCCTCCTCCCAGCTGACACTAAGAAAAACTTACCTTGCTCTCCCAACTGGTAAAGCAAGTGGTCCAACATTCTCCCCAGTAGAGAAATCAGAAATAGCAGTTTCTTCAGACTGTAGTTCTTCAACATGACTTGTTTCTTCCTTCTCTAAAGGCTTTAGAAATATTTTTTTAATTATTTAGCCAGGTAAAAGAACACTCACCAGTCAGTTCTTTACTATGCTAGAACACAACGTACTGGTTTCTAAACCCTTAAGCACAAATGATTGGGTTATGCCAAGAAGCATAGCTACAAAGCAGTCTGGTAGCAATAAATTTTGCCATTACAAGCATTTCAACTGCTCTATAAAAAGATAATGATGTAAGTTGCTACTGACAGCAGAAGCATCTGATGCCATTAGAAAAGGAAGTGCTCGGACACATATAAAAAGATGAATGAAAGACAAAGCACCCCATGGGGAAACCCATGGGAGACTCTCAATTTCACACTCCCCAAACTCAAAGGTCCACAGCCCTTACTCCTCAAATCTGCTCCTCTTAGGATTAGCAGCTCTCATTTGTGTTACAGGGTTCTGAAATAAATCTATGTTTCTAATATCTACACATTTAAGTAAACAGCTCAGCCTTGCCAATAAAAACAATAAGCACAAGAGTTAACATTTCCTGAGCATTACAATATACCAACTACTGTTCTCAGTTTTCTTTTACTTTTCATAAAAACCCTGAAATAGATACTATTAACAACCCTGTTTTTAGATGGGAAAACTGAGGTAGCAAATGGCTAAATAACTCACCTAAAATAACAGCCAGTGAGTGGCAAAGGCAACCTTTGAATCTAGGCAGTCTGACTTCAAAACTCAGGTTCTTATCCCTGAAGCTCTTTGGGCAGTAAATCCTCTGCCCACTTAACAGGTATCAGATCTGAGTATTTCCTCGACTTTGAACTTCTTTTGCCAGACTGCAGACCTCTTTCCCTTCCAGGCCCAGCTCTCTAAATAGTTCCTAGAACTGGTGGTACCCAAAATATTATTTTTTTTTCTAATACTCATCTACTTAAAATTTGTGCCTTAAGCACTACCGATCTTTGCAGAGACAATAGTCTTTTTAATTGTTCCTCATCCAAAAATGCCAGGGTCCCAATGAATTCCAGGAACCTTCTCCCAACTGCAAGCTGCATCCCCACTAGTCTCCTAACCCAGATCTCCACATCCCCCTTGGCTCATCCTTATCTTTTCCTAGGTAACTCACCTTCATCTGACCGTCTTTGTTTATTCCACTTTTGCTCTATATACATTTTCCCTTCTCCCCAGAGCAAAAGTCTAAACTCAACCATTTAATCCACCTATAATTATTTTCCAAACATCTGTCTACCATAGATAAGCAGTAATGACACCATTTTATTAATATAACAGACAAATAAGTTACCCCCCTCTTCAAAAGGAGTTTTTGTATGCATTAAAATAAAAAGCTCCCTGTTCATTTGCCATAATGCCCATCCAGACAACATGAGGGTCCTAGAGCAGAGGTGTTCCTTCTAAAAGTACATCCACTTTTTGGGGCAGCTGGGTGGCTCAGTCAGTTAAGTGTCTGACTCATGGTTTCGGCTCAAGTCATGATCTCACGGTTTGTGGGTTTGAGCCCCACGTCAGGCTCTGCACTGACAATGTGGAGCCTGCTTGGGATTCCCTCTCTCCCTCTCTCTCTGCCCCTGCCCCGCTTGTGCGTACTCTTTCTCAAAAACTAAAAAAAAATTTTTAAAAAGAAAAAAAAAAGTACTTCCACCTTCCCCCATTAGAGTCTGTTCCAATCCGCTTCAGAAAACCATGTAGTCAAAGGAATGGGTTCTGGCCCCAAAGCAACTGTGTAGCATGACAACATTATCACCACTTAATAAAAATTACTATAACTGCTCTGCCAAAATAATTACCGTAACTAAAACACAAAGGTTTAAGGTTGGAATTATAAAGTGATGCAAAAGATAAGAAGTTTTCTCTGTTACATTTAATAAACAAAAATTAAAGTAGAACTTCGTGAGTAATACCTACATACACTGTGCTGTTCAGTACGACAGCCACTAGCCACATGTGGCTATTGAGTAATGGCAACACGGCCAGACCAAATGAAGATATAAGTGTAAAATACACACCAGGTTTTGAAGATGCAGTATGGAAAAAACAAACAAACAAACAAACAAACAACTCAGGAAGCCTGGGTGGCTCAGTCGGTTAAGCGTCCAACTTCAGCTCAGGTCATAATCTCACAGTTCATGGGTTCGAGCCCCAAGTCGGGCTCTGTGCTGACAGCTCAGAGCATGAAGCCTGCTTCAGATTCTGTGTCTCCGTCTCTCTCTACCCCTCCCCTGTTTGTGCTCTGTCTCTCTCTCTCTCTCTCTGCCCCTCCCCTGCTCATGCTCCGACTCTCTCAAAAATAAATAAACATTAAAAAAAAAACTCAAAATATCTCAAAGATTTTTATCTTAACTAGGCATTGAAATATTATTAAATATACAGGAGTAAATAAAAAGCATTATTAAACTTAATTTCAGACAATTCCACACTTCAGTATTTAGCATCAAGAAAAAACTTATGCTCACACAAAAAGCTGTACAAAAATGATTATAGCAGCTCTATCCATGATCACTGAGGACTGAAAACAGCCCAAACGTCCTTCAAAGGTGACTCGGTAAATAAACAGGGGTACAGCCACGGAATATACTCAGCAATTACAAGAAATGAACCACTGATATACTTACAACTTGGATTAATCTCAAAGGCATACAGAGTGAAAGAAGCCAAACTCAAAATGTTACAAACTGTATGATTCCATTCGTGACAGAAGACAAAACTACACCAAGGGAAAAGAGATCAGCAGTTGCCAGGGGGTAGAGGTTAGAAAAAAGTAGGATTTTAAAGGGTTAGTGTGAGAGTTGTTTAGGGTGATGGAACTATTTTGTGCCCCGATTGTGGTGGTAATTACCAGAATCTATCTGTACATGTGCTAAAACTTACAGAAGTGGACAAAAGAGAAAAAAGGTCAATTTTACAATATATGATAATTTCACTTTTTTTTAGTTTATTTATTTTGAGATAGAACCAGCAGGGAAGGAGCAGAGCGAGAGGGGGACAGAGGCTCTGAGGTCGTCTCTGTGCTAGCAGCACACTGATGCGGGGCTCCAACCACAAACTGTGGGATCATGACGTGAGCCAAAGTCAGACACTTAAGCAACTGAGCCCCTTAGGTGGCCCTATTTCACTGTTTAAAAATCAGGCTACTACAAAATTTTAAATTACCTATGCAATTCTCATTGTATTTCTAAAGGAGAAATTTAGAAATTCTATTCCTAAAAGAATTAGAATCTGCTTTCACTAATATGCTGATAAAAAAATGGGCACATCTGAGATTATTCCCAATAAACTGAATTTGGCTGTTAGTTATCAACTAGCACAGGGGCTCCTGGCTGGCTCAGTTGATGGAGCATGTGACTCTTGATCTCAGGGTTGTAAGTTTGAGCCCCACTCGAATTTTTAATCTTATTAAAAATAAAATTAATTTATTAAATAAATTTATTAAAAATAAAATAAAAAAAAGAATTAAACAAGCACAAAGCCCAAACACTACTTACCAATTTCTCTACAATGAATATCATATCATTTTCATTTAGAATATTTTTCAAAGGGTTTGGTTGGCCTTTCCCGATCAACTGCCCTTGAACGTCAGTCTGTTAAAAAAAGTTGTCAGGCAATGTTATATATACACACATATATTAGTACAAATAATTTAAACACGTAAAGACCAGTTGTAGACAAGTGACTGAAAAAGAAAATTTGAACAAAACATAATGTTCTAAAGATAAGATTTCATTTATTCTTTGCCAGGTTGTTTTTTCATGCTTAGATAAATCTAGCTCTTATGTTCACGTCTACAAATGCTTGAAGTCTCACCTAAAGTGCACCCTGCCTTGTCGAGCCTTCTTTTGATTAGGATCACATGGACATTCTTTCCCTCCACTCATAATATATTTACAATCACGTCCCATATAATTAGTACTTTACTAAATATGCTCTTTTCTTCTGATTGTACTATGGAGTTTAGAACTTTTTTTTTTTTTAACGTTTTATTTATTTTTGAGACAGGGAGAGACAGAGCATGAACAGGGGAGGGTCAGAGAAAGGGAGACACAGAATCCCAAGTAGGCTCCAGGCTCCGAGCTGTCAGTACAGAGCCCAACACGGGGCTCGAACTCACGGACCGCAAGATCATGACCTGAGCTGAAGTTGGCCGCTTAACCGACTGAGCCACCCAGGCGCCCCTGGAGTTTAGAACTTTTATCAATTTATAGGAACTGCTTATTTTTCCATTCCTATTGCTAACATGTTTATTGCAGAAAAATCTGAAAAAAGCTAACAGATTTTTTAAAACTCACATATAATTCTACTAGCTAAAACGATCATCACTGTAATTAGCCTGGTTGGCCTATATCTTGCCAGAACTTTTTGCAGACACATAAATTAATCTACTTAAGTAGAAATGTATTCAGTATTTAAATATCTACATAGGCTTTTGCTTAAAAAAATACAACAGACTAAATCATAAGCTTCTTGTCGTGCCACTAAACGTTCTTTGGCTCTACCATCATATAACTAATTCCATTTTCTTCAACATTTGGATAGTTTTAAGTTATGTGCTATAATAAACAGCTAATAATCAACATCCTTGAATTCCTCTCTTAGGATAAGTAACCAGAATCACACCGATATTTTCAAATTGCCTTGCAAATATGCCATGCCCACATACTCGCATTCCAATCGCTTACCACAACAGAGTATTTTCACTGTTTACTTTTATCATCTCACAGCAAAAACTTTCATATGCTTATTAATGACAAATATGTCTCATTATTTGAATCTGTTTAATTTCTCAGTTTGGATACTGAAAGCATTTAGATACCAAGTTCAAAGAGCAAAGGATGATGTGTTTATTCTAATCTACTAGGTTCTTGAGTTTCAAGTCCCATTGTGGATTGAATATACCCCAAATGACATGGGGAAGTCCTAACCCTTGGTTCCTCTGAATGTGACCTTCTTTTTTTTTTTTTTTTAATTTTTTTTTTTTTTTCAACGTTTGTTTTTTTTTTTTTAATTTATTTTTGGGACAGAGAGAGACAGAGCATGAACGGGGGAGGGGCAGAGAGAGAGGGAGACACAGAATTGGAAACAGGCTCCAGGCTCTGAGCCATCAGCCCAGAGCCCGACGCGGGGCTCGAACTCACGGACCGCGAGATCGTGACCTGGCTGAAGTCGGACGCTTAACCGACTACGCCACCCAGGCGCCCCTGAATGTGACCTTCTTTAGAAAGAGGGTCTTTAATGAGGCACCTGGGTAGCTCAGTTGGTTATGCATGCAACTTTGGCTCAGGTCATGATCTCGCAGTTCATGGGTTCCAGCCCCATGTAGAGCTCTGTGCTGACAGCTCAGAGCCTGCAGCCTGCTTCGGATTCTGTCTCCCTCTCTTCTGTCCCTCCCCAACTCACGCCGCACGTGCGTGTGTCTGTGTGTCTCAAAAATAAATAAACATTTTAAAAAAAGTTTCTGCAAATGTAATCAAGTTGAGGATTAATTTGGATTAGGGGGCCCTAAATCCAATGACTGATGTACTTGTAAGGCGTGAAAGATTTAGACACATAGACACACACAGGAATACTATGTATTAACAGAGGCAGAAATTAGAGTAATGTGTCTAGAAGCCAAGAAACTCCAAGGACTGTTGGAAACCACCAGAAACCAGAAGGAGCCAAGAAAGGATCCCTTCCTGGAGCCTTCAGTAGGAGCATGGCCCTTCTGACACCTCCACTTCAGAGTCGTAGTCTCCAGAACTGCGATAGAATAAATTTCTGTTTTAAGCAAACCAATTTGTAGTTACAGCAGCCCTAGGAAACTACCACACACATCAAGCAAGAACTCAGATAGGTGGGATTAATACATTTACCCGGATATACTTAGTTCCTGGGTTTGGTTAATGAAAATTCAAACAGTAAGAAACAACGCTATTTGTATTTTTCTTTCTGGAATTACTTATTTTTGTTCTTTGCCTATTCTTCTGTCATGATTGTCATTTTTCTTGTTGATTTTTATGAGTTTTTTATGTATTTCATACATATGAGTAAATAACCTTTATCTTATAGGACTATCTCCAGCTTATTTGTCTTTTAGCATACAATTAATTTTAGTTCGCTAATTATTTTATGGATCAAACTTTATGGGGACTTTACCTAAGGAACACTTGGCATATGTTAGATGCTTAATAAATCCATGAATATTTATAGCAGCTTTATTTATAACTATCAAAAACTGGAAACAATCCAAGTGTCTATCAACTGGTAAGTGGGTAACTGTCACACACTCAGTGAGGTGGTATTTAACAATAAAAAGGAATGAACTACTGATACACACAAAACAAAGATGAATCTCAAATGCATCCACTCACTGACAGAAACCAGACCCAGAAGACTACACAGTGTATAGGCCTTACAGAGGCTGCCACCCCGGGGCTGACCACACTGCCCACCCACGGTCAACTCCACCGTTTTCTTCGACATCACCATGGACAACGAGTCCTTGGACCGCATCTCCTTCCAGCTGTTTGCAAAGTTTCAAAAATGGCAGAAAACTTTCATGCTCTGAGCACTGGGGAGAAAGGATTTGGTTATAAAGGTTCCTGCTTTCACAGAATTATTCCAGGATTTACGTGCCAGGGTGGTGACTTCACATGCCATGACGGCACTAGTGGCAAGTCCATCTATGGGGAGAAATTGATGATGAGAATTTCATCCTGAAACTCACAGGTCCTGGCATCTTGTCCATGGCAAATGTTGGACCAACACAAATGGTTTCCAACTTTTCATCTGCACTGGCAAGATGGAGTAGCTGGATGGCAAGCACATGGTCTTTGGCAAAGCGAAGGAGGGAATGAATATTGTGGAAGCCACAGAGCGCTTTGGGTCCAGGAATGGCAAGACCAGCAAGAAGACCACCACTGCTGACCGTGGACGAATCTAATGAATCTCACCTGTGTTTTATGTTAACTACCAGACCATTGTTTTTGTAGCTTGGGAGAGGACCCCCTCACCTCCATCTGCTCGAAATCTCCTATAATCTTTGTGCTCTCCTTGCAGTTCTACGGGCTCCACGTTTTCCTTACTCCCCTCCAAGTCTAGCTGGATTGCAGAGTAAAGTTTATGATCATGAAATAAAAACTAAACAACGCTAAAAAAATAAATAAATAAAAAAGACTACATAGTGTATGATCTTATTTATATGACACTCTGGAAAAGGCCAGAGACAAAGGGATGACGACAAAGGGACATGAGATTTTTGGAGGTGACAGAAATATTCTAGATATTGATTATGTCAGTGGCCATATGACTGAATGCATTTGTAAAAGCTCATAGAACTGTACTCTAAGAGGGTGGAATTTACTCTAACCTCCCTTCAATGAACCCAACTTTTGAAAACAGAATGTTAGGATTAATGAGTTGTGTTTAAAGACGAAATAAATTGTTCATACCTCATAGATAAATGGGTCTTTATGGATTCCTTTCTTTTCTTCATCAAACTCCCTGAAATGCAGAACCACATGTAAAAAATAGAGCTACAGTATTCTGACATTTAAATTCAGAAGTTGTCATCACTTTATCTCTGCATGACACCAGTGAGAAAAGTAAACACAAACCAGCCTTAATGCATGATTGGGAAGAGGGAAAAAAGCAGAAAAAGAGTATAAGTTAGGAACAGAAAAAGGAAATGTGGTAGAGATTAATAGACTACTATTCACAACTCCTTCTCGGAGGCAGCAGGATCAGGTTACCCAGCTCTACTCTCCTATCTTCTGAAACACATACTCAGTTACTATTCAAATGTAATTTACAGCCTGACTTAAGAAGTAAAAAAAATCACTGGATTCTGATCTGCCACTGAATCAGTGGGTAACCACAGAAAAGTTACTTAAGGTTCCCAGCCCTAGATTTCTATGGCTAAAACAGAAACATCTATTCTCCCTCTCTTTATGAGCGGTCACTAAAAACTTAGTAAATTTCATGTTAAACAATTCCCTATAAAAATGTAAACACAGAACTCTCAGATATCATTTAATAATTATGGTTTCATTCAAGAAAGTTTTAAAATAGTCATCCCGAAGCATGTTAACTATAAACCATTAAATATACCAAAACGTCTATCAGTCTGATCTATACCCTGAAAGAGAATAAATCTTTGGAGTCCTAAAAGAACCCATCGGAATTGTTTCAGGATACCATTTATTATTTGATCTACTCTTACTGAAATAAAAACAGGAGAACCAGCCCTGTGAATGATTGGCTTTTGCCATTTTGGATGAGATTTTGATTTATTCTTAAAGATATTTTGTCTTTTATGTATCACTGAGAGATGTTATTTGATTATTCAACAATCATGTATATCTTGGCAAGAACTCTTCTTAGACGTCCAGGATATAAAAACAAAAAACATAGTCCCTGGTTCATACTCTTGACTGAAGTCTAAAGAGTAAACCAACAGTTACAACACAGGGTGCTGGGTGCTCCGACAGAGGTGAATGCAGGGTGCTGTGGTAGCACAATGGAAGACATTTTGCTAACACTAGAACTTTATCCTGAAAGCCAAGAGGAACTCACTACAAGATTTTAAATGGGAAACACCTTTCTGACCATGACATGGAGGGTATAAACTTGGAGGCCAGGAAAACAGCTGCGAATAAGAAGTGACGATGGCCTGAACAGAAGCAATAGAGACAGAGGGCAAAGTGCTCCAAGTGACTGACTAGACAGGATGGGGGTGGGGGGTGGTGGAAAAGAGAAGTGACGATCTTGGATCTGAGGAGCTCTTAATTCATAGGCTTAATTCAAGAATTAATTAATTCAAGAATTCAAGAATTCAGGAGCAAAAAAGTCAGGTTGTGGGGAAAAGATGAATTCAGTTTTGCAAATATGGAGTTTGAGGTTCTCATGGAAACTTCCAGTAGGCAACTGGATACAGAGGCATATTGTGCTTACAAGTAGAAAAAAAGACTAACATCCATGAAATAATTGGGAACTATAAAGGGTCTAAATAAAACAGTATCAATGGGGGACTGGTTAAATAAGCATTACACAGGCACAGAATGAAATATTATACAGCAGTGAAAAACAATGAGCTAGATCTATAGGGTGTCATACTAGAAACCATTCAAGACATTATTAGTTAAAAAAAAAAAAAAAGCCTAGAGCTCTTTCTATAATGTTCAAAAAATTGGCAAGCATTACTACTTTTGCAAGAAGAAGAAAAGCGATAAAGATAAATAATGAGGAGCGCCTGGGTGTCCAACTCTTGGTTTCAGCTCAAGTCATGTCAAGTTCGTATCTCAAGGTTTGTGAGATACAGTCCAGCATCAGGCTCTGTGCTGATGGTGCAGAGCCTGCTTGGGATTCTCTCTCCTCCTCTCTCTGCCCTTCACTCGTTCTCTCTCACTCTCAAAATAAATAAATACATAAATAAACTTGTTTTTAAAAAGCCAAATTTTTTTTTTTTACAGAATAATGAAAAAGTATGGCACTTAGAAAATAGGAGGTTAGATTACATCAGTGGTTCTCAAAGTTGTGGTGTCAGGCCAGCAGCATGTTTCACCCGGGATTTGATAGAAAGGAAAATTCTTTGGCGCCACCCAGACTTACTAAATCAGAAACCCTGGAGGTGGGGCCCAGCCATCTGTGTTTTGACAAATCTCCAGGTGATTCTGAAGCAAGTTCAAGTTTGAGAACTACGGATTCGACTTTAAAGTTGGATGCAGAACTAGATGGACTCTCCTTTTGTACTAGCAATTCACTATAATAAAGTCTCAGAGCACAGTGAAATAACGGTATGTAACAAAAACACACTATTACGTTATTGTAACTGTAGCTCGTGTAACGAACCGGAACAAATACATGTCACACCAGAAAGGCTTTAAACCGATGAAGGATGCCAACATCTAGTTTTCCGTATTCTGAGAAGTGCCTCTAACATATCCTAAGTTCTGTGCATTAGAACGAATAAAGGGCCTCTTGAAAAACTTGTCACCTTCCACCTCCATTGATAACGTACACTTGTTATACGAGACTATACGAGACTACAAGCAAGCCCCCACAGGGTCAACCCCACACTCGAGCAGATAACCAACCGGCCATTCCCCAACTCCAAGATCCCAGGAAAGCTGCCTTAGTCTGTAACGTAGGCGCCACTGAGAAGCGACAGAGCGCTTATCCTAAAGCAGGGGCAAGAGAATTGGGGAGGAGTCGAAAATGACGCCCAGGGACAAGTGCTGTCCTCGCACCCAAGGCAACAGCAAAGGCTACAACTCACTGCAGGAGACGAGAGTAAAACTCCTCAGATGCTCGGTTCATTCGGGACCACATCACGCCCCAATTCGACTGCTGATCCGAAACCGCCAAACTGAACTGCGCGCCGGACGCTGACGTCCTGGGTCATGACCCCATCGCCGGGACTACTTTTACACCCCACCCACTCCCGACAGGCCCCGTTTGTCCACCAAATTAATCTTTTGTTTTAGAGCACACCGCAGTTTTTCCTCTACCAACAATCTTCCATTCCTGTAAGAAAAAGTTAAAATAAGTTGCAGCGGCTGAGAGGGGGGGAAAAAAAAAAAAAAAAAAAAAAAAAAAAAAAAAGACACTTCGTCTCGCGAGAGTTGCCACGCCTCTTTATGGATTATTCCGCGGAAAGGAGTCCCTTATTTCTAAGCGATATTGTTGGCTTTGAAAGTGGGTAGATACCATAATTTGATGCATGTGAAAAAATAATACGCTATTTGTTATTTTTATAGAGTGGTAGAGAGATATTTTATGTTTCTGGATTGGTTCCGAGGCGGGGAAGGTTGGCGGACGAGTTGAATGCTACAAATAGAGCGGAAGTGCTAGGCACTTCCTTTTCCTATAGGAGCCACCGGGTTGAGAGGAGCGTGGCCCTCTCCTCTCCCCGCGATGGTGAGTGGAGGTCCTTTCTGGCGAACTCTTTCTTGCGCTCGGGTACCGGCAGAAATGTATTAGGGGTTTAGGACCCAAGAGCTGTAGGGGAGAAAGCGAGGGTAAAGGGGATGAGATCAGAGGCATTATCTGTTCGGGGGTTGGAGCTGGGTAGTGCGGCTAATTTACGGCAGCCATTTTAGAGGCAACGTGGGCGTCCCAGCAATGGGCGACACGGTCGCTCTCAGGTGCGGAGGAATCTCTGGGATTCTAGTTTCCTTGCATCGTAGAAGGCGTGAGTTCTACCGAAAATAGGGAAGCTCTTGGGGCCTAAGACTGAATCGGGGCCATACTCAGTTTCGGGCTTTGTATTTTCAGGTGTTGTTCAGGAAGGAACATTTTCATTTTTGCCGAGGCAGATTTTATTAAAGACCCGCATATCCACATTTTTCTGAATACTCCTAGGTGTTCATCTTAACACGTGCCTCTACAAAAACTTCGTCATCTCCTTAACTTAAAAGTTGCTCTATTTGGTGTTCTCTAAATCTGTGAATTTTTTAGCCAGGTGTAGTTAAGTGGAAAAAAAAAAGACCCTATACTTGTGATGCTTGGATGATAATTTGGACAAAATAGCACTAGAATGTTCGATGGTAGTGTTGTGGACATGGGGAATGGAAGACGAGGCAGTAGTTGGGCTTTAAAGTAATAAGAGAAATTTCAGAGAAGGTGATCTGAAGGAGGGTGAGGAAGCATGCAGATTGTTTTTAAGATGAAGACTTACCTCTGAGGGAGAAGGGGTATGTCCCTGGGTGTAGGTACAGACAGTAGCATCTGGAAAAGTGTGGGAGATGAAATCCAACAGATTCTGTAGGCTATCCTCAGAAATTTAGTTTTGCTGTCAGGTGTAAGCCTTTGGAGAAGGTTGAGCAAAAAGAAACATGGCTTGTACTGGTAAGTTGTATGATACGTGTTTGAGATGAAGGGGGCCAAGGGCAGAAATTGGAAGGAGAACTGTAGGAGACAAGATACGCTGACATTTGGGGTTGAAGAGTTTATCTAGATGGTAGTATTAAATAGCGTTTTCGAATCTCACAGTATGCCTTGAATCGTTTTTGCCGTGTAAGGCCTGGTTTGAAAAGTTAATGATCAATTTTGTGCTTGAACTTGAGATTCTAAATGTTACAGTTAAGAATGTTTTGAAATTAATAAACGTAATGTGTTGGTAATAGCCTCTGTTTCAGCTCTGAGTGTTGTCTACCTCCCCAAACTCCAGTCTCCTGTAATTGAAGTTTTAATGGTATTGTTGATGCGTGACCATAGTGCCTTTGGCTTTGTCAATATGAGTATCTTTTCCTTTTTCCCAGGCGTGTGCTCGTCCATTGATATCCGTGTACTCCGAAAAGGGGGAGTCATCTGGCAAAAATGTTACCCTGCCTGCTGTATTCAAGGCTCCCATTCGACCAGATATCGTGAACTTTGTTCACACCAACTTGCGCAAAAACAATAGACAGCCATATGCTGTCAGTGAATTAGCAGGTATGGATTTTTCGAGGATTGATGTTTTAAGACCTGCTTAACAGCAGTGATGAAATAACACTCCATTGGTCCGTGTTTCTGAAGCACATGATTTTCCTGGATGTTCTGATGCTGTTGTTACCATGCATAATAGTCCTATATTAGTATGATTGGGTAGCTAAAACTTGTATTTCTTCCTAATTTCAGGTCATCAAACCAGTGCTGAGTCTTGGGGTACTGGCAGAGCCGTGGCTCGAATTCCCAGAGTTCGAGGTGGTGGAACTCATCGTTCTGGCCAGGGTGCTTTTGGAAATGTATCCTTTGTTCCACTATGTAGATGGGTCAGCTCTTCGGGAATTTATCAAATTGAACCTGGCTTGTACATAGTTGAAAATATTTCAAACATACTGATAGTGTCCAGGTTAAATATTGTTCTAGGCAGACAGGGGCTTGGCATTAGGAAATTTTGCTTGCAATGATGTCGTAATTTGCGTCTTACTCTGTTCTCGGCGACAGTTGCCTGCTGTCAGTAAGCTGGTTCAGAAGGGTGACGAAAATTCTTACTGAGCAAGACATGATCTTTTTTTTTTAATTGCCAAAATTTTGAGAAATGAGATTCTTAACTGGGAAAATAGATGTGTCGTGGGGGCCGCATGTTCGCACCAACCAAAACCTGGCGCCGTTGGCACCGCAGAGTGAACACAACACAGAAGCGATATGCCATCTGCTCTGCCCTGGCTGCCTCAGCCTTACCAGCACTGGTCATGTCTAAAGGTTTGTAGATTTTGTTTTACAGGACTGGTACAAAGTACCCTCACCCCCCCCCCCCAACCATTTCAATCATGCTAATGATCTGTGTCAATTCTGTTCATCCCAGAGAGCCTGACTAGATTTCTCTCTTCTAAATAATAGTTCTGACCACTTAGGTCGATAGTAAGTCATCTGTGAAGACTATGTAACTGGGAAACTAATAGAAATACAGGGATTTCATATATTGGCAAACTTTTCCACTCAGTTCATCACGTTCCCTACTCTAACTGTCAAAATGATGAGATTCCACTTAATTGGTCCGTGTTTCTGAAACACATGATATTTGTGGATATTCTGACTTGGCACATTGTGTTCCATTTTGCTTTTGTGGATTATATGAAATGTTTCTCAATTTTTCAAAAGGTTCGGGGTAACTAGGCTTTTGTTTTTTTTTTGTTTTTTTTTTTGTTTTTTTTTTTTTTTTTTTATTTTTGGGACAGAGAGAGACAGAGCATGAACGGGGGAGGGGCAGAGAGAGAGGGAGACACAGAATCGGAAACAGGCTCCAGGCTCCGAGCCATCAGCCCAGAGCCTGACGCGGGGCTCGAACTCACGGACCGCGAGATCATGACCTGGCTGAAGTCGGACGCTTAACCGACTGCGCCACCCAGGCGCCCCAACTAGGCTTTTGTTAATTGGCTCTGTCAGGTCATCGTATTGAGGAAGTTCCGGAACTTCCTTTGGTGGTTGAAGATAAAGTTGAAGGCTACAAGAAGACCAAGGAGGCTGTTTTGCTTCTTAAGAAACTTAAAGCCTGGAATGATATCAAAAAGGTAGGTTTAATGAACAAATTTCCCGTTTGGTGGTCCTTAACTTCATCAGATTTTAAATTTCAAAAGATGACTGGAGGACAGTGTAACTTGAGGGGCTATGAGAACGAGGACTCTAAAACCTTATAAAACTTAGGTTTGAATCTTGCCTGGCATTTACGGTTGCATGTGAATGTTGGGCAATTCATCGTGGCTCCTTTCTTTACAGTGGAGACTAATTGCTTGAAATCACGTTTGAAGATGAATTACTAAGGTCATATTTTAATGAGAGTAATAAATGTTCTCGCTTTTTAGGTCTATGCCTCTCAACGAATGAGAGCTGGCAAGGGCAAAATGAGAAACCGTCGTCGTATCCAGCGCAGGGGACCCTGCATCATCTATAATGAGGACAATGGTATCATCAAGGCCTTCAGAAACATCCCCGGTAATTGTACTGCTTACGCATGTTTTGCTTGTCCATACGATGCAAGTTTACTCAGCTTTTACTATGATGAGATTCCACTGTATGGTCCGTGTTTCTGAAACACATGATTTGGTGGAACTTCTGATTCTCAGCTGAATGAGTACGCCAGTGAAAGTTGGAACTGCCTGATTAGTAACATAGATCTCAGGTACCTTACATAGCACAAAAGTAGTACAGGAGATTTGTGTTTTTGTGTTGAGATACAGGCTCCCTAATTTTCTTTTTCCTTTAAAAGGAATTACTTTGCTTAATGTAAGCAAACTGAACATTTTGAAACTTGCTCCTGGTGGGCATGTGGGACGTTTCTGCATCTGGACTGAAAGTGCTTTCCGCAAGTTGGATGATCTGTATGGCACTTGGCGTAAGGCTGCCTCCCTCAAGAGTAACTACAAGTGAGTATTGTTGGCCTTCATGTATCAAACACAGGTGTTGATGCTGCACATACTTAAATTTGCTATTGGTTTGCATGTTTTGCGAATAATGAATGTGGTTTTGCCATGCGCCCTCATGTACAGATAGGATATGCCAAAATGGTGAGATACTCTGAGAAGTTGATAGTGTAGTTGAAATTAACTCAGGAGAGCTTCGATTGTCAGTGAGAATTGGGAATTGAGCATCTTATTGTCAGCATTTTTTTTTTCTCAGCCTTCCCATGCATAAGATGCTTAATACAGACCTTAGCAGAATCTTGAAGAGCCCTGAGATCCAGAGAGCCCTCCGAGCACCACGGTAAACTTGTGATACTTCGTCTCATTCCAATCTCTTACTATTCGTTATTTGAGAAACATGAATAATGTGAATGAAGTTCTTAATATTGTAACATCTATTCTACAGCAAGAAGATTCATCGCAGAGTCCTCAAGAAGAATCCACTGAAAAACCTGAGAATCATGTTGAAGCTGAACCCGTATGCAAAGACAATGCGCCGGAACACCATTCTTCGCCAGGCCAAGAATGTAAGTGATAATTTGGTTTTTGCTGACATGTTAAGTTTTTAGAAAGGTTTGATTCTTAGGTTTTCTTCTTAATTTGTTGCAGCACAAACTCCGGATGGATAAGGCCGCAGCAGCCTTAGAAGCCAAATCCGAGGAGAAGGGTGTTCCAGGCAAGAAGCCTGTGGTAGGGAAGAAAGGAAAGAAGGCTGTCGGTGTTAAGAAGCAGAAAAAACCCTTGGCAGGAAAAAAGCCTGCAGCGACCAAGAAACCAGTAGCTGAGAAGAAGCCTGCAGAGAAGAAACCCACCACGGAAGAAAAGAAACCTGCATAAAACTTAGATTTGTTTATTCCATAAAAGTTAAATCATTTTGGACAGCTAATTATGAATAAAGGCCTAATCAAAGACCGTGAGAAACCTGACTTGTTGGATGTGTTTGTGAATCTTGGTTAGAATTTTATTTTGTTGCCCATAATTCCTGTCTTTTGCTTCCATTTTTTTTTTTTTTTTTTTTTTTTTGGGTCTGGTATAAAACTGGACTTTGCATTGTAAATCCATGCAGGTGAATGGAAACAATGCTGCATAAATCCAGTTTGTAGATAACAAGCAGATAGCTAAAAGACTGGTCTCAGATATGAAGCTATTAGGATTTAGCAATCCTTCCTCAAAAAAAAAAACTACACCTTCAAAAATAGGTAAAATTCCATAAAGGTTTGGCTTTTACAGTACCACAAGAGGGCAGAATATATATACATTTAGGGGTACTGCGTTAAGAAATTGATGGTTCTTCCAGAGGTTCCTGTTAGAACCTGCTGCGTTAGAGTATAGTTATTGCAGGAGATGCTACCCCCAATAAATTGACCTATGTTATGAAGGTGTCCAAAGCGTTTCTCAGAACTACTTGATACTTGCAGTTTTACTAAGGGATGAACAGAGGAGCACCTGGGTGGCTCAGTTGGTTAAGCGTCTGACTTGCACTCAGGTTATGGTTTTGCGGTTTGTGGGTTCGGACCCTACATCGGGCTCTGTGCTGACAGCTCGGAACCTGGAGCCTGCTTCGGATTCTGTGTCTCTGTGCCCCTCCGCACTTGTGCTCGGTCTCTATCAAAAATAAGTAAAAAAAAACACGCAGGTTCTGCACTGTCAATGCAGAACCTTGTGTGGTGCTCCCAACTCCTGAAGCATGAGTTCATGGCCAGAGCCAAAGTCCCATCCTTTTTTTTTTTTTTTTTTTTTTTTAAACGTTTATTTATTTTTGAGACAGAGACAGAGCATGAATGGGGGAGGGTCAGAGAGAGGGAGACAATCCGAAACAGGCTCCGGGCTCTGAGCTGTCAGCACAGGGGCCCGATGCGGGGCTGGAACTCACCGACCGCAAGATCGTGACCTGAGCCGAAGTCGGCGCTCAACCGACTGAGCCACCCAGGCGCCCCCAAAGTCCCATCCTTAAACCCAGAGCATCTGGCTTGTTTCAAGCTGCGGTCATGATCCCAGGGTCGCGGAATGAAGCCCTCTGTTGTGTTCCACGCCGAGCTTGCACCCTGCTTAGCGTTTTAACTCTGCCCCTTTCCTGCTCACATGCTCTGCTCTAAAAAAAAAAAAAACGCAGAGAAGTCTGCGCCAAAGAACGTTGGTTGTTTTCCTACCCTGTTCTGTCCCAGCATGACTTCCCACCTTAAGAGTTAAATTGTCCTATTTTTGTCTCCTGTCGGGATCTTGTTTGCAACAGGTTTGTTTCCATTGGCAACCTACTTAAAAATCCACATCAAGGTGATGGATCTTCCACTTGGCAGATTCAGGGCAATCTAGCCCTTAGCATACAAAGGCACCACGTCCCAACAGAATGATAGCCCTGCTCTATCTTCCTGTTCCAATTTGCACACCCTCCTAGGAACCACTTTCACATGAGGAGGAATCCTTGCCTGCAAAAATAACAGGGCTTGTGCACCTGTGTGCTAGATACTGTGGTTTTGGTCTCTGCCCTCAAATGCGTCTGCAGGTCTTGTGGCGCTAAAATAGCCACTTGCTGCAGCACATTGAAAGTGCGATGCAGGGGGACGCCTGGGTGGCTCAAGTCGGTTGAGCGTCTCTTGGTTTCAACTCCGGTCGTCAACTCAGTTTGTGGGTTCCAGCCCCACACGGAGCCTGCCTGGGGTTCTTTTCTCTCTCTGCCTCTACCTTGCTTGCTCGCTGTCGCTATCTCAGAATAAATAAATATTAATATATATATAATAAAAGGAAAGACAAAAGGGGTCTCTCCTAGGAAAAGCACGCTCCCGCCAAGGAGCCAGCGAGAGTTCAGAGACGGGCCGGAAGCGTCGCTGCCCGCGTGCTGCCAGCCCCGCCCAGCCTGCTGTTTGGTTTCCGGGAACGAGGTCGCTGACGTCATTACCGGGCGCCGGGCCTGTCGGCCGGCGGGAGGAGGCGCCATGCTGAGCCGGCTCCAGGAGCTGCGCAAGGAGGAGGAGACGCTGCTCAGGTTGAAGGCGGCCCTGCACGACCAGCTGAACCGGCTCAAGGTGACCCCGCGACGCCCCTCGAGCCGGGCCGCCCCGCGAACCCCAGGCGCGGGCGGCGCCCACTTTGGTTGACAAGTACCCGGGGGGCAGGACTGAGGTTGCAGGCCCACTCCTCTTAGAATCTAGGTCCTGCGGGTCTACGCTGAGGCCCAGAGATCTGTACGTGCGGCAAGACCACCGCCGCACCCGTAAACGCAGATGGACCGCACACGCGCTGAGGAAGTGAGACCTCCCTAAGGCTCGCCTAGGTTCTCCCTGCCCCCGGACCCCTTCCCCCCGACCCCCTACAGCTGTGCTAGCCACCATTTACTAGTTTCTGTTGACGCTCGAAACAGCGCTGGTATCGTTAAGCTAGAAGAGATGGGTGGATCCGTTGTGCAAAGAAAGAGAGCGAGGCCCGGAGAGAAGAGACTTGTCCCAGAGTTCCCAGTAGCTTTTCTTCTGGCAGCTCTTAGTGACTCCACAGCCTGGACGAGATTTAGGCGCACCAGGGCCATTTCCCACATTTCCCACCAATCCATCCTCGTTAGCCCCAGTGAGATTGATCCTGATAAGCGCTGCTTTGCACCCTTCTTCAGGATCTTTACGTCCAGACGAGATGCGGGTTATGAAAGCCTTTTGTGAACTGAAAAGCATTGTACACCTGTGACATTACAATAATACGCTTTTCCTCGGGACGGTTGCTGGCCAGTGCTCATTTATGTTCTCCTATCACTAGTACCTATACAAGTATCCAGTAGGTGGGTGTTGTGTATGAGGATGATGACCTCTAAGCCTAGGTTCCTTTATGCTCCAGGAAACACTTCCACTTCCCATCCTTCCTGCCTTCCCTTTCTCAATCCTGGGTAGAAAGCTACAGGCTAGCGAATCGGCCCCCTGTGGAATCAGAAGACATCTGGCTTTTTTTTTAAATAGCACACTTGTGTTTTCTACCCAGATCTGCTGTACCTAGGGGAATGAAAGTCTTGGCTCAACTGAAAACACCTGTACACCCCAGGGGGCAAGGGGCTGGAGGGTTTTGGGCTCCTTTGCTAAAATATGGGGAAATATTAAGGGCCCCATCTTTTGCTCTAGAGCTGCACAGAGCTGCATTGTTTTCACTTCTCAGTACGCCAGCCTTTGAGCCTTTGACAGCGTGATCCGTAAACTTTACCCAGGTCAGTAGCCCGGTGAAATAGTAAGCAGAGTGTCCTCGACTCCTCTTTTCTAGGTTGAAGAACTAGCCCTCCAATCAATGATTAGTTCTAGAAGAGGGGATGAAGTGCTCCCTTCTCAGCCTGCATCTGAACAGCCACATGATGTAAGTTTAATCAAGTGTGGGCCTGGGGAAAGAATGCAAAGTCCATCCTGCTCTCAGGCTGCTTGGAGGCCAAAAGTTTTTGTAAATTACATGATCAAGCCCAAAGAACTCAGGGAATTAAGTTATTCTGATTTAATACGCTGGCTACTACATAAGACTCTGTTAGGCAAGGAACAGCCTGCCTCTCTAGCAGCTAGGTACTCTTTATTATTCATGTGTCGTTATATTGCCTGCAGCATCCTAGTTATCCGTCCCCTCTAGTTACTCCAGTGAGCCGAGGGAGAATTGGAGATCTTTGCAGGCATATGTCAAAACTTCCGCTGCTTTATAAGTAAGCCTGGGATGTGAGAACAAGAGTGTAGCTTTGACTACAAAACATAGTGCTAGGGGCGCCTGGGTGGCTCAGTCGGTTGAGCGTCCGACTTCAGCCCAGGTCACGATCTCGCGGTCCGTGAGTTCGAGCCCCGCGTCAGGCTCTGGGCTGATGGCTCAGAGCCTGGAGCCTGCTTCCGATTTTGTCTCCCTCTCTCTCTGCCCCTCCCCCGTTCATGCTCTGTCTCTCTCTGTCTCAAAAATAAACGTTAAAAAAAAACAAAAACATAGTGCTAAAAAGTGGGTTCCAGTCCTCATCGTATCCTTCTCTTACCAATGCCCTTAGGTAAAACAGTGCAATGTTCTTCTTTCTAAATACACCATATTTGAGCATTTTTTTCTCCCAGATGCGTGTCAAACCATGTAAAACCATATGAGAGCAGCACATCTAGGCCAGCATAATTTTTAGGCATGAACCATGTTTGTAAATCAGGTAACATTCTATCAAATACTAGGGGGTTTACTCCCTCCCATTGTGGCAATAGAGGGTAGGAGGATCGGGATAGGAAGTGGCCTTACCTCCTGGTGATTAAATATTGGGGATGAATGTGCGGTTGCAATTTAAAAAAAATGTAATGTTTAAATTAAACATTAGAGAAAGAGCACAAGTGGGGGAGGGGCAGAGAGAGAGGGAGACACAGCATCCAAAGCAGGCTCCAGGCTCTGAGCTGTCAGCAGAGTCCAGCACAGGGCTCGACCTCACGAACCGCGAGCCCATGACCTGTACCAAAGTCGGACACTTACCAGACTGAGCCACCCAGGCGCCCCGGGATTTGATTTTAAAACACATTTCAGAATTTGCTGGTTTGGTGACCATGTCTTTCCTACTAATCCATAATGTCCTTGCCTAAAGCAGATGTTGGTACACGTAGACAATGAAGCATCAATCAACCAAACTGCACTGGAGTTGAGCACAAGGAGCCATGTGCCGGAGGAGGAGGAGGAGGAGGAGGAGGAATCAGATTCTTGAAGGCGGGAAAGAGCCAAGGTTTGTCCTATGAATTAAGTTCCTACATCTCAGGAACTTTGTCTCCTCAAACAAATATTCTTTCAAAGTGGGCCCTCTGGCCCGCTTTAAAAGGAAGCAAGAACTTTAGGATGATGTGTAGTTCTAAACACAGTTCCATCCATAACTGACGTTTCAGTGACCTGGAAAAGCACAGATGTGGTATCTTAGCCTTGAGCATTGTGGGCGGTGCTGCGTCTGTATTCTGGTCAGATTCAGTAATTATGCTCGAAACAGAACGCTTCCTCTCCAGTGCTATTGAGAAAGTCTGGCATTTGCCAAAAGGGCAGAGTTTAAATACAAGCCAGCCTTTCCAGTCAACAATGCCTCTTTTAAGAAAGCCAATTAAAGGCCATCTGCATGCCATTGAACCATTGTGAGCAGCAAGGCCACAGTCTAGGGGAGAAAGATGACAAGTGAGGAGTACAGAGAGCCACTTGGGAACACAGGCTGCTGCCACCTCTCGGGTGACATCACAGCACGCTGCCGACAACATGCTTGGGAGATTAGGCTTTTGTAATAATGACTGTTACAAAATAACAGTTGCTAAAATTTGTATACTGCCCCTTTTTCAGTGAAATACAGTTAAGTCCTGAATTTTATTAAAGTAACTTACCCTGCCCAAGCAATAGAAAAGCCAAACCAAACATACAGAACCTCCTCAAGCAGAACTTCTGCTGTAACTGCTCCAGCAAAGAACATGGATGGGTGTATGTATTAATCAACATTTCATTCCAGTGATTTTTCAGCTACTCTTACAGGAAATAGCCAAAAGTTTAAATGAGCGTATTTCTTGGAAAACACAGTGTGAAAATTGTTTTGCAACAAAAGCAACCAAACTTTACGTTTGGGGAATCTAATTTATGAGTGTGGGTTTTCGAGAGCTAGAAAAGTTGGCTCTGAATTCTAGCTCTACCACTAACTGGGCACTTGCCTTATTTAACTCTTGGCAGCTCTCAGTTTCCCGCGTGTAAAATGACAGGGTGCGCACCTGCTCCAGCACTCTGGCATGGGGTTATGGGGTGCTCGTGAGGCATCATGTAAAACTCTAGCTACTGTTGGTGTCTCAGCGAGAGGGAGTCTAAGGAAGGAATTGGACATGGGGAACTTAAAACAGCAAGACCGATGCAGGGAACACTGTTCTTGAAAACAAGATCATTCCTGGTAAAAACTACTAGGGAAAAACCCTTGGAGTCCCAAAAATGTAACACTTTTGTATAGAATAGAGAATTTAGGACACTCAGAACAGATGTTAGCCTTACAGCGAGAAAAAATGCTGGACCAGCCTAGGCAGTATACGTAACACGAAGCAGTTTTTTAAACCCTGGCTGTATTCTAAGCTCCTGTCCATCTAGAGTGGAACTACCTACTCGGGAGATTGAACCACGTTGTTTTTAGTTTGAAAACAAAATAGGCCTTGTGTTTTTAAATACGTATTTATTGGTTTTCTGTAACCTGCCCTCTGGAAGAAAACGGGGGAAGAGGTGCTGACCAGGCGTCACCACACGAACCTCAAGTTCTGAAAGTCACTGGTCAAAAAAAGGCATCGGTGGTCAGTTTGTTTTCTGTGACTTCACTGCTACCTCACAGGCAGGACGAAGGCAGCGCAGGCCCATTCCCCTCCAGGAAAGTGGAATGAAGAGAGGAAACCATTGCTCAGTGGAGCCAAACAGCACGGGGCTGGGTGTCCTGGGTAGAGGCTCCCACACCAGCTGGGCACAGCCAAGAGCAGCGTGCTCCCGTGAGCAGGCCGGTTACCCCCTGACCCCACCCTGCCTGCTTTTCCCTGGGTAGAAACGGCAGGAAGAGAGGGGATCTGTTGCTCCCAGGTGCACGGAAGGGTAGTTGGAAGGCTCACACCTAAGTGTTTGATGGCTGAGAAGACTTGGACAAAGTCCAACTTGGAATTACAGGAAGGCCCATTGGTCCAGAGCACTGGACTCGTCCCCAGTGTGGCATTTCTGCCTTGCAGCCTCCTCCTTGTCTTTACCCTTTGCCCTCACAGGAAGGCTTGACGACACCATTTGATTTCTCAAATCCTACCACAAAAGTAGACCTGTTTTTTCATCCTTTTAACTTGATAGTATATTTATTAGAATAAGAGATTAGATTTGTTAAACATCTGGGTTGAAATGGTTAAAAGGATTTTCATACAATTCTTAGGCACTATACACACTGTTGTTTACAATAGCATCGGTACTTGGATTTGGGGAAAGATAAATCTCATACATTTTAATGCCTTGATCCATTTGTAACATTCAAAGTAACCATCATTTTAGAAACACTAATTCAAACTTAAAGAGACACATACCACTAAATATCCCACATAATATATCTTAAAATAAATATAGAAATACAACCAGAAGTCTACAAATCATCACAGTAGACAGACTGGTGAAGCCCCAGCTATCGTGGCAGTGAAGGGCTCTGGCTAGATTTTGACAGAAATTGCTTCATTCTACACCAAAAGCAAAAATATAATAAAATAACAAGATCTATACTTTCTGATGTTCTTTTTCATAGCAGCAAAGCATGCTTCACATGCAGTGCCTGTGAAGGATCTTACAAGGCTCCTACCCCAACAGAAGGAAGGTGCGCCCGGCAAGAATGCAGTACCACCAAGTGTCAAAAGAATCCCAAAACTACAGGCAGCTAGCCAGTCACGGTGGGGGAAGAGCAGTGCAATTTTCAGTAAGAATGACTACCCACAGTCACCAAGGTTTCACTGTAACTGAACGCTGCGCATGTTTGGATCAACATACACAAAAATAGCCCCAAGCACAAAGCCAATCCACTTAGGGAAATAACAGAATAAATGACAGTAATATTAAAAAAGACACAAATAGAATTTTGGCACATGCTGTGTTCTTCATCCTTTGTCGTAGGCGAAATGCACGTCTGAACGGAGACAGGCATGGCAAAGAGGCCTGAAAGCGACAATGGCACACCACTGGGCAGGGGACTCGCTCTTTGCTGCTTCCCAGATACTTAGACGCCGGCCGCGTGGGTCGGTGTACTGGGCTGGTTAAGGCCGATGGTGGAGCAGAGCCAACCTGCAAAATCCACTTCCTCACCATCAGATCTCTTGATAAAGGCATGAACCTGTGTGCGAGGAAACAGAGTAAAAAGAAAGTTCAAGAGTCCCGAGTCTAGACTTGGGACCAGTCTTGCAATCCCGGAGCCTGCCTGCCATTGGGCGGCAGTAGGGGGCCAGGAAGGGGGCCGGCTGCCGCCCCGCCCCGAGAGCCCACTCTCTGCCAGGTCTCAGCTGCTCACTTCCCTGGGCCTGCGCTCTTCCACTGCGAACTGGGGGTAGTAGCTCTGCCCTCAGCGCCCCACAGGGTGAAGCAACAAAATAATGAACGGGTGGACTTCGGAGTGTGTGTGATACTGCATGCGCTCTGCAAGTTCAGATGTTCTCCGGTATTACTGCCCCACTCTTCCGAGGGGCTGCGGAGGATACTGAACACAAGGTGAGCCCGTCAGTGGTGGAAAAGGCCCCGTCCCCACGAAGGAGTGGGCTGGCCCGCTCCTTCCCTCAGCTCGTCCTTTACGCTCACGGGTGGACACAGGAGCCTTTTGTTTGGGATCCTGCAGCCCCGGGGTCAATGGGACCATACTGGTCAAGGCAGCGGGGAATGGGCTGTAGGAGGACTGGACGGATGACCGACCGAGAACAAATGAATAAGCGGGTCGTGTACAAATTGGAAATAAATGGACTTACCATGAGTTGTTTCAGATCTGCTCTCTCTGCTGGGTTTTTTATGAGGCTGAAAGAAAGAAAGATAATGTCAGAGAGATTTCCTGGCACTGGCTCCAACTCAAGTTACTTCACGTTTACATGCCCATCCTCCCCACACCCTGTATTCACCTTCCCGTTCTAGCACTGTGGCATGCCTGCAGGTTCATAAGTGCTGAATTAACCTGAGATCAGAAGGCAATGTGCCAATCCCTGTAGGGCAGGTGAGGGGCAGCTTTTACCCAGTGCTGTGGTCAGCCCAGTGACTGAAGTCCTAGCATTCTGGAGGCGTGGGGGAAAGGGCAAAGTTCCGTTCCCCAAGACCAGGTGGGGAGGCCGACAAAACCAGCATATCTCCAGAGAGCGAGGAGCTGACTTACCATTTATTCACAAAATCTTGAAATTCCAGACTGAATACTCCACTGGGCAGCTTTGGAGGAGGCTGTAAATACAGGTTAAGACCTAAGAAATGCCTGGCTTCCTTCTCCAGCCATATTCCCCACAAACCCCCTCTCTCCCAGGCCTCAGGACAGTGCTGCCCTTAACCAACCAAGGGAAGACCAGGGTTAGAAGCCAGTGGCTGCTTGCTGGGCCACCCAGGTGGAACCACTGTCTCAAGCCACAGCTGGAATTGGAGCCAGTGACAAATCAGTTTTTCTCTCTTAGTTTATCCTTCTGTGACGTGAGGAGGACCTCGTTCTCTCTGGGACCCCTTCTAGCTGATCCGACTGTAAACCCTGCAGTGTGTCCTGGAACTAGGAGCTGGGGGGGTGTGCTAACCACCAGGCATAACCCAGCCCAGACAGCACCCGTGGAAGACACAGAAGGCTGAATCGTAAAATGTATATACCTTTTCCGCTATACCCCGAAGAAGCAGCAGAGAAAGATTAATATAACATCAGCTGAGAGGGCTGGGTCTGGAAGAATGTTCCCTGCACACTTCAGGAAGGAGGCTGTTTGCAGGCATCGATGCTAGGATACTGGCAACAGCTCTCGTGTTCCCAGGGCACGCAGTGGAGGTCACGCAGGGCGACACAGGACAGGGCTCCTGGAGCACCTGGCTCGTGTGTTCCACGCAGACCCAGGAAATGGGACCCACCCTCCTGTGACCTGTGCAGGGGCGGAGTGTTAGCCTCCCTGTGAGTGGACTCCCACAGTGCCCAGATGTCACTGCCTTGATGTGTAGCCCCAACCAACAGGTGATCAGAGACTGACAATTAAACACACTACCAACAAAGCCTTGCCTCACCCTCTTGCCCTGAAGGACTTACCACGACACCAGGCAAATGAGACTGATCTGGGGGCCAGGGACTAAAAACCCAGCTCTCAGGCCCACCCTGCAGATGGTCGCTGCTGCTGAGGGGGGATGAAGGGAACATTCAAAGAAGGGACTGACTGCCTGGCCTCCAGAGTCCCAAGTAGGATGGGGGCCGGGCAAAAGAGGGGCTGTGAGGTGCCCACACCTGACCTAGCGGCCCAGCCTCCTGGGAGGGTAGGGAGGGGAGCTGGGAGGAGTGGGTGGTAAGGAAGTACACTAGGGGGGAAGGAACTTAGCTACTTTTCATCTCGGAGCCTGAGTTTCCTTACCTGTATGAAGAGGAGGATGAAACCAGCCGGGCCGCCAGAGGCTGGCAGCGGGCACACTAGGAGACCAGACCGGCGGCTGCTGATTTACTCAGGCTCTCTCTTCCCTGCGGTTCCCACCCAGCACCACCCAGCTCAGGTCCCAGCAACAGAGGAGGGCTCTCCGCACTACCACAAATGCAAGGCGCTGTGCCTTCCTTGAGTCCGTAAGCAGCCGAGATCACATGCTGCACTTCGTCCCATGTCTCATTGCTTAGCATAAAGCTGTGCAGACAGCAAGGACGGGCAAGTGAACCTCCCTAGGGATTTCATAACTAATGGGGTGAAGCAGGATTTTCCCTGTTCGGCTCGTAATGGACACGGGGACCATTTTGAGCCTTTTGGGGTCTGGTTTTAGAGAGCAGTAAGGAAGTATGAAAAGTTACCCCGCTAGTCTCTTGAAGAGAACAGAGCCATGCCTCTTACCGTGTTCCCCAGCTGAGTGGGGCCTCCAGCTGCCTCCCCAAGCTAACAGACCTCGCCCCTCCTCCACTCCCCACGCCACACCTGAGGCCGGGGGTGCTGGCCTTACCTCTGGAAATCCTGCCGCAGCAAAGCCCCGCTCCTCTGGGAGCCCTCCCCCAGCCCCTCTGTGCCACCGCTCCCCACCCCCTCAAGCCAGGATTTGATGAATGCTGGGCAGTCTCTCCCTTCCTTGATCCTTTTTTCATTTAGACATACTGGTATAGGTGCGTTACACAAATAATGTGTGTTCTCTGCATTAAAGCCAGCCAGCAGCAATAAGCCAAAAGAAATTTCCACCATCCAGAGAGAACCACCATTTCCTACTGCTTTTCAGATTTTGTATGTACGTATATGCATACAGATTTGTTAAAGAACTGATCACAGTACACATACTACTTTGTAATGTTTTCCACACAATTTACAGGGAATATTTTCCATACCTGTTTCTACATTGTCATTTTTTTACATCTATTGCTTTTAATGGCACTTACAATCGGAAACCCTAATTTGCAGGTATGTGTGGACTTGCCTTGCCTCCCATATTAATAACCTAATGGTCTTCACGACGAGGGACTTTTGTTTTCCCGTCTGTGGCCCCCCCACCTCGTGCGTAGCACCACCCCACAGTGCACACGTAGCCCACAGTAAGTGCACAAGAAATACGTGGTGAATGAAGGAGTGTAATGGCCACACCGGAGGCTCCTGAATCTGAGAAAGGACGAGAAACTCAGAGCTACCCAAATATGCTCCCTGGGGAAGGGGCACCCGCGGCCTCTAAACCAGCCGCTCAGTTCCAAGAGCGTGATGCCCTACAAGCAGCCCCACTGTGGGAACAACGCACAGGCTTCCCAAATCAACGGAGTCTTTTCTGAATAGAAGCAGATACGAGGTCAAGGAAGCTGCGCAGTACTTACCTCGTTGACTATGTAATCCAACAACTCAAAAATTGCCATGGGAGGTCGGCTGTCCATTCCATATGCTACAGATTTTATAACGAGAAAAAAGAAAACGCTTCTCAGAAAAACAGACAGGAGGTTATTTGCCAGTCTGAGGCTAGGGACCGGGGGCATGGGTCCTGGGGACCAGAACAGGGTGGTGGACAACAAGCAGAGACACGAGCCTCAGATAAGGCCGAGGACAGAGGGGACAGCAAAGGCCACAGAGTCGGCCAGCCGGGTAGGAGTCTGAGCTCTGCCACCTGCAAGGTTTGCGACCTCAGGCAAATCCATGGGCTGCTGAGCTTAGTTTGGAGTTTGGTGAAGGGGAGATGGGTCACTATGTTCGCCCTTCTTCCCTTCCTTGTACTGAGAGAGGAGCAAATGAGGCGATAACTCAGGAGCTTGAGGACTTAACTGTTCATTCTCCCTGAACTTGGGTTTCTTCCTTTTACTAAACTCCAGAGTCCCCAGCCAGCCTCAGGGGCCACAGCCACGAGCCCCTCCCGGGACCCACCATCAGCGACCCCTGCCCTCTGTTTCTCCCTTCACATACACCCTCTTCCATGAGGGCCTCAGGGATAGGCCTTCCTGGTCACAAAGCAATGTCCCGGCAGGAATTACATCAGAAGATGGTGGCTCGGCCAGCACCTTCCCAGCACCAGGTTTACTTCCCAGTATTCGTGATCAGAGAGGCAAGCGGTGCGGCACAGCACTCGGCACCTAGGACTCAGGCGTGGACAATGACATATGTAGTCTCGACAAGTCAGGCACTTGGTGCCTCGGTTTCCTCACATTTAAGAGAGTATAACAGTGCTCACACATGATTGCTATTAAAATTAGACAATACTGGACAAATCCATGGAGACAGAAAGTAGATGAGTGGTTGCCAGGGGGTGGGGGTGGGAGGAGTTGGGAGTGATTGCTCACGGAGGTGAGGTTTCTTTTTGGGGTGACAGAAATATTCTGCAATTACACAGTGGTGATGATTACACAACATGGGAGAATATACTAAAAACCACTGAACCGTCCACTTTAAAATGTGCATTTTATGTTATGTGAACTTTATCTCAAAGAAAATCTACCTAAAAACCAGTCAGGATTTTTAAAAATTAGGTAACGCATATAAAAGTACTAAATGCAGTGCCGGGAACACAGTAGGCACTCAACAAAGCGTGGCAAGCTGTCCACGGAAACAATTTAACACCCACCTGGAGACCCCTGCTCTGCTTCTCCCCCCTTCCCCCAGCCTGGCATCCAGAGACAGGCAATCAGTCTTGGGAGAGTGTTCGGAGAATCAGCCCCCCAGAAACCACAGCAGCAAGGGCAGTCCAAGCTGGGGCCACTCACAGCTGAGGGGCCTTCCAGGGGTCCTCGGCCTGGGTGGCGTCTCAGCCGCATCTCCCTCCACTTGGCACCCAAACATCAGCTCCAGCTCCTTGGCATCGGGAGGAGGGATGGGATACCTCCCGACTGCCATCTCAACCAGAGATAGCCC
Organism: Panthera tigris; assembly: GCF_018350195.1. Lineage (NCBI taxonomy): Eukaryota > Metazoa > Chordata > Mammalia > Carnivora > Felidae > Panthera > Panthera tigris. The sequence goes on from NC_056665.1 coordinate 38,734,039, forward strand.
CATGCTCCAGATGTCCGACTGCACGGAGTAATGAGTCCCCTGGAGTCTTTCTGGCTGCAGGAGAAGTGGACACAGTTATGATCACCTGTGAGCTCATCCAGGCCCACACAGAAGAGGGACAGGCGAGTCTCCATGGAGGCTCCAGGGAGATCTCAGGACTCCCTGCCCCTCTGAGGCTTGCCTGCACCACAGGGAGTGGCCTGTCCTGCTCGGTCCGCGTCCCGGTCCTGGCCCCGGCCCTAAATCTGCTGATGCGTTTTGTCTTCTTTGGAACTTCCACTGACTGCTTTCACTTGGTTTCTGACCCGCCCCCAGCTACTGCGTTCAAACCCTCGGTGGTTCCTGTGGCTCTGACCCACGCCTCCTCACTGCCATCTCCCCGTAACCTGCCCTCAGCTAACAGCCCCTGGCCTGGCTGGACCCTGGCTGCCACTTCAGCTGGGGCTCCAGCTTTGTCCAGTCTGGTCACTGTCTTGCATGTGCAGCACAGCTTGTCCAAAGCCCAGCTGCGAGGTTCGTCTTGTCACCTTCATCTGAAACATGAGGCTTCTGGAACATGGGTCACGAATGAAGTGTGCACAGGGTAGAAAGAACACCGGCCTTGAGGAGCGCCTGGGTGGCTCAGTCAGTTAAGCATCCAGCTTCAGCTGAGGTCACGATCTCGCGGCTCATGGGTTCGAGCCCTGCATCAGGCCCTGTGCCAAGAGCTCAGAGCCTGGAGCCTGCTTGGGCTTCTGTGTCTCCCTCTAGCTCTCTGCCCCTCCCCCACTCACGTCCTGTCTTTCCCTCAAAATAATAAACATTAAAAAAACAAAACCAAAAACAAAACACCAGCCTTGAGAGTCAGGAGAGCTGAGCTCTAAGACCAGCTCCACCACTGACTCACTGACTGTTCCTGAACAACATGGAGCGGGAGAAAAGGCAAAGGATCTGGGGTCAGGAGACTCGAGTTCACGCTCCAACTCTGCAACTTGTGAACTGTGTGATCCTGAGCCTCAGTTCCCTCATCTATAAAGTGGAGCTGATGAACCCGGCGTTAACATCCATAACGACATAACAAAATACCTGCTCTCCTTACTAGGGTTACCAAGAAGGTCAAACCAAACGAAAATGTATGTTCGATGCTGCAAAATGCTACCCAAGTATGGGTTGAGTCGGAAGAGTCAGGAAAAAAATGTACGGTGCTATACAAAGCATTATTTTTATTCAGTGTTAATTGAAATAGCACATATATTTCAAGAACTCTACAAAAAATCTTTACTCTGACAATTATACTTTTTTTTAGACAGCATTAATGTCTCCCAAGGGATTTTTTCACTAACTCGAATACTGGACTATTTTGGAACTGACCATGTAACCACAAAGACCCAAACCACTAACCCTGGATCAATAGGTCCCGCAGTGTGTTGACTGATTTCGAACTTTGCGGTTGGCAGTTGAGTGGTCCAGAATGCTAGCTGCTCAGTTCTGAGACTGAGTGAGGACTAACTGGCGAGGAGACCTGGCTTTCAGTCCAGGCTCTGCATCTGGATTTCCTCATCTCTAAAATGGGAGCGGTATCTTCACTTTCACAGGGCCACCACACAGACGAGAACACAGAAAACACGATGTGCCAGGATGCCCCAGCCTCTGTGCCTGCCCCTCCGATTAACCCATGCCTACACTCACTGCCCCCTCCGTGCAGATCCCCACTCACCCTAACACTCCTCTATCTGCCCCACGCCAGCACTCACCCAGTGTCACACTCCCCCCTTTCTGAATCATTCTCTGGAGCACACTAGCCATTTACTCACCAAGCACTCCCTGGGCACCTACCACATGCCAGGCCCCGAGCCAGACCCTAGGGACAACTGAGACACCTATGGCCCTATTCTTGTCCTCCCGGAGCTCATGGCATCGGGGAGAGAAGAGAACATGGCTGCCACCTCCTTGGGGAGGGACCATGATGCCTCATCCTTCATTCTTTCTCCCCCACCTCTACCACCGAGGACAGGTTCTGGCTCTACAGGGGAAGCCACCCACTTGGCTCCTATCCCTAACCATGCAAGACGTGTGAGAAATGGAACCCACTGCTCATACCGACATGTAGGACCTTGTGCCCACGAAGGAGTTGGCCATGGAGTCGATGAGCTGCCCGCTGACCCCAAAGTCACAGAGCTTGATCTCCCCACGGGAGTTCACTAGGATGTTGGAAGGCTTGACATCTGCAGGGGAGGGAACAAAGAAAAGGAGGGAGTTGACACAGGTAGATCAGGGAGAGGGAGGAGGATCAGCACTCTATAGACAGACCAGCCCCAACCGTGAGTCCAACGACGGCTGCCATCACCAAACCAGCCCTTGGCTCACAAACACTGGACACCAAGGTCCCTCATTCCCCCTAGTTCAGGGTTCGAGAAAAGACTGTCAGGAGAGGAAATAACAACCTGTTGTACAAGTAGGACAGAAAGTCAGTGGATTTTCACTCTTTGAGAATCCAGACCTAAACACATGACCCACAGGAAAGACTCCATTATCAGGAATAATCAAGATTTCCAAGTTTGTTGTTTCAATCACCCTTCTTGGCAAGATACAGTATCTGTGGTTGGATCATAAGGCAGGAAGAAAAAAAACAAATAAGACCTATTTGCCTGCTGAGGCTCAGACCAAAGACTAGAGATGGGATGGGGACAGGAATTCCTATGTTTGACCTAGATACCAAGCACACAGCTGTGGCAGGGGTTGGAAGCTGACTTAATCATTTTCAGTGATGTCATTTCCCAAACAGCCTCCACAGCTGCAGCCAGCTGTCAGTCAAGGACAGTCCCTCGCTTCCCTGTGGGGTCCAGTCAGGGCAGTGCCACGGAACCAGCCCCAACCCCTTCCCCGCACTCGGGCCCTACCCACTTCCCACCCAGCTGCCACATCACTACTAGTCCACTGACCCTTCCCTTCGCAGAGGGAGGTGGACTTCCCAATGTTCTTCTTCCGCCACCTTCCCTGATTCAAACAACTGCCCTACAGAGTGGGCAGAGCGGGGTCAAGTGTTCTCACTTACAGGTGGGAAAATGACGCTGGAACTTGGTAAAAGTCCCCAGGCCAGGGTTTTGTGGGCACAACATCAGCAATGAGACCCATCGAGAGCAGTCCATACCCCGGGGCAAAAACATAAACCGGGACAGGCAATCGATCTCTGATGAAGTAACAGAGACACCATATAGAGCACCTGGAGAATTAGAGGAACAAACCAAGTCCCCATAATTCAAACCTATTAGAACTACTATTCCCACTTTATTATTTTTTCCCTCGGTACCCTCAGATGAATGCATTTACGTGCACACCTCGGAGATGTGGCAGCTTTGGCTCTCTGCCTCTGCAATAAAGTGAATATCGCAATGAAGAGAGTCGAATGAATGTTTTGCTTTCCAGGTACATACAAAAGTTATGTTTACGTTAGGCTATAGTCTGTTAAATATACAGCATCATGTCTAAAAAAATGATGTACACACCTGAATTTAAAAATACTTTATTGCTAAAAAATGCTAACTGTGGGCAGCCTGGGTGGCTCAGTCGGTTATTAAGTGTCCAACTCTTGATTGTGGCTCAGGTCACGATCTCGTGGCTTGTGAGTTCGAGCCCCACATCAGGCTCTGCAGTGCAGAACCTGCTTGGGAGTCCCTCTCTTTCTCTGTCTTTCCCCTACTCATGCCCTCTCTCTCAAAATAAAATAAACATCTTTTTTTTTTTTTTTAAACTGCTAACCATTTTAGCTGGTCATAATCACAGATCACCATAACAAATAATGAAAATTTGAGCAATTTAAGAACTACCAAACATGACCCAGAGATATAAAGTGCACAAATGCTGTTGGAAAATGGCATAGTCTTGCTTGACGCAGGACTGACACAAACTGTCAATATGTAAACAATGCAGCACCTGCAAAGCATAATAAGATGATATATGCCTGTATTTATCCTTAAACAGACTCGAACAGTCTATGTAAGTATCTTTCCAAGGGTAAAGTGAAAAAAAAACTCACCCTACTCGCATCCCAGTAAGTCCTTCCCTTGCCCCCCACCCCCCCGCATTTCCAAGGCTGGGTCAGGTCATAAACTGTGTTCAGCCAGCTCAAGCTTCTCTGTACCCATCACCAGCTCCACCAGGGGAGGGCTGCTGGCTGCCTGCCCCACCACCGTAACCCCCAAGCCAGGACAGTAACTGGCACACAGTAGGTGCTCCTAAATACTCGTGAATGACCGGCTCTGAACTCACCGGGTACATACGCAAACACTCCGAGCCACTGGTGTGTCTTCCCAAGACCTAGCCTTCATCATGGCACAGGACACGAGATCTTTCCAAACCCCTTGTCACGCTCCTTGTGTCTCCTACATACAGACCTCTAGAATGCAGGCATCAGAAGTAGCCTTAGAGGGAGTCTGGTTCCTCCCCTTCAGCTGAAGGCCCAAAACGGTCTAGGAACTTGTCCAAGGTCACACTGCAAAAACTGGGTGAAGCTGGACCCAGAACTCGGACCTTCTCTGACACCTAGCTTGTCCTCTTCCCACCCAGCCCACCGCCATATGACGCAACTCTGTTCCACCCACCCACTTATGTTCGCCGAGCCCTACGCTGTGCCAGGGCCCATGCAGACACCGGGAGACGACGGCGAGAGAACCGATCGAGCTCCTACTGTCATGAAGCTTATGCTGTAGTGTGAGCACAGACAAAACCCGACAAATGCACAACGTCAGGTGGTCTCAAGTGCCATGAAGAGAATAAAAATGATAAAACCAGGTAAGAACACACACCTTGGCGGGGAGGTGGGGGGGTGGGCACCTCTGTGCAGGAATGACCCTTGAGCAATGACCCGGGTGGAGTCACACATCCTCCTGGGGAACGACTTCAAACACAGGGACTAACTTTTCTTCTGTTTCTTGCCCACACCTAGTATTAGGGCAGGCTCCGACAAACACTGCCAGCCAAGGAGCCTCTGGTCCTCACTTACACAGGATTGTGGCCCTCCTCGAACAGAGAACAGATGCCTGACCCCAGAGGTTAGTGTGGGGGTACGGCAGGGACGCTGAGCGGCCAGCCAGAGCTGGGGAGGGCCGCGAGGAAATAGCGCTCCTGGGGGTGCCATGGGGAGAACGCGCAGGAGGCCCTCCAACACGAGCCTCTCCTCACACTTGCCACTAAATGCCCCAGCGCTTCACCCCGGTACCTGGGCCACCAAGCCAGGGCTCCCTCACCTCCCAAATGTGCCCAAGGCAGGTTAGGCCCCATTTTCAAGCAAAAGGGCGGCCATGACTCAAGAGACCTGTGTTCAAATCCCCGCCCTGCCGCCCACTCCAACAGGAGCCTTGAGCCAGTCCCCCTGCTTCTCTAGCACTGGCCACCTGTCAGCGATCAGTGATGACAATCAGAGCTCTTGTGACCCTGCCAGGTGGCGACCAGGACCAACCTAATGCAGTGTGGGCATTTACACAGCACGCCACACCACAGGGACAGAGGATTCTTCCACAGGCTGCCCTGCAAGATGAGCAGCCTACGGCACCAGAGCTCTGCTTCCGCCCTCCCCAACAGAGCGCCCCCGCCCCCCCCCCACCCCGGCCACCCGGGTTTTCCTTCCTCTGCTGGCTTCCTCCCTCGCTCTGCTTCTCTCCAGGCTGCTGAGGAGTGGCTGCACGGCCTCTGTAACCACTTGGATCTGATTTCCATTCACATGGCAAGCAAGCCTCTTTTCCTCCGAACTTACGTAACACCACTCTCCCTAATCCCTGGCTGTCAGCTCTGGCTTCCCCCACGCCAGGGAACAACACCGGCTGGGAGGCTGCAGAGACCATGGGGGATGGAGTCAGAGGAGCAGAGGGAAACCCTGAAGGGCCACACGCACCGCACACAGCCCCTCCCGGGGACCCGGGAGGTGGGACACGAAGCAGCTTGCAGACCTGCAAATCACTCTCCATCACTCAAGTCCAAAACACGTGGCTGAGCCACCACGCCGGGACGTGCCTCTCCTTGGCAGCCCCGGCCAAATGGGGCTCTCCTCTGGGGGCGAAAGAGGTACGCGTCAGACAAGGCCAGAGAGACGGTTTCCTCCAACTGGCAGCACCCCCTCTTTGGTCTCCACGATTGCTGCCCTCCCTCCTCTGCCCCTGCCCCCAGCATCTGCGTCCTCACTTGGTCCTGCAGAGCAAGCGGTGCTCCTCCGGTGGGACAGCCCCTGCACCAAGCCTCGCAGTCAGGTGCAGGTCTCTCAGCCTGGCTTTCCAAGCCCGCCACTGCTCCCACCTCACCTCTACCCAGCTTTGCGCTGTGACACAGCCCCATGTCCCCCTGCCCAGCCTCGGGCCTGCCACTCTGTGCTGGCCCCTGCACGTGAAACATGCTTCTTTCCCACTCACCCTCACGGCGATTTCGAGGCGCAAGTTCTTCTGGGTCCCCTCCGCCACTTGGGAAACTGCCCTGCTCCTGGGAGGGCTGAAACTGGGGAGATCTCATCGGGCTTCTTCTCACATCCTTCCTAGCAGCAACCTCGACTGCTGTTCAAATCAGGGGCCCAGGCCCTCTCTACTTACGGCCTTCTCTAGGCCTTGGGTTCCCTTTCTCACCCTCCAATATCAAGAAGGCAAGGCTGCAGGGAGACCCAGGACCTGGTGGGCCAGGCTGCCTTCTTGAGGAAGCATCCAGCACCCATGAGGCCCCCAGGCTGACAAGCTTCTTTAGGAAACAGATGAGAGGCTAAGGTTTGTTACCCCCATTCTGCTCAGCCGCCCGCAACAGTGAGGGTGGGTAAGCCCTCTTTCTTCAAAAACAAATAAGGGGATTTTATGCAAAAACTAAGTGGAAGAAATATTTTCTTCTCTCATATTTTCTGCCCCAGAAATAACCAGTGTTCAAAGGCTTTTGATTTTTTTCCCCCAAGAGCGCATGATTTCAACTTAATTTCTCAGTGTTTCCTACCACTCTAAAACAAGAGGTTTGGATTAAATAATTCAGTGGGTCATTTGTTTATTCTATGAACAGTTACAACTGAGCTATGAGTAAAAAGAACACAGTTCCTCTCCCTGTCCTGAAGGCCATCACCACTAGGGGAGACAGAATATAAAATACAAGAACATGTGTGCATGTGTATGATGCTAACGGCAAAGACAGAGAGATGGTCAGGGCACTGTGCACAGATATTCTGAATTCTTCCAATCGGCCAGGCTCCGTGCTAGGCTGACGAGTGGGGCAAGGTCCCTCTCAGGCAGAGGAAGCGAGGTGTCGGCCTCCCAAAGGGTACTATAACCTCATTTTGTTTGGCAGAACATCTTACAGGAAGTTGCATTCACTATGGGGTGGGGCGGGGGGGGGACAAGATGGAAGAAAATGGGCACGAAGGAACAGAAGGGCAGGGGAGCAGGGGAGGGAAGCAGAGGCACAAGAGAAACAAGAAGAAAAGAAATGAGGGCCCCAGAGCAGCAAGCAAACCAGACTCTGGCTCATCTGTGACAAAGGCTAAACCCAAAGTGGGATGACTTTGGATAGTGAGTTAAAGATTAAAGAGACAAAGACAAGTGAGATTTTTAAATGGTGACTTCAGGCCTCAAAGGACCTCTTCTTAGCAACCCCAGTAGATCCTTAATAACCCTTCTTAAAGGTGAAGAGTCAGAAGGGAAAGGTGGCTGACCCTGGTAGGTCAAATAACAGTCTCCACAGAGCCACCTCCGGGTTAACTCATCCATGACCTCAGGGAGCTAATTAAATAGCAAAGATATTAACATTCAGAGAAAATGCCAAACACTTCAATTAGCCATGAACCCTAAGCTCTTTTTCCCACCCAACCTTCCCCAGAAGCACAGCTTTCTCCCCTAGCTGCCTAGCCCCCACCTGTGGAGAACGGACACAGCTGAAAGACAAGGTTGGGGTGGGGGGGCAGGGGAGCCCAGCCGACCCGGGAAGACACCACACGAGCTCGGGGTCACCGAGGCCTTACTATGCCAGGCCTTTTAAATACCGAGTCTTCTCGAACACTCAGAGCACCAATGAGAAGCAAGCTATACGCTCCTGTGTACAGATGGGAGACACGGAGGCTGAGAGTCAGGGAGACGTCTGGCAAGACTGCATAGGGAGCTAATGGCTACTTGATGCTACAACAGATTACCCAGAGCCTAGATAATTGGGCTCTAGATGACACGGCAAATGCTGAGCTGTACTCCGAAGTTTCAGAAAAGCCGTTATTCAGTTGCGGGCAACGGCGGGTCAAAAGGTACAAACTTCCAGTTTTAAGATTCCCGGTATGTGACATACATTCCCGGTATGTGACATACAATGTGGTGACTACAGTTAACAATACTGAATCATACATTTGAAAGTTGCTAGAAGAGTGTGTGTGTGTGTGTGTGTGTGTGTATACACACACATATATACATACATATATATACGTATATATATGTATATATATGTATATACAGAGATTACTTTAAATATATATACATACATATATATATACATACATATATATATACATATATATATATATATATATATATATATTTCTTTTTTTTTTTTTTTTTAAAGTAATCTCTATACCCAACATGGTGCTTGAACTCACGACCCGGAGATCAAGAGCCGTATGCTCTACCAACCAAGCTAGCCAGGCGCCCCTAGGAGTACATCTTAAAAATTCTCATCCCAAGAAAAAAAATGTTGTGTGGTGATGGATGTTAACGAAACTTACTGTGGTGATCATTTCCCAATAGCTACGTCTGGCAAATCAGCACGTTGTACACCTGCAACTAACACAATGTGATGTGTCAATCTTATCTCAGTTTTTTTTTAAAGTTATGCTGGGGGGGGGGGTTCCTCATTTCGGCTCGGGTCATGATCCCAGGGTTGTGGGATTGAGCCCTGTGTTGGACTCTGTGCTGAGTGTGGAGCGTGCTTGGGAGTTTTCTCTCTCCCTCTCTCTCTGTGCCCCCACCCCCAGCACACGCTCTCTCTCAAACTAAATATTTTTTAAAATAATAAAAAATAAAAATATAAGTTGTGGTTAGGGAAGAGGGCCACCCACGTTACAGACATAACAAGCTTCATCTGGGAACAGGATCTGACTTGGGTCTGCTTGTGAGAGAAAAACTTTCTCTGCTGGGAGTGAATGCATGCTTCCCTCTCAACTGCAGCCAGCCCCCTGTCCCGCTTGCAGGACGAGCTGACAGAGGGAAGGACAGGCTGCTTCCCACTTCCTTCCTGACCCAAAAGGCACACAAAGGCTGACAATTAAGCTAGGTAATACTGGAGGCATTCAGAATCCATTTTTCTTTTCTTTTTCAGAATTTGGTTTTCATTAGTACACTCCATTCCAAGAAATGGTCAACATTTTTAAAACAGGATGTTAACAAAAGCCATGGCAAAAGGTATAGAGGTTATACCAAAAAGAGAGGGGAAAGGGAGAGGGAGGGAGCGAGGGAGGGAGGGAGGGAGAGAAAGAAAGAGCAAGGAAAAGGGGTATTCAAGGGAAACACGGGTCCCGGAGTCTTGGTCTCTCATTTTCAATGACCCCCTAATATTTGGCAGAGCAGCCCCATCTTACAGACGTGGATAATCAAGGCTTAAGGAGACAGATGCCCCTTGCCAAAGATCACAAAGTAGCTTTTCCATTAAAAGAAACTGCCTTAAAGCACACATTTCCCCCTGCAGGCTCCCAGCTAATTCAGAGGACAGCAGATCGGCCATCTATCTCAAAGCCAATCACCCACCCGCAGGCAGGAAGACAATGCTGGCTAACTTGGATACTTCTCAGCCACAATTCAAGAAAGGGCAATTAACTAAAAACAAAAACAAAAACAAAAACAAAAACTCTTTTGGCCCACTGAAGGCTAATTTTGCTCCGCAGGAGACTGGGGAAAAAAGACGATGGAAAAAAGACACGTAGTGATAGCCAGAGATCTGCTCATTTTTAAACATAAAGTGAGAATTTCTAATAACACCACTGAATTTATGGTGGTCCAAGCTCCACCAAAGCAAGTAAGGCATGACCACTTGTGCCTGGGTCCGCATCACGCAGCAGAGAAGTTTGGAAAAGGAGGTCAAGAGGCCACTCATCAGTCATTTCTAGCTTAGCTTGGGACAGGCCTCCAAACAAAAGCACTTAGCCGAGTGTGTTTACCGATCTAAGGACAAATGTGAGCCAGATGGACCGGACGGTCCTCACGGAGTGTAGTGAGCAGGGCCCTCCCCACACCACACACTCCTCTTTGGGAGAAGTGCTCCCCCCTCTGAGCTATCACCGCTCTGGGTGAACACCGCAGAGAACGATGACCCCGGGCCCTAACACGCCAGGCCACTCACTGCCCCCTATCCCCATTACGGTGATCCCAGCAGGTCTGGGCACATGATCCATATCAGTCCAATCAGTCCTTCCCCAGGATTTTATAACAGAAGGTGGGGGGCTCTTCCCTCCCTAATCAGACTAAAGCCAGAGACGATGCTTTCACAACGCAGAGTCGGCCAGCCAGACAGGATAAAGCCACGATCAAAGAGAAACAAATGAGGGGTGCGCCCGGGTGGCTCAGCTGGTTAAGCATCCGACTTCAGCTCAGGTCATGATTTCAGGGTGTGTGGGTTCGAGCCCCACGTTGGGATCTGTGCTGACAGCTCAGAGCCTGGAGCCTGCTTCAGATTCTGTGTCTCCCTCTCCTCTCTGCCCCTGCCCCGCTTGTGCTCTCTCTCTCAAAAATAAACATTAAAAAAAAAAAAAGAAAGAAAAAGAAAAATTTACAAAGAGCAACAAATGAGAGCACTCTAAGAGAATCTTTTTATACGTACATTTTAAGTGAAGTCTAACACCTAATGGCGGTTGAGGCCCTGGACACCGTTATGCTCAGGACGGCTGCATTCTTAGCTTCCTGGGGTTTGGTCCCTTTATTGTTTGAGCTAATTAGTGTGCACAAACAGCCAGGAATCCTAATATCCATTGGTTTTTATTAAGCGACATCGAAAATTACATTTTAAGTAGGCATATAGTGTTGTATGGAAATGGCGTCCCCAACTTTGCAGTCAGGCAGATCTGGGTTTGAATTCTAGCTCTACTACTCACTAGCTAGCTCTAAGCAGGCCTAGAAGCTTCTTAGGAGTTTCTAGTTTATTGAACATTATATGTTCAGTGGGCTTTTAAATGCCACAACATTGGGGCGCCTGGGTGGCGCAGTCGGTTAAGCATCCGACTTCAGCCAGGTCACGATCTTGCGGTCCGTGAGTTCGAGCCCCGCGTCAGGCTCTGGGCTGATGGCTCGGAGCCTGGAGCCTGTTTCCGATTCTGTGTCTCCCTCTCTCTCTGCCCCTCCCCCGTTCATGCTCTGTCTCTCTCTGTCCCAAAAATAAATTAAAAACGTTGAAAAAAAAAATTTTTTTAAAAAATAAATGCCACAACATTAGGGCACCTGGGTGGCTCAGTCAGTTAAGTGTCTGACTCTTGATTTCAGCTCAGGCCATGATCTCCCGGTTTGTGAAATTGAGACCCTCTCTCTCTCTCCTCCTCTCTCTGTCCCTCTCCAGTGCTTGTGCTCTCTCTCTCCCTCTTGCTCTGACTCTCTCAAAATAAACTTAAAAAAAAAACAAAAACTTTAAATGCCACGACCTTGAGGCTGTTATACACACATGCCCCTAGAGTTTCATCCGAACCTGTGGACAGTTCCAGAAGATGGAGAAGAGATTACCCCTAAAGGAAGGAGGAAGATGAGGCTCAGAGACGATGACTCTGATAGGATCGGTCAGGGAGCTGATCAATCAGGGAGCCAATGGCTGAGTTGGACAGAACTTTCTATAAGGTTCTGTGGGCAGCCAGGATGACATAGGGAGGCAGGGGGCTCTGAGGCTACCCGGTGGGTGGCAGCTTTCTGGGGACTGAGCGCCTGGCACTGCCACCCAATGACAGCACTGCACACACTTCACAGGCAGGAGACACTTACTTCTAACTATAAACTTTGAAATGTGTGGTTTCCACGTGGAAACAGAAAACCCCACCACGTCAGTTTCTCATGTATCTGGTGCTACCAAGCTGAACACTGTTTCCCATCCTCACACTGAGATGCACCCGCTAGATTACACTGTCACTCTGTGGCGATGCGCATCCAAAGCTGGGCTGTCTCAGGTGACGGTTAATGACATCTTCTCTTTGCTCGCTCACCAGACATGCTCTCCTGGGTCCATGGTCCTCCTCGGGAAGTTACCAGTAACTGAGGACAGTGGCAGTCCCAACCCCATGTTTCCCTTAGAAATGAAGCTGTCTCTATCCCAAAAATAAATAAACGTTAAAAAAAAAAATTAAAAAAAAAAAAAAAAAAAAGGGGGCGCCTGGGTGGCTCAGTCGGTTAAGCGTCCGACTTCGGCTCAGGTCATGATCTCGCAGTCCGTGAGTTCGAGCCCTGCGTCAGGCTCTGGGCTGATGTCTCAGAGCCTGGAGCCTGCTTCCGATTCTGTGTCTTCCTCTCTCTCTGCCCCTCCCCCGTTCATGCTCTGTCTCTCTCTGTCCCAAAAATAAATAAACGTTAAAAAAAAAATTTTTTTTTAATTAAAAAAAAAAAAGAAAAAAGAAATGAAGCTGTGCGGGCTCCTGGGAGGCTCAGTTGGTTAAGTGTCTGACTTCAGCTCAGGTCATGATCTCGTGGTTCGTGAGTATAAGCCCTGCATCAGGCTCTCTGCTGTCAGCAGCAGAGCCAGATATGGAAATTCTGTCCCCTCTCTCTCTGCCCCTCCCCTGCTCATGCTGTCTCTCTCTCTCTCAAAAATAAACTTAGAAAGAAAGAAAGAGAGACAGAGACAGAGAGAGAGAGAGAGAGAGAGAGAAAGCGAGAAAGCGAGAAAGAAAGAAAGAAAGAAAGAAAGAAAGAAAGAAAGAAAGAAAGAAAGAAAGAAAGAAGCAAGCAGGCTGTGTGATGTGAGAGGGAACAGGATACACATCTCCCAGGATCACCTCTCAGCCTGGGCTAACAGGCCTTTCCTAAAGGGAGCCGGTACGGCCTGGAGGCACAAGCTTGGGCCTCACACTCCCTTGTACCACTTGTACCACAGCCGCCTTGGGAAGGGTCACAGCGCAAGCCTTCCGACTCCCTTCCCCTCCCCATCTGGCCGGCACCTGCCCTTTGCTCTCCAGGGGCTGACCAGAAGAAACCCTGACCACCTCTCTCCCACCTGCCTCCCCTCCCCCAACTCAGCTACTATCCTGACTCAGACCCACGTCAGCTCTTACTGGACCAGGGCAACAGCCTCCTAACCGACCTCTCCCCCCTTCCAGCTCCTATTACCACAGCAGCCAGAGCCCTCGTCCTCAAAGGACAGCTCACCTTACTTCCATGTACAGGAGCGCTCCTTTGCTCCCCGCTGCCTGTGATAACATCCAGCCCCTGAGCAGGACAGTGAAGACCGCCCCCCCCCAGGGCCTCAAGCAGTCCTTACCGAACTCCACCACTCGCCATCGGGAACCCAGACCGCCCACCCAAACGACTTGTTCTTTCCTGGAAGGACGTACCTGTGTCTTCCGACTCTGTGCCACGATTCAGGTGTTCGCCTCTACCCGAGACGCCTTTCGTGGTGCTGCCACCTGTGTAACTTCTGCCTGTGCTGCACAGCTCGGCGCAAACACCACCTCCCCCACGATGCTTCCCTGATGGGATTGAGGAAGCACTCTCCCTCCTCCAGTGGCCCATCTGCCTCGCCTGAAGAGCTAAGAGGCACACTCATCTGGAACCATAATCCATCGCCGTGGGTCTAGCAGCTGAGGTAATTCTAGAGAGAACGTGACTCACAGTTCTCACCAAGAGATCAGCATACTGGATTCTAGCTACTAATTAGCCACTGTCTGTTTCTCTCCATCTGTAAGGTGGAACAGTCTGGACAGAGTTCAAAGGAATTGGTTTTTCCCTGTAAATTCACTGCCCCCTTGAGATGATCACCGTTGGTTGGCAGCTGAGACCGGTGGGCAAAGGAAGCAGGGGTGCAGCTGGGCTACCTCCTGGACACCGTGGGCAGCCCACAGATGGAAGCACAGGGGACACTCCCTTGCCACCCAGACAGGGACTGTAGTCAGGACAGAACCCTGCGTGCAGCCTCAGAGGCCACCCTGACTTTCTGCTCAAGGAAGCCTGGCAGGACACCAGAAAAGGCATGGCAGGTAGGCCAGTGCACAGAAGCAGCCACTCAGAAACTCATCAGTTGGGGTGCCTGGGTGGCTCAGTCTGTTAAGCGTCCAACTTCGGCTCAGGTCATGATCTCACAGTTCGTGGGTTCAAGCCCCACGTCGGGCTCTGTGCTGACAGCTCAGAGCCTGGAGCCTGGAGCCTGTTTCAGATTCTGTTTCCCTCTCTCTCTCCATCCCGGCTCACACTCTGTCTCTTTCAAAAATGAATAGACGTTTTAAAAAATAATAATTAAAAAAAACACTCATCACATCTGAGTCTGCCACAAACAGCTTATAAAACAACAACACAAAAACACACTTGGGCCACTTCCAATCTTGTCTATCGGTGCCAACAGTAAGTCAGACTGAAGAGAGGAAGCCCTCAGGAGCCTAGACCCTGACCGTGGTTGAGGACCCAGTTCCTGTGGTGGCTGTTGCCAGCACACCCCAGAGGTGCTATGGAGACCCCCAGATGTCCCCCAGGACCGAGATCCCAGAACACTTCCAGAATCTAGGCAGAAGCCTTAACTCTCATTCCAACCAACTGCTCCCTGGGCAATAAGGCCGCCCTGGAGCAGACTCCTAGCAGGATGGCCCGCGTACAAGCTACTCGAGCTCCGAAGAGAGCCATCGGCTGCGCGGCCCCTCAGAAATCTAGGCCAGCTTTCCGGTGCACTGCAGGCCTGGACTACCAGTCCAACACCACACATAAACATCAGGCAGGTTACACACCGCCCCAGCCGACGGAAGAGAAAAACGACCCGAGGCATAACTTAAAACTACTCTTGGCATTTATTGATTTCATCGGCCAGCAACTCCAAGGCAGAAATAATTGATGGGCCAAGTTGTACGAACTCCTGATCATTAACTTATATAATGTTTCTTCAGGGTCTGGATCAAAATCAGCCCTTGATAACTACAGTGGGTGAAGAAGGATGAGCTGGCAGAGTGCAAATCCCGGCTATAAGCATGTAGCACAGCCGCGTGCTAGGACCCCCCTCCCACCCCGTAACTCAGAGCCTAACCACTTGGTCAGCTCTGGACGCACCAGACCTAGGACCTCCTGCCACAGATCGCCTCAAAACCTTTGTGGTTAATTCCTTTCAGAGCTTCAGGATCAGGGAAAAAAAACCCTCCCCTACCTGTGCCACCCACCACGTTTTCATCAAGATCTGAAAGCTGAAAACGTCAGAGCTGGGCCTTGTGCTTAAATTCTAAAGTTCCCTCGGAGGACGGGCACCTGGCTGGCTCAGTCAGTTGAGCATCCGACTCTTGATTTCAGCTCAGGTCGTGATCCCAGGGTCGTGGGACTGAGCCCTGCCGGGGCTCCTCGCTTGGCACGGAACCTGCGTAAGGCTTTCTCTTTCTCTCTCTCCCTCTGCCCCTCTCCCCTGCTTGCACTCTCTAAACAAAAACAAAAACAAAAACAAACAAAACAAACAACAACAACAACAAAAACTCAGTAGTCAGGAAGCTTTTTCTGCAAAGGGACTACAGAACAAATATTTTAGGCTTTGAAAGCCATACGGTCTCTTTCACAAGCAACTACTCACCTTTGCCATTATAGCACAAAAGCAGTCACAGAAAACACTTAAATAAGCAAGCCGTGTTCCAACAAAACTTCATTATAGACAGTGAAATCTGAATTTCACACAATTATCACATGTCACAAAATTCTGAAAAACGATTCTTAGCTTGCAAGCCCTACAAAAATAGGCAGGAGACCATATGTAGCCTGTGGGCCACCAGTATGTCCACCCCTGCTTTAATGTTTAATTATGGTTTTGATCTGCTAGCAGTCTTTTGTCTTGCTGACCCAGGGCTTACTCCTGTTTGTAGTGACAAGTAATTTTTTTCCTAACTTGCAGCTTTCAGCATGTGTTCCGCCTCCCCCCCTTCTAGTAAGAAAACCCCTCTTTTCATCTGGGATATGCTCCTCCCAACAGCAAGTGTTTCTGAGACGGTGTCAACCAGAAAGCCCCATCTATCCTGCCCCGGGGGTGGGCTTATCACCAGAGAGGGTCGATCAGACCATCCTGGAACCGATGATTGGCCCACAAGTGGGCAGGCACTCCAATCAGTGATTCTAGCCTAGAGGAGAACGGGCCGAGTTCTTTCTCTGGAAGATAGCACTAAGGACTGGGGCTAGTGAGGTCCATGCTGCCCCCAGTGAGAAGACTCAGACTGGAAAGGAAGCCCACACCAGGACGAGAAAAACCGAGAGGGAGCAGGCTCCTGACACTGTCCTTTCAACCCCGTATTCATCCGAGCTTTCCAACAGGTAACCCACGGCAATACAGTCCCTCTTTGGATTAAGTAATCTCGCACTGGATTTCTGACACAACCAAAGAGTCTGGACGAATGAGATCACATCAAATTCTATTTGCAAGCTGGCAGGACAGCGATTTGTGCATAAAAAAAAAAAATGACACTGGCTGTGTCCTGCCATGTATTTAGTCACTTTTCCCCTGTTGGACTCTAAGCTCCCAGAGAACACAATTCATTTCCGAGCCATCTTTATGCCTGTAGTGATTTACTCAGTACCCTGCACTTGGTAGGTATTCTGTGAATATTAATACGGGTATTACTTTACTCGGATGGGGGGAGCTACTGCGAGAAGGGCAAATAAACATGGAGGAACATGTGCACATACCCACCCATGACCATCCACCAGAATGTTACCCAGAGATTCTAGAGAAGACTTCCACCCCCAGGGGGCTCACTGACCTAACACCCACTCCCTGGTCGTTCTTTTTTTTTCTTCTTCTCTCTTGTGACGGCACAGTGATTCAGTCTGGTCTCTCTAAGTTGCTTCTTTCCAGCGCATCTTCTAACTCAGGCAAAAGGCCTGGAGGGCAAAGCATCCTGTGATGGGAACCGAAACCACCCCCTCAAGCAATAGGGACTGCCCCGAAGCCAGCGTGACAGACCCCAGGACAATGACGGACCTGACCTGTACTGCCCACCTGCCCGTACCCAGCGGCCTTTGTCCCCCGGTTTCCTTATATAAACCTGCAAGTATTTTCAGCACCTTAGGGATGCTAGTCTGCGGTCTTTCTGGTGTTGGCCTCACTGAAATTCCTCTCGGCTGGCCACATGCACACACAAGGCAGGGTATCTCACTAGGACCAAAGGTCCTTCAACTCACCAGTCGACTTGAAATAAATGAAACACTTTCAAGGGACTACTAAGTGGCTGAAAAAACAGTACCTAAATGGCACCTGAAAACAGCCCGTCTCTCCCCAACTACCATTACTTCACTTCCTCGCACGGAAAAATGTCTAAGCACAGGTGTGCCTGGCTCTAGATCACCGACACATTCCCACACGTGAGGCTAAAAAGGCCTAACTGGCCCGGCAGACGCAACCCCGCGGCTGCTCGCTGTGGACTCCGGGCAGCTGCTTTTCTGCTTCCACCACCCAGGCTCCCAACCAGAGGAGCCCTGGTCTCTGCCCGACTCAAGTGTGTGGGTTCCACTTTTCAAAAAGTTCTCTGACCTTTCCCAGGATCCTTCTAATGAGGAAGTTTCGAGATGCTTAAACCAAAGCAGATTGGTTTTTCCGTTGCTGGCCATCATAAAAAACTTCTCATCCAGCTGGCTAAGCAGCGTGCACACATGGCCCACCATGTTGGTCAGCACGATTTTAAAGGCTTTGTAGGGGGCGCCTGGGTGGCTCAGTCGGTTGGGCGGCCGACTTCGGCTCAGGTCATGATCTCGCGGTCCTTGAGTTCGAGCCCCGAGTCGGGCTCTGGGCTGATGGCTCGGAGCCTGGAGCCTGCTTCCGATTCTGTGTCTCCCTCTCTCTCTGACCCTCCCCCATTCATGCTCTGTCTCTCCCTGTCTCAAAAATAAATAAAACGTTAAAAAAAAAAAAATGTTAAAGGCTTTGTAGGCATTATCTCAGTCCTCACAAGCTTGCAGGTAGACTATTTTCTCCATTTCCCTGAGGTTTGGAGAAGTTAAATGACGTGCCCAAGGTTACACATTTTAAGTAGCCCCATCAGAATGCAAACCCTGCGTTTTGTCACGGTGATCGAGTGGAAAAACTGGCCGTAATCCTTTGTAGCTCCTTCCAACGAGGTAAGAGTCCATCCCTCTACTTTCTTAGTCCTGACTTGATCACATGACTCGCTTTCACCAACAGGACATGAACACACCTGATGTACTCACAGGTTTCAATGGTGTTGAGCATTGTGGGTTGCCCCACTCTTATCACTGAAACCCCAAGACCATCATAGGAAGAAGCCAGGGCGTTAGCCTCTCGGAGGATGAGCGAAAACACGAGGAGAGGTCCAACCAACCAGCTCACAAACTCAGAGGAAGTAATAAACTGTTGTTTTTAAACTACTAAGTGTTGGGCTGGTTTATTACCCAGCGAAAGCTACCTGAAATAATCTCGAAGTTATCACCAGTAAATCACTATCAACAAGTAGGAACAAATAAAAATGCGAAGCAGAGAAAAAGCCTCTTCATTCTTCCCCGTTTTCCCTCAAGGACATAATGAGAAGTAACCGACTTTAAATTTCATCAGGAAAGAACATATTTAGACCAGAGGAAGAACTTCCTGGCAGCAAGGAAGCCTAAAGACAGAGGCAGGGAGATTCACTGTCTCAGTGTCACCCTCACTCAGGTTTCCAGGAATCCTCCACTCACTGTTCTCGCCCAGCAATCATGTTGTGTAAGAATACCATTCCACAGCCCAGGCCTTACAGGGAATTCTTACAGGACCTCTGGAGAAGACGCCAACAGCAGGAGTCTGAAGAGTAGAGCAGTCAGGCCAGGCTGCCTGCACACACTGCTCATTGGAGCAGAAGTCCTAGTGACTTCCCCTCCTTAGCTGGGCAAGTAATGAACTCTCCAGCACAGATATCTGTCCAGAGAGTCGTCTGGCTCACAAAGCCACTCTTCATGCCAAAGAACAGTAATTGGTGGAGCCGGAAAAGAAATTCCTGAGAAAGTGGGGGCAGTACTGGGCAGAAGGGGAAAAGCAAGTCGGTTATTCCAGGAATGGGCTGAAACTTTCCTGTCTTCGGACCAGACATCACGTTAGAACTCTCCATCAAGGACCCAGAGCATGGTACTTGGAAGGCGGTGGGAAGAGAGAAACACAGGACTAGATTAAGGACTGCGTTAAAAGTAGAAGACACGAGTTCTTGGCCCAGTTTCCCTGTTGATTCCTGTGTGTTCTGGCACAGGTTAATCACACATCCACCCATTTAACAACCCTTCAAGGGCAAGCTATCCTCTGCTGTTACATTAGAGACTGGGGATACGGAGATGAGGGAGACATGTCCCCTGACTTGAGGAAACGCAGACTAGACAGAGAAAAACAAACTCTGAGCTGCGGTTTCCACAACTGAAAAATGGGCAAGAGACAAGGCTGTTGTCAACAGTAAATGAGAAAAGTCACTAAGGCACATAATACAGCACCTGGTACATAACAGATCCTCAATAAACTCATTATTTATTATAGTGAGAAAGGGATGGACACTGCACCAAAGGAATACAGAGAAGGAGCACTTAATCCACTTTGGGAAGAGGCTGGTTCCCGGAACGCTTCTTGAAAGACATGTCTGAGCTAAACGGTAACATTATTACCATGGTAACAATATAACTAAGCTAAACAGTAACATTATTTATTAATAGCTTACTGACGAAGCCCTTTTAATTCTCACTAGCATATGAAATAAGTGTGTAATTTGCAATTACTGCTCTTTGGCATGAAGGATCCTCATTTTACAGATGAATAAATAACTCAAGAGTTTACATATGCTGTATGTAAAAGACTTAAGATTTGAACTTGAACTGGCAGATCCCCAAGTCTTGGTGCTATACTTAAAAAGTTGAGCAGACTTAGTCTAGAAAAGATAGGAGTGTGAGGGACGGGGCGGGCTAGGGAAGTAAGGTTCCCAGGAAAGGCAAGTAATAATATGAGCAACGGTGAGAACACACAAGGTACAGCTCGAAAAAGGAATGAAATGTCACTGGCTCTCAAGTTCTTCACAAACTACACGAAGGCATAAGGGAGGCAATTAGCCTTTGTCAGGCCCTTCTTTACGCAAACCCTGTTGCAAGTTGCTTTCCATATGTCATTTCCTCAATCCTCACGATAACCTAGGAGTGGGCAGGAGGATTCAATTTTATAGATGATACGATGGCTTTACGCCACCAAAGCTCTTTACAACACAAATGGCCCCTCCGAGTGAGATTGAGAGGTCATTCGCAGCCCTCGAACCCAGCCCCATGCTCAAAACATGTTCGTTTCTCCTCTCCTTTCAGTTACTCCTATTTCCTAGAAATTAATATACAAACAAAAATATTCTATCCTGGAACTCGGAGGTCTTAAAAAAAAAAAAAAAATGAATAAGGTCCACATACCGCCGGAAAAGCGTTCCCCACGCAAGTCATACCACACCTCCTTATTGATATGTTTCTTAATGGCCATTAGAAAAAGGACAACAAGGTAGCTAGTGCAGTTAGAAAGTAGAAGGCTTTCTACAGTTTTCCATTTGAAGATTAGAGTTTGACGCATATACACCTGTGAACCCACCACCAAAATCAAGATTTACTATTGTGATTACTCCAGAAAGTTCCCTCGTATTCCTTTGAAGGCAATCCCCACTCCAGCCCCCATAACCCTCAGGCAACCACTAACCTAATTACAACGTTACTGTGGACTAATTACGTCTGTTGTAGATACTCATATAAATGGAATCATACAGTATATATTCTATTGTGTAGAGCTTATTTTTACTCAGCATGGTGTTTTTGAGATTCATCCAAACTGTTATCAACCGTTTGTTCGTTTTTATTGTTGAGCTGCATTCCGTTGTTTGAATATATCAAAATTTGTTTATTTCAATCGTCTGGTGATGAGTATTTTGGCTGTTTCTAGTATGGGACTATTGTAAATGAAGATGGCATGAACATTTGTTCACAAGTCTTTGTGTGGACAAACGTATTCATTTCTCTTAATATGGAGAAGTAGGGTTGATGGATTGATTGTATGGTTTAATTTTAAAAGAAACCACCAAACTCTCTTTCAAAGTGGTTGTCCCTTTTCCTGGCTGCTTTTAAGAAACTTGCTTTATCACTAGTTTTCAGCAACATCACTGTTTTTGTTTGCTTTGGTTTTTTTTTTTTTTACAGCGTTATTGGTATATAATTTTCATATAATAAACCCCAACACTTAAAGTGAATCATTTGATGAATCTATATATGTGATCGTCACCACAATTAAGATTATAAATGTATCACCCCCACAAGTCTCCTTGTGCTCCTTTGTAATTCTTCCCTTCCTCCCCTTCCCTCACTCCCCAGGCAACCACAGATTTGCATTTCATCACTGCAGATCAGTTTGCAATTTCTAGAATTATATAAATGGAATCACACAGTATGTGCTCTTTTTTTGTCTGTTTTACTTTTTCACGTATCAATGGTTTCTTCTTTTTATTGCTGAGTAATATCCTAGCGTATGGATGTACCACAATTTGTTTATCCATTCAACTACTGATGGACGTTTGGGTTATTTCTAGTTTTGGGCTTATACAAATAAAACTGCTCTGAACATTCATGGGCTTGAACGGACATATGCCTTCATTTCTTCAGGGAAAATCCTAAGAGTGAAATGGCTGCATGCAGAGTAGGCACATGCTTAATATTTTAGGAAACGGATAAGCTGCTTTTCAACATGCTTTGCACCATTTCACATTTCGGCCTGCAATGTCTACGAGTTCCAGTTGCTGTGCATCCACAGTAACACATGGGCAGACTCTGCAGACGTTCCAGACATTCCAGTGGGTGTGGAAGCAGAGCTCACTGTGATCTGAATTTACATCTCCCTCATGACTAATGATATTCAATTATCTTTTCATGTGCTTATAAGCCACTCATCTATCTTCATTAGTAAAGTGTCTGTTCAAATGTTTACCCGTTTTTTCCAACCGGGTGATGTTTTTATTTTCACACTGTGAGAGGTCTTTATGTATTTTAGACAATGTCACTTGACAGACAAAGGTTTTGTCAATATCTTCTCTTCATGTGGCTTGACTTTTCATTTTTGTCAGTATCTTTTGAACAGCAAATGTTTTCATTTAGATGAACTTCAATTTCTTGACTTTTCCTTTACAGTTTGTGCCTTTTGTGACCTACTTAAAAACTCATGTTCAAAGAGGTCACTAAGATAGTTTGTTTTCTTTCGAAAGTCTTATAGTTTTAACTCGTACAGTTAGATCTAAGATCCACTGAGAGTTCATCTTTGTTTACGGTGTGAGGTAATAGAGGGGGTTCATTTTTGTGCAAACGGATATACAGCTGTTCCAGAGTCATTTGTCGACCAAGATTATCCTTCCACTACTGAACTACCTTGGAATCTTTGTCAAAACCCAACTGACTACATGTACGTGTCTATTTCTGAATTCTTCCTTCTGTTCTATTTGATCTGCTTAGCTTCACACCAATAGAACACTATTGATTATCACAGCTTTATAATAAATCTGGAAATCAGGTAGTCTAAGTGCCCCAACTTTGTTGTTGTTCTTCAGAGCTGTTTTGGCTATTCTAGGTCCTCTGCATTTCCACACACATTTCAGACACAATTGGTCAATTCTACAAATAGGTTACTGAGATTTTCAATGGGATGGCCTTCTATCTACACATCAATTAAAGCAAAACTGATGCCTTACCAATCCTGACAGTGGGGGTGGTTGCGTAACAATATGAACGTATTTACTGCCGGAAGTGTATGCTTAAAAATCATTAAGACAGTAAATTTTATGTTACGTATATTTTACAGTTTTTTTAAAAGCAATTCCAATCTCAGGATTTTTCACCTAATCTACCATTGCTCCTAAGCCGGCGGGCTGATTCCACCAGCCCACCCCGCTCCTCCTCAACCCTCCCCCTCCTTGAACTTGACACCCTTAACACACTGCAACGCGATCCACAGCACTGTGCCTTCCATTCTTCTGTCCTCTGGCTTCTTCATCTTTTTCTTTTTCCTAACAAGCTTTATTGAGGTATAATTTATATGTAATTTATATGCGAAGTGGTGCAAGTGGTCACAGCCACTGTAGCCGAAGGTTTGACGTTGGATAAATCCAGCCACCTACCACCTCAAGATAGAACGTTTCCAACCACCCCCCAAAAGTACCCTCATGCTTTTGATGTTCATTTCTCCCTGGACTTTCTGTCACTATAGATCCGTTGTTGTTTTCTCCATAATTTTATATAAACGGAAACAGTTTGTACTGTTGTGTATCAGGCTTCTTTCATGCAGCATAAATGTTATTTTGAGATTTAGCATCAGAAGCCTGTTCCTTTTCACCGGTGAATAGTATACTGTTACAGGAATATACTGTAATTTCTCTCTTTGCTGATTGAAGAACATTTTGGTTTTTTCTACCATGTATACAGCTGCTTTCAACATGTGTATAGGAATCTGTATGGACATACGTGTTTCATTTATCTTGGATACATATCTAAGAGTGTATTATCATACAGTAAGTGTGTATGTACCTTTCTTTAAAAAAAAAAATCAGTTTCTTTTATAGTCAAGCTCACATCCAGTCAGTCATGGCTTTGGGTCTATGCACTGTCTAGTCCAGTGGGAGGATGGTGACACTGGCGATTGGGTAACTAAGCTCCCATTGGGGCTCCGGCCTGGGCTTACTGGGTGACCATGGCTGTCACAGCCTCAGCTAACAGGTGTAACCTGTAACAGGCCAGGCCAAAACAAGAGGGGGAACTTGCTGCCCTAGCCATCAAACTCACTAGTCAAAGACCTGGTGCGCCTGACTGGCTCAGTTAGTACAGTATGGGACTCTTGATCTCAGGGTCACGAGTTCAAGCCCCACCTTAGATGTAAAGATTACTTCAAAAATATCTAATAGTCGGGGCGCCTGGGTGGCTCAGTCGGTTGGGCGACCGACTTGGGCTCAGGTCATGATCTCGCAGTCCGTGAGTTCGAGCCCCGCATTGGGCTCTGTGCTGACAGCTCAGAGCCTGGAGCCTGTTTCGGATTCTGTGTCTCCCTCTCTCTCTGCCCCTCCCCCGTTCATGCTCTGTCTCTCTCTGTCTCAAAAATAAATAAACGTTAAAAAAAAAAATTAAAAATAAATAAATAATAGTCAAAGACTTGTTAATAAAAATTAAAAATACTATTCAATGGCTTTTACACCAAAACAAAACACAAAAGAGGATGCAACAACTTTTGATTTCAGCTCAAATTCAAAGCATACTAACTAGCAAGTAATTTCTTACCTCTGTGCATAATCTTGTGCTTCTCCCTCAGGTATGTCAGACCTTTTATTACCTGGAGGAAAGACAATGTAACAAGATGGGAAACTGAAGTGGGGGTGGTTAAAATACAGTCGGCCTCTCTATTTTAAAATGATATAGAAAATATTTCAACTAACATCGCAAAATTGCCCTCTTCCCTTATTTTTTATTTGATTTCCAACCTGTCATGTCAAGAAAGCATCTTTTTACATGATATATAGTTATTTTTAAGCAATGTTGATTATTGCAAGTTTATACAACTTTACAAACCCCTGTGCTTGGGGCTCCTGGATGGTTCAGTCGGTTGAGCATCTGACTCTTGATTTTGGCTCAGGTCATGATCTCACGGTTCATGAGATTGAGCCCGTGTCAGACTCTGTGCTGACAGTGCACACAGACTGCTTGGGATTCTCTCTCTCTCTCTCTCTCTCTCTCTCTCTCTGCCCCTGTCCCTCTCGCTCATGTGCATGCTCTCAAAGTAAATAAACTTATATAGGAAGGAAGGAAGGAAGGAAGGAAGGAAGGAAGGAAGGAAGGAAGGAAGGAAGGGAAAGAAACAAAGAAAGAAGAAAAAGGAAAAGAAAAAGAGGAAAGAAAAAGAGAAAAGAAAAAAAAAAAGAAAACTTGTGCTTGGATTCGTTTTTTTTTCTAAAGCTACAAATATAAAAAGAGGCCTTCTCCTGCCACAAATGGGAATTCTTTTGGATATCCCATCTATTTCTCCAGATACAGATTTTAAGATAAAGGAAGTCGCTTTTCTAGTTCTGGAGACAGAGACAGACAGACAGAGAGAGTATGTTGTATCTAGGATTTAGACAGAGAAAATTCTAGTGAGAAAACCCCACTTTCCTTACAAACTTCCCTTAGCTAACTTACTATCTTCCTCCCTTGTCCATTTCCTGCCAACTCATTAACTTATCAATGAGGGAATTTGGAAGAAAAATTATACAATATACTCACAGCAATGCTAACTTTTCCTAAAATTTGTTCAGGAATTCTTCCAGCTTTCTTCAGGACTTGATCCAAGGAACCCCCATCCTAAGAACAAGAACACCAACCCATTTAGTGACAGTGTTTTTAACTATTCTTTCAAGTGTTAAACTTCAGCAGGAAAGTGAATGCCACATGTGGCAAATCCTCCTGGAAGGGTACCCTTTGGTTTGTTCCAGACCTCAAAGACAGAAATGTACAGCATTGTGGGAGCTATCAAATAACTAGAAACTCAAATCGTGAATAATCATCAAACAAAGGACTAATTCAGGGATTAAAAAAAAAAAAAAAAAGACTTGCACTGGGGCACTTGGCTGGCTCAGTCAGTGGAATATGTGATTCCTGATCTCAGGGTTGTGAGTTCAAGCCCCATACTGGGTGTAGAGATTACTTAAAAATAAAATCTTAAAAAGGTTTGCACTGAACTGACAGAACAATGTATGGTTGGGACCAGAGGCTCTAGAGGCAAACTGTCTAAATTCACCAACTCTGTTGCTTCCTATCAGGAGAACTCTGACCAGGTTACTCACAACTTGTAAAACGGGGATGATATCTTAAAGCTATTAAAATAATTATAGGGCTATTAGAAGTATTAAACAAGCTGGTACATATAAAGGTCTCAGAACAACATCTAGCCCACAGTAAGTGCTCAATAAATGTTAGCCATTTGATCATCAGCGTATGTCACGAC
Source organism: Panthera tigris (assembly GCF_018350195.1). Classification (NCBI taxonomy): domain Eukaryota; kingdom Metazoa; phylum Chordata; class Mammalia; order Carnivora; family Felidae; genus Panthera; species Panthera tigris. The sequence goes on from NC_056665.1 coordinate 38,760,133, forward strand.
TTGTATTGGAGATTATCCTAAAAACTCACAGCTAATCGAAAGAAAAACGTCATAGAAAGCAACAATTCCTTCCACAAATCCTACCAAGTGCCGTGAACAGTGTTAGGTTCTATGGAAGATAAAGATACAAACAAAGTACTTCTTGTCCTTGTTAAATGTACAAACTAGTAGGGTGAATATACAGACTCTGAATATAACGAAACAGGATACAGGTTTAAGAAAACGTTACACATGCAGAAGAGAGAAGAAATTCTGACTTCACTTAAAAGATGGCATTTGAGTTTATGTCTTACTCAAAGAAGGAGTATGACTTCTATACCTGGAAAGGGGGAGGTACACGGCAGAAAGGGAGAATGCAACACACGACACAGGTGGGATATGAAGCCAGCCTCTGTGGGGCTCACACACCACGGCCTTCTCATTCGTGGATTCTACACTGTAACCTGAGATCGTGAAGAAAAGCTTCACTCAAGGAACCCTGACGTAGGGAGGCACGGCTACATTCATAGGCCATGGCTTCCAGCTGCCAATTATCAGTCGCAATTTAAAATCATCCTCAGAAGTAGAGACAATTCATGCAAATTCGGACTGATTTTTAGAGTAACTCGTCTACACTGAGCAGTTACCAGTATCATCTATCATTTATTAACCACCTCTGTGAAAGGTTTAGGGATATGTGAGAAACTAGGGATAGAAAAAACTAGACACAGGAAGAAACACATACACACACACACACACACACACACACTCACACTCACACTCTGCCTGGGGAGACAAAACACTCAACAGGGCAAGGCACCTTAAATTCTCCTCTGAAACAAGGCAGGAACCGAACAGTTGAATGAGGAGAAGAGACATCACTACAGGTGCTCGGAGGAGGAAGCAATTCCTAGACAAAGTGGCAAAGGAGGGACATGGAAACCACCCCTCAGAAGCGGACGAGACATGGCCAAGCAGAAAGACATCCCTGTAAGCTTCCTGCCTCCAAAGTCACCCAGCCGCGATGACATATCCGGGAGCATAAGGTCACAAAACAAGGCACAACACGATTAAAAAGAAGGACAGAACATAATCCCACTCTTATAGACATAAAAAAATGTTTGTGTAACTCACACAAAACCAGAACATCCAAAGTGTCATCAATAGCTATTTCTAGTCTATGTAGGAAGACAATCAGGGATTTTGGTTGCATGATAGTTTCTTCTCCGGGCTTTTCTAGGGTTTATAAATTTTCTACAATGAACAAATGTTTTGCCCTTTTACATTACTGAATTCCTTTAAGAAAGTGGAGAATTAAATCTACAATCGATTCAGAGCACTTACTGAGCATCCATTTTGTGCAAAGGCACTGTAAGATAGATACAACACTGCTTTCTTTTGAGACAGTGAGAAACTAAGATTCATTCAGGGGTACAGACTCCTCAGGAAGTGTCTACTAAAATAATGCTAAAAAAAAACAGATTATCCACTGAAAGGTTCTAAGCTTACGCAAAGGAGCGTTGGACTAATCACTTTCTGTCACAGTCAACTGGGGATCACAGATGTTGAGGGAAAAGAAAGCAGGTCAGGTGTGAATTCTCAGGTGCACCTGAATACCCCCAAACATGTTTGTCTTCTATTAACGGTGGGCGGGTCAGTTGACCCAGAAGCACGATGGAAGATCCTAAATTTCAACCTAAAATTTCCTATGTGCCATACTTTCCACCCAGACAGGAGGAATCACTGACCTAGAACCCAACAGAACTCCCCCTGGGAACACATTTATTTTTCCAAGAGTCCTTGGAAGAGCCCTGCCCGAGCTGTGACCCAGGCTGAGGTGTGAGTCACCCTGTGAGCCTGGCTGCCTTCACGATGCTGCAGATCCCTGGTGGCCGAGTCAGGACATCAGAGCCCAGGTAACCACACCCAAGTCTCCCAGAAACATAATAGCACCTCTCAGTTTCCTTCGCCAATGGGAAGAGGAACTCCAGCGCACAAAGTTTCCAAGCCATTTCTCTTTTGCTTCCAGTTGAATGTGGTTTCAGATCCTTTGTTTGATCGGCTGCCTGATTATCAGGGAGGAGGACTATGCACTGAAAACTAGGTAACAAAGCAACTCTGTCAAAATCTGATTCAAATGAGGTAGAAATGCTAACCCCGTGGTTCTCAGGTTCCACAGCCTAGGACAGCGGGCAGCCCAGCTCACACTTTTCCCTGGGGTTGTGGTACATATTCCTGTTAAAAAGGAAAAAAAACTCGGCTCTCTTTCCTTTCACCTCCTTCAGAGCTATAAGCAGAGTTACAGTGTGAACAATGGGATTAGCAAGATTCAAGAAGCAGGAACCACAGTCAGAATTATCCAGGGCTGCCTCCAACTCACCTTACAACCTTTTAATTCCACTTCACTGTTGCCAAGAACTTGCCTTCCCTGACTAAAGCTGCTGAAACTGTGCTTATTTTTAGAAGGCAATTATTAACTAAGTCAATGGCGCTTTTGTGAAGGTTTTCTATAGAAGAGACAAATGCTTTGGGGGGGGGGGGGGGGGTCAAAAGCTTTTCCTCCTGCATGAGAACCACCAGCCCTGAGTCCTCAGTTCTCTGGGCGCTCAGCTACCACCTGAGCAGGAATCTACCTCCCCAAAGGCAAGAGCATTCCTGTTCTGACCGGGGGGCATCCATTTACTCCTTGAGTCTCAAAAATTCAGACTGGGCAGCACAAGCACAGTTTACTTCTACAAAGTCAGCCCCTGGCTGAGTGCTTTAGAAGATGGGGCCCAATGGATGCCAGTGACACAAATTCACTTTAAAATGCGTCTAAGAAATGATGTGAGCGATGGACAGACAGATGGGCAACATGTGGTAAAGCAAACATAGCAGAACAGTAATTGCAGAATCTAGGTGGAGGGTTTACAGTGTACATTATACAGTTCCTTCACCTTGCTTTGTGTTTGAAACTGTCATGATAAAAAGCTGGGGGAAATGTTAATGACCTAGAACACACAAGGACTGTGACATACACAGAAACAAAGAACCTCTGAAGTTGGGATGTGGTTAATGAACAGAGCTCTACGTGACACCTTTGAGAGGTGGAAGCTGAGACAAAGCAGAAATACCCAAAGAGAAGTAGCCACCAGCAGTCAGAATTTTCCTGTCAGAGGCGGCCAGGATGGGAGCTCTCCTGCAGAAAGGCCTACTCCGGGACCAAGAAGGGGTGAGAGGGTCCAGGGTTAGACCAGAGAGCTACTCTGGAGCATGGCTGCCTGGATTTCAGGCCACAACAGCTTCACTACAGGGTTCCACCTCTGGTAGCTCTGAGCCTCTCCACTAAAATTAACAGACTGTTCCAGCTGCTCTCTGGGCCTATGGATATCTAGGAACAGAAGACTCTATTGTGGACTCCAAGGCCTAACTCTCTCCCACTGGGTCCCAGGCCTGTCCATGCCCTCCACCATCTTGGCCTCCTTCATTCGACCGCTCAACACCTATCACCTAATAGATGCCAAACACCGTGCTTGGCCTTCAAAAGGTTTTGACCCTCCCACCTTCTGAAAGCCAGTTTTCTAGGCTCAGGCCCCTCCCTGGGTAACTCCAGAGATATCTTCTGCTTCAGAGACTTATGAGGGAGGATCCTACCCTACCCACAGAGCCAAATCCACTGGAGGAACGCTGACCTGCAGATACTGAAACTGGGCCAAGAGAACGGGAAGCCAACCCTTGTCATGTCCTGAGTCATCTTGTCCTCTTGGAGGGAAGGGTTGGGTGGCAAGGACAGACCAAGAGGTACAAAGGTTGTGATCAGTATCTATGAATCCAAAGTGGATGAAGGATTTCACAATGAGCAAGCCTCACCACAGATCAATTTAAGACAAATTAAAAAAAAAAAAAAAAAAACTGAACTGCACATAGCAAGAGGTGAAATAAGGCTAATAAAACAGGTTCCAGAAAGTTGTGAATAAATGAAAAGGCCACTGCCTATCCATGTTTGGGGCCTAATCCTAACATCTGAAGCAAGCACCATGGAGTTCAATCATGCTCATCCTACAGACAGCACCCTGGTTCCTCTAACAAAGGGAGAATTCCGAGTTGCACGAAACTTGGAGGTAACTCAGGAAAGAATCTGATTGTGCCAAAGACCGCAGGCATGAGACGACACACACTTGGGGCTCAGAAGCCCTTCCATCCACACTGACAACTCACTTACGAAGGCCCAAGAACACAGCCATCCAGCGTATAAACAGCTCTGGGGAACAGAGAGACTACTCTCAATGTCTCCATTCCCCCAGCCGCTCATGTGGCACCCTGCACATAACAGGCACAAAAGTAAGAGTTGGTGAAGCTGGACCCATGTTGATGAACTAATGTAAACCCTGACTGGCTACAAGTGCCAAAAACCACAGAAACACAGGATGTTAGGGTAGGGAGGGGTCCCCAGAGAAGATCTGGTCCAAACACTGTTCTGCAGAGAAAACCCTGAGAGAGTATCAAATTTAAAGACAACAGACCTAGTTAGAGACACTGGTTAGAATTTAGCTTTGTGGGAATGCAAGCTGGTGCAGCCACTCTGGAAAACAGTATGGAGGTTCCTCAAAAAACTAAAAATAGAACTACCCTACGACCCAGCAATGGCACTCCTAGGCATTTATCCACGGGATACAGGCGTGCTGTTTCAAAGGGACACATGCACCCCCATGTTTATAGCAGCACTATCAACAATAGCCAAAGTATGGAAAGAGCCCAAATGTCCATCGATGGATGAATAGATAAAGAAGATGTGGTATATATATACGATGGAGTATTACTCGGCAATCAAAAAGAATGAAATCTTGCCATTTGCAGCTACGTGGATGGAACTGGAGGGTATTATGCTAAGTGAAATTAGTCTGTCAGAGAAAGATAAAAATCATATGACTTCACTCCTATGAGGACTTTAAGAGACAAAACAGATGAACATAAGGGAAGGGAAACAAAAATAGTATAAAAACAGGGAGGGGGACAAAACGTAAGAGACTCGTTAATATGGAGAACAAACTGAGGGTTGCTGGAGGGGTTGTCGGCGGGGGGTGGGGGGGGGAGATGGTCAGAATTTAGCTCTGACACTTACTGGTTATATAACCTAAGCTAATTACTAAGCCTCTAGAGGCCTTGTTCCCTCGCCCACCTTGGGGAGGGTGGTCAACACTGCATCACATGACAGGGCTGATGTGATTAATAACTTACATAACATGGCAAGGACTCACCAAGCGGTAGAAAATGGGAAAGCTAGTTACTACCATGTCTACCCATGCTGCCACTCACCTCCCATTATTTTGGCAACACCTAAGAGAAAAAAGGCCTTTCCGGTCACTGGTTTATCACCATTGCCTCACCCTCTACCCTCTTCTGGTTTTCAAGGAACCTCCATTGCCAATTACACATCTTCATCCAAAACTCTGGGCTAGAGCTAGAAAACCAACCATCATCAGCACAAAAAGCCCAAGAAACCCAAAGCTTAAGGAACACCCTCCCCTCCCCTGCCCTGCACCTCACCAAAGGGAGGCTAAGACCCAAAGGGAAAATATCAGTACCCCAGGTCTGGGTGAGGACCAAACCAGAAATGTTCATGTGCTTCGCACAGAGGCTGCTTCCCTCCCATTCAAGCAAGAGGAACGAGAGCTTTCTTGGGAACCTTCAGGAGCGCAGGAGACGTTCCAGGTTCTATGTTCCATATGGCACCACAAAAGTTGGGCAGACACCGGCCACCATACGTATGGCACTTCCTGACGATTAACATGAACAGAAGTTCAACATAATGGGGCGCCAGCAACGGACAAACCTCCTGGGGAGGGTTCTCATGGAGTTCATGAAGACCATGCCTGGGGGCTCTCTCCAGAGGTCAGAGCAGAGCCAGGGTCTGGAAGGAAGTGGAGAAGCTGAGGGACACTCTGCCAGACCGAGGGCTCAAAGTTCAGCAGCCCTAAGCTCGCCGACTCAGTCATGTCAGCCCTCATCCCTGAGGTGTCAGCGACAGTGAGAATAAGGCAACCTCTACCATTCGCATGAGGTCGGTGTGCCGGAAGGCTTACTCTGCTATTTTCACCAATCCTCACCACAACGAGGTCCGAGGTCCGAGGTCCGTATGGTAATGGCCATTTTGCAAATGAAGAAAGGGAGAATGAGAAAGATAAAGAAACCTGCCCAAGGTCCTGACGAGAAGGTGACATCTGTAAACAAATCATTATTGAGCGCCTGCTGGGTGCCAGGGCTATTCTGGGCTTTGGAGACACAGTGGCAAACAAGACAGTGTCTACTCGGATTTTTGTGGAGAAGGGAGATATGAATAAACATCTCAGATTCCAAAGTCCCCTGGTGCCTAATGGGGACAGGAAAAAATAGCCATCACGAAGCCAGCCTGTCTCTCTGAAATTCTGGGCATCAAGAATGGAAACAGAGTCCCAATCACTATCCAGTGGATTCAACAAAGTACAGGCACTGGGGCCCAACACCTTGGTTTAAATTCTGCCAATTCCACTTACTAGCTGCATGACCTCGGTCAAGTTATTAACTTCTCTGAGCCTCAGTTTCCTCATTTGTAAAATGCAGATGATCTACCCATCCAATAAGGCTGTTGCAAAAATGCAATAAAATATTAATATGCGTAGGGTAGTCCAGGCTATAAAACCCGATAAATATTAGTTTACTAGTATGAGTATTGCTAGATTATTGTTGTAGATGCTGTTACTACTGTCAGTCACCAGAAAGAGAAGGGACTCCAGGCAGCTAATGGTACCAAGATTGGCAGCTCACATCCACACAATTAGCCCCTAAATTCCCTCTCACTTGCCTTCTCTGATGTGCATCAAGTGACATTACTTCTCTGCACACCCAAAGAACCCCTCCAGACTGTCCTTAAAGCAGATTATAGACTCTGAGGACAGGGATGTTTCAGCTTCAAAGCCCAGATGCCCAAGACGGTGATGTGGATCCAGGGAGGAAAAGGGAGGCAGCTGGTCCCAAACCAAAGACAAGACCAGAGCCATCCAGCCATCCAGCTCCTAGGCTGTTGCTGCAGAGGCTGATGGGTTACCACATACCATGTGCTCCATACAGATACTGATCTCGCCGTCGCTGTAGAACGCGCCATAGAAGCCCACGATGTATGGGGAGTTGCACTCATGTAGAACCTGCAGCTCCCTTATGATCTGGTTCCGGATTGCAGGTTTGATCTCCAGGTGAATTAGCTGGGGAAAGAAAAGTGGGAGGAAGAGATGTTTTAAAAACATACGGATGGATGAATGAAAGCCTTCTTAAATGCTTAAGCTCTTACAGGTGGGAGGAGAGGACACAGGCACGTTTTAACAAGTCTCTGCCCGACCAAAGCACTCAGTGCCAACCTGCCATGGCAGGTAATGGTACGGGAGGAGCCATAATGAGGGGAGGACGGCTGTGCCTCCGCTCCTAGGAGCCAAGAGTGAGGAAGGGGGGCTCACCCCTCCCAAGCACAAAGCTGAAAGGAGCATTTCCTCTAAAAGGAGCCGGGAAGCCGAGAGAGGAAGACAAAGCAGCCTGAGGAGCCGGCTGGCACTCGGAGGCTGTAGAAGTGGAGGGGTAGGAAGGACTGAGAGTGCGGACCCAAGCTGCCCGGGGAGCTTCCCTTGACTTCAGGAGCCTGATGTGGTTGAGATTTGGCCAGGGCCTCAGGTGCCACCCATGTCCCTCTCATGTTGCCCCTTGTTTCCTCCGGGCAGACAGGGGACAGACACAACAAACATAGGAAATGGTTGCTGAATGAGATGAAGCTTCCAGAAAGGGCCACCGACAAGGAGTGAGTGTCAGAGGACATGGAAACCAGGGGTTATCAGCATGGGCTGGCGTGACCGGTGAAAGCTAGACAAGAGGCGGGCCGTGAAGACGGGCGCTGTTTGAAAAGATGGAAGGAGCAGCCTGAGCAAAAATACGTGGACGGAAGTAAGCGTGGTGTGCCGGAGAACACAGAAGGGCCGAGCCTCGCTGGAGCAGGGGCTGTGTGCAGAAAGGGGAGTCCAGCTCGGACACTGCCTGCCACGGAGGGGAGCGGAGATGCTCCCTGCAGGACGGTGAGGGGGAAGCAGCGGCAGGGCCGGGGCCAGGCAAACAACTTGAAAGCAGGGTCTGGTGCATCGCCGGGGCTGCCTAAATGCAAGCAGCTTCTGCTGCACCAGATAATGGCAAACAGGCACCCTTGCATTCTTTCCAAAGCACGCAGAAAGCTCGCAAAGGTCACTTGCTGTTATTTTCCAGTCTGGGGATGGGGATAAATACCCTAACACACCATCAGTGCGTTTATCCTATAATCTGATAGATGACAGGAGCTCAAAATTCAAACAGCACAACAAGGTACTGAGTGAAAAATCCATCTTCCTTCCACCCTTGTCCCCAGACCCCCGATCTTCCAAGAGAGAATGCAATCACCTATTCACCAAGTGAATTCACCTAATCACCAACCTGATTCAGTACTTTTTTCTTTCTTTTTATTTTTTGAGTGGCCTCACCTTTCTGGCCATGACCAGGCCAGACGGCTTATGGGAGACCTTGAACACCACACCACCGTTGCCGGCGCCCAGCTCACTGATCTTCTCGAAGTCGTCATCCTTCAATTCCCCGACCTTCTGCTTCTGGGTAAGAAAGGCCTCCAGGCGCTTCCGTTGCTGCTCATCGAGCTCCAGCTCCTCCAACTTCTTCTGCAAGGCCTCCAGGTTGGTCCTGTCCCAAAGAGGGAACATGAGTCAGAACCGGCATCAGAGAGGCCCCCCAGAGGAGCACCTGTGCTATGGCGAGCACTAGCTCTGGGGCCGGACTGGAGAACGAATGGAGGGACTCCACGGGAGGGTTCCAGGTGCTGCGGCCCTGCTCCCTTCACTATGCCACCAGCCACCACTCCCTGTCACTACTCCTCACCGACACCTTTCACCTCTCAAGGCCTCTGTTTCCTCATTTGTAAAACGAGGCCTCGCTCACTATGCTGCAAGTCTACAGAAGGAACCGAAGAATCTGCTACTATCCAAAACGAGCCACCTTCATTTGCTTTAAAATCCCAGTTCCGGGGCGCCTGGGAGGCTCAGCTGATTGAGCGTCTGACTTTGGCTCAGGTCATGATCTCACATTTGGTGGGTTCGAGCCCTGCCTCGGGTTCTGTGCTGACAGCTGAGAGCCCAGAGCCTGCTTTGGATTCTGTCTCCCTCTCTCTCTGCCCATCCCCTGCTCGTGCTCGGTCTCTCAAAAATAAATAAATATTAAAAAAAAGAAAAAAAAAATGAAAACCCCAATTCCCAAAGCCCCACTAGGGTTGGATTATTAAGTTAGCACCACATACAAAATAAAATCTATTTCCTAAAAGCACTAAACTGAAATCAAACCAAACTATCACAACAGACTCTATATGGTAACAGCAAAAACCCTCCTCTCTAATGTGATCAGGTCCGGAACCAGGTTAATCAAAACAAAGCAAAGAATCATAAAAATACCTACCTAAAATTTTTATTTTTGCATATAATATACATATAAAGGTGCATTTATTCACCCATCTTCTAATGTAGGCGGGGCAAGGCCCTCTCTTTGAGTAAGAGTCCGCTAGTAAGAGCCCGGTGGCATCTTCCTCACATGAACCAGCAAACAATACATCGTCGATCACTTCCAATTCCTGAGTCCTCAGAGTAAAAATGTAGCCACTTACTGAGTAATATCAAAATAAAATTGTAAGAGTTTTATGATTTCCCTCAATTTTAATGCTCATCTAATTTGACAGTAATGTGTTTTAGTGAGTTGGACTTATTTAGTCTTTCCATGGCTTGTAATTAGTGTTCAAAGCCGGGGGGGGGGGGGGGTTCCACTTCATTTGCAGTCATATTTCACCAGTTTATCTGATACTGAAGTATGTTACTTAATTGCAATGCCAGCCACAACCAAACAAACGATGCTGGGAACAGATGCTGGGAACACTCTGGTTCTGGGTAAGCACATAATTCAGCCAGTGGGTGCCGAGGCGAGTGGGCAAGGCAGAGAGCAGCCTGCTTAGCTGTGCATTCAGCAGGCTGGTGGGCAGTATGGGTTGTTTTAGAGACAACGAAAAAACATTCATTATTCCTGGGGGGGTTTATAAAAACAGGGTGGTAAAGAGAGCGTCCACGGTGGTTCATTTGATTAGTCCCAGTCTAAACAAACAACATGGCGACAAGATAGGGCATCATTACACATCAGAAGGTTGGTGTCCAACCCCCAACATACACACCGTTTCTGAGCTTCAAGGGCAGGAGTAAGCATCATCTTCTACTCTTCGCTCACCCTCTGTTCCAACTCTCAAGAAGGCAGGGAGGTTGAGACCTACTGCCTCCCCAGTCTATGGAAAGATCCAATACTGCCTTACAAGTAACTGTACATGGGGCCACAGAGCACACAAGGCTGATTTCACCAAGTTTCCTCCCTGGGCAGCTCTCAGGGAAGAATGGATGGTGCCATGGACTGAACTGCATCTCCCTAAAATTCCTGCTGAAGCACTAACCCCCAATGTAATCCTGTTTAGAGACAGGACATTTAGGAGGTAATTAAGGTTAAGTAAGGTCATATGGGTGGAGTCCTAATCAGATAGGACTGGTGACCAGAAGAAGAGAGGTGACCTCCTTGCCTCCGTGCACACGCCAAGGAAAGGCCGTGTGAGGACACCAAGAGAAGATGGCTGTCCGCAAGTCCGGAAGAGGGACCTCGCCAGAGCCCGACCGTGCTGGCACCCTCACCTTGGTCTTCCAGCCTCCAGAACCATGAAAAAATAAATTTCTGTTGTTTAAGCCAACCAGTCTATGACATTTTGTTATGCAGCCCAAACAGACTAAAACAGCTGGCAATTTTCTCATCCTGCTTAAAGGCTCAACTAAGCTGCCCCGTCTGTCGGGGTAGGGACCCAGAACAAGCATGGCTGCAAGGGCACGGTGCCACCTTCAGGTTTCCTTTCTCTGAGGTCTGTCCACAGAGGAACCCATCAAAGACAACATTTGGAGACACATGTCAAACACAGACAGACCGTCACAGCTAAAACTTCGATGAGGTTACAGCTGCCTGTATGGCTCAGGAGTCAGGCTGGAAATGCAGCCTCCAAAGGCTTCTGTGAGGCAGGAACGCTGAGCAGGATGAGGAAGAGGGAAGGACCGAATGGAAGGAAACCACTCTCGTCACAACACTGCCCGTACTCTGTTTTGCACTTGCTAATACATTTCAGCCACAACCCTACAATTACAACAGATAGCAAACTCAAGCACAGGCAGGTGAAGTGATTTGTCCAAGGTCACACAGCTAGTGAGCAAGGACTGAAACCTGGGCAGAGAGAATCTCTAATCTTATGCTGCACTACCTCTTCAAAAAGTTCAACACCTGCAAGGGAGGGCACTTGCAGACGTGGGTAGGGTCCCAGTGTGGGACATGTGCCATACCAGCGCTCGCTCATACATGAAGACAGTATACCTATGCAAAGAGTCCTTCACGCCAGATGCAATCCTCCCCGCACATCAAGCTGAACACTGCCTTGCAAGTAACAGTGGCCACAAGAAACCCCATCCATCTGGCAAAGAAAAAGAGGAAATGCTGACTCTGCTCATTTTCCTGACTCTCTGTAGAATTAAGTAATTCTCCCACCTTCAGGAAGAAAAACTAAATCTTGGCTTCCTTCTTCTTCGACCTTCTATGCTCTCCTGCCTAACCACCTACCCTACCAGCTAAGGAACTGGCTCCTGATTCATGCTTTCAGAAGGCTATGCCACACCAAAGGCTGTGCGCTGTGGTGGCAAGACTTTCCTGATGACTTGGGGGGGTGGGGGGGGTAGGGAATGGTGTTGCCAAGCTACCAAGCCATTAGTAATCAGCAATCCCGGACTCTTATCCCCTAGTAGTCAACAACTAGCTGTGTGACCATGGACCCGTCATTTAACTTTGACACATCTCAAGTTTTCTCGTCTGTAAAATGGAGTAACAACTCCATGCTTCCTTAACCAGGGGAGAATCGAAACAGAAAACGAATGGGAAGGAACAATGGAATTTTCACACACTTGTAAACTAATGTTAGGCAAGTGCCGGTAGGCTGGAAGACGAGGAGCCACCGCCAAGGCAGCCACCGTGGAAACCAGAAATGACTGCCTTTCCTTTAACAACTCTTAAAGCCCTTGAAAAGTTTTTTTAAAGAACTGTTGCCGAGGGGCGCCTGGGTGGCTCAGTCGGTTAAGCGGCCGACTTCGGCTCAGGTCATGATCTCACGGTCCGTGAGTTTGAGCCCTGCGTCGGGCTCTGTGTTGACAGCTCAGAGCCTGGAGCCTGTTTCAGATTCTGTGTCTCCCTCTCTCTCTGCCCCTGCCCCATTCATGCTCTGTCTCTCTGTCTCAAAAATAAATAAATGTTAAAAGAAAAAAAAAAAATTATGGGGCGCCTGGGTGGCTCAATCGGTTGAGCCTCTGACTTCAGCTCAGGGCACGATCTCGCGGTCTGTGAGTTCGAGCCCCGCGTCGGGCTCTGGGCTGATGGCTCAGAGCCTGGAGCCTGCTTCCGATTCTGTGCCTCCCTCTCTCTCTGCCCCTGCCCCGTTCATGCTCTGTCTCTCTCTGTCTCAAAAATACATAAAACATTAAAAAAAATTAAAAAAAAAATTAAAAAAAAAAAAAAAAAAAAAAGAACTGTTGCCGAGGATGAAAGACCAAGGATTTTATCTGAAGGTGAAAGGAAAACCCTGGCATCAAAATGGCTTTCAGTACTCATTAAAAAGAAATCCATCAATAATGTAACATTCTTTAGTATTGCTTCCTCCTGCACAGGGACTCAATGGTGTTCAACAAGGCTCATTTCTGCCCCGCCCCACCCCAAGGCAAAATGCTTCAAGCAAAGGAAATAGGAAGAGAGGGGCCACAAATCTCCAAATCTCAGAGGGCAAGACCTGTCTCCTTCACAATCTTTGGTTTTAACTGAAATCAGCAAATTGAGAACTACAGATTGAGAAAGGAACCTGGAGCCCAGAACAAGAACTATCTGACACACACGGGACCAGCAGTGACATCTGACCCCCATCACCCTGTTGACCACAGCAGAGAGAAAATGACACACGGTCACGTGCATTCCACACCACGGCTGTCTTACAGTAAACACAAGTCTGTCGAGATACAAGATTATAGGTTTGAAATGGGAATGCAGAGAAGAGCAAGGAATGTGGAAAAAAACAAGGGCTGTCATTTGTGCTCTGAAAACTCCAGGGAGGCACAATGCAGTGGGTGGAGAGGGATGATCCTATGGGCCAGAACATCTCCTTCTCTCTCATCCCACCCATCTGCTGCGCCTAACTGCACCGCCACAACTGGAATCTTGCATTTGTGGCTCAGTGGTTTAAATCAGGAAGCAGGACAATGTAGCGCAAGGAGGGAAAGGTAAAGACCTCCTGATCCAACCCATTTCAAAGGTGAGTAAACGGAGGCCCAGGTCTCTCAGCTCCTAGAAAAGAGCTTCGTTCAAGGCCTCACACTGCCTTCCCCGACCCTGATGGTCACTGAAATGGGAAGGGGGAAGGAGGTGACGTCTAGACAAAGGAATGGGATCTTCAAATGGCCACACACCAAACAGATATGAGCCAAGTAGCACACAAATGCTGGCCTGTCACCAACCTGAGCCTTGCTCTAGCCCTGGGTGGCAGGCCCTGCCTTGGCCAGGAAGGAGCACGGAGAGAAGAGCAGAGGGTGACCATCAATCACTGAGCTGGAGGAAAGAAAGGGTCCCGGTACCAGCAGGCGGGTGTCCTCAGAGAGCCTAGGGCGTTGGGAAGTTCTCTGTCCCCTGTGGCATCTGGCAGATAGGAACACTACCGGGGCAGGGAAAGAATAGGGAAGACAGGAGACCTAAGCTGAGGGGGAACAGCACCAAGAGACAAACACTGCAATCCCTCAATTCTCACCCTATATCACTCCCATCTATGAGGTCTTGGGCAAGCTACCACCCTTCTGGTCCTCAGTTTCCACACCCATTAAAAAAAAGGGGGGGGGCAGTGTGGTTGTCTGGTTATCTCTGAGATCCAAGCCTGGGCACGTGACAGCCAGCTGAGGAAGTACAAAGACTGAGGGTGCGTTCAGGTTGAAAAGCTGAGGATCTTCAAAAGAAGGGAGATGGGAGGGAAAAAAGAGAACTGGTCTTAGGTTCTCTATACAGTCAAACCCTGGACAGCGGGGATGTGGGGGTTACAAAGAGCGGAAGAGAGGAAGAAAGAAGAATGGGCCTGACAGAGGAAGGCAGAGGGGCCAAAGGCACAGCTAACCACTTTCCAGACTCCAGCCTCGGCCAGCCCATCTGTGGTAGGGAATGCAGTTTAGGCCAGCCCCAAACAACAAGGTGGAGAAGAGGCTCTATACCCTTACACCTCAACCCTGCAGGCCATGCTGGGAAGGGCTGCTCAACTAACTAGGCAATAAAACTCTAGGTCATTAAAAAAAATGTGTTCTTCTGCATCTAGGTAAAACAAAAACAAAAACAGAAACAAAAAAACGGGGCAAAACTCATCTATGCAGTTATAAAGTAGAAAAGTGAACACCCTTTGGAGTGGGGAGCAGTAACTAAGAGACACGTGATGACTAATTTTAGGTGGCAGGGCCACAGTGCTAAGGTATGTGGTCAAACTTGATTTGGAATGTTTCTACTAAAGTGGGGTTTTGGGGGCGGGGGGAGTTGGAAATTGGTGAACTTTGAGTAAACTGGTGAACTTTGAGTAAAGCAGCAGATTACTCTCCATAATGTGAATGGGCCTCACTCAGTCAGTTTAAGGCCTTAAGAACAAAGACTGACCTCCCCAGAGAAGGAATTCTGTCAGCAGGCTGCCTCTGGACTCCCAACTTCAAGTCTTCCACGGACCTCCAGCCTAGGCTTCCACAATCACATAAGCCAATCCCTTTACAAGTTCCGGTCAGGTCAGTGTCTGTCTGGCTCCTCTCTCTCTCAATGCCCATCTCTTCCTCTGTCTATATACGTGTATCTTAGATACTGTGATCAGATTTCTTTTTATCCTTTTCCTCCTTGCATCTCAGTTTAAATTTCTTTCTTTCTTTTTTTTTCCAGTGTGGATAATTTCTTTCAACCTATCTTCAGGGTCACTGATTCTTTCCTCAGTTCCCTCTGGTCTGCTGATACACCTGTTGACCTTTGATACCGTGTTTTTAAATTTTTCTAGCATTTCCACTCGATTCCATTTTTAGTTTCCATCTCTTCTGAAACTCCTCATTTGTTCTTGCAGGTCGTCCATAAATGATGGTTATTTTAAAGCTCCGATTCACCGGAGTCTAGTTCTGTTATCGGCCTTATCTCTTGCAGGTTGTTTTTTCTCTCGTGATTCTTTGTGCATTTTAATATTGCATTGAGTGGTGCATCGTAATAGAAGACTAAGGACTGAGGGAAATTGTCTTTATGCTTAGAAATGGGTGCATTCTTCGCTCATGCTGTATTATTCAGGAATGGAGCTAGGTTTGGGTTTTCTTGTGAATGCTGGTAATTTCAGTGCACCACAGGCTGCAAGTTTCGCGAGCAATGGGTTTTGTCTTGTGCTGAGAGTGGAGCCTGAGCTGCAGAGGTTTTTTTTTCCCCTTCAGTGTTCCCACGCCTCCCTCAGCTTTGAACCGTCCCATGATGCCTGGCCACAGAGTGGGGTCCTTCTCCATGCCCTTGCTCCTCCCCCAGGGGTGGACTGCTATCACTCGTACATAATAGTCCCACGGGATCTCTATGACCACCTTTGATTTACCATCACATCACTGGCTGAAGGTACCCTTAACTGTGTATTCCTCCTGCTGCTTTCCTAAGGGCCTTCTAGGTGTCAAAATGCATGCATCCCCAGAGAAGGCCTGGGAAGATAAAACAGTCAGTATAGTCTTAAAGGAAAAAGCAGTCCACACGTACTGCTGGACACGAAGTAACGGCGCGAAGTAACGGCGCGAAGTAACGACCAGGGCCTCAAACTGTACGTGGCACAAGCCAGACACTGTGCCTGTGGTAGCCATAGGGAGGTTCTCTCTTGTCCTGGTCTTGAACAGGCCCTGTGAACTCGGACTTCCCCTCCTCTCCATGGCAACCAAAACTCTGCCTTGCATCTGTGGCAGTTCTTGGGCAGGGGAAAGTTTCCTATTCCTCCTCCGGCTTAGACCTCTGCTTCATGTTGGTGTTGAACCCAGCTTTGGGCTTAGATTCTTAGGCAGCTGTGGGAAGACACGCTTCAGTACAGCCATTCTCTCGCCCGGTTCGTAATGTGCTTCACTGAATTTAGCACAAGTATTTTTTTCCCTTTTCCTTGAGGCTGGCTGCTAATGTAAATCAATTCTTGGCCACCTACTCTTCTCTGCTTGCTGACAGATGTATAGGTGAGCAAAGCCTCACAGTCGTTGCTCTTGAAAGCAGCCCCCAGACCCAGGGCCAGTGACATAGGCAGGAAATCAGCGGCTTCTGGGTCAGCACAAGGCTGGTCTTTCATAAAGGGACATAAAACTACCAGAAAGAAAAACAAACAGACAAACAAACCACGCATGTGGCTGCCATATAATATACTCCATGCTTAATAAGCGCGAGGGCTTTGGGAGTCAGACATGGGTTCAACTCTGAAAGTTACTTGGTCTGTGAACTATTCACTCACTTCCCCTCAATTTTTCTCATAGGTAAAATAGGCAAGTTAAACTACGCGGTCTTTAAAGTCCTTTTCAATGCTAGAAGTCTCTAATCCTAACATCAGATTCGTCCTGTAGTATTCCAAGGACTGAACTCTGCAGCTAAGTCCCAGGGCCAGGCATCTCCACAAACACTGGCCATTTTCCCATTCTGCTTTTTAAAATTTTTTTTTAACGTTTCTTTATTTTTGAGAGAGAGAGAGAGAGAGAGAGAGAGAGAGAGAGAGAGTGAGTTGAGTCCGTGGGGAGGGGGGTTGCAGAGAGAGGGAGACAGATAATCTGAAGCAGGCCCCAGCCTGTGAGCTGTCAGCACAGAGCCTGATGTGGGACTCAAACTCATGAACCGTGAGATCATGACCTGAGCCGAAGTTGAAGGCTTAACCAACTGAGCCACCCAGGTGTCCCTCACTGCCTTTTTTTTACGTTTATTTATTTATTTTGAGAGAGAAAGAGAAAGAAAGAGAGCGCATGCCAGAGGGGGAGAGACAGAATCCCAAGCAGGCTCTGTGCCATAGGCGCTGAATCCACATGGGGCTCGATCTCACGAACCATGAGATCATGACCTGAGCTGAAATCAAGAGTCGGACACTTAACCAACTGAGCCACCCAGTCGTCCCATCACTGCTTTCTCCTTTGAGACTATACTGCTCTATCTTCCCAGGCCTTTTCTGAGAATACATGCATTTTGACACCAGAAGGCCCTAAGTGTGGCAGCAAGAGGCATACAGACAGCTAAGGGCTCTTTAAGCCAATTATGTGATGCTAAATAAAAGGCTGTTGTGGATGGGGTGCCTAACTGGTTCAGTCAACAGAGCAGGCAACTCCTGATCTCAGGGTTGTGAGTTCAAGCACCACAGTGAGTGTAGAGCTTACTTACAAAAAAATAAAAATAAAAAATGGGGTTTCTGGGTGGCTCAGCCGGTTAACCGTCCGACTTCAGCTCAGGTCACAATCTCATGATTCATGGGTTGGAGCCCCACGTCGGGCTCTGTGCTGACAGCTCAGAGCCTGAAGGCTGCTTCGGATTCTGTGTCTCCCTCTCTCTCTGCCCCACCCTCACTCCCCCCTACTTCCCTCTCTCTCAAAAATAAACATTAAAAAAATTATTAAAAAAAAAAAAAAAAGGTTGTAGTGGAGATTACATAAGCGTGTAATGCAAAAAAATGTTGGAATCATCTGAAGGACTTAACAAGTAGTTAATACTGTTATGCTGTCGGCAGCTAATTACTGGTTAGCAAGGGTAACATTTGATTTGATAGTGCTCACTACTGATTTACTAAGGACCCGTAGTACGACAGGCATTCTGAGCAATGTAGAGGAGCCCCTTTGGTCTCCTAACAACACCATGATGTGATCACCACTGCCAGCCCCATTCTGATGAAACTCCTGTATCCGTATGTTTTCATGCAATAAATCAATAGCCTGGCAAAAATGTACAATGTAGTTAAATACCGCCTTTGTGGCCTTTCACTGGTTTCGCGGCCACTCCCAACAAAGACTGTGGGGCAAAAACTGTCTTGCACTTCCCCTGATTTTCTCGAGGCCTCAGACACTGACAGCTCCGTAGTTCAGGAGATGCTGGCCTAACCACACTGAGTTTTGTAGGGGCGGGAGACCAGAGATGGGCTAGAATGATACGTAAGATTTAGATAGCAAAAAAAGGAGAAAGGGCATTCTAACATGGTCTACTCTGTAGAAAATGATATAGAATAGGGATTAAAAATATTATAAGCAAACAATGTTAGAGGAATAGAACTTAAAACGAGAGTCAGGACAAGTGTTTCTCTTCAACGTCACCTTAAATCAAGTGGCTTCCAGGCCAATCAACAAATGTTTCTCAAAGTCAAGAAAACAGGTTTAAATAATTTTTAAAAAAAGATAAATATGGGAGCCTGGCTGGCTCAGTCAATAGATCATGTGACTCTTGATCGTGGCATAAGTTCGGGCCCCAAAACGGATAGGAAGCCTACTTAAAAAAAAAAATCACATATTCCTATCCTTAAAAAACAAAAACATAAGCAAAATAATAATAACAACAACAACAGGCAATACCCCCCTGCCCCTGGAATCAAACAGGCTCCCGAAATTATACAAACTGCCTTCCCCTGGCATGTTTCTGTAGAGAGTCACGCTGAAAAACACACGCAGGCACACACCCACACAGAGGAACCTCTGGAGTGGCAGGACCACCCACTCAGGCGGACTCTTCTTAAATATTGAACAACATCCTGGATCGGAGAGGGGGTGTCATATTGTTGCTTGAAACAACTGACAGACTATGCTTTCTTCTGCTCCAGTGGACAAAATTTGTTTTCATATTAGCCATATATGAATTAATTCCTAAAGGATCAGTCTTCCAGAGAAGTACCAAAAAAATAAAAAAAAAGAGAGAGAGAGAAAGTGATGAAATCTGGAGGCAGATGGGAAAGAAAAAAGAGAAAATGAAGGACAGAAAGGAGTATCACCTTTACCTGAGGGGGAAAGAGGTACGTAAGAACTGTCTGATAAAGAATGAAATGTAAATGTAGTTGAGATGAGCTTCTTAAATGCTGGCCATGTTATACCCACTAACTTAGTCCTCACAACAACATTAAAAACTAGGTATTTTGTTCCCATGTTACAGAAATGGAGATGGAGGCCAGGAGCAATTAAGACTAGGGCTGGAACTCCAAAACTTACCTTCTCTCCATACCACAAGCCAAAGATCTCATGTCCTTCCAACAAATCGCCCACCCGATCAACCCTAACACAGGTGTGTACCCTTTAGTGACCGATTCCTTTGAAGCAAAGAACTGTGCTGTACTAAAAGGTCCCGGGAAAGACAACAAATCTACCCAACGAGGAATTCCTTTCAGAGGGAACATCCAAGGCCGATATATTTTGAATGGGACAGGAAGGGAAGAGAAAGGACACGGCCCAGGTGAAGCACACTGGTAGAAGCAGTAAAAATTTGGGTGGCCATAAGAGACCCAGGGGCCTACTGAGGGAGGCAGGGTGGAGAGGAGGTAGCAGAGAGTACTGAAAGCGAGAAAATACCATAGACAACCCAAGTGGAACATCCAATAAGTGTGTGGTCACCCTCAGAAAAATCAAAGGGAGCCCTGGGCCTGATGGTGGCCACACAATGGGTGTGTTCCTGAAAGGACAAGTTGGTTGATCGTGACCTTGTAAAGACGATGTATCTGACCCCAGATTTTGAGACGCTGATATAGAGAAAGACCTTTTAGAAACTGCCTGTGTAGTAATGGCCAATGCTGCTCTGGGAATCAGCAGTGCGAGTTGTTCTTGAACGAGAGAAAAGGTACAGGACCCGATGCGGCCATCATCCTAGACCTCATAACCCAGAGCCATGAGGAAACTCGAGTCCCCAAGGCAAAAAAGGAAGAGAGCCAATGCTCAGAAGCACAGCTAAGGCAGGAAGATAAATTCAGAAGAAACAGCATTCAAAATGCATCTCCAATTCTAGTCCACATGGAGAAATCATCAATTCTCCAAACCTGTTCTTTCCTTAAGCACATGAACAACATGTCTATTACAGCTTGGCCCCTCTCTTTGATCCAAGTACACACTACAGGGGTCAGCAAACCTCACCTCTTGGCATACATCATCTCCGAGAAAAATGATACTCCCCACATCACCATCTGGCAATGCTCAGGGAACCCTGCAGGACCATGACTAGAAGTCCATACAAGTGCTCACCTTGTAGAAAACTACTAGTTAGGTCCTCAAATTAATAGCAGTTGGCCTGGTAGGGTCAAAATGTACCTGGCAGAAGTAAAATCACAGACCAGAGGGAAAACTTAATTAAAACCAAAACCGACAGTGCTTGTTTCTGTCTTCTGAAAGGAGGGACGGGGGCGGGGGGTTGGTTAAGTGTTTGTGTTAACAAACCCCCTTCACAGCAAGGGCTACCAGAGGACCAGAAGGCTTGCCGACAGTTTAAAAGGGCCTGATCCTCAGCCATGGCATAGGCAGGAGCAGATCTGAACAGCACATAGGGGTGGAGCTGGAGAAATGATTTAGGCTGCAGAATAAGCTGGGAGAAGCCTGTTTGAAGAGTGTCTGTAAAGTAGCAAAGGAGGAAAGAAGGCACCGGGGCAAAGATCATTTAAAACCAAAGATATCTAACGCCATAAGATTTTAAGCTGTCTTTATTGCTATAATGTAACACACCCTCCCTACCCCAGACCTTCAGTCCAATCTGCATTGCACGAAAATAGCTTTTTGTAGGTTTCATTCTTGTTGTTTGGTGAAAATCAGGAAAAAAGGGGCCGAATTCCAAGCTGATTCAACACAGAGCAAGAAAAAGAGAAAAAAAAAACACAGAAAGGGAAACATGGGTCCTACAGAAGCACAAGTGACCATGAGAATGGAAACCTGCAGGACCACTTCAATCTAGAGGAGGGCAGGGGACGGGGAAGTTGGGTAGACATCTGGCTGATACCCATTTACACCCACAGCTGTGAAAATGCAATGCAGATTATTCATAGAGCACCCACTGTGTGACAGGCACAATCTGTGCTAAAGGCTAAGAAGGTGCAGATGAGGAAGACTGGGTCCCTGCCCTCACCAGGCTTCGTGTGTGTGTGTGTGTGTGTGTGTGTGTGTGTGTGTGTGTGTGTAAGAAAGAGACAAGGAGACAAAAATGTAGAGATGAAAGAAAGAAAGAGACAGGTATCACAGTACAAGCCAAACACAGGGAAGGATACTAACAAGCAGAGCAGTGAGTAAGGTAAGGGAGATGGTAACGCTGAGGTGGGCACAGGGGGCTATGAGAACAGAGATAAAACTTCCAATTCCAAGATTAGGAAAGGAAAGAAAACATAATGCCCAGGTTCAGTCCTGAAGGATAACTCAATTTGCAGCAGGGGAAAGAGCACCCCAGGCTTGGGCATCAGCATGAATAAAAAGGCACTGAAAGTTACAAGCAGTTCCAAGGGGCCAGAAGGTAGGTGCATCCAGGAGAGCGCACAGAGGCGGGAAGGTAAGCTGGAGCTAGACCATGAAGGACACAGCACACCATGCTAAAGAATTAGGTTTGAGGAAGGGGTATTAGGGAAATGTTGGTCACAGGGTACAAACTTGCAGTAGAAGATGAATAGCCTGGAGACCTAATGCACAGTACGGAGATTAGAGTCAACAATACTGTATCATATACGACAAAGCTGCTAAGAGATTAGATCTTAAATGTTCCCACCACAAAAAAGAAATGATAATTAGGTGACACCCTAGAGATGTTAGCTAAAGCTATGGTGGTAATCATAGTGCAATACATAAACGTATCAAATCAGCACACTTATACGTCAATTATACCTCAAGAGAAAAATTTTAAATCTTAAGTTAAAAAAAAAAAAAAAAAAAAAAAAAGATGGTCCCAGCACACCAGTCTGGAACGCCTCAGGACGTTTAGGGTTCAGCAAAGAGCCATCTGACATCTTAGTTTCCAAAAAATGTCACAAGATTTTAATTTTTTAATTTTTTTTTAAATTTTTTTTAACGTTTATTTATTTTTGAGACAGAGAGAGACAGAGCATGAACAGGGGAGGGGCAGAGAGAGAGGGAGACACAGAATCGGAAGCAGGCTCCAGGCTCTGAGCCATCAGCCCAGAGCCCGACGTGGGGCTCGAACTCACAGACCGCGAGATCATGACCCGAGCCGAAGTCGGACGCCCAACCGACTGCGCCACCCAGGCGCCCCTTAATTTTTTAATTTAAAAAATAAATTAAAAATGCCATAAGAATGCTTTCTTATATTTAAATATCTAAAATACATGCAAAATAATCACAATTTAAATATGTGGTTCTGGGATCAAATCACCCAAAATGTGCATATGCAAAATAGATATATGAATAAGTGCAAAAATTCTAGTTTGGAACCTTCACAGAAATGGAATCACGAGCTACACACCTCAGGAGATATACTAACTTCCTTGAGACAAAGAAGATATAAAAATCTGAAGTCTAAAAGCTGCTGAGCTCAGCTTTCCAAATCCTTGGAAGCCCACAGGGGACTTCTCTTCCAGATAATTAAACTCTCATTACCCTGGTCCAAAGACTGGCTCAAAAAAGGGCTTTGACAGTATTTCTCACACACCAACCCATAGTCCTGGATTCAATTCCCAAGCCCAACACTCATGTGCATTATTGCTATCTATTTACATACAGAAGTGATGGCTGCTTTTCCAGCGATGCTTGAGGCTCACCTATTTCAATTACCAAATCCCAGAGAGCTCTTTTTATTTGCAAAATTGCATCATCAATAATTTGCCTCCAATGTATAAACCATGCTTCTAACAGAAGGCACCAAGAGTATGGAAACAACCCTGAACTTGGAAGTCAGAAAATCTGGAGCCCTCTGTCAACCCTGCCGGTAACTGGCCATGTAACTTTGAACCTCGAAATGGAAGCACACTCTTGTCCTGTATCACAAGAAGCTGTTATGAGCACCTGGACAAACAATGGGTAAGAATGTGCTCTGAAACAGATAAATAAGTAAACACATCAAAGAGGCTTTTCTAAAACAAAAAACTTTTTTCTAAATTATTCTTGGTTAGGGGCACCTGGCTGTCTCAGATGGTGGAACATACGACTCTTGATCACAGGGTTGTAAGTTTGAGCCCCACAGTGAGTGTAGCTTATTTAAAAGTAAAAACAAAAACAAGGAATTAACTACTTAGTTAATTCTTGGTCAGAAGAGTGTGATTGTGGTTGACACTTTACACTAATTGTGAATCCTCAAAGAGCATTCAATAATACACCAAAGATCAATATTAGAAAATAAAACCTACTAGGACAACACTCCAGTGCATACTAAATTTGAGATCCTGTGGGGCAAAAAAAAAAAAAAAAACAAAAACAAAACAAGAAAACTGCAAAACCAGTATCATTAAGCATTCTTTGGACCCTGGTCACTTTGGGTTAAAAACTCTGCAGGCTCTGTCTGGCATTCAAAGAGAAGCATGTTCTTACAGCAGAAGATAAAAAGATATGTCCACCAAGCTCTTCCTCTTCACTTCTCCCCACCCACTTCCTTTTCTTCCAAAGGAGAACGCGCTCATTTACCCACCGGCTTGCCACATCCTGCCTCGGAAGCTACTTCCTAGGAGCTGCTCTGGCTATTCTGAGAGGAGCTTTAACTCCTTCAGGCCCCCAAACCACTAGTATATTTATGACCTCCCCACCCACCACAGTCATTTCCAGTCTAGTAACTAGAATCCATTTGATCGTATAATACACCGGCATCCTTCGTGCCATGCACTGCATTAAGTTAGCATTTGACCTATAATGGAGTCCAGTAAGAGCCACATCTCTTGGTCCCACGTGGGGGCTCCAACTAGTCCAGCTTTGCTTCATCACCCAAAAAGGACAAAAAGAAGAAATGATTCAAGACGAGCGATCAAGAAACTCCGTGCACATAATATTGCCCTTGATATCAGTGAAAACCCAATGAAGCAAATCTCCTGTCCCACACGGGCTCTGTAAGCTAACACCAACATTCATTCATTCCACATTTACAGACCGCTGAGTGCATGCCAGGCCTGGCTAGAAATGGAGCATGGAGACAGAACTATTAAATCTCCAGAAGCTCATAGTGTAGATCATGAAACCACAGAAAATATATGAAGATCACACGCACGCACACACACACACAAAGTGCTTTGCCTCCCAAACAGTTCATGGACAGCCTTGCCAAAACTTTCCTGAGGGAGACCAGGCAAAATTTCAAGGACAAGACAATATCGGACTTCAGCCTTAAAGGAGAGGGTGAACTCCCAAATGCTGGCAATAAACTTGACAGAGAAACCCCAAAGGAAACGTACAAAGCCATGCGTAACATTTTACTGACTGCCAACTGAGTTAGGTGTTATCCTACCACCTTACATTTAACTCTCACAACAACCCTACAAGTTAGGTAGTATTATCACCCCCATACTTAACTTACTAATGAGGAAGCCAGGGATAACAGACGTTACGAATCCCAACTGATGTTAAGTGTTTAGGGGTGAAGGACTCCAACCTCAGCTGTCTGCCTCTAGGGATCACTCCTCCAACACAGAGCAAGACTGCCCAGTAAGGGCCAGAACAGAATTCGTAACTGTGGGGAAGCTGGTCATAGAAGAAGAGAACAGGGCATAATGAGCTCCTCTTTTCCCCTTGCCCTTTACAGTCAAGAAAGAAGAGGAAGATACACAGTTTTTTAAGCCAAGAAATCAACGCTAATGACCTACTACATGAAGACCCTGTACAGAGAAAAATTATCTCCTGCTGTGCTACAACTGGCTTCCTGCTACATACATCACCCTAGTACAGGCTGAACGGACCCCGCTGGCTGGCCAGCCTATGTGTCTCTCCTAAAAGTGCCCCCATAGACAAGAGTATGCACACCCCAGACAGGGGGGGACCACAGAACAGTCCATGGCACACCAGTTGCTGAGCTCCCGAGACTCCCCAAGTCCATCAGCAGGAGAACGTAGAACACTGAAGCTTCCATGACAAATGACAAGTGTTTTTTCAAGCTCCAGGCTTGCATCTTTAATACATTTTAATAATCTTCAGCAGTTTTGGGATTCTATGTCTTATCTGCCATTTTGGAAACCAAAATATGGTGATTTTTGGAGCCAAAGGGCCAAAAGGTATACTGTTAAGAGAGAATTTAACAATATTGTTTTTCCTCTCTCTCTCTACATACTCTTATCACCCGTGCTTTTCATTTTCTTCCTAAAAGTTAAATCCTATCAGTCAAACCCACACAGGGTTACCCCTAGGCTGCAGTTAACTATACAGAAATCTGCCAAGACTTTAATGGCCCTTGCCAAAGATATGGCAAGAGAGGCTGTGAGGGTTAACAGGAAATGAATTCACTCTATGCTGAGGGCATTTAACAGTAAAGTGGTCACCTGTATTCAATTTAAACTGAACATATAGACTCTCCCCTGGCTATAAAACAGAATCAAAGGTTGTGCACTGGGGTGGGGCAGAAAACAAGAGCCCTGCACTAGAGACAAATCGAGGGTCCTGGATCTGGATTCAGGCTGTCACTCACTAGCCATAAGCCACCTGGCCTCTCTGGACCCCAATCCCTTCATCATCATCATCCGTGAGGCTGAACTATAAAGGTCTTTTCCATCTCTAACATTTAAGGATAGACAAGTGGGTGTCTATCCTCAGGGGACAAAGAATGCAAGGTGTTGGGGATGAAAAGGACGATTAATATAGAGTAAGGCTATCCGGGTTCAGAAATAGCCTGGCTTAGTGCTGCATTCACCTTATCAGCCTAGATTTATTAGGGGGGTGGGAGGGCCTGGTGGGCTGGAATCACAGCCACCTACAGTGAAATTAAACTCTGTTTCTGTTCCCAAATGAGTTCTGCTGAAGTGTGATTTATCCAGGGAGTGTTAAACAACTCACCGGCAGTATGAAACTGTGTTACCGAAATTGTATTACTGCACAAACTTAACTTTTCCCCAAATGTGATTTGCAGAGAGGATGCAGAGCTGAGAAGCCTGTGTCTACGACCATCTGTCCTATCCCAGTCCCTGGAGAGGCGTGGGGGGAGAGTGTGAAAAGCCACAGGTGCATGTATATTCAGCCACCAATGTCATGTGTCCATCAAGGAGCCCAACATTTGTTGGGGATAAGTGTTCAGCTCCGCCAGCAAGGGAGGCTCACGGATCCATCCAGCCCCAAACATTCCCTGAGCCCTTCTCTACACCAGGCATGGGGCTGAAGGAACATCACAGAACAGGGTAGACGTTGGGGTGTCTGGGTGGCTCAGTCAGTTAAGCCTCTGATTCTTGATTTTGGCTCAGGTCATAATCTCACGGTTTGAGTTCGAGCCCCACCATCAGGCTCTGTGCTGAAAGTGTGGAACCTACTTGGGATTCTCTGTCTTCCTCCCTCTCTCTCTCTCTCAAAAATAATAAACTTAAAAAAATAATAAAGCATTAGGAAAGATGTCACCAACAGCATATGCTTCCCAAATGTTTCTCCTCTGAGCAAGGAAGCGGACATTGGCTAAAAAGGCAGTACAGAGGACTATAAGCACTCTTAGGTGCTGGTGTGACATAGACAAGACCCTTAACCAAGATCAGTTTCCTATCTCTTGAGTAAAGATAACACACAACCCACATGCCTCATGTGGTTGAATAAGGAAACAAACAGATCTAAAAACAATGAGGAGTAGGGGCACCTGGCTGGCTCAGTAGAGCATACGACTCTTGATCCTGGGGTCGTGAATTAAGCCCCACGCTGGACACAGAGATTACTTTAAAAAAAAAAAAAAAAAACCAATGAAGAGTATACAAAGCCTCACAGAACAAATGCTATGATTACCACCAACACTGTGACCCTCTTGTGTCAAAATATTAAACTGAAAATAATCAAAATAAGTCAAAGTCGGACTCTGCAGGGATTAGCGGAGCCTTGACCTTTGGAGAGGTGTATCTTCTGCCCTCTTCCTTTACTGCCATGTCAGGGCTTAGTCATTCAGCAAAATTTCACCAAACCAGATGCTAAGAAATACGCTATACGCTGGAGATAAAGATGAAAAGACCCAGTCCCAGGTTTCCCCAATTTCAGTCCAACTGGACAGGAGTACACAAACAACCAAAGCATCATGGGCCAGGCAGAGGGCCCTGGAAGGTGGAAAGACGACCACTGCTTAGAGTGGGGTGGAGGCCAGGTCTGTGATAGATTTACACAAAAGGCAACCTGCAAATTGAGCTTTAACACAAGATTAGGATTCCAACATGGATTGAAAGGTAGAGAAGGGAATCCCCAGAAGACAGTCTGAGTGAGCAAAGGCCAGGACCCATTGGGGAAGACATCTGGATGAACCATGAAAAAGTGAAACCCAAACGTCACCTAGAGCAGAACCCCCCCTGCAAACATCTGGCTTGAAGAACAAAGTGTTACCTTCCCTTTAGGTCAGGGCCTACCCCTCCCTATTACTACACACACACACGCGCACACACACACACACACACACACACACACACACACACGAGCACATTCGGCCCAGGAAATCCTCTTTAAACTCTTGGGAGAAGAAAGCCAACTTCCAGGGTGGTACCTGTCATATAGATGGTGGTCCTTGGAGAAGCTGGGAGGAGTCTGCACTGGGATGTACTGAGTGGCAGTTGCTTCCTACGCACCTTTTGCAGCTTCCTGTTTCACTGAAAATACTTCCTGCACATCCCCCAAATTGCAAATATGCCAGCATTGTCTCTATTCTATCTGCCTAGATAAAGAATAGCTGAAGAGTCCCATTATAGGAAGTGTTTCGGGAGGTGAGAACTTTCTCTCCTTCTCACCTGATAGAGAATAAGGCACCCTGGCAGGGAATCTAGCCCTAGCCCTTATCAGGAGTCTTGTTAATCATAAAAAGCAGTTTACACACAAAGTGTCTATGAATCCTTTCTGCTGGGTGGGTGTTACTATGCCCATTTTACAGATGTGCAAACAGACTCAAGAATGTGAAAGAAGTTGCACAAGATCATTCAAAGGAGTAACAGGCGGGGTCAGGATTCAAATCCACATATGTCGGCTCCAACAAAACCTTTCCCCCGTATCACATGTTCTCCAGGCCATGCTTACTCAAAAGTCACATTTGGGGCTCATGGGTGACTCAGTCAATTAAGTGTCCAACTTCGGCCCAGGTCATGAACTCGCAGTTCGTGAGTTCGAGCCCTGTGTCGGGCTCGGTGCTGATAGCCGAGCCTGGAGCCTATTTGGGATTCTGTGTCTCCCTCTGTCTCTGCCCCTCCCCCACTCACACACTGTCTCTGTCTCTCTCTTTCTCTCTAAAATAAACATGAGGGGCGCCTGGGTGGCTCAGTCGGTTAAGCATCTGACTTCGGCTCAGGTCATGATCTCACGGTCCATGAGTTCGAGCCCCACGTCGGGCTCTGTGCTGACCGCTCAGAGCCTGGAGCCTGTTTCGGATTCTGTGTCTCCCTCTCTCTCTGACCCTCCCCCGTTCATGCTCTGTCTCTGTCTCAAAAATAAATAAACGTTAAAAAAAAAAATTATAAAATAAACATGAAAAAAAAATTTTTTTAAGTCACATTCACAGCAGAACCTACTGTGTGACAACCTTTTAACCCTTCTTTGCAGTCCTGGATTCTTTATCTGCCAAAAGGGAGATTGCAACAGATTCCTTTCAATAATAAAATGGCATCTACTTAATACCTACCGTGAGTTTGCAAGTGTGCCCAAGTGGTAACCTATACGATTATACGGAGCTCATTATATAAACCCTGAAAGGTAGGAAGGCAATACCATCACCCCGCTTTGCAGAGAAGCAGGCACAGGGTGGTCACATGGTGAGTTAACAGCTGTACCAGGGAAGGAGCTGAGATCTCACACTTTCCCTCTACACAAGGCAGTTATTCAAAAGCACTGCAGCCTGAGGATTCTGAAGCCTGCAGCCTTTCAGACCCCTCTGGAAGATGGGTTAATTTCTGGATTCAAATGAAACACTTGTAGAGGCAGAAACAATTACTTAAAACCTGATTGGGAAGCTGGGCTCTTCGCTGTGCTGTTAGAATCCAAAACTCCCAGGGTGAAACAGTAGGTCCTCCTCAGACCACCCTGCCTCTGGGCCTGTTGACTCCAAAACCCTCATATAAACCCATCCCCAACCTTTTGGAAATTAGACCCAACTCAATAAAACAATACAAGGAGTCGACTGGGTGCTCTGCCCACACCCTCCCCCAACACCACCACCACCACACCACCTCAGGCAGTTAAAGAAAGACCAGAGATCAGGGCTCCCGGGGACCCCTTCCAGCTGTCTCCACCATCTTCAATGTCCTGACTACCTTTGCCTTTGCCCTCTCAGAAAAGACAGGCACTTTTCTGGGTACGCTGCCATCATTTCAACTTCTGTTTTTAATCTCTGACCATACTCATGCATGTGACTTTTCCATTTCTTTAGGGGAAAAAAACCAAACTTATTTGTTTCCAAAAGATAACTTTCTAAACCAATGACTATGTCATACTGAAATCAAATATCGCATTTAGGCTTCCTAAAAATATTACCCCAGTACAATGCCTCCTTTTTGCTCCCACGTGCCCACCCTCCAAACACACACACATGCACTTTAGACTGTCATTTAGACACTGGAGTGTATAATTTAAATGTCTTTAATAACATCCACTAAAAGGACATTTGCACATGATTCTTCACTTTACTTCAAAGCAATGATCCAAACTGGAGCTTTTAGTGAACTGCAGGACCAAATAGGTTAATACATGGGCGGCAAGTGCCAATAATAAAATTCAGACAAGAATTTAAAATGTATTATATTCACCCATAACGTTGGCATCTTTGTCAATTTTTAGCACAAGTCCATTTCATCCATCCCTCAGCTCAGTGCTGCTATATATTAGGTATATAATATATATCAGTTAAATAAACGTTAATACATTTGAATCTTAACACCCAAGTTTGAAACCTATTGTAATTTGAGTCATAATCTAAACTATCTGACCCTAACACAAAAGCCATTCGAATCAACAGCAAATAACAAGCAGCTGCTTCTATTCAAAGTATACATACCTCTGTCATTTGAACTGTTTTGAAGTTGGCCTTGATTGGAAGACAAATGGCTAGCAGCTGCAAGTTCAATTACAAAGTGGTAGGAAGGCAGACAACCAACCAGGGGGAATCAAAGTGCTGTTTCATACATCAAGCATGGAATTCCTTTCCAACAAAGGTCTCTCGTTTTCTTACGGGCAACCAATCCGAACATGCCCTTTGAACTTGGGACGACACAGGCCTGCACTCTGGGAGAAGAATCTAGTTTACAAGGCCAGGCAAGGCTAGGAGAGTAGAACAGGCACCCATTTCCAGTCTGTTAATTGTTCGTTTTTTTTTTTTCATGTTCGTTTATTTTTGAGAAAGAGAACATGAGCAGGAGAGAGGAAGGGAGGGGGACAGAGGATCTGAAGCCAGCTCCACGCTGACAGCGGCGGGCCAGAGGCAGGGCTCGAACTCATGAACCCCGAGATTACGACCTGAGCCAAAGTCTGATGCTCAACCCACTGAGCCAGCCAGGCACCCCTGTTAACTGTTTTCAAAGAAGAGTGTGGACCAGGGGAAAGCCACCAGGCAACCAGTCCAAAGGACTGGATTAACCAGACCTAGGACACTGAACAGGTTACTTCCTTCCTTTGTCCCTCATTTTCTCCTTCACAAAGTAAGGGGCAAAAATAAATTAATAAAAGGGTAAAATTGGATGACCTCTAGGCACTAAGAGAATTTTCTGCAATGATGGAAATGTTTTCATCTGTGCTCTCCAATACAGCAGCCATTAGTCACATGCAGCCTCAGGCCCTTGAAGTGTGGCTTGTGCAGCTTAGGAGCTAATTTTTATTTTTAAACTTTACTGAATTTTGGTAAATTGAAATTTAAATAGTTATATGTGACTAGTGGCTACAGTTCTGCAGAGTGAAACTCTAAAAAGGCCCCTAGATGGGCGCCTGGCTGGCTCAGTCAGTAGAGCATGCAACTCGATCTCAGAGTTTTGAGTTCAAGCCCCACGTTGGGCAGAGAACTTACTTTAGAAAAATTTTTTTCATAGACCTCTAGCATTTTACATAATCTTTGAACAGCTGTGTGGGGAAAAACATGGATGTCAGAGGAGGCCAGACCTGGGTTCTACACTTAATCCCACCACTTGCTAGCTGTGCAACCTTCTGCAAATTACTTCATTTCCCTGAACTTCATTCTCCTTATTTGGACAACAGAATATTAGAACCTTTCTTGCAGAATTTTAGTGCAAATTCAAGATAATGCACGTAAATAGAACAGAGAGGCTCTCAACAAACGGTAGTTATTTTTCCAGTTATCGTGTCCTTCAGGGATACAATTTCACAGGTCTTCTGACTTCACCTGTCCCGTCCTGATCAAGGGCCGGGACTTAATTATTACCCCACGCATCAACAGCCGTGCTCCTACAGATGCAGCCCCTGTCTGTCGAGAATGCAACCTGTTCCGGAATTGATTCGGGTCCTCAGCTGTGGGCGAGCCAGGAAGCCAAGTCCTCTGTGCCTCCGGAACTGCTGACTTCCTCTTACCCTGTGTCCCCTCCACCTCACACGAGCATTCAGGAATTCACAAAACTCGTCCCCATGATCGCATACCAAGCTGACACTCTGTCCAGTGCCACCCGAACACCTGTTGGTGGTTTCTGGTACTTCCCTCCTGAACTCTCCCCTTGACTTCCCCTAATATTTTATGGCTTCTTTATTTGGAAATGCTTGCAGATAACCTTTCATTTTGTAATTGCTCAGTGATTCAGAATATGCAGAAATAGAAATGCAACAAGCTACACTTATGGCTAACCCAGCATTAGTTTAGTTACCAAAATAAAACAAGGCAAAAGAGACTATGTTTTAGAAGGAATGTTCCAATAAAACAATAAAAACTGTTGCAGTCCCTATCTAGATTTAAGATTTTAAGTAATTTCTACACCCAAAGTGGGACTCGAGCCTACAACCTCAAGATCGAGAGTCACATGCTCTACCGACTGAGCCAGCCAGGCACCCAGTCTCTAAAAATTAATACAATGTGTTAAAAGCCTGTTCCAAGTGTTCCACTGGTCCATCCTCTGGTAAATGGAACCTGTCCACAGCTCCAGTGACCAAGTCTTAAAGTGGACGTAAATGAATGGCTAAGAGAAGTAGGATAACTTTTCTTCTTCTTTTAACTTTATTTATTTTGAGAGAGAGTGAGCGAGCACAAGCGGAAGATGCACAGAGCGAGAGGGCGAGAGAGAATCCCAAGCAGGCTCCGCACTCAGCACAGAGCCCAACACAGGGTTAGAACTCTTAAATCGCGAGATCATGACCTGAGCCAAAATCGAGAATCAGGTGCTTAATCAACTGAGCCACCCAGGGGGCCCTAAATTTTCTATTAATAATAATTACTGGAATGTTAAGCTGCTGTCTTCTTCCTGTTGGGGGCTGGGGGGGGGGGGGGAAGAAGCTGAAATACAGACTGACATTCTGGTAGGATTTCACTCTGGATTTGAGTAAGCCATTAGACAAAAGGTTTCCAGTTAGCTTGGAATTCCTGCTAACTTCTGAGCGCCTCCCCCCAACCCCACCCCTGCCCCGACAGGCCCAACAGTCTTGAAGGACTGTTTACTCAAGGACAGTCTGAAATCAAATGGGGCAAATGACTTTGGACTCTCAAATGTGGTGAAGGTCTAGTTTTTTAAAACTAACCTGGAAATGGAAGTTAAAACTCAATGAAGGAATACAATTAACCTGGATCCAGACAAACCTATAAGTACATTATAACCAGCTAGTCCAGTCTTCTTCCACCTTCCCATACTTCTATACTTAACCTGAATCTGGAACCCATGTAGATCGTTCACTCAACTCACTGTTCGACTTTGTCTGAAAAGTAAATGCATTTAAGAGTATTCAAGACACTGAACCTTTCGTGGTAACAGTTAAACTCAAAATAGGTCAATTCCAGAAAGGCATTCATTTCAAGGGGACTTTTGTCTGTGGTTATTTTGAAAACCACTGCTTTTAAAACTGACATTATGAAGCTTAAAAATAGGCCCTCCTACTAAGGATCCTGGACTAAAATACCCTTTCCTCTCCTCATTTCCTTATTCCCTTTTCACTCAAACACCTAAGAGAGTGGTGATATAGAGGGCCGCCTGTTCAAGAACTTCAGATTACTTGAAAAAAATGCAGATTATTAGTTTAAAAAAATTTATTTAGGATACTGGATAAAGTTACCAAAATTTGGTGCTGGATAAACCTAGAAAATTTTCCAACCAAGTATCCCAAATGAAAACATGTAATATATACACCATAAGAAAATCTAAGCCTGAAAACCACCTCCTCCACTCCAGCTGTGTGAACTCCCAGCAAGTTCCTTCTCCCCTCTGGGTCTGGTTTCATCTCCCAAATGCAGGGAGGAGGCTAGAGGATATGCAAGGTCCCATCCACCCCGAACAGGCTCTGCTTCTATAAAGCTAGGCAGCTGCTTCCTATTTTCATGGCTCCTTGGAAAGAGCAGAAATGTTCCTTGCCCAGAAGGTCCTTGGGAAGCGTCATTATAGTTAATGGTATTCCCCTGGGACATAAGAACTGCTTTTGAGAGCGATGAAAGATGGATATAAAATACAGCGGTGTTCAGAGGAAAAAATAAGTTATGTTTTGAAGATGACACTAGTAAATCCAGAAATGCATTTATATTCAATCCAAAAGTCACTAGATATAGGGGGCACCTAAGTGGCTCAGTCGCTTAAGCAGCCGACTTCAGCTCAGGTCATGATTTCACAGTCTGTGAGTTCAAGTCCCGTATTGGGCTCTGTGCTGACAGCTCAGAGCCTGGAGCCTGTCTCAGATTCTGTGTCTCCCGCTCTCTATGCCCCTCCTCTGCTTGCTTGCACACACTCTCTCAAAAAAATGAATGAACAGTAAAAAAAAAAATTTTTAAGTTACTAGATACAATTGAATTTAACAAAGCCGCAGGATATAAACAATTCATACAACTCAAACCATGGTCAAGATGGCAAATACAAATTTAAAAATGTTCAACCATAACGGCAACAAAATGTTAACTCTT
Source organism: Panthera tigris (assembly GCF_018350195.1). Taxonomy (NCBI): domain Eukaryota; kingdom Metazoa; phylum Chordata; class Mammalia; order Carnivora; family Felidae; genus Panthera; species Panthera tigris. The sequence continues at coordinate 38,794,378 of NC_056665.1, forward strand.
TGAAATATTAACTCAGGACACAACAGAATTATTCAGAAGGAACTAACACCACAATAGAAGAAAGAGGAGACATTAATAAATGGAGAGGTACACCATGAAAGTTTCTCAAGTTTTCATTAAGGATGCCTGGCTAGCTCAGTCAGTAGAGCATGTGCCTCTTGATCTCAAGGTTGTGAGTTCAAGCCACACACTGGGCATAGAGATTACTTAAAAATCTTTTAAAAAAATCTTAAGTTTCCATTAACCCTACCAAATTAAAAAAAAAAAAAAAAAAAGACTATCAAAACTACATAAGAGTTAACCAGGAAATTTTAGAAATACACCGAAATACCATAAAGACCAAATAAAAGTAAACCGGAAAATACAACAGATAGGTAGATAAACTTAACAAACTCTAGTAAGATACTGGAACTCAACAATTAGGCCCATTCCTCCAATCAAACACATTAATAAATCCCAGATGGGACGGAATTAGCCATATAAAAGAGAAAAAAGGCTGTAAGAAAAAGAAGCCACATGTTCCTGCGAAGTTGTGACGAGATATGTCCAAATACTAAAAGAAAGTAGGCTATCCCATACAAAAGACATGTTTCCAAAGACAAAAAAAAAACAAAAATGTTTTCTGAACGCAACATAAAAGGAAAACATCCCAGTGGGACAATGTAGTAGCCACATAACTGATAAAACTTTAAGATACAAAAAGCACACTGACCCCAACAAACCACAAGACAAGTAACTGTGCAGAGGTTAATGGAAGACATGAATGAACAAATAAAATACAAAGCAACATAATAACTATTTAGATGAATCTATCAAGAAATCACAAGAGAAGAAAAGTTTGCATGCAGCCTTTCAAAATGTCTAGCTGGTGCCACCAAAGCGGCCCCCCTACCTCTCCAGCTTCATCTCCCACGACCCGCGCCTATGCACCCAGCACGCTCAACTCCTTGCCGGCTCCTCCAGGCATCCCAGGCTTTCCCACTTATGTGGAGCGGCTCTTCCTGCCATGCCCTGCCCCCCCCCCATTCCCATGGAAATCCTAGCCATCCTTCAAGACCCAGCTCAAATGTCATCTCTTCCGTGAAGGCTCTCCTAATCTCCCCCACTGGATGTGCCATCTTCCTCTTCTCAGTGAGCTCTGACAGTACTTTCTTTGTACATCAGGGCACTTTTCTTACTCTGCAACCATTTGTGTCCTTCCTCTTGGGCCCCTGCTACCTCTCCCTCTCCTCCTAGGAGATTTTCGAATCCCTGGAGGCAAAGGCAATCTTACTCAACTACCTACAGCTTCGAGGACAGTGAGTTACATTAAGCATTCAATAAAGACAGCTTAAATGGAATTGATGAAATACAGAAAATAATCCCATTTCAAAAATACAGCCCCCCTAGCATCTAAGATAAAGCAGACTGACCTTCAAAGGAGCCCTTTAGTGCCTATTAAACTATCAAAAATCACTAAATTTTACAAAACAACAACAGCAACAAAAAAACCTTCCTGAGGTTTAAGAAAGTTGAAATATAATTGGTTGCATCTTTTTTTGGAACATATTCTCTAAACATGTAACAGCAGTAACATGGTTCGTCGCCTCTGATTTGGTGTGAAAATTAATCTAAAAGCAGAATAAATTGGTTCAAAACACAAGACCATCAGTACCTAATAAAAATCTGGAAGCCACCTAAATAATCAATGAAAGTATCATTTATAAAGCCAGACCCAATCAAATTCTACCCTTCGGCCAAAAAATGACAAGCAGGAGAATTATGTCTATGTGTAAAACCGAGGGGGGTGGAGAGGACACATCCACTGATCACAACCATGTAAATAATCGAATCACCAAAAAGCTACACTAGAAAACTTAATGTCTGTAGTTCCCTTTTTCAAAAGGTGTTTTTACATTCAAAAATTTTTTTAAAGTTCTACTAAAACAGGCAAATATTCAAAAAAAAGGAGGGTTGGGGGGGAAGAGGCCACACCACCCTTGTCCACTTTTTATTAACCCCTGTGTAACCTCTTCTTAACCTGACTCCCCTGCTGACATCAAAGCAGGATGCCCCTGGGACTACAATGAGAAATTCGAGGCAGGATCAACATTTTCCACAGTCTGCCCTGCACCAGGATCCAGAGAACGAACACCTGCTATTTCAAAACAAAACACCATTCATCCTCGGAGGAGTTAACTTAGCAAACAGGTACAGGAGCCTCCAAACGAATGGCTCGCATGGGATTTCAGGTAACAGAACCAGGGCACAGGACATGAAGTGAAGACACAAGAGGCAGTAAGACAATAACATGATGTTCCAAAACCAGCAGCTTCTGGAAGGAAACAACATAGACAAAATCGGGACCTTCAGCTTTCTTTTCAGGCTCAACCTTCCTTTCTGCCCAGCCTGTGGGTTCTCTGGGTTTGTTTTCTCAACATGTCAGAAACATTCACCACGGCTTAACCTGTGCTTCCTGGGGAGCCTGTGGAAATACTACCAACTCATACATACAAAGGAAAGCTAGCAAGATGGTTTTTTGTTGTTGTTGATTTCTTTGTTTAAACATTATTTTGGTTTTGTCCAATCTACCAATGATTTGCTGTATCAACAGTGTTACAGACCCAGGGGTCTAAAAAGGTATGGTCCCTAATCAAGTTGAAGGAAAAGAGACATAGAAAAAACAGTTAGTGAATAAGAAAACATTATGGTTTTAAAATGATATTGCATTTAACGCGATGTTTATTACACAATATAGACCAGAAGTACAAAAGAGGAAAGAGAAAATGTGAATTAACATTAAAAAGGGCATTAAGACTCAGGATGAATTTTGCTCTTTGGGTACTTTTAAATTATGTATTAGGAATTTTTCGAAACATACAGAAAGATGGAAAGAATAAAAGGGAAACTCATAAACTAACCAACTAACCAACTGAGAACATTTTGCCTCATTTGCCTCATCTACTATGTGTGCATGTGTATCTTTTTTCCTGAACCCTTTTTTTTTAATGTTTATTTATTTATTTTTGAGAGAGACAGAGAGCACAAGTGAGGGAGGGGCAGAAAAAGTGAGAGAGAGAGAAAGAGATACAGAATCCAAAGCAGGCTCCAGGCTCTGAGCTGTCAACCCAGAGCCCTAGGCAAGGCTCAAACCCACGAATCGTGAGATCATGACCTGAGCTGACATCAGACTCTTAACCGACTGATCCACTCAGGCACCCCTTTCCTGAATCATTTCAAGTAAGTTTCATGCATCACCTATGAATAACAACTTTCTCCTACATAATCATAATACATCTAAAAAATTAATAATTCTCTATTCAAATTTCCCAGATTGTCCCAAGAATACATTTTATAGCTATTTCATTTTTGAAGCAGTATCCACCCAAGGTTCATGCATTACATTTGGTTAGCATGTCCCCTTAAGTCCGCTATTCTAAAACCACACCACTCCCCCCCTCCCTGACTTTTGCCTGTGACACTGACTTTCTAAAGAAACTGGGTCAGTTGTCATAGAGAATGTTCCACATCCTGGATTTGTCTGATTGTTTCCTCCTGGTGTCATTTAACTTGTTCCTCTGTCCCTGCATTTACTGTAAACAGGAAGTTGGGTTTCAGGCTTGATTAGATACAGGTTTGGCTCAGATTTAAAAAAAAAATTTTTAATGTTTATTTTTGAGAGACAGAGACAGAGCACAAATGGGGGAGGGGCAGCAAGCGAGGGAGACACAGAATCCGGAGCAGGCTCTAGGCTCTGAGCCATCAGCACAGGGCTCGATGCAGGACTCGAACCCACAAACTGAGAGATCATGACCTGAGGCAAAGTTGGACGTTCAACCGACTGGGCCACCCAGGCGCCCTGTGGTTTGGCTTAGATTTTAAGACAGGCAGCATATAAAATGTCCAAATCAACATGATTTATCAACATTTGTAATCTGGTATTAAGAGCAAAAGAGAACAGCTTTTTGAGGAGGAAGAAATCAAAGTGGCATCATTAACAACACTTCCCCTTTGAACAGCATGCGAAGTGCTTTCACATGCGTAGTGCTTTCACATGCGTTATTTCAAATGATGCTCACCTGCTCTCCTTCCCTCACAGGTTTGTTATATTATCATCCTCGCTTTACTCATAAGGAAAACGGAAGCTCACGGAAGTTAAATGACATGGCCGAGATCAACAATTAAGAAGTGATATAACTAAGTCTCGAAGCCAAGTCCTAAAGTAGCATGGAGTTACTCAGAAAACACTATGTGGGAGATGAGATTTATGCCAGGTCTTGAAAGATGGGCAGGATTCATTCATTCCAGACAGTCTGCTATATGCCAGGGAAACAGCGGTACACAAGAAAGTCACGGTCCCTGCCCTCACAGAAGCTAAAGCGTGGTGACACAGAGAAAAAAAATAAATAAATAAAATCATGTAGGAAAGCAGAGGAAGGCATTCCAGACAAAGGAAACCATGCGAGGAAGAACAGACAGAGGTAGGAAGCAGTATGCTGGAGCAAAGGGAGGCCAGTAAAGGGGTCAGTGTGGATCACAACAGGTGCAACTGGGAAAGAGAAAAATCAAACCAGATGGGTAAGGCAAGGCCAACAGCTACTCTACTAAAGTATCCTCTGCCTTTCTTGCAAAGATGCAGAAGTGAAAGTAAGAATATTCTTTTTTTTAATAGATTTTTTTAATGTTTACTTATTTTTGAGAGAGAGACAGAGTACAAGCAGGGGAGGGATAGAGAGAGAGGGAGACATGAATCTGAAGCAGCAGGCTCCAAGCTCCGAGCTGTCAGCACAGAAACCGACGCGGAGCTCGAACCCGCAGACCATGAGATCACGACCTGAGCCGAAGTCAGACGTCTAACTGACTGAGCCACCCAGGTACCCCGAAAGGAGAATATTCTAAATGTTCATGACCAAACAAGGGCCCCGCATATCTCCTGGCCATGGGTGAAGTCATCTTTATGAACCTTTTTGCCCTTTCTGTATCTGCTGCAACAACAGCAGAGGGCGTTCTTCCCAAGAACACAGGCTTTGGCTGGCCTTACCCTTCACCTGAAGTTCTCAAACGACAGCACCAGTTATCAGTTATTGCGGCCTAAGAGCGGTAGACACATCCAAGTTCACAACTACAAAATGAGTCCCAGAAAAGGCCCTAAGAGACCCCCGAAAAGCACATCAGCCTGTCTTCGCCCCACCCTCAAGGGCCTTCACATTCTAACGGACGTGTGTCCCTTACAAACCTGGCAGAAGTGCTGATGCCATGAGTTATGCCCTGAATGCAACAATAAGTAATAATTAAGTACGTCTGAGTGTTTTAGAGTTACGGTGAAAGAGTTCAAGGGCCAAAATCTGTGGATGCCACCAAGGCCAAGCAATGCAGCCTCCTGTTTGCTCAGCACCTCATGGCCTTCAAAGCACTATTACACGTGCGACCTTGTGTAATCTTCACGACACTCCCTCAAGGGAGGTAGGCATGCTCTGTGTCATCACCAGGTCGCTACTGAACACCGGACGACGTTCTCCTCACTGGGCAAGGAACACAGCCAAGCCCCCACCTTCGTGAAGCTTACGTATTAGCGAGGCAGGGGAGCGCAAAAACACTTGACACACAGGGTGATGTTAGTCGGAAGTGCTCTGAAGAAAATCCGGGCAACATAACGGGGTAGAGAAGGACAGGGAGTGCTGTATTACAGACAGAGCGATCACGGATGACCTCTGTGAAGAGACATTTGTACAGAGATCTGAAGGAAATGAGAAGAAGCATCCAGTGCACATTTTGGGGAGAAGAGCATCCCAGGTTAGATGGAATGGCAAATGCAAAAGCTCTGACCTGAGACTATGCCCAACCCGCTGTGGGACAGCACAGAGAACAGTGGGCTGGAGCGCACGAGTAGAGGGGGCAGTGGAAGAAAACCAAGGACCTGACTGGGTGGGGCCTTTGTAGGCCATTAAGGTAAAGATTCTGTAAGCCATTATCATCTCCACTGGACAGGTAAGGAAACTAAAAGTCAGGGAGTACAGGAGCACCGGGGTGACTTGGTCAGTTAAGAGTCATCTCTTGATTTCGGCTCAGGTCATGATCCCACAGTTCGGTTCGTGAGTTTGAGTCCCTCATCTGGCTCTGTGCCAAGCCTGCTTGGGATTCTCTCCTCTCTCTGCCCCTCCCCTACACGTGCTCGCACGCGCTCTCTCTCTCTCAAAATAAATAAATAGACTTAAAAAAAAAAAAAGTCACTGGGAATGCAAGCTGGTGCAGCCACTCTGGAAAACACTATGGAGGTTCCTCAAAAAATTAAAATAGAACTACCCTATGACCCAAGAATTGCACTATTATTTATCCAAGGAATACAGGTGTGCTGTTTCGAAGGGACACATGCACCCCCATGTTTATAGCAGCACTATCCACAATAGCCAAAGTATGGAAAGAGCCCAAATGTCCATCGATGGATGAATGGATAAAGAAGATGTGGTATATATACACAACGGAGTATTACTCGGCAATCAAAAAGAATGAAATCTTGCCATTTGCAACTACGTGGATGGAACTGGAGGGTATTATGCTAAATGAAGTTAGTCAGAGAGGGACAAAAATCATATGACTTGACTCATATGAGGACTTTGAGAGACAAAACAGATGAACATAAGGGAAGGCAAACAATAATATAAAAACAGGGAGGGGGACAAAACAGAAGAGACTCATAAATATGGAGAATAAACCGAGGGTTACGGGAAGGGTTGTGGGAGGGGGGATGGGATAAATGAGGGGCACTAAGGAATCTACTCCTGAAATCACTGTTGCACTATATTCTAACTAATTTGGATGTAAATTTAAAAAAATTAAAAAATAAAAAATAAAAAAAAGTCGGGAAGTACAAAGGACTCGTGTGAAATCAAGGTTTGCGTGAAAATGTGAGGTTTGGGGGAAATGCCCTGTGCCGCGATTTCTTCTCGGGGCTCAGTGTTCTCGTCATGAATGAAAAGTGTTCTTTAAGAAACAAAGAAAGAGATTAAGGATGTGCCTCATCATGGAAGGAGACCCAACGTACCCCGAGCAATGCCATTTCTGAGTACATTCCACAGGAAACTCTCACGAGAGTCCAAAAGGAGACGTGCACAAGGATGGTCGTGACCGCGCTGTTTGATGCAGCCAGAGGTTGAAAACAAAGTTGTCTAAATCTAGAGGAATCAACAGAGGAGGGGAAGTAAAATGTGGTATGTGCACAGGAATGGTCAATAGTATCACGTAGCATCATGAATAGAGGTCAGAAACACGGTATCTGGTTAAAAAAAAGCAAAGACAAACCGGAACAAAAGTTGGGGGTGGTCACTCTGTTCAAATATTCCTGGTTCTCCTCCTTCCCAGAAGCCCCCCTTCCTTTGAAGGCCAGCGTGGCCATGTGACTTGCTTTGGCCAAGGAAATGGAAGAAGTGACATGTGTCACTTCTGGACAAAAACTTTAGGAGACAACGTGGTTTACAAAATGCCCTTCTCATGTGAACGTATTTCAGAGACGGTGCCTCCATAAGCCTGGATCCCTAATGGAAGCCAGTGAACAGAGATTCCCACTGACCTGCAAGTGTGTTAAACTGTAAGATTTTTTGGTTGTGTGTTAGCTCGGCGTAACCTAATCTATCCCAACTGAGGCACATTTACAGCACAATAGTAATTTTTATAAAATCTGAATATACTTAGAGTAAACAACATGATGATTTGATACACATAGACAAATGATGATTACAGTCAAGCTAATTAACAAATATATTCCTTATACAGTTACCATTTTTTGTGCGCAGGACAGCACTTGAAATCTACTATCCTAGCAAATTTCCGGTATTCAATACAGTATTATTAACTATAGTCACCATGCTGTACACTAGATCTTTAGACTTATTCATACTACGTTAACTGCAACTTTTTCCCCTTCTTTTTTTTTTTTTTTTTTTTTTTGAGAGAGAGAGAGAGAGAGAAAGAGTGTGAGTACACGAGCCAAGGAAAGACAGAGACAATCTCTAACATGAGGCTCCATCCCAAGACCCTGGGCTCATGACCCCAGCCCAAATCAAGCGTCAAGTCGGATGCTCAACTGACAGCCACCCAGGCGCCCCTTAACTGCAACGTCGTACCCTCTGACCAACACCCCCACCTCCCCATCCCTGATCTCTCTGCTCTGCTTCTATTTTTTTTTAGATCCCACACGTAAGTGAGATCATGCAGTAATTTTTTTTTCTGTGTCCGGCTTATTTCATTTAAATTTTTTTTTTTTTTTACATTTATTTATTTTTTGAGAGACACAGAGAGACAGAGCACAAGTTGGGGAGGGGCAGAGAGAGAGACACACAGAATCCGAAGCAGGCTCCAGGCTCCGAGCTGTCAGTACAGAGCCAGACGCGGGGCTCGAACTCACAAACCGTGAGATCATGACCTGAGCCGAAGTCGGATGCCCAGCCGACTGAGCCACCCAGGTGCCCCGGCTTACTTCATTTAATATAACATCTTCCAGGTACATCCACGTTGTCACAAATTGTAGGATCTCCTTTTTTTAAGGCTGAATAACAACACAGTCACATTCAGCACTCTACGCACAGAAACACACAAAACAACGCCATCTACCTCCCAAAGGTACACATACCCAACAAAACATGGAACTATAAGACCATGCATTCAATACCGTAGAGTGGGTGAGTGGGTGCCTGTGAAAGAAAAGGAAATGGAGACGGGGAAATGACTGCAAAGGGGAAGACAAAAGAAAAAAACGGAAAAGTATAAAAAGGTTTGCTAAATACATTGTACAAATATTAGAAATTTAAGTCACCCACTGATTTACTCAAACATTTTGGCACTTCATATGTGCCAGCTACCGTATTCCATGTACTACTTACAGAGCAATGAATCAGGAAAAGGCTGCCCTAACCTTATAGTTTATGGTGTACAGAAGAGAGGGATCTTTCAAACATCCTAGTAAAAAAAAGTTAGAGACAGTGAACAAATGTCATTTAAAGAAAAAAAAAAAATCAGGTGATGGGCACTAGCGGGCTCAGTCAGTGGAGTATGCAACTCTTATTCTCGAGGTCCGGCGTGAGTTCGAGGCCCACACTGGGCATGGAGGCTACTTAAAAAAAAAAAAGAAGAAGGAGGAGAAGGAGAAAGAGAAGAAGGAGGAGGAGGAGGAGGAGGAGGAGGAGGAGGAGAAAGAAAAGAAAAGAAAAGAAAAGAAAAGAAAAGAAAAGAAAAGAAAAGAAAAGAAAGGAAAAGAAAAAAAAGACAGGCACTCTTTTAAGTGCCCTGTCTTAAAAAAAAAATCTGGCGAACATGGGAAAGTGACCTCCTTTAGAGATTAGGTGGTCTGTGAACACCTCTGAGGAAATGACACTGAGGCAGAGATGATGATTGCTTCCTTCCTAGCATGGGCAGAGGAAGCGATGATTCATTCTAGGCAAAGGGAGCAGCATGTGCAAGGGCCTGGAGGAAACACAGACCATCCCAAGGAGGAAGTGAAAGAAGACTAGCAGAATGGAAGAAAGGAGCGGCAGGAAATGTGGTCGAAGAGATGGGGGTGGGGGGCCCCAGTGGGCAAATCACTTGGTCTCACAGCCCGATAGGAGTCTGGATTTCATTCTAACTGCAATGGAACCAGGAAACCATTTTAAACGGGAATAATATGATCTTATTTCCAATTCATTTCATGCTAACACTTAGCTCCCTTGCAATATGCTCAGACATTTCTGCAAAACTCGCAAAAGAGGTATTTGTGCCCTCTTTTTCTTCAAGGACCCCCACAACTTGCATAAACTTCAGGTCCCATGTAACCCAGCTCTGTCTGAATGCTTTAAGTGCTAAGTTAGAGGTAAAGCCCAAAGTGCCAAGCAACCACAGAGAAGAAGCAACCTTGCCAGTTACCAAGAGATCCTTAATGTCACTGGACAGGACCGCGTTCCGAACTGTGCCCCGGTCTAATCACAGAAATCACGAGAACAGCAGCCTTGCTTGAGAAATACTCTTAAAGGTGAAAGCTGAAGGTGCGTACAGCTTTCCTCCCATTCGTGCCAGGAAGTGTAGGGCAACAGTCCCTGTTTGTCTCAGGCAGCCTACACAGAGATGCCTCCTATTGTAACACAGCAATGAGTCATGGAGGTACATGCAGATGATACAAAAACCTAAGCGATCGCTGGGAGAGCCCTTTATCCAGAAGCAAAGGCACCTTAACATACATACCCACCACCACAAACGGAAATTACCTTCTAGTTTCCTTCAGCTTTCTCAACATTACCCAGTAAGGAAGACACCAGCAGCAGCTAACATTTATGGAAGGTTTACTATGTATTATTAGCTCCCTGGATCTTCACAAAGACCATAGGTGGGTTCTATCAATTAGCTCCATTTTCTGCAGGTGAGAAAACTAAAACTAAGCCTTCGGGAGACTGAGAGACCAGCCCCAGGTCACAAAACCACAGAATAACAGGGCCAAGGCTTCAACCTTAGCCTGACCCCAGAGTCCAACCTCTTAACCGCTGCTGAGAATCTCCCAGTCCCACCAAATTTTTCTGCCACCAACTCCAGGGTAGTTTATTCTTTTCCTCCTTGTATTTTCTTTTAATGAGATTCCTCCGCTTGGCAAAAATACAGTTGTGGTGTCACAATTAACAACAGAATGACAACAGGTACTTCCACTCAGTACCCACCTCCAAATCAAATAGGAGCAGGATGGTCAGGCCACAACATTCAACCAGCCACTGTGGTCAAAACTTGCCCTGCCCTGTGCTGGGGCACTTTTAGTTTGTTTTAAGGGGATAAAATCCTGTGCAGGAAGTCTGAATAAATGCCTACAAAGAATCTGACCTCTACAAGTCAATATTATGCAAAAGAGACACTTCAGGTTTTTTTGGTTTTTTTTTTTTTTTTTTTGAGAAAGCACCAGTGGAGGAGGGGCATACGTGGAGGCGAGGGGCGGGGGGGGCAGGGAGAGAGAGGGAGACAGAATATCTTAAGCAGGCTCCATGCTCAGTGCGGAGCCCAGGGCGGGGCTCCATCCCATGACCCTGGGATCATGACCTGAGCTAAAATCAAGAGTAGGATGCTTAACCGACTAAGCCACCCAGGCGCCCCAACATTACAGTAATGTACTGAAGGGAGTCTGCTGGGAGCAGGTCTGAGGAACCTGGCTCAGTTCACATGACAGGTCCACCACTGGCCTTGTGATCATGAAAGAGATGGACAGAGCCACGAACCCAGAAGGTCCCCAGGCTATTAAAATCTAAAGAGAGAAAGGAAGGTTATAGAAATCACCAAAGGGCAGAAGGCTCAGGCCTACTCCACCATTTCATCAGCTAGCTTCCATGCATCTCCAGTGTGCAAATAAAAGATTAAGAACCAAATATTTTCCGGTTAATTCTCCAGCTAGTCCGATCTCTCTCCCTCAGTCTTGTCCCTCACTCAGGACGCAACACGAGTTGTGGCAATTCAGAAACACCCAATGGCACAACCTCATCATTGTTTAATGAGATAAAGCGCTGGCTTGCGAACATACTGGAACCCGCAGGATGGAGCACCTTGTGTATGGTTTTCCTGGCTTTGAGTTCCTGTCTCAGGTCAGGAGTTTAGGGCTCATGGTAAAGTACGGAAAGCTAGAAGAGACACTAGTGGGGAGCATTTCTGAATGAATGAATGAATGAATGAATGAATGAATGAATGAAGCAAGCAGTTGAAGAAGAAGAAAGCAGCACCCTTGGAGACAAAATAGTTTCCAGGAAGAAGGCCAAGGACCCTCAGCCCCTGAAGTCGGCCAGGGGAAAGCCACGGGGATATTGGTGTACCCACGCCCCTGCTAGCCAGCGAGCAGCCGCAACGAGGCACTCCAGGCCCACAGGTGTCACGCACAAAGGTGAGGACACTGCTCACCAGTCCCAACTCCACACTTCATACCCTAAGCCGGCCTCAAAGACACAGAAGCGATCTTAATTCTTTCCAGGACATCTACTCCCTTCTCCCCTGTACAGACTAGGATCTGGGGAAAACAGCCGGGGAGGGGTGGGAGAGCAGGCAGTTTTCATCTTGGGGGGGGGGGGGGGGGGGGAGAAAGTGAATGGCCAGGGATCAAGGATGACTGCAAGGCTCGACAGAGGAGGAAAATCGGGACACCTTGGGTCCACCGACTGGTCTGAGTCAGGAGCACAATCTCTGCTTAGTCACCGATACCTCGGCAGCCAGGAGTTCCGCGCCCCTGCCAGCCCGAGACGTACGTGACGAACCCGAGCTGAGCCCCGCGCGCCGCGCACACCCGACTCGGCTCCTATACCCCAGCAGGGGCCTCCGCAGCCAGGCCCGGCGCTCGCCGCCCACCCCAGACTTACTCCGCCGAGCTGGTCCCGTTAACCGCGGAGCCGTCGGGGGCCGGGTTCAGCTGGATGGGCGTCGGCTTCTTCTTGGGCATTCTGGACCCGGGAAGGCGCTTCTAACTCCGAGGGGAGGGCGGCCCCTCTCTTGCTTCCTCCCTCTGAGCTGCCCCACGCCCGCCGCGCAGGGCCAAGTCGGGGCCACGGGCCCGGGGGCAGCCTTCGGGGGGCGCGCCCCGCGTGGTCCCTTCAGCGCCGAGGGGCCGCTGGCGGTCTCTGGGGACCCCCGCCCCACTCGCCCGGGGCTCGGCTTGGCGCGCAAGGAATCGAAGGACTTCCCAGGCGGCGCAGCTCGGCAGCGCGGGATTCCCTCCCTCTTTTCCTCAGTCAACCGGTCCCTAGGGTTCGATAGACACCGCCAAAGCCCTGCTCCAGCTTCAGCCTGGAAAGTACAGCCGCCGCCGGCGCCCTCCCCGCCGCTCCGCGCAGCCGTCCCAGGGAGGGAATGGAGGGCGGAGGAGGGGCGGGGAAGGGGGAAGCCTCGCCCCTCCACCCGGACTGCTGCGTTTCCCACACACCCACTCGGCTCCGCCCCTATTGCCGCGCCGACAGCCAATGGAAGCACGCCTCGGCGGCAGATGACGCGGAAATACGTCACGGGGGCGCGGCACGCTGCCCTGGGGGCGGAGTCCGGCTCTGGCTCCACAGCGCCCTCTGCTGCCCCGCGGCACTTAGGTAGAACCACCGGGAAAGGAGGTCGTGGGTCCCGGCTCCTGCAGCGAACAGCCAGGTGGGCTTCACCAGGCCCTGTTCGAGGCGGTCTCCTCGACTGGAGCGCCCCCCTGGGGCCGGGTCACATTGAAGGAGTTGAAATAATAACATGAATATGGAAAAAGATATCTTCTCATTTCTACAGGAGAGAAAGCGTGGGGGAATAGAAAACTTGCCAGGAGACTCCTTGCGTCAAACAAACTGACAGATACATAGATTTATATAAAATTGTAATACGCACTACTCAACTACTTATGAGGGTGCAGAGAGGTGGGTACTCAATACTGATGAGATTGTAATAGGGGCAACGGTTTTTGGAGCAGATTGGTAGTTTTTTGAAGTCTTGAACGCCCCTCCCTTTAAAAAAATCCTTGGGGCGCCTGGGTGGCTCGGTTGGTTAAGCGTCTGACTTCAGCTCAGGTCATGATCTCACAGACCGTGAGTTCGAGCCCTGCGTCAGGCTCTGGGCTGATGGCTCAGAGCCTGGAGCCTGCTTCCGATTCTGTGTCTCCCTCTCTCTCTGCCCCTCCCCCGTTCATGCTCTGTCTCTCTCTGTCTCAAAAATAAACGTAAAAAAAAAAAAAAATTTAAAAAAAATCCTTTAGGGGCACCTGGGTGGCTCAGTCGGTTAAGCATCTGACTTCAGCCCAGGTCATGATCTCCCCTTCTGTCAGTTCCAGTCCTGCCTAGGACTCTGTGCTGGCAGCTCAGAGCCTGGAGCCTGCTTCATACTCTGTGTCTCTCTCTCTCTCTCTCTCTCTCTCTCTCTCTCTCTCTCTCTCTCTGTCCCTCCATCGCTTGCACACTCTCCCTCTCTCTTTCTCTCTCTCTCTCAAAAATAAACATTAAAAAAAAATTTAATCCTTTAAATCAATTAAATCCTGTAAACCAGTTCTATGAAACTTAATAAAGGAGGCACAATACCTTTTTTTTTTTTTTTAGGAGGCAAAATACCTATTCTTACAAATGTGGATTCAGGGAGGCAGAGAGTGGGGAAAAAATAAAAATAAATAAATAATCAAAATGTAAATTCAGTCCTTCTCTTCCCCCTTCACCCTTCCTATTCCACCCTAAAGGAATGTGGTGTGCAGAACAAAGTAAACGTCCGCACCCAGTGCTCCAAGAGAAGCGTGTCAGCCACCCAGCTGTCTGCAGTAAGGTTTCCTTTCATTTTGTAGCCCTTGATAGTGTTTGAGTTTTTATTATGGCTATAACTTAATTAAGAATATTTAAATTTTTTTTTATTTTTTTAATGTTTTTATTTTTGAGAGAGAGACAGAGACAGTGAGCAGAGGAGAGAGAGAGACAGAGAGAGACAGAATCCGAAGCAGGCTCCAGGCTCTGAGCTGTCAGCACAGAGCCCGACGCGGGGCTCGAACCCATGAACTGTGAGACCATGACCTGAGCCAAAATCCAACGCTCAACTGACTGAGCCACCCAGGCGCCCCGAACATTTAAAATTTTTTAACATTAAAATGAGAACGTAAACTAGTGCAGACACTTTGGGAAATAGTCTGGCAGTTCCCTCAAACACTTAAATACAATTACCATATGACCCAGAAATTCCACCCCTAACTATATACTCAAGAGAAATGAAAAATGTATATCCATGCAAAAACATACACACAGATGCTTATGGAAGCATTATTCATAACAGCCGAAGAGCGGAAGCAACCCAGATGTCCATGAACTCATGAATGGATAAACAAAATGTGACATACCCATACAATGGAATAGTACTCAGCCATGAAGAAGAATGAAGTGCCGATCCATGCTACAGCATGAATGACTTCGAAAACGCTATGCTTAAATGAAAGAAGTCAGTCATGAAACACTACATATTGTATGATCCCATTTATATGAAATGTCCAGAATAGGTAAATCTATAGAGACAATAAGTAGATTAGTGTTTGTTTAGGGCTTGGTGGGGCAGGTGAACTGGGGACTGCAGAATGGTAAAGACGTAAGGCTTCTTTCTGAGGTGATGACAATGTCCTAAAACTGACAGTGGTGATGGTTACACATCTCTGTGAATTTATTTAAACCATTGAATTGTACACTTTTTTAATTTTAGAGTTGGGGGAGAGGGACAGAAGGAGAGAGAGAGAGACAGATAGAATTTTAAGCAGGCTCCACATTCAGCACAGAGCCCAACACAGGGCTCAATCTCATGATTCTGAGATCATGACGTGAGAGGAAATCAAGAGTCAGAAGCTCAACTGACTGAACCACCCTGGTGCCCCCCGAGTTGTACACTTTAATTTTGTTTTTGTTTGTTTGTTTCCTTGCTTTTAAGTAGCCTCCATGCTCATGGAGCCCAATGTGGGGCTTGAACTCATGACCCTGAGATCAAGAGTCACATATTCTACCAACTGAGCCAGCCAGGTGCTCCTAGGCAAAGATTTCTTAAATAAGGCACAAAAAAAACAATCATAAAGGGAAAATATGATAAATTGGACTCTGTTAGAGTTAATTACTTTTGGCCTTCAAGAAGGATTAAAAGAGAAAAGACAATTATACTGCCTATGTACAATGCAACACAAATTTGGGGCACCTGGGTGGCTCAGTCAGTTAAGGGTCTGACTCCTGATTTTGGCTCAGGTCATGATCTCACAGTTTGTGGAATTCACTTCCTCGTCGGACTCTGTGCTAACAGCATGGGGACTGCTTGGGATTCTCTCTCTCCCTCTCTCTTTGCCCCTCCCCTGTTCTCTCTCTCTCTCTCTCTCTCTCTCTCAAGACAAATAAATTAGCTTAAAAAAAAAAGAAAGTATTTACAGGAATGTTCATAACAACACTATTTGTAACAGTTATCACGGAACAACCCAAATGTTCATCAGCCATAAATAAATAAATTGTGGTAAATTCCTACAATGAAATGTTCTATAGTTTGGTGAAAATTGACTACAATTACTTGCAACAATATGAATGATCTCAAAAATACCCTGTTGAGTAGAAGAAGCTAGACATAAAATGTAATACTAATACATATATATATGGGCAAACCTAATCTATGGTGTTAGAAGCTGAGACAGTGATTATCCCTGAGGAGTGGAATAATATGCTGGTAAGTTAAAGGGGGCTTTTTAGGTGCTAGTAGTGTTTGCTTTCTTGATCCAGGTATAGGTTGTACAGGTGTATTCCATTTATGATTTATGTACTTTTCTGGATGTATGTTACCCTTCAATAAAACAATTACAAGAGAAAAGAAAAAGAAATTCACTCAACATGAGTGCCTGGGTGGCTCAGTCGGTTGAGCCTCCGACTTTGGCTCAGGTCACGATCTCAGTCTGTGAGTTTGAGCCCCGCGTCGGGCTCTGTGCTGACGGCTCAGAGCCTGGAGCCTGCTTCAGATTCTGTGTCTCCCTCTCTCTCTCTGACCCTCCCCTGTTCATGCTCTGTCTCTCTCTGTCTCAAAAATAAATAAACATTAAAAAAAAAATTTTTTTAAAGAAATTCCCTCAACATTATGAATCATCTGGGAAATGCAAATCAAAACTACAATGCGATATTGTTAGAAGGCTATCATCAAAAAGAAAAGTGATAACAAGTGTTGGCAGGGTGTGGAGAAAAGGGAACCCTTGTTCACTGTTGGTGGGAATGCAAATTGATATAGCCAGAATGGAAAACAGTATGAAGGTTCCTAAAAAATAGATATATACAGGGGCGCCTGGGTGGCGCAGTCGGTTGAGCGTCCGACTTCAGCCAGGTCACGATCTCGCGGTCCGTGAGTTCGAGCCCCGCGTCAGGCTCTGGGCTGATGGCTCGGAGCCTGGAGCCTGTTTCCGATTCTGTGTCTCCCTCTCTCTCTGCCCCTCCCCCGTTCATGCTCTGTCTCTCTCTGTCCCAAAAATAAATAAAAAACGTTGAAAAAAAAATAGATACATACATACATACGTACATACATAAAAATAACATTACCATACAGTCCAGCAATCTCACTTCTGGGTATTTATCCAAAGGAATTGAGATCAGGATCTCAAGGAGATATCTGCACTCCCATGTTCACTGCAGTATTATTCACAATAGCCAAGATATGGAAATAACCTAAGTGTTTGTCAGTGGATGAATGGATAAAGAAGATGTGGTATTTTTACACAGCGGAATATTATTCAGCTACAAGAAGAAAGAAATCCTGATATTTACAACAACATGGAAGGACTGTGAGGGCATTATGCTAAGTGAGAGATGATACCTCTTAAGTGGAATCTTAAAAAAGCCAAACTCAGGGAAAAAGAGAGTGAAAAGGTGGTTACTAGAGACTGGGGTGGGGGTGGGGGTGAAATGGGGACATACTGGTGAAAGGTATAAACTACCAGTTATAAGAATAACAAGTTCTGGGGGCGCCTGGGTGGCTTGGTCGGTTAAGCGTCCGACTTCGGCTCAGGTCATGATCTCACGGTCGGTGAGTTCGAGCCCCGCGTCGGGCTCTGTGTTGACAGCTCAGAGCCTGGAGCCCGTTTCAGATTCTGTGTCTCCCTCTCTCTCTGCCCCTCCCCTGTTCATGCTCTGTCTCTCTCTGTCTCAAAAATAAATAAACGTTAAAAAAAAAAAAAAGAATAACGAGTTCTGGGGATATAATGTAGAGCATGGTGAGTATAGCTAATAATACTGTATTATATACTTGAATGTTGCTAAGACAGTAAATCTTAAATATTCTCTAACAGAAAAGAAATGGTAATTATGTGACAGAATGAAGGTGTTATATAATGTTATGGTGGTAATCATTTTGCAATATATAAATGTATCAACTCGACAGTTGTACACCTTAAATTATACAATATTCCGTGTCAATTATATATCAATAAAGCTGGGATTAAAAGAAGAAATCATAAGAAAACATTTTTTCTTAGAAAATGGGTCAGACTGACCAAAATGTGTTTTTATTTGTTCTGTTTTGCTTTTTAGATTGAAAGAGTAATAAGGGCTTTCTCACACTAAAATACTATGTCCCCTGAGCATTTTGTTTTTTGTTTCAAATTGTGTGGGTTTTTATTTTTTCATTTTAATTTCTTTTAGTTTATTTTTATTTCTTTTGAAAGAGCGGTAGAGCAGGCGGGGGAGGGACGGGGAGCAAGGGAGACAGAGAATCCCAAGCAGGCTCTGCACCATCAGCATAGAGCCCAATGCGGGGCTTGAACTCACAAACGGTGAGATCATGACCTCAACTGAAGACAAGAGCCAGACACTTAACTGACTGAGCCACCCAGGCGCCCCTCAAATTGTGTGGGTTTAAAAAGGTACAACTAAAAACATTTTTTAAAGAAAAAACTATATAACTAATTACAGTTCAGTATGTGGGGAAAAAAGCTAAGAAAGTATAAAAAGGAAATTAAAAACCATTGATGATACACTACCCAATGATAGCTTCTGTTTACATTATGGGGGCTTGTATTTATCTTAGCCATACTCACATTAGGTTGATATTATAGGATCAATGAACTTTATCAATTTATGAGCTATATTTTAGAGGCAAGTCCATATTTGCTTCTCACAAATTAAGATTTTTTGTTCTGTTATTAGGAAAAAGTCAGTTGGGAGATTCAAAATAAAAAATGTCAAGGTATTGCACATAGAAGTTATTCTATATGAACAAACTCCAGGCTACACTTTTTTTCTTACTTATTTTACTTTATTTTATTTTATTTTCTCTTTTTAATGCTACAGTTTCCTACTCTCTAGTCAAGAGAACTCTGGTTCTTTATTAAATGCTTTCACTAGCATTAACTTTGTTGGCCTGTAATTCACTTGTCTAAGGTGGGGCTAATTTTTAAGTGGTTTAAATAAATAGCTAAGAAATATAATCCATTGTCTAGATTTTTAAGCTCCTGTGAGTTTGGCAGCTGTTCCCTCCTAGTAACTGAGGGAAGGGTCACAGTGTGAAGGGTAACACTACCCTCCCCACCCCCTTCAGAGGAGGTACATCCGCTTCCTCAATGCTGGTTGTCAAACATTCCAAATGCAATGAAACCACTGGGTTATTTTGGGAACCACTTTTAATGGTCACTTGCCCTTCATTTTAAAGGAAAAGAGGCCTCAACAAGGTGAGGAATGATGTAATGCAATTGCTCTCTAAGGATGTGGCTTCAGCCAGACAGGATGTCAGATCTGGCACCTTTTTTTTTGGAGGGGTGTGGGGGTAGGGACCTCACCCCAGCTTGGCATCTGAGAGAGACGGGGTACTTGGCTTTTCACCTTTGGGTAGCATAGTGAAAGAAGATATACTTGGGACACACCAGCTTCCTACAGTGCAGCTGTGGAAAAGGAAGTCTTGACTTCCTTTAGAATCACAATCCAGGATCCCGGATATTCTTGTTCTCAAATCTGGTCTGAGAGTAAACAAATCTCTCCCCTAGGACATTCATTTGAATGCTTGTCATCGTTACTGAGGGTTGATGGGGGGTGGGAGGGAGGGGAGGGTGGGTGATGGGTATTGAGGAGGGCACCTTTTGGGATGAGCACTGGGTGTTGTATGGAAACCAATTTGACAATAAATTTCATATATTAAAAAAAATAATAATAAAATAAAATAAAATTCTAAAAAAAAAAAAAATGAATGCTTGTCATCGTTGATCTTTTTTTTTCCTTTTTTTTCATGTTTTCTTCTACTCAGCCGAAAACCCCTGTATCACCCTGTTCCCTCCAAGTGCTTTGCAAAGATTAGAAGCAGGAAATTTAAAATGAGAGTAACCATTTGATCTACAGTGATCTGAGAGCTATGACAAGAGCATATAGGGCCTCCACAGGCCGACCCACCCTAACAGCTGACTGGCAATCTTTTTATAATTCACACTCTTTCTCGAAGGCCAGGTCAGCTTATAGAGACCTGAGAATTTGCCTGAAAAGAGTTTCATCTCCAACAACGAACTGTGCATGACACATAGTCCTGGGTTTATGTATATTTTATGATATTTTAAGCTATAATTATTGATACATCAACGTGTTCTGCAGTTTTGTGTATTCCCAAGGAGCAAGGAATCTCTGCAATGTGCCAGATTGTTTTAATTGTACAGTCTCATAAAATATAAAGTATTGTCGTTATAATGATAGCATTGTAGTGTCATCATAATTACCACTAAACCAAATGGCTGTTTATCCTTGCTCCTTTGTGGGCTTCCTCTGAACAGATAGACCTTTATCTATTGGTGCAGCATGGGATCCCAGATTGGCCTGTGATATGGGGATTCTGCATATAGAGAATGGGATATGGAGTTATTTTAGAATTTTAGGGCTGCACTATAATAGTCAAGGTGTTCAATCACCCCATACTATAAATGGGAACGCAGCCTCAAAATGTTCAGTGGCATCCTACAACACCGCATACCTCGTTAGTGGTAGAACAGGGACATACCTCCTGATTCCCAGGTCAATGATCTTTTAAAGAGTCGGTATCTTGAGTGCCTGGCTGTTCAGTCAGAGGAGCATGTGACCCTTGATCTCAAGATCCTGAGTTAGAGCCCCAGTTTGGGTATAGAGATTACATACATACATACATACATACATACACACAAATCGGTCAGTCAGTCAGACAGTCAATCAGTTGGTCAATCAGTCTGTCTTGATATCTTCCCAAATAGCAGACAAGTAAAATTAGTTTTTTGTTTTGTATTTCCTTTTAAGTAAGCTCTAAGCCCACTATGGGGCTTGAACTCAAGATCCTGAGATCCAGAATGTATGCTCTACCCACTGAGCCAACCAGACACCCCCAAATTAGTTTGGTTTAATCAGGATGGGGGAGCGCCTGGGTAGCTCGGTCAGTTGAACGTCAGACATCAGCTCAGGTCATGATCTCACAGTTTGTGAATTCGAGTCCTGTCCCTCTCTCTCTCTCTGCTCCTCTGTCAGTGCAGAGCCTGCTTCAGATCTTCTGTTCCCTTCTCTCTCTCCCTCCCACCCTCGCTCTCTCACTCTCAAAAGTAAATAAAAGGTTAAAAAAAAAAAACAGTGATGAGGATGGGGTGCTTGACTAGCTCAGTCAATGGAGTGTGTAACTCTTGATCTCGGGGTTGTGAGTTCGAGCCCCACGTTGGGTGTAGAGATCACTTATAAATAAAAGCCTTAAAAAAAGTCATCAGGTAAGTTTGTTTAGCTGTGGTATTTTCTTTTCTTTCTCCCTTTCTTTCTTTCTTTCTTTCTTTCTTTCTTTCTTTCTTTCTTCCTTTAATGTAGGCTCCACACCCAACATGAGGCTTGAAACCATGACCCCAAGATCAAGAGCGTCACATGCTCTGCAGACTGAGCCAGCCAGGTGCTCCTGGCTGTGATATTTGCAAGCATCTCCAGTGAAAATGACATTAAAGATCTTGGTGGTGCCATAAATAATAACTTGCGATTATTTTTCATTTCTCTACTTTTTTCTCTAATTTTGATATTTATCTTCAGTTTTAAGTGATGCCAAATCATATTTGGCATAAGTTCACTATATTTGGATAGAACTACACTTTTTCTAAGTTCTGTGAATTTGGGGCCAAACTTAGAAACTGACAAATCTGGATATCATTTAAACTTAGTTTATAACTGTTTTCTTTTTTTAATTTGAGAGAGAGAGAGAGAGCATGCAAGAGTGGGGGAGAGGAGCAGAGGGAGAGAAAGACAGAGAGAGAGAATCTCAAGCAGGCCCCACACTCAGCATGGCTCAATGTAGGGCTTGATCCCACAACCCTGGGACCATGACCTGAGCCAAAATCAAGAGTCGGATGCTTAACCAACTGAGCCACTTGGGCACCCCATTTTCAAACTTTTTTTTTTTTTTTTTTTTTTTTTTTTGTAGAGAGAAAGAACATGAGAGCAGGGGAGACAGGCAGAGCAGAAGAGAGGAGAATCTTAAGCAGACTGAGTTGCCCCACATGGGGCTCAACCCCCTGACCCTGGGACCATGACCTGAGCCAAAATCAAGAGTCAACAGGGGCACCTGGGTGGCTCAGTCGGTTAAGCGTCTGACTTCGGCTCAGGTCACGACCTCATGGTCCATGAGTTCGAGCCCCGCGTCGGGCTCTGGGCTGATGGCTCAGAGCCTGGAGCCTGCTCCCGATTCTGTGTCTCCCTCTCTCTCTGCCCCTCCCCCGTTCATGCTCTGTCTCTCTCTGTCTCAAAAATAAATAAACGTTAAAAAAAAAATTAAAAAAAAAAAAGAGTCGACAATCAACTGACTGAGTCACCCAGGCACTCCTATAACTGTTAAAAAAAAAAAAAAGAAGAAGAAGCAATTTCACATAAAGTCCATAATGCATACAGTGCAAATTTAGGAATTTATTTGATGGAAGTTAGCAGAGATGTGCACAAAGATTTATATTCAAAGGGATGTTTGTTTCACCATTACTTATAATAACAGAATGTAGACAGAAATTAATTATTCTTTTATACTCAACTCGTTTGCTCTCTTTTATTGAATTCAATTTTTTTTTCTTGGAAAAAACCATATTTATTTTTGAGAGAGAGAACGCAAGCAGGGGGATGAACAGAAGATCTGTAGTGGTCTCTGAGCTGACAGCAGCGAGCCCCATGCAGGGCTTGAACTCATGAAAAGTGAGATTATGACTTGAGCCAAAGTCAGATGCTCAACTCACGACCTGAGCCAAAGTCAGACACTCAACCAACTGAGCCACCCAGGCTGCCCAAAACTATAAAAAAAAATTTTAAGAGTAATTACCTTTATTATTTTTTTAAGATTTTATTTTTAAGTAATCTCTACCCTCAACATGGGGCTTAACCTCACAACCTTGAGATCAAGAGTCACAGGCTCTACCAACTGAGCCAGCCAGGTACCTCAATAGGAATTACCTTTTTTTTTTTTTTAACGTGTATTTATTTTTGAGACAGAGAGAGACACAGCATGAATGGGGGAGGGACAGAGAGAGAGGGAGACCAGAATCTGAAACAGGCTCCGGGCTCTGAGCCGTCAGCACAGAGCCCTACTCGGGGCTCGAACTCACGGAACGTGAGATCATGACCTGAGCCGAAGTCGGATGCTCAACCGACTGAGCCACCCAGGCGCCCCAAGGAATTACTTTTAAAAACAAAGACTTGCTGAATGGGAAGAAAAACTTTCCCTTTTATTTTGTACCTTTTTTGTATTGTTTGATTTTTCTGTCCATGTAAATATACTACTTTCTTTTCTTCAAAAACATCCACAGGTATTTCCCAGAGGGGAAGCTTATGGACAATTTTTGGTATTCTTCTTTGGATTTCCCTGTGTTAAAAAGTATTAAATTGTATTATCTTTAAAATTAACCTCCCAAACTAGAGAATTTTATGTGTCTGCATGATGAAATTCATTACATTAGTTTACGTATTTTTTTTTAAAGTGCTTATTCATGGGGCACCTAGGTGGCTTAGTAGGTTAAGTGTCTGACTTCAGCTCAGGTCCTGATCTCGCAGTTGTTAAGATTAAGTCTCACATCAGGCTCTGTACGATCAGTGCAGAGAGATTCTCTCTCTCTCTCTCTCTTTCTCTCTCGCTCTCTCTCTCAAAAAACATAAATAAACAAACAAATAAATAAATAAACAAATAAACTTAAAAATATAAGCTTAAAAAAACTTTAAAAACATAAGTAAGTAAATAAATAAGTAAGTAAAATTCGTTTTTGAGAGAGAGGGAGAGAGAGTGCAGGGGAGGGACAGAGAGAGGGGGACAGAGCATCTCAAGGGGACTCTACTCTGTCAGCACAGTGCGCAACGGAGGGCTCTAACTCGAGAACTTGTGAGATCATGACCGGAGCCAACGTCGGACCTGACAGACTGAGCCACTCGGGCGCCCTATCACCAGTTTATTATTAAAATACACTATCGGGGCGCCTGGATGGCTCAGTCAGTTAAGCATCCAACTGTTGATTTCAGCTCAGGTAATGATCTCATGGTTCCTGAGGTACAGCCCCAAGTCCCAAGCTTGGGATTCTTTCTCTCCTCTTCTCTCTGCCCCTCCCCTGCTCACGTGCACACACCGAGGCTCTCTTCCTCAAAAATCAATAAACTTAGAGATAAAATAAAACATAGTATGATCACGTATGACACAAAGAGAGATTGAGAGAGAAAAGACAAAGGAAGTATCTTAACATGTTCATGGTGTTTATTGTTAGGAGGTAAACGTATGGTTGTATTATTTTATTTGTTATTTTATCTTTTTCGGTATTTCCAGATCTTGTTGGTGAGCATCTATTAGTTGATAGCGCCCCAGATGCAGTCTCTTTTTTGTATGTAACCTCTACCATCTATATGTTGATGAGCCCCAATTTTCTTTTTTTTTTTTTTTTTAATTTTTTTTAACGTTTTTTTATTTATTTTTGAGACAGAGAGAGACAGAGCATGAACAGGGGAGGGTCAGCGAGAGGGAGACACAGAATCTGAAACAGGCTCCAGGCTTCGAGCTGTCAGCACAGAGCCCGACGCGGGGCTCAAACTCACGGGCCGCGAGATCATGACCTGAGCCGAAGTCGGCCGCCCAACCGACTGAGCCACCCAGGCGCCCCGATGAGCCCCAATTTTCTTACTGCTAGACCAGACTTCTCCTCCTGCCTTTCAGACAGAGCCAACTGCCTCCTTGGGATTTCTAGGTGGATGTATCAAGGTGCATCTCAAACTGAAAGCATCTAAACCGAAGCACTTGATGCCACTCCCTCCCTCCACTGTAACCATCTTGACTCCTCCCTTTCCAGCACCACCCACATCCAAAATGTCACAAGAACTAAGTCCTGCTCTGGCCCTGAGCTTCAGAGGCTCCACTCTGGCCCCTTGTCTGGCCACACCCTTTCTCTCATTGTGGGGAGACCACAGGGCCAAGGGGTCATGCCTGTGCATGGCACACGCCTGTGCCCCACCACCTTCTAGACCATTCTCTGGTCAGCCAAGACTCCCGAATTCCATATCCAAATAGTGCAGAGCTTGCTCCCAGATGCACCGCATCCAGGTGTAGACTCCCCTAGGCCTGAGGGGTGGCCAACAACCTATTTAGAGAAGGAGTAGACAGGGGCGCCTGGGTGGCTCGGTCGGTTAAGCGTCCGACTTCGGCTCAGGTCATGATCTCGCGGTCCGTGAGTTCGAGCCCCGCGTCGGGCTCTGTGCTGACAGCTCAGAGCCTGGAGCCTGTTTCAGATTCTGTGTCTCCCTCTCTCTCGGCCCCTCCCCTGTTCATGCTCTGCCTCTCTCTGTCTCAAAAATAAAATAAACCTTAAAAAAAAAAATTAAAAAAAAAAAAAGAAGGAGTAGACAGAGCTAGGTTGGTGGGATCGATGTTCATTCACGTACCTATGGGTGAAGGTCTTTGAAGTGTGGGGGTGCAACTGGAGGTGGGAAGAGAAGGGGGAGGAGACAGAGGAAGGAAGTCCAGCAGCCAGCTCTCCCCATAGTTCATCATGCCATTCCAAGGAATGTGAGATCGCTAAATTCCAACTTGGCCTTCTACCTTGTTATGAATATTTTTCAAGATAGGAGGATAGAACACATTTTATTTAATGGCCTGCCCTGCAATTTGTAACCTTTACCTATGTAAGCATTTGGTATCAGGCCTCCACTTAGTCCCTGGCCCTGGGCTTTGCAAACATCAGGAGTGGGGCTGCCTAGAAGTTCTAGCTCCCGTACATATGAGATTCCTAACTGGCCCTCCTCTGACCTCCTGATGGTCCATTCTTCGTAGAGCAGTTCGAGGAGCTTAAAAAACAAACAAAAATGTGTTTTCTGCTTAAGGGCCCCCAGTGGATCCATCTCCAAAATGTTTGTCAGAACGTTCCAGGCCTGCCACCTCCACGCCTCACCTCCTCCTACTTTCCCCTTAGTCACCAAACTCTGGCCACTGTGACCTTTCCTCCTTCTGAACACACCTGCTGGTTGCTACCTTGGGGCCTTTGGACTTCCTGTACTTCCTGCCATACGACTCTGGCAAATGTCACTTCCTAATTCTTACTACACCCTCTCTCCAGTCGCTCCCGACCACATTACCTTTCTGTTTTCTTCTTTATTATCTTCCTTGTTTTTTACTTATCTTCTAGTTTTGTGTTTTCTGGGGTTTTTTTGAGAGAGAGAGAGAGAGAGAGAGAGAGAGGGAGAGACAGCACAAGTGGGGAGGGGCAGAGACATGAAGAGAGAATCCCAAGCAGGCTCCACAATGCCAGCGCAGAGACCAATGTGGGGCTCAAACCCACGAAGCCATGAGATCGTGACCTGAGCAGAAGCCAAGAGTCGGACGCTTAACTGACTGAGCCACCCAGGCACTCCACTATTTTCTGGTTCCCTGTTGGAAGAGAGGGGCTCCTCTGTCTTGTTCACCATTTCATCACTGGCTCCGAGAACCATACCTGGCATACAGCCAATCAATAAATGTGTGTTGAATGAATAAATCTCTCCCTTCTCTTTCTGACCAGATCCTGTAAACGATACCTTGAAGCGCATAAATGAAGTATACGACCCAATGTGATCTCTGTTTTATAAAAGAGACTGGTAGCCAGGAAAGTTTGGGTTACACTGTAAATCAGTAGCAAAAATTAGTCAGGGTCCAGCTCTACCTTCTCAATAACCCCAGGCTCTTTCCATAGCAATGAGTTACCTACCCGAGAGCTCACTGAAACTGAAGAATCTATCCTCTCCATGTGTCTTTGTATAGTCTTTGTGAAAATAACTGAGTCGTACTATTCTAGTGAAGAAAAAATTCTTTTTTTTAAATGTTTATTTATTTTTGAGAGAGACAGAGACAGAGCATGAGTGGGGGAGGGGCAGAGAGAGAGGGAGACACAGAATCGGAAGCAGGCTCCAGGCTCCGAGCTGTCAGCACAGAGCCCGACGCAGGGCTCGAACCCACGACCTGTGAGATCACGACCTGAGCCGATGTCGGACGCTCAACCGACTGAGCCACCCAGGCGTTCCAAGTGAAGAAAAAATTCTTAGCAAGCTTCTAAAAATCCCAACTGTGATGTGCTGCAGTGCCCTTTTATTAAAAAAAAAAAAAAAAAGACATATTCATAGACTTTTACTCAAAACTTTTTGTCATAACTTTTCTGCCCTTATCAGCAATGAAAACTGTATGGTTTCTTTTCACATGGGAGTATTTTGTTTTATTTCAAGCCACTTAACCAGTTTGCAGTGTAAACATGAAAAGAAGCGTTCTCACGTTGAAGGGTTAAGACGACAGGAGAGAACAATTATAAAATGAAATAATCAGCTAAATCACGTGGCTTTTTTTCATTCCTCTCCTAACAATTGTGGTACCTCTTCTATTTGTTTTTGTTTTTTTTTAACGTTTATTTTTTTATTTTGAGGCGGGGAGGGGCAGAGAGAGGGAGAGAGGGAATCCCAAGCAGACTCTAAGCTGTCAGCACAGAGCCCAATACAGGGCTCGATCTCACCATGAGGCCATGACCTGAGCAGAGACCAAGAGTCAGATGCCTCGCCTACTGAGTCACTCACGTGTTCCTATTCTTTTTAATTTGTTTTTTGGGGGGAATTTCTTCAGATTTTTAAATTAAAAAAAATTTTTAATGTCTTTATTTATTTTTGAGAGAGAGAGAGAGAGAGAGAGAGTACCAGCAGAGGAGGGACAGAGAGACAGAGAGACGTATTTCACGAAGCCGGCTCCAGGCTCTGAGCTGTCAGCACAGAGTCCAACATGGTGTTGAACTCGTGAACCAGGAGATCATGACCTGAGCCGAAGTTGGATGCTTAACTGACTGAGCCACCCAGGCAGATTTTTAAATTTTTAAATTTTTAAGTAATCTCTCCACTCGATGTGGGGCTCAAAACTTCGACCCCGAGATAAAGAGTCATACGCTCTATGGACTAACCCAGCTAGGCACCCCTTGTTTGTTTTTCAATACAAACAAATTAAAAATAATAATGAGAAAAAAGCAATCACTCATTCAATTCCTGTAAGGTAGGATGAATTCAGTGCCATATACTCTTGAAAACTGGGAACTCAGTAAATAAAATCAAATTAGTTTAAATACTATTGAGGGTATTTTCTTCTGTGTTTTTTTTTTTATTTTTTTTTTTTGTTTAAAAAAAATTTTTTTTAACATTTATTTATTTTTGAGACAGAGAGAGAGAGAGCACAAACAGGGAAGGGTCAGAGAAAGAGGGAGACGCTGGATCTGAAACAGGCTCCAGGCTCTGAGCTGTCAGCACAGAGCCCGACGCGGGGCTTGAACCCACGGACCGCAAGATCATGACCTGAGCCGAAGTCGGATGCTCAACCGACTGACCCACCCAGGCGCCCCTCTTCTGTGTTTTAAAAATATCTCTTATACTTTAAATCTTTTTTCTTTTTTACAGACCCATGATCATGTAAGATAGATAGCACACATTGAAAGTATAAAATTTGAACAGTTTTGACATATGTGGAGAAACCATCAACACAATCAAGATAGTGAACACATCCATCGTCCCCCAATACTTGCTTTGTGCCCCTGTAGAATCCTTCCCTCATCTGCCCATTGCCATAGTATAGTTTGCATTTTCTATATATTTTTTTAATGTTTATTTATATTTTGAGAGAGAGAGAGAGAGAGAGAGAGAGAGACAGAGTATGAGTTGGAGGAGGGCAGAGAGAGAGAGGGAGACACAGAATCCAAAGCAGGCTCCAGGCTGCTGAGCTGTCAGCACAGAGCCCAGCCCGGGAATTCAAACTCACGAGCCATGAGATCGTGACCTGAGCCGAAGTCAGAGGCTCAAGTGACTGAGCCACCCAGGCACCCCTGCATTTTCTAGAATTTTATGTAAATAGAATTGTATGTCTGCCTTCTTTCATACAGCATGATTGCTGAGTTTCACTCATGTTCTTGTGTGTGTCAATAGTTCATTGACTGCTCAGCAGTGTGCCATTTTATGGGTACACCACAATTTGTTTTTCTTTCTTTAAAGTTAATTTTTTTTTTTAGAAATCTCTACCCACGTGGGCTCGAACTCACCACACTGAGACTTGCATACTCTTCCAAATGAGCCAACCAGGTGCCCCCACAATTTGTTTTTCTATTCACCTTTTTTTTTAAAGTAATCTTTGCACCCAATGTGGATGTAGCCAGAGATCAAGAGTCACATGCTCCAGAGACTGAGCCAGCCAGGAGCCCCTCTACTCACTTTTTGATGGACATTTGTGTTGTTTCAAGTTTTTTAGCTCTTACAAGCAAAGCTGCTAGGAACATCTGTGTGCAAGTCTTTACGAAGATATGTTATAATTTCTCTTGGGTAGACACCCAAGAGCAAAATGGCTAGGTCATACAGCAGGTGTATGTTTAACTTTTTAAAAAATGTCCAACTATTTTCCAAAGTATTTAAACTCTTTTCCCTTCTCATCAACAGTGGAGGAGAGTTCCATTTGTTGTACACCTTTGTATGTGTAGAACACATACATACTGTATGATCAGTCTTTTCAAGTTTGAGCCATTCTAGTGGATACATTGTCTCATCTCATTGTGGTTTAAAAAAATTTTTTTTTAACGTTTATTTATTTTTGAGACAGAGAGAGACAGAGCATGAACGGGGGAGGGTCAGAGAGAGAGGGAGACACAGAATTTGAAACAGGCTCCAGGCTCTGGGCTGTCAGCACACAGCCCAATGCAGGGCTCAAGCTCACGGACCGAGAGATCATGACCTGAGCGGAAGTTGGATGCTCAACCGACAGAGACCCCCAGGCGCCCCCCATTGTGGTTTTAATTGCGTTTCCGTACTGACTAGTGCTACCCAGCATCTTAATTACATGCTTATTTAATCTCCATGTATCTTCTTTGGAGAAGTGGATGTTTAAATCTTTTGCACGTTTTGATTGCATTGTGTGTCTTATTACTGACTCGTAAGAGTTCTTTATATACACTATACAGTATACAAGTCCTTTGTCAAATATATGATTTGCAGCTAATTTCCCCCTGCCTGTGGTTTGTGTTTTCATTTTCTTTAAAGAGCAAACGTTTTCAACTTTGATGAAGTCAGGTTTATTGATCTTTCTTTTTGTAGTTCGCATTGTGTTCTATCTAAGACACCTTTGCTATTTGAATGCACTCAGGGAAATTTTCTTCCATGTTTTGAATAACACCTCTTCAACCTGGAATCTTTAAAATATGCTCCTCGCTCATGAAAACACATAAGGAGCAGCTCCCCGGCTCCCTCACCTGGTGAAAGTGCTCCTATAGAGTGAACGTCAAACATTTTTAAATTATGAAGGGATCAAAAATAACCTAAGTGTTTTTCTTTTTTCAAATATTTTTCAGAATTGTAAAATACCTTACTATTGGCAACACAGAAGAAATAATTAGAAAACATGAGACATGAAAGTTCAAACAGGGCTGGTCTCAGTATGTCAGGTGGCTACGTGCTTGCTTCCACTCTACCCCGCCTTGGGAATACTTTCTCATCACTCTTCTTTTGGATGGAGGCGAAGAACATTTTACTGCCTTAATGGATAGTGCTAATGACCTCCTAGGGAGAGAAGTCTTCTTGCTGGGAAATCCTGTACTTTTTTCCTCGAAGTTCTAATTTGAATTCCAGTTATTTAACATCCAGTGTAATGATAGTTTCAGGTGTCAATTTAGTGATTCGACATTTATATACAACACCTGGTGCTCATCACAAGTGCACGCCTTAAGCCCCATCATCTAGTTAACCTACCCACCCCCACCTCTCCTCTGGTAACATCGGTTTGTTCACTATAGTTGAGCCCGTCTCTGGGGCACCGGGGTGGCTCAGTTGGCTAAGTGTCTGACCTTGGGGAATCTCACAGGTCATGAGTTCAAGCCCCGCATCGGGCTCTGGGCTGACAACTTAGAGCCTGGATCCTGCCTCAGATTCTGTGTCTCCTTCTCTCTCTGCCCCTCTCCAGGTCGCTCGAGCTCTCTCTCTCTCTCTCTCTCTCTCTCTCTCTCTCTCTCTCTCTCTCTCTCAAAAATAAAATAAACACTTCTTAAAAAAGAGTCTGTTTCTTGGTTTGCCTCTCTCTCTCTCTCTCTCTCTCTCCCTGTGTCCATTTGGTCTATTTCTTATATTCCACATATGAATGAATTCATATGGTATTTCTCTTTCTCTGACTTATTTCACTTATCATAATACTCTCTAGCTCCATCCATGTCATTGCAAACGGCAAGATTTCTTTCTTTTCAATGGCTGAGAAATATATATACACATCTTCTTTATCCATTTATCAGTAGATAGGCATTTAGGCTCTTTCCATAATTTGGTTATTGTTGATAATGCATATATCCCTTCGCATAAGTATTTTTGCATCCTTTGAGTAAATACCTAGTAGTGCCATTGCTGGATTTTAGGGTATTTTTAACTTTTTGAGGAACCTTTATACTGTTTTCCAGGGTGGCTGCACCAGTCTGCATTCCCACCAATGGTGTAAGAGGGTTCCCTTTTCTCTGCATCCTCACCGACACCTGTTGTTTCCCGTGATGTTATTTTTAGCCATTCTGACAGGTGTGAGGTGATAGCTCATTGTGGTTTTGATTTGCATTTGCCTGATGATGAGTGATGTTGAGCATCTTTTCTTTTTTTAACTTGAATTTTATTTTTTTAAGTCTATTTATTTATTTTGAGAGAGAGAGAGAGAGAGAGAGAGAGAGAGAGAACATGTGTGCACACAGGCACAAGCTAGGTACGGGCACAGAGAGAGGGAGAAAGAGAGTCCCAGGCAGGCCCCTGTGCTGTCAGCGCAGAGCCTGACATGGGGCTCGATCCCATGAACTGTGAGATCATGACCTGAGCTGAAATCAAGAGTCAGACCCTTAGGGGAGCCTGGGTGACTCAGTTGCTTGAGGTTCCAGCTTCAGCTCAGGTCATGATCTTGTGGTTTGTGGGTTCGAGCCCCATATCAGGTTCTGTGCTGACAGCTCAGGACCTAGAGCCTGCTTCAGATTCTGTGTCTGCCTCTCTCTCTCTCTCTGCCCCTCCTCTGCTCCTCCCCTGCTCGTGCTCTGTCTCTCTCTCCCAAAAATAAATAAACACTGAAAAAAAAAAAAGAAAAAGAAATAGACACTTAACTGACTGAGCCACCCAGGCACCCCCGTTGAACATCTTTTCATGTACCTGTTGGCCATCTGTATGTCTTCTTTGAAAAAATGTCTATTTGTGTCTTCTTCCCATTTTTTATTTTTATTTATTTTTAAATATATATATATCTTTAATTTTTATGTATTTATTTTGAAGGACAGAGAGCACAGGTGAGGGAGGAGCAGAGAGAGAAGGAGAGAGAGAATCCCAGGCAGGCTCCGCACCATCAGCACAGAGCCCAGTGTGGGGCTCGAACTCATGAACCTTGAGATCATGACCTGAGCCGAAATCAAGAGTCAAATGCTTAATCAACTAAGCCACCCAGATGCCCCACTTCTGCCCACTTTTTAACTGGACTATTTGTTTTTGAGGTATTGAGTTTTACAACTACTTTATATGTTTTGGATTACTAACCTTTCATTAGATATATCATTGCAAATATCTTCTCCCATTCAATATGTCGCCTCTTAGTTTTGGTGATTATTGTCTTTGCTGTGCAGAAGGTTTTATTTGGATGAAGTTCCAATCATTTCTATACTTCTGTTTCCCTTGTCTCAGGAGACATATCTAGTAAGAAGTTGCTACATCTGATGTCAAAGAGGTTACTGCCTGTGTTCTCTTCTAAGGTTTCAATGGTTTCCTGTTTCACACTTAGGTCTTTCATCCATTTTGAATTTATTTTTTTATATGGTGTAAGAAAGTGGTCCAGTTTCATTCTTTTGCATATTGCTGTCCAGTGGGAAATCCTGTATTTTAATAAGTGCTTGAACTTGTGAACACCCACATATACCGCCTCCCACACTTACCCTGAAGGTGTCAATTGGTCTCAAGCTGGAAAAGACAGAACACAGATGGCATCTACAACAGAGGAGACGGGAAGGAGAGAGAAAAGGGGGGAAGGTGGCATAGAGATGAGGGTTTTGCTAGGTTGACTGTCAACCTCTCTACATCTACTAAATGAGTGACTTTTATTGTTGAAACTGGAGAAAGGGCTAGGTTGAAGTGGTTTTGAATAGAAATAATATGTGAGATTCAGGAATGCAGAGGCCGAGATGATCCTGAGGACCTAAGTCTCAGTAGGTGTTCCCCCAAAAATCTTGGGAGGGCCTTCAACTTCCAAAGGCAGCAGAGGTAATAGGGAGTAGAGTCAGTTGTACTTAACCTTGGAGGAGTAGGGATACCCCAGTTGATATTCTGGGCGTCTGCATGATACAACCTTCAAGATCACAAATTTAGATCAATCAAGATCACATGCTATCTTGTGACCACAATAGGCTGACTTGCTCAAGAGCTCTCCTGGAAACAAACCTGAGGCACCAGCCAGAGCTCAACTTCCTTTGAGTCCCCATCCTCACTCAGCCCCCTCCTGTCATTATTCCATTCAGGGCAGATTCTAAGGTCCATCACTTCCTGCAAATACTTCAAGTCCCTTGTCCCTTTCTCTTTCCATTGCACTTACCTTACCTGGGAAAACTACAACCACAGAGTGATCCAGTCATCTTCTCTGATCCTTACTTCCTACCATAAACCCCATAACACACCTACATCGAAACTTTTCATCCTTCATCTTAGAACGGAGAGAAGTGCTGTGTCCCCCATCAAAGGCTATCTCTTCCCTCCGTAGTCTGGATCCAGTTCCTTCTGTCTTCTCAAGGCCTTTGCTCCTTTGACTTATATACGTATTAATCAGTATATGCATAACAATCAACACATGTGTAACAACACACATCTAAGAATGTATATGTAAAATACAATATAAGAATGTCAATAGCAGCACTGTTCGTAGTTGGAAAACTCTTAAACCATTCCAAATGTTTATCGACAAGAGAATGGTTAAAGTATGATGCATCCGATACTAGAATAATATATAGCAGTGAAAAATTTCTCAACTACAACTGTATGAAATAACATGGAAAAATCACAGAATAAAATATGGAGTGAGAAAAGCAAGCCTACGCAGACAACTTAAGTTTTGACACCATTTGCTTTTATTTTATTTTATACACTTTTAAATGTTTTATTTATTTTTGAGAGAGAGCACGCAAGTGGGGGAGGGACAGGGAGAGAGGGGGACAGGGAAACTGAAGAAGGCTCTGTGCTGACAGCGTGAGATCGTGACGTGAGCCCAAGGTGGATGCTCAACTGACTGAGCCACCCAGGCGTCCCAGCACCATTTGTATAAAGCTCAGACACAAGCAATATGAAACATATTGCTTATATTTTTAGACCTACAAATACACACTGAAACTACTTTTTAAAGGAATGATAAATAAAAAATCAGGATAGTGGTGATCTCAGTGGGATGGGAGAAGGATTACGCATAGCTAGGTGTAAGATATTGGCTAGTTCTTAGATTGGACCTTGTGTTCACAGGTGTGTGCATTCTGTTATGCTTTGTAACATACATAAATGTTATACATATATTTTATTTTGTAGGTATCAAAAATATATAAAATAATATTTAAAACTTTTAGGGGCTATGAAAAAAAAGAATCTATAATGAGACCCCTCTGTTCAAAACAGCTATCCTAACTTGTTTCTCATTCTTTCCAACAACACAATCTGAGTCAAGTAGATCAGTTTCTTTACTGAAACTTAATCATTTTTTTTTAAGTTGGCTTCACACCCAAATGGGGCTAGACTAGAACTCAAGACCCTGAGATCAAGAGTTGCATGGTCTACAGACTGAGCCATTTAACCAAAAATGGTTAAAAGAGGTTAACCATTTTTTATGCTTCTATTATTTCCCTTATCTCAAGGAAACTTCCCATACATCTATTCAAATCCTACTTAATTCCAAGATTTTCCTCAAGCTCTAAATCTTTCCAGAAGTCCTTCCTGACTACTCCAGCTCTTGTTCAACTTTCTTCTAGCACTTATCAACTTTCGGGTTCCAAGTAAATGAGCATTTAACTGTATATTGCCTTCATCCTTTCTTTTTATTAAAAAATTTTTAATGTTTATATATTTTTGAGGCGGGGGGCGGGGGGGGGAGAGGCAGAGAGAAAGAGACAGAGACAGAAGCAGGCTCCAGGCTCTGAGGTGTCAGCACAGAGCCTGATGTGGGGCTCGAACCTACGACCATGAGATCATGACCTGAGCCTAAGTTGGATGCTTAACCAACTGAGCCACCTAGGCACCCCATCTCATTACTAGTTTAAACAGAAAGAAATGTATGAAAGAATACACATGGCTCCCAGAATCTGAGTGGGCAGAAAGTAAGTCTTGGGAGCTATACAGTATGAATGCTAAAATTTTGTTGTTTTGCTCCTCCATTGGAGACCCTGAAAGTCTGGAAGTAGAAAATTCAAAGTTGGACACAAGTGCCTCTACCACTGGGCAAAAACGGACTTCCACCCTCACCACTGATGCTGGATGCTGAACACGACCACCAGCACCTTTGCCCTGCTTCCCTT
Source organism: Panthera tigris (assembly GCF_018350195.1). Classification (NCBI taxonomy): domain Eukaryota; kingdom Metazoa; phylum Chordata; class Mammalia; order Carnivora; family Felidae; genus Panthera; species Panthera tigris. The sequence continues at coordinate 38,829,830 of NC_056665.1, forward strand.
GGAAGCTAGTTATTACCGTTATGGTGGGGGGACAGAATAGGTTGCAAGCAGTTCCTCTATTTTCACCCTCTTCTGACCCAAAATCTCACTCATTTGGAAAAATGGGGCAGCCAGTGTATACCTAGCGTACAGAGCCTTGCAGGTGAATTTTCAACTTTTATCTTAGGGATAAACTCATAAAACAATGGGAGTCCCCGATTTTCTTATATTAACTAGTTTGATTTATTACCTAAAACACAGAGCATTCAATAGGTACCTGTTGATTTATTACTATTCAGGATCCTCCGTTAAAATAGTACTTTGGGGATCATCTAATCCCTGCCTTTTGTATCACAAAAGGGCAACTGTGCAATGAAGCGATTTGATTATGTTAGGCTTTGGGTTCTTAGTAGAGCTGATAATGTGGTTTCAGAGTGTAGTCTAGGAAAGATTCCAAAAAGGCATAACACAATGTACAGTGATGTAATATTCTTCTTGTGCTAAAAGCTGCTTGCGTGCATTATTGTGAAAGTACAAGTTATTCACACTCTGAATATTTTGCGGAACACTCCATAATTGTAGATGTGAAAAATTAATTATTGGTTTCTTATTTCTCTTTGGTTATTTGAAGCAGTCTGCTATGTCCCCCGACATCTTTTCACCCCTTCTCCCACAGTAATAGAATCCCTGATGTTTTTACTGAGCCATGACCACCAAGAATAAAGACTTTATTCCCAGTCTTCTTTGCAGCTGTGTGTGGCCATGTCAGTGCACTCTGCCTAATGGAATGTAACCAGAATTGTATGCAACTTCTGGGAATTTTTCTAAAAATGGGCTGTTTTTCCCTCTTTCCTGCTGATCGAAATGCAGTTGGAGCTCTAAAAGCCATCTTGGACAATGAGGTGAACTTGAGAATGAGACGGTTCCATGGTAAAGCAAGAAGACAGGAGTCTGGATTCTTTTTTTTTTTTTTTTTTAATTTTTTTTTTAACGTTTTATTTAGTTTTGAGACAGAGAGAGACAGACCATGAACGGGGGAGGGGCAGAGAGAGAGGGAGACACAGAATCCGAGCAGGCTCCAGGCTCTGAGCCATCAGCCCAGAGCCCGATGCGGGGCTCGAACTCGCAGACCGCGAGATCGTGACCTGAGCCGAAGTCAGACGTTTAACCGACTGAGCCACCCAGGCGCCCCAGGAGTCTGTGGATTCTTAACACCAAGGTGCACCATACCAACTGTGGACTCATCACTTCAAGATTTCTTATACATGAGAAACAAACAAGCTTTCTATTTTGTTTATTGGTATTTTAGTGTATTTTAGGATTTTTTCCTGTTATTTGTAGCTGAATCAGATCTGAATGTATTATTCCTGGCCTGGCCACCTCGATTGCTAATGCTGTTATAGACCTGGTTGGGTGATAGGATCCCAACTCGGACATGTCATGTACAAGACAGAGTCAAATAGATGCCACAGTCTTGAGATGTAGTCCTCAAATACACAGCAGACCACAGCAGCCAGCCCACCACTCACCTAACTGATAAGCCCAAATAACACCAACCAATCAACAAGAATCAGAGACTTCATTTTTTTTTTTTTTTTTTTTTTTTTACTGTGAGAAAAAAATAGTTCATGGTCTTTTGGTTGTAAAAGATATACTCCATTTCTCTTTTTTCCAAACCTCATCTCTGGGCTGAGTGTGTTCTCTGCTTGCCAAAAAAACTTTTACACTCTATACTCAATCTTTGGCCTTTCACAGTCTATTTTTTCTTTAATACTATTCACTTCTAAAAACAATTAAATTGTTTTAAGAGAGGGTTATTGACATAGTGCATGGGAAAGCTATCTTTATATCCCTGGTGAAACTGCTATGGAAAAAATATTTTTAATGTTTATTTATTTTTAAGAGAGAGAGAGAGAGAGAGAGAGAGAGAGAGAGAGAGTGCAAGGAGGGGAGGGGCAGAGAGAGAGAGGGAGACACAGAATCTGAAGCAGGCTCCAGGCTCTGAGCTGTCAGCACAGAGCCTGACCTGGGGCTCAAACCCACGAACGGTGACATCGTGACCTGAGCTGACATCAGACGCTTAACCTACTGAGCCACCCAGGCGCCCCTGAAAAATATATTTCTACTATTCCTCACATATGAACAAAAGAGACGATTACCTTTGATAATAGTATGTCAGTGCTTTATAACTGTGGTAGTTATATTCACATGGGCCCACAATTACTTACCAAAGTCTTTACATTTTCTCAAAAGGTCAAACATTCTAAAAATTATATGGATAATAACAGGTAACATTAAGCACTATAATTTAATGCTCCCCATAACCCTATCCAGGAGGTACTGTTATTAATAATGAGAAAACTGAAGCACAAAAGGTCACCAAGTAGTAAATGATGGAACTGAGATTCAAACCCTCAGAGCCTCTGGGCTGGGTTTTTCTGTGTGGGTGTGGGTGAGGGGAGCAGTATGACTTTTCAATTTCTCAAAGTGCTTTTACATTTACTTTATTAGTGGAGAATATAGGCTGTTACCTGGATAATTGGAAGAACGCTCCTTGCCTCAGTTTTTCAGACTATTGAAGTCGACATATTTCCCATTCAAATTAATGTTAATTTTCTTTCTTTTCAAAAAGGTTTTATTTTATTTTTTAAAGTTTATTCATTTAGTTTGAGAGAGAGAAAGAGTGCACGCACTCACACAAGTCAGGGAAGACCAGAGAGAGAGCAAGAGCGAGAGCGAGAGTGAGAGAGAGAGAGAGAGAGAGAATCCCAAGCAGGCTCTCCACTGTCAGTGCAAGCTGGATGTGGGGCTTGAACTCATAAACCGTGAGATCATGACCTAAGTCGAACTCAGACATTTAACTGACTGAGCCATATAGGCACACCTAAAGGTTTTATTTTTAAGTAATTTCTACTCCCAACATGGGGCTCAAACTTACAACCCCTGAGATCAAGAGTCACATGCTCTACTCACTGAGCCAGCTAGGGGCCCTAACATTAATTTTCTCAATTGCTTAATATTAATAAATGTTATCTTGCATGTATAGCTATAGATAAATGTATTTTATACATATTTTTTATGTAAAATATTTATGTATAGAAATAAAATCATAAAATCAAGGAAAATGGTACATATACATATTTGCATACACAATTTTAGATAATACAGCTTGCTTGCAATTTAGTTTATCTTATTCTCACACACTTGATTTATTCTTGTATAATTTTTTTTTTAATTTTTTTTTTTAACGTTTATTTATTTTTGAGACAGAGAGAGACAGAGCATGAACGGGGGAGGGGCAGAGAGAGAGGGAGACACAGAACTGGAAGCAGGCTCCAGGCTCTGAGCCATCAGCCCAGAGCCTGACGCGGGGCTCGAACTCACGGTCCGTGAGATCGTGACCTGAGCTGAAGTCGGACGCTCAAACGACTGAGCCACCCAGGCGCCCCTCTTGTATAATTTTTTAAAAAGAGTTTATTTTTAAGTAATCTCTACACCCAACGTGGGGCTCAAACTTACAACTCGGAGATCAAGAGTTGTATGCTCCACCAACTGAGCCAGCCAGGCGTCTCTATTCTTTTATAATTTTAACAAAATATTTCAAGTTATAGCAAAGTAGAATAATGTTGCAAACGCTACCCATCTTTGTGGTTTGTCAAATCTTAATGCCATATTTGCCACAGATAACTTCTTTTAGGGTTTTTGTTTTTGTTTTTTTTTTGCGTAGTGAATGTATTTATATGTTTAAAAATGGTATGGGGCGGAGCGCGGTTGAGCACCGGACTTCGGCTCAGGTCATGATCTCAAAGGTTGGTTGGCTGGAGCCCCAGAAGGGGCTCTGTGCTTACAGCTCTGGCCTGGAGCCTGCTTCGGATTCTGTGTCTCCCTCTCTCTCTCTCTCTCTGTCCCTTCTCAGCTCACACAATGTCTCCCTCTTTCTCTCTCTCTCAAAAATAAATAAACTAAAAAAAAAAAAAAAAAAAAAAAGGTATAGGGTTACCCAGCAGGCTCAGTTGGTAGAGCAAGTGACTCTGATTCTGAGGGTCATGAGTTCAAACCCCGCCATGGGGTAAAACTTTCTTAAAAAAAAAAAAAGGTATAGAGGTGAGTCCCCATCCCACTTCCTCCTATATTCCCAGTTACCATCCCCACAAGTACTATAAGCAAATTTGAAGACATTTGGATTCACTTTTTTTTTTTTCTAAGTAATCTCTACACCCAAGTGTGGCTGGAACTCACAACCCTGAGATCAAGACGTCGCCAGTTCTATCTACTGAGCTAGCCAGACATCCCTGAACTGTCTTAAAAAAAAAAATTATATATATAAAGTGACATATTTTTGACATTTTTGTGCCTACATGACTCTAACACTCTATCACCTCTTTTCTCAGCTCATTATGCAATAAACAGTAAAACTCAGTGTTCAATTGTTACTAACTCTGAACAATCAGAAGTTTTTCATTAAATTCTTTTGCCTCTATTTTTTTCTACTCCATCCACAAGCCAGTTTTCTAGAAAACTGAGGCCTTTCTCCAAAGTCTAAAGGGCTTAGAGCATAACACAATGAGCTTTATGCAAATAAATTTCATTTCCCGTGAGGAATTAAGGAGGGGCGGAAGCGGTGGAAGGGCGGGACCCAGGAAAGGCGGGGACGGACATGGGTGGGCGGGGCCTGGAGGAGGTGGGTCCCTTAGGCTCCGCCCGAACCCTGCGCAGATTTGGCGCCAAACGCCAAGGCCTCTTCTCGCGGGGGGAAAAAAAAAAAAAAAAAATCTTCAGAGTCTCGCGATCAACGCGGTTTGGCAGCTGTGCTAAGCACCGCGCCGTAGCCACAGCCGTGCGTTTGAGGTGAGAGCGGGCTTAAAGGCGTGGGAAGGGTTTGGGGGAAGCGGCGGCCTAGCGAGGCAGGTGGAGGAGCTGGGGTGCTTGGGGGGTCGCGGGGAGGGAGTGTGGAGGCTGTGATACGGACCTGGGCTGAGCGGGACTGAGAGCCCACGACCTGGTGGTGAGGAGGGCGGGCGCATTTACTTGTTTCCGTTTCGGGTCGGCTTGTGGTTAAACCCCATTTTCTGGCGGGAGGGAACGTGCATCAGATCGATCTTTACGCCGCCAGCTACTTGCTGTCCGGGGGTTTCTAAACGTAGGATGCGTCCTGTGAAATGTGGAATGAATGCGCAATGAATGCATGAATGAAACTGAAGTGAGACTAGCGGAGCGGGGATGGGAAGGATGGAGAAGAGGGGTGGGATGGAAAGTTTAGTGTTTTTAGGGTGGTTAGCAAAGGAGGACATTGAGTCAGTCTGGTGGGACTCCCCTTTCGTCACGTTCTACTGTTTTGATAACTTGGATGAAGTTAGACATTGGAGCCCTAAGGGCCTGGGAACGAATTGTAGTTTGGATATTAATGAACAAGCAATTAACATTGCTTCTTGCTACACTTAATATAGTTTGTGCCCTGCCATCAAACTCAGACTTCCCTGTTGATCTCCAAGGTGTGAACCCCATTTCTTCCTAGAGAAAATTAACTAGAATTGAACTTAACTTGAATATATTTATTGTAGGTAGGAAGCTACTTTAGATTACATGACCTCTAACTGCCTTTCCAGTTTTGAAAATCTGTGGTTATTGAACCTTATACGTTGTTTTGTGTTTATGTGTTTGTGGTCATTGAAATTTAGAATTGGAGAGACTTTAGGGATCCTGTAGCTCCGCTGGTTTTACGGTTTGAGGGAAGCTTTGGAAACTTTATTCCTTCATTCAGTAAATATGGAGCACCTGCTGTATACCAGCTTTGGGGATACAATGGTGCAGCACGTGGCATGTGACATTTTGAATGCTTATTATAGGAGGATTTAATTCCGGGAAATTGGGGTAGATTTATCTGAGGAGGTGATAATTGAGATCTGAAAGAGATAAGGAGTCTGGGAAGAGCCTTCTGGATAGGAAGCAGCTTTAGGAAAGGACTTGTGACCTGAGGGATATGGCTCTTTCAAGGGACTGAAAGAAAAGAGCATGCAGAGCGGTATGAAGTGAGGCTGGAGAAGTAGGAAGGTGCCCACCCAGGGGCTTGGAGTTTTATCATTAGCTTCAGCGCAGCAGGAAGCTATTTAAATATTTAAGCCAAGCGATCATGTGACGGCTTTACGTTTTCGGAGCTTCAACCTAGGTGTAATAGGGAGAATGGTTTGAAAAAGGCCGAAGCGGTTATGAGTAATCGAATAACCCAAGCAAGAAATGTGGGAAGCAGTTGTGGAGATAGGGAGAAATGGGAAGACTGAACGGATGTTTAGGAAGAAAAATGGACAGGATATGTAGGATGGGGGAAGGAAGTATCAAAGGTGACTTACAAGTTTCTTATTTGCATACCTGAATAGATGTCATTCACTGAACTGGGAAAATTTAGAAGTTTGGTTTGTACATGGTAAGTTGTAGGTGCTTTTGAGAAATTTAAGAGCTGTAAAATGAGAAGTAGGGATCTGGAGCTCAGATTTGACGCCTAGGGTAGAGAGATAAGAAATTAGCCATCTAGGGCCCCTGGGTGGCTCAGTTGGTTAAGCGTCGGACTTCAGCTCAGGTCATGATCTCTCAGTCCTTGAGTTCAAGCCCCGCGTCGGGCTCTGTGCTGACAGCTCAGAGCCTGGAGCCTGCTTCAGATTCTGTGTCTCCCTCTACCCACCCCCCCCCCCCCCCAACTCGTGCTTGCTCATGCTCTCTCTCTCTCAAAAATAAATAAATGTTAAAAAAAAAAATTAAAGAAAAATTAGCCATCTACAAATGATTATTAAAGCAATGTGCATAAATGAGTGAAGAGGCTTGGATGGAGCCTTGAATGCTTACTGACCAGGTTAGGGGAAGATGAATCTGCACAGAAGATCCAGGAGGACTGTCCAGAGAGGGAGGAAAAACAGGTGAGTACTGTGTTTCAGAAGTCAATGAAAACACTTTTCCAGAAAAAGGAACTGATCAAAAGTGTGAGACGTTGCTGAGGGGTCAAGTTAGATGGTACTGAAAAACATTCTTTCAAGTTACCAACCTGAGGATTATTTATTTCTCTTCTTTCAAAGGAAACCTTACCTAGAAGACCAGTATGTAAACAGGTTTTTTAAAAAGCTGCTCTGGTTGAAGTGGGGGTGAGGTATCTGAACCCTGCCGATTTCATATCCATTTGGACCACAGTTTGAAACCCTCTGGAAAGTCAAAATCATCTTTTTATGATAAGGGAGACTCAACAGTTGAGGTAAAATGATTTGCTGGAAACCATGCAGTTATTAAGCGGCAGGGTCTACATTAGAACTCAGTTTTGGGGCTCCTGGGTGCCTCAGTTGGTTAAGCGTCCGACTTTGGCTCAGGTCATGATCTCGCAGTTCGTGAGTTTGAGCCCCGCATCAGGCTTGCACTCTGTCTCTTTCAAAAATGAACGTTAAAAAAAATTTTTTTTAAACCTTAGTTTTTATTTATTTATTTTTTAATGTTTATTCATTTTTGAGAGACAGAGCGAGATGGAGTGGGGGAGGGGCACAGAGAGAGGGAGACAGAATCTGAAGCAGGCTCTAGGCTCTGGGCCCTCAGCACAGAGCCCAACGTGGGGCTTGAACTCATGAACCATGAGATCATGACCTGAGTGGAAGTCAGACGTTTAACCGACTGAGCCACCCAGGTGCCCCGGTTTTGATTTCTAACCCAGTTCTATTTTTCCTATAACCACTTTCTACTCTTTTCATGATACGAGTTTGAAATGTGGTTTAACTGACTGAAACATGTGCATTTTGCTGCAGGTAGGACTTAACTGTATAATAGATTACTTGGATGAATAAACCTGTTTATTTTTTCTTGTAGAAGAAAAGATGCTGGAACCACAGAATGGCGTGATTGACCTACCAGATGATGAGCATGTGGACGATGAAACTTTTCCTCCTTTCCCACCTCCAGCGTCTCCACAGAGAGAAGATGGTGAGGGAGCTGAACCTGATGAAGGTCTGTATGGAGTTTCAAAAGAGTGCCCATGTTCTGTTATCCATCTATCAGCATTGAAATGAGACATTTTGTAAATGAGACTTAAATTATTTAAGTAATATTAAATCTTAATATATTTCACCAGAGTTAGAGAGAGGAGCGCCCGTTCCTGTACCTCCAAAGAGAACAGTTAAACGGAATATACCCAGGCTGGATGCTCAGAGGTACATTTACTATTTCCTTAAACATTTATACTTTTTCTTTACATTTTTTTTTTCCTTATATTAAAAACTTTTAGGGGGCACCTGGGTGGCTCAGTCAGTTGACCGTCTGACTTCGGCTCAGGTCGTGATCTCACAGTTTATGGGTTCAAGCCCTACATCAGGCTCGCTGCTGTCAGCCCAGAGCCTGCTTCTGATCCTCTGTCCCCCTCTCTCTCTGCCCCTCCCTGGCTCACGCTCTCTCTCAAAAACAAATAAACATTTGGAAAAAAGCACCAACTTTTAGTTGGGCTGATGGGGGGATCAGTTCTTTCTAAAGACATATTTTTTCAGTTCAGCAGATAATATTTTTTCTTCTTACGGTTTTGCTTTCTCCTTGATGGCTCTAGCAAACTGGAAATTCAAAACCTATTTCTCTCTACAGATTAATTTCAGAGAGAGGGCTTCCGGCATTACGGCATGTGTTTGATAAGGCAAAATTCAAAGGTAAAGGCTATGAGGTAAGAAATGTCTGATTTTTGTTTTAGACCTTTGTTTTTTCAAATATTGGTAAAACTGTGGGCCCGTTACCATGTTCTGAGGAGTCTTAGAATGTGCCACAGATACTATCATTCGTTGTATCTCTTGGGAAACTAAGATGTAGTGGAAAGGGCACTGCTTGAAGAATCAGAAACCTGTCTTACAGTCTAATTTGTGCCCTTGTATGGCTTTAGGAAAATCATCTCTAAGTCTGTAAGCTCTGATTTTATACTTTATAATTTCTAGGAATATAATTTACTTAGTCTACATTAAAGATAAATTTTAGGTTTCAGGAGAGCAAGGACTTTACCTGTATCAATCACTTACGTGTCCCTAAGATATGATACTTATCTTGTCATATGTGCCTGATTCATAGTAGGCATCAGTTAAGTTGTTGAAAAATGAAGACATTTAAGAACTGTCGATCACTGTCCAAATGTACGTTTAAAAAGTCTCCTGGGGCGCCTGGGTGGTTTGGTTGGTTAAGGGTCCGACTTTAGCTCAAGTCATGATCTCATGGTTTGTGGGTTCAAGCCCCACACTGGGCTCTGTACTGACAGATCAGAGCCTGGGGCCTGCTTCAGATTCTGTGTCTGCGCCCCCCCCCCCCCCGCCCCGTCCCTCTTACACTCGTGCGTGCTCTCTCTCTCTCTCTCAAAAATAAATATTAAAAAATTAGAAAAAAGTCTCTTATCTTTTTTTTTTTAAGTTTGTTTATTTTGAGAGAATCCCAAGCAGGCTCTGCACTGCCAGCACAGAGCCCAGTGTGGGGCTTGAATCCACAAACCATGAGATCATGACCTGAGCCAAAGTTGGATGCTTAACTGACTGAGCCACCCAGGTGCCCCAAAAGTCTCTTCTCTCTGAATCATGTACAGTATAGATACGATTTTTTGCAGATATCTTTGTAAAGCTTTGTAGTTTATGAAGTATTTTCAAATATATTCTTTAATTCTCAACCTGTTCGGTAGGTATTGGTTCTATTATCTAGTTATTAAGGAAATGGAGTTTTATTAGAGTTAGTGTCCATTGCCAATAGTTAAAGGCAGAGCTTAGACTTCCCCTTTCATAGCCCAGCTAGAGTAATGTTAATACAACAGTGAGCACCATCTTGGTGTGGTATGCAGGATAATCGGAAAGAGGAAGAGGCTGGAAGGAGGCAGCTGTTGCACTACCAGGTTGATGATGAATAAGGTAAAGATAGCCTGATAGGGCAGTAGTAGAGAGAGAAACAACATATGGTCCTTAGACAATTGGATAGAAGGAGATAAAAAAAAAAAAAAAAAAAGGAGTCAAAAATAGTCTCGGGGTGCCTAGGTGGCTCAGTTGGTTGAATAAGTGACTTCAGCTCAGGCCATGATCTCGTGGTCCATGAGTTCGAGGCCCTCGTCGGGCTCTGTGCTGACAGCTCAGAGCCTGAAGACTGCTTCGGATTCTGTGTCTCCCTCTCTCTCTGCTCCTCTCCCCCCCCCCCCCCAAAGTAAATAAACATTTAAAAAAACTTAAAAAAAATCCCAAGAAGGGTGTCTGACTGGTTCGGTCTGTAGAGAGTGTAACTTTTGATCTTGGGGTCATGAGTTCAAATTCCACCTTGAGCATAGAGCTTACTTTGAAAAATAAAATTAAATTCAGTTAAAAACAGGGCACCTGGGTGTCTCAGTCAAGTATCCGACTCTTGATTTCCGCTTGGGTCATGATCTCTCTGTTCATGAGATCAAGCCCCACTTCTGGCTCTGTGCTGACAGCATGGAACGTGCTTGGGAGTCTCTCTCCCCCTCTCCTGCTCTTGTACTCTCTTGCTCTCTCTTTCAAAATAAATAAACAATGAAAAATAAATTCAATTAAAAGTTAAAAATCCCAAGATTTCAAACCTGGGAGGCTGAAAAATTGTACCTTTGCTCAGCTTCAGTGGATAGGAAGAGAGAGTAGAAGTCTGTGTCCTATTTTGGCACAAAACTAAATGTAAATCAGGATATTTTATCTTTTTTAAATGTGTATTTCTGAGAGAGGGAGTGCCAGTGAGGGAGGGGCAGAGAGAGAGGGAGACAGGATCCAGAGCTGGCTCTGCACCGACAGTGGAGAATCCAGTGTGGGGCTCTAACTCACAAGATGCATGGTCGTGATGTGAGCCCAAGTCACACGCTTAACTGACTGAGCCACCCAGGCTCCCCTAAATCAGGATATTTTTTTTTTTAATTTTTTTTTTTAATGTTTATTTATTTTTGAGACAGAGAGAGACAGAGCATGAACGGGGGAGGGTCAGAGAGAGGGAGACACAGAATCCGAAACAGACTCCAGGCTCTGAGCGGTCAGTCAGCACAGAGCCCGACGCGGGGCTCGAACTCACGGACCGCGAGATCATGACCTGAGCCGAAGTCAGCCGCTTAACCGACTGAGCCACCCAGGCGCCCCTAAATCAGGATATTTTAAAACATACCCATCTCAAAAAAAGGATGGGGGTGCCTGGGTGTCTCAGTTGGTTAAGCTTCCAGTTCTTGATTTCGGCTCAGGTCATAATCTCATGGTTGGGGTATTGAGCCCTGCATAGGGCTCTGTGCTGGGCTTGGGGCCTGCTTAGGATTCTGTCTCTCTCTCACACCCTCTCCCTCCCTCCCTCCCTCCCTCTCCCACTCTGCCCCTCCCTCACCCTCATGAATGTGCGTGCAAACACTCTCAAAAAAATAATAATAATAAAACCATACCCATCTCAAAAAAAAAAAAGAGAAGGACACCTGGCTGGCTCAGTCAGTGAAGCATGGGACGCGATCTTGGGGTTGTGAGTTAAAGTCTCACGTTTACTTAAAAAAAAAGAGGGGCGCCTGGGTGGCAAAAAAAGAGGGGCGCCTGGGTGGCTCAGTTGGTTAAGCGTCTGACTTCAGCTCAGGTCACGATCTCACGGTCCGTGGGTTTGAGCCCCGCGTCGGGCTCTGGGCTGATGGCTCAGAGCCTGGAGCCTGCTTCCGATTCTGTGTCTCCCTCTCTCTCTGCTCCTCCCCTGTTCATGCTCTGTCTCTCTCTGTCTCAAAAATAAATAAAAAAACGTTAAAAAAATTAAAAAAAAAAGAAACCAAAAAAAATCCCACCAAAACCTTAAAACCATACCTATCATTGCCCTTGTTGAAATTTTTGGGTTGTAATGATGAATTGGTGCTTTGAATTTAATGAAGTCTTCATCATTTTCATAAGTACTTTTTTAGCATAAATGAGTATCTGAAGGATAAAAATTTTGTGTTTTTTCACTGAGTGAGGGTAGGCTCTGAGAGTTTATGCTATTTAGTCTTCTGTACTTTGCCATTGGAAATTCTTATTTTCTCACAAAGTTGAGTTCTTACTGCTTTTTTCTCCGTGTATGACTTAGGACATCCTACTGTATTTGGGTGTTTCTCTTCTTGTGACCCTTCCGTCTAACATGACATTGTGAGGTGACTGACCAGCTACACCCAACAGTTGGAAAATAATCTTAGGTGATTGGATTAAAAGAAACCTTTTATGTTTATTATCAGAATGAGAAGGATAACACATGCTCTTAGTATTACATGTTTAGTTATTGGTAGGCTTGACCACTGGCTTCTTAAACAAGATCAGATAACAACAATAATAGCCAGTATCTGAGTGCATACTTTGTCAGGCACTTTACTTGTATCACTTATTCCTCATAACCCTACAAAGTGTGTATAATATTATTCTTATTTTATACATGAAGAAGAAGGCATAGAGGTAAAGTGATTTGTTTAAAGTCACACAGGGTAGGGTGCAGAGGAGAGCATAGTTGATTTTACCTAGGGGTGGTAGAATTGAGATTTGAATCTATGCAGTCTGACCCGGAGCCTGTGGTTTTGACTACTCTTTTTTTTTTTTTATTTATTTTTTTATTTTTATTAAAAAAAATTTTTGTGGGGGGGCGCCTGGGTGGCTCAGTCAGTTAAGCGACCGACTTCAGCTTGGGTCATGATCTCACGGTTTGTGAGTTCAAGCCCCGCGTCGGGCTCTGTGCTGACAGCCCAGAGCCTGGAGCCTACTTCAGATCCTGTGTCTTCCCTCTCTCTCTGCTGCTTTCCCCGTTCACGCTCTGTCTCTCTCTCTCTCTCTCTCAAATATAAATATAAATAAATTATTTACAACAATAATTATTGATATAGTCATAAATAAACAAATTATAATAAATATTAATAATATTAATATATAAATAGTATATGTAAATATATAATACAATTATATGTAATAATAAATTAGACATAATGAACAATATAATAAAAATAAATAAACATTAAAAAACAAAAACAGAGCCCGATGCGGGGCTCGAACCCAGGAACTGTGAGATCATGACCTGAGCTGAAGTCAGACGCCTAACCGACTGAGCCACCTGGGCACCCCTGACTACTCTATTTTAAAATACTGTTGGATGGGGCACCTGGGTTTGTGAGTTCGAGCCCCGCATCGGGCTCTGTGCTGACAGCTCAGAGCCTGGAGCCTACTTCAGATGCTTTGTCTCTCCATCTCTCAGCCCCTTCCCTGCTCATGCTCTGTGTCTCTCTGTCTCTCAATAGTAAATAAATGTTAAAAAAAATTAAAAAAAAATATTATTGGGGCACCTGGGTGGCTCAGTCGGTTAAGCATCTGACTCCAGCTTGGGTCATGGTTTTGTGAGTTCGAGCCCTGCGTTGGGCTGTGTGCTGACAGCTCAGAGCCTGGAGCCTGCTTCGGATTCTGTCTGCCTGTCTCTCTCTGTCTCTCAAAAATAAATAAATGTTAAAAAAAAAAAAATACATTGAGAAGAAGTAAATATTTTATAGTAAAACCAGGAATTTAGAATTTTGTCATTCATTAGTTCAGTTTATTAAACTTTGTTTTTCATTTTCATTTAAAATTTTTAATGTTAAATTGAAATTTCATATACAGGTAGTGTGCTCTGAGAACATTTAAACTGTTGTTGCTAGTCTTTGTACTTTGCCCTTGGGATTTCTGAATATATTTTCACAGTGCTGAATTCTCAATACTTTGTTTTCTATATATGATTTAGGGACCTGTCATTTTGTTTAGTTATTCCTAAAAGATACCTTGACATATTTTATTAAAGCTTATTTTCATATGTTACTTTACAGTTCTGAAAAGACACATGATTATCTTTTAACTTTTATTAAGTTTTCGTACTGTTTTTTTTTAAAAATATGTATCTAGTGCTCTTTCAGACTGCAGTTCTCTAAGCTCAATAAATATTTCTCTTAAAGTTTCTTCAAAAGTTTCTTAACCATATAAATATAAAATGACACCAGTGACTTTGGCATTACTATTCAATTCTAAAATCTGCTGACAAGGTCAGTTGTGAGAATGGATCTTCTATTTAGCATTTTTATTTTTATGTGCCAGGCTGAAGACTTGAAAACGCTAATCAGACACATGGAGCATTGGGCACATAGGCTATTCCCTAAACTGCAATTTGAGGATTTTATTGACAGAGTTGAATACCTGGGAAGTAAAAAGGAAGTTCAGGTAGGTGTGGAGATGATTATGAATATCATTCACAATGCTAAATCCTGCCAAGTATGGATTCAGTTGAGGCTAAGTAGCTGTTTGCATTTTCATTTTCAAATCTCTCTCGGTAGAGAGAAAGGAAATTAATAGTACTTATTTGAAGAACAACCTTTTTGAAACTAAGAATTGAATAAATTATCATTTTCCCCCAAATGTTACTGGTGAAAGTATAAAAATATCTTTTATTTTCAGACTTGTTTAAAACGAATTCGACTTGACCTCCCTATTTTACATGAAGATTTTATTAATAATAATGGTAAGAATATAGGTTTATTAATATAATACTGCTTTAGAAATAGATTTAGTTGGGGTGTGGGTAGATTAAGCCCTGAGTTCTTCGTCTATATTGTGTATATAATTACAGTAAATAGGAATGAATTAAGATGCCTTGGTATGTGTTGTTTAATACTTGTTTCTTAAAGACATGACTGCAGTGCCATTAACAGATGTTGTAAAAATATATTTCGCCACAGAACTTGAGCTTTTGAGAAGTCAGGTGGTGACCCATCGATCCTTTGTGGTGCTTGTTAATGAGAATAAATGACAAAATAGAGTGTTCATATACATATACACAACTAAGAAGGGGCTTTAGGGAATTAGAATAATTTGATGGTGAAATAGTTTACTTTTCTCTTAAGAGTACAGATGCTGTACATAGATGGTCCTTAACAATGGTTTGATTGAAATGATTTTTCAGCTGTATGATGGTACAGAAGTGATAGGCATTCAGTAGAAGCCATACTTAGAATTTCAGATTTTGATTTTTTTCCTGGGCTAGGGGTGTGTGCTAGGACACTCTCTCGTGATGCTGAGCAACATGCTGAGCAACGGTGGCCGCACTGCCCGGTCAGTCACATGATCATGAGGGTAAACAACTGATAACACTGACAGGCATTCTGTTTTCTACTTTAGTACAGTATTCAATAAATTACATGATATATTCAGCACTTTATTATAGAATAGACTTTGTGTTACACGATTTTGCCTAACTAAGCTGGTGTGCATGTTCTGAGCATGTTTAAGGTAGGGTAGGTATATTAAATCCGTTTTGACTTAAAATATTATCAACTTACAGTGGGCTCATCAGGATGTAACCCCATTGTAAGCTAAGGACGATGTCTATAGGATTTTAGTAAGACCTATGTGACTGTTCCTGGTATCGATTGCATTTGTTAGTTGTCCAATGCAACCATAGGCAGTCACACACATCAAAACATATGGTTCCTGCCGACAGGGTCTGTATAGTTATCAGATTTTCTGTGCGATGGCTCCATACATGTTTGTTTATTTTTGTCTTTTAAACTTTTAATAGATGTAGAAAATACAGGCTGCATTTAGAATCCCGCAAAGTTATTTATAAACTGCTTTTAAAAATGTGAAGGATTGTGATTTAAATAATCCAAGATTTAAATATTTTGGTAAAACGGGGCGCCTGGGTGGCTCAGTCGGTTAAGCGTCCAATTTCGGCTCAGGTCATGATCTCACAGTTGGTGAGTTTGAGCTCCACACCGGGCTCCGTGCTGACAGCTTAGAGCCTGGAGCCTGCTTCAAATTCTATGTCTCCCTCTCTCTGCTCCTCCCCTGCTCATGCTCTGTCTCTCTCTCCTTCAAAAATAAATAAAAACTATTAAAAAAATTTTTTGTAAATATGTTGGTAACATATGGTATGTGTCAGTGGCATGGGATTTGGTAAATAAAAAGGAATTAGTAACGACAGTCTATTCCACAGCACATACCACTGGGTTAGATTGTTCAGCACTTTTTGAGTTGCGTAGTGTGTGCTAAAGTTTCAGGGATAAAGATGAATAAGTTCAGACCCCTTGGCTCATGGGCTGACAGACTAGTGAACGAGTGAGATATAACACTACCTCTGTTCTGATAGGTGCTAGAATTAGAAATATGAATAGGGCACAGGGTAGGGTGCAAAGGAGAGCATAGTTGATTTTACCTAGGGGAGGGGAAAGATTCACAGAGGACGTATCACAAGTCCTTTGAATGATACGGAGTAGAGTCCAGGCAAAGGTGATTTTGGAGAGAGGGACTCATGCAGAGGCATAAATTAACACAGGACTAGTCATGGAATTACAGGCGTGCTGAAATCCTGGGTACAGAGAAGAGGCCTATATCACACAGCCTTGTATCTGTTTTCTTTGTATCCTAAGAGGATAGATTCCAAATCTTTTGGATAAGGGACTGTAACAGTACATGTTTTGAGCATTTTATTTGTTTTTATAATACATGTTAAATGGATATGGTAAATAGTGCACATTTTTATTTTCACCAAAACATTATTATGAGGTTTTAAAGTGAGAACAATATGATTGAATATTCTACTGTTTTGTTTTTTTTTTTTCCAAAAATCTTGTGCTGATACTTGATCAATGATTTGAAGGTGGGGTGTAGATACAGTATTTTCCCACCCAATCTTGGTTTTACCTTATTAAGATGCATCCAAACGGAAATAGAGTATCACACACCGCACTTCACAACTCTTGGTATCCCTTTTCCAATCCCATTCACTAATGCAAGGATTTTTGGTCGAAGTTTACAAGTAAATTGTCATCTACCTTTTATCAATAATTTTTCTTAAAAATTAACCAGGGGTTGGGGCGCCTGTGTGGCTTAGTCGGTTGGGTGACCAACTTCGGCCCAGGTCATGATCTCACGTTTAGTGAGTTTGAGCCCCGCGTCGGGCTCTGTGCTGACAGCTCAGAGCCTGGAGCCTGCTTCGGATTCTGTGTCTCCACCTCTCTCTGCCCCTCCCATGCTCATGCTCTGTCTCTCTCTGTCTCTCAATAATAAATAAAAAGTTAAAAAAAATTTGTTTTAAATCAGGGGTTATATTTTTATATTTTTGGGAGACATATAGTCCTATCACTCCTCTGCTCAAAGCCCTATAGTGGCTCCTTATTTCATCCAAAGCAAAAGCCAAAATCCTTATAATGTCCTACTTGGCCCTACAGTATCTATTCCTTACCCTGCCTCTTTTGCCTCTCTGACTGTATCATTTACAGTTCCCCACTCACACTGCTTCCACAACACTTGCCTCCTAGCTGTTCCTCCAACCTGCTAGGCGCATTTTTGTCTTAAGGCTTTTGCACTCTTACACTCTGCCTTGAACACGTCCTCTGTCTTTCCCGCCCCCAAGTCTGCATGGCTCTCTTACCTCCTTCAGACTGTGCTCAGATGTCAACTCAGTGAAGTCTCTGTAGCCGCATTATTAAAATTGTACTCCCACCCCCAGTTCTGATTCCTCTATCCTTTTTTTCCCATGGCACTACTTCCCTTTAATAATTGTTGCATGTTTGCTTATCTGGTAGTTGATGTGTGCCGAAATGATGGCATCCTGTAGCACACTGAATATTTGTCTTTAGCTTCTTTGCCACAGCGGCTTGCCTGTGAATGTTGCAGTGAGTGAATTTCATGTGTGGTTCTAATTTTTTTACTCCCATTTTTATCAGTTGAAGCTCCATCAGTGATTATGTTCCCGTTGTTTTTCCACATAACATTGTATTAAAGAGGCCATTTACTGTTGAAGAGATCTTTCCTTTCATGACCCACAACACAGTAGTTCGATATGTATTTCATTATCATTAATTTGGAATCCTGTAAGCCATGGATGGTGAAGCATATTAGATATCCCAAAATTGCATAGTTGGTTCTAATACTTGTTTCTTAACTTCTCTAGCAATGTTTTCTGTCTGTCTTCCATCAATATTTCCTGACAAAGGAATGGATTTTGGTTTCTGGCCGCATTTTTTTTTCCATGTCTGGAAGGTCAAGTGTGTTGCTTTTTGTCTTTCACTGTCAAGGAAGAAACCTCAAAAGGGATTTGGATTGTAAAATTAAATATCATATGATTTTAAACCATTGGAATAGTTGTACAGGTTTATCTTTGTCCTAAAATGTTGTGCTAGTTGTGATGGTTTTTACTACATTAGCTAATACCTCAAGGCACAATGTATGTAAATTCATATTTCAAATGGTCTTCTTGATGGAAATTTTTTTTGTCTACTTGTCAGATCAGAGGACGTTATTTTTTTTAACCCTGTGATGTGAATGATGTAGGGAGAAGGTGAAATGTCAGCTTTGCCGTTCTCTTAGTTCTTGCTTGTATCTCTATTATCTTCTGTCTACCTTCTCTTCTACATATTATTTTGCAGAAATATTTTTAAGCTATCACTTACGCATTTTGTATTAAAACTAGACAGTTTACTTAACTGGGCAATCAGAATCAACTCTGTGTCACAATATGCTGAAATTCAAAACATGAGCAAGGGCCCAGCTCTCCTACCCTTCTACAGGTGGAACTCACTGCTTGTCATATGGATAAATGATAATTTGTCACTGCCTGTCTTGAATTCAGTACGACAATTTTTCTTAATTCTTAAATGAAATATAAATGGAAGATACAATATTTACTTTCCATCCCACTGTGGATCATTTCAGGGGCATCCTACTTTGAGGATTATTGGTGTACAGGGCTTTAAAGCTTTATTAAGACTAGGGGCACCTGGATGGCTCAGTTGGTTAAGTGCCTGACTCTTGATTTCAGCTCAGGTCATGATCTCATAGTTTGTGAGTTTGAGCCCCACATCAGACTTTGCACTGACAGCTTGGAGCCTGCTTGGGATTCTCTCTCTCCCTCTCCCTCTCTCTCTCTATCCCTCCCTCTCTTTCTTTCTCTGCCCCTCTCCCCTCCTCCTTCCCCCTTTCCAAATAAATAGGTAAACTTAAAAAAAAAAAAAAAATTTATTGAGACCAATATAGAGAGCACTGAATTATTAGTCGGGTGCTTAACAGACTGAGCCACCCAGGCACCCGAGTTATTTTTTAAATTCACGTGGAAATATGTTCATAGATCTCTAAATTTCTATTCCTTTTCTTTTTTTTTTTTAAAGATTTTATTTTTTTTTCAAAGTTTATTTATTTTGAGAGAGAGAAAGCAAACAAGTACAAGTAGGGGAGGGGCAGAGAGAGAGGGAGAAAGAATCCCAAGCAGATTCCACATTCCATGCTGAGCCCAGTGTGGGGCTCAGTCCCACAACCATGAGATCATGACCTGAGCTGAAATCAAGAGCCAGACACTTAACTGACTGAGTCACCTAGGTGCCCTTGGAAGATTTTATTTTATTAAAAAAAAATTTTTTTTTAATATTTATTTATTTTAGGGAGAGAGAGGGACAGAGCTCAAGCAGGGGAGAGGCAGAGAGAGCGGGGGAGACACAGAATCTGAAGCAGGCTCCAGGCTCTGAGCTGTCAGCACAGAGCCCGACATGGGGCTTGAACCCATGAGCTGTGAGATCATGACCTGAGCCGGAGTCAGATGCCCAACTGAGTGAGCCACCCAGGTGCCCCTGAAAGATTTTATTTTTAAGTAATCTCTACACCCGGTGTGGGTCTCAAACTCACAACCCTGAGATCAAGAGTTACACACTCCACTTACTAAGCCAGCCTGGCACCCCTCCCTTTTCACTTTGTGTCTGAGTTTTATTTACCCTATTAAAAATTAGCTTAGGGCAGGGCACCTGGGTGGCTCAGTTGGTTAAGTGCCCGGCTCTTGACTTCTATTCAGATCATGATCATGATTTCATGGTTTGTGGGATCCAGTCCCAGGTTGGGCTCTGCACGGACAGTGAGGAGCCTACTTGGGATTCTCTCTCTCTATCTGCCCCTCCCTCACACGCATGCTCTCTCTCTCTCACTCTCAAAATAAATAAATATTTTAAAAAAATTAGCCAACATAAAATTACTACTGTGTATCATACAGACATTATAGTAAGCTATTAAATTGTTTTTGTCGGATGTAAAACAAGAATATCCTTTGGATTCTTTTAAGTTCTTTTATTAGCCCAAGCAGAAAATATTTTCTCATCATAACTAAGAACTTTTGCTTTGTCTTCTTGCATATTTTTAAACTAGTATTACCATTTGATTTAAAAGGTCTCTTTTTTTAAAATTTATTGTTCTTTTGTTGTAAAGATTTATATTTCTTTTCTTTTTCTTTTTTTTTAAGTTTATTTATGTTGAGAGAGGGAGACTGAGCACTAGCAGGGGAGGGGCAGTGAGAGAGAAAATCCCAAGCAGGCTCCTCACTGTCAGTGCAGAGTCCAATGCGGGGCTCAAACCCATGAATCGTGAGATCAGGACCTGAGCCGAAACCAAGAGTCGGACATGTAACGACTGAGCCACCCGGGTGCTCCCTCCTCTTACAGATTTTTTGTGGTTCAGTACTGTACATGTATTTTCTCTTGTTTATGTTTTCCTTTAATAACATTGTCTTTTCTCTAGCTTACTTTAAAAATTGAGTAATACATATAACATAGACAAGATGTGTTAATTGTTATTGGTATTCAACAGTAGGCTATTAGCAGATAAGTTTTGGGGGAGGCAAAAGTTATATGTGGATTTTTGACTGTGCTGTCTATTGGCACCCCTAACTACTATGTTGTTCAAGGGTAATCTGTATTTGTAACATTCTTACACCTCAGAACAATTTGAAGAAACAAATTTGTTTCTTCAGATCTGGCATCTTGTTACTTTAAACTGGTTTTCAACTAATAGCTGCATAAGGTCTTTTTCTAACTATGGATGTACTAACTTTGATTTCTACTCTAGATGAAGTAAGAGAAAATAATGTACATGATGTAACTGCTACCGAATCAGATCCCTTTTTGACAAGCTCATTGGAAAGTGAGAAGTTTGCTTCTGAGTCGAGTAGAAGCCTAACAGAAGAAGAACAACAGAGAATTGAGAGAAATAAACAACTGGCCTTGGAAAGAAGGCAGGCAAAGCTACTGAGTAATAGTCAGTCCTTCGGAAATGGTAAATTTTATGCTGGGTTTTATGTGCTACCATTAATATATCAGGGACATGTTAGAAATTTTAACTTCTCTACTACCTCCAAAATAAAATACCTCTAGGAATAGAAAAATCTGATACAGTATATTAAGTTTATGTATATCTGAGAGAGAGGCAATGCGTGTGTGTATGTATGTGAGAGCTATTTGGAATCTTCAAAGAATAAATGGAGTCCAGGATGGTTTTCTGGATAGCTGAGTACCTCTTGAAAAATTATTTTAATCACTTAAACTTGATTCTGAATCTTTCAAAAATATATTCTTCCCTAACTCCTTAAGGCATGTGACACATATTTTATCTGTAGGGTCATAATTACGAACGTTAATTATTATGGTACCTTCCTAAACATACAAAATGCCTTCTGTACCCTTTGAGGATTCAGAGCCATTTGCTATGACGTAAATAGGTCCTTAATTGCTTTTTATTGCATTTTGTCACTTAGCTGCCGGTTTGCTTATCAGATGCATTCCCTTTTTTAAAACTGTCTTAAATTTTGCTGTTTTTATTTTTTATTTTTAATTTATTTTTTTAAGTTTATTCATTTTTCAGGGTGCCTGGGTGGCTCAATTGGTTAAGCGTCTGACTTTGGCTCAGGTCATGATCTTGCGGTTTGTGGGTTCAAGCCCCGCGTCCGGCTCTGCGCTGACAGCTCAGAGCCTGGAGCCTGCTTCAGATTCTGTGTCTCCCCCTCTCTCTGCCCATCCCATACTCTTGCTGTCTCTCTCTGCCTCTCAGTAATAAATAAGTGTTTAAAAAAAAAAAAGTTTATTTTGAGAGACAGAGTTAGTGGGGGAGGGGCAGAGAGGGAGAGAAAGAATCCCAAGCAGGCTCTGCACTGTCAGTGTGAACCCCGATGCGGGGCTTGAACTCACGAAATGTGAGATCGTGACCTGAGCCAAAACCAAGAGTTGGACACTTATTGACTGAGCCACCCAAGCGCCCCAAAATTTGCTGTTTTTAAAATATACTGTGGGTTTGGAAACTTAGACAACCAAGTTTGTCAAAACTATATTTAAAAATAATGAAAATTGGTTTTGAATGCACGAAGGAGGATCACATATATCTTTTTCAGTTTCCAATGTAGTTTTCCTTTTGAAATGGGAAAATAAGAATTACAGTTAAGTGTTGGCATGTTATAAAACAAGTTTCACCTAAGATAATAAAACTCTCAAGTGAAAATTTGTGTCACTACATTATCATTCTTTCCAATTAAAATGAATTTAATCTTCAGCTTTACAAATGGATATTTTATTACTACCAGGTGAAAAATTACATGAAGATACAACTATCACTGATGGCAGTTCCTTGCTGTCATTATCAAAGATACCTGGCAATAAGCATTTTAAGGTTTATCTTCTATTTATAATGTATGACTTTAAAATTTGGCCAAATAGATACAAGGATCCTAAATTTTCTTTGCTAGAGGTCACTTTGACATTTAGCTGTTTAGAGCATTTGGTTTTTATTTTTATTTATTTTTAATAGATTTTATTTTTAAGTAATGTCTACCCCCAGCCTGAGGCTTGAACTCAACCCCAAGGTCAAGAGTTGCAAGGAGCATTTGATTTTTAAAAACGATTGTCTAGTAGTTATGATTTTTGAATGAAAATAGTTGCATTTGGCTGTGATTCAAGGTTTGAGTTCAAGACTTGCATTTTTGAGTGGACTTTGTACATGTATAAAAATGGCTGTTTTTAGGAAAATGATCATAGATTTCATTTCCACTGGTGTAAGTTTGTGGAGAGATTTGTATTTATCAGGTAAGATTGGATCAGGTGCTTAGAAGGAGTAATTTCTCTTTCAGACTCATTAGCGAGCATACCCGGGGCAGAGACCATCGAAGAGGTTAATACAGGGGAAGATCAAGAGGAGGAGTCATCAAACAGATTTGACAAAGACATTCTCGACAGTCCACACAATGATGCTGCTGCCAATGCTGTAAATGAAGAGGAGGAATTAAAAATAGAGAAAACACAACTGGACCAATCCTTTTAAAATGTATAGTGGTAACTTTATGCTTTATCTGGGAATGTCACTGAGGTTGGACAGGCCTCAACTAAGAAAAGCTGTTAACTTGCTATCCTCTAAGTTTTAGATTACTATGTATTTTGTCTACTCGGTGTGAAAATCCTCATGTAGTAAGACTTTCACAGATTCCTGTTTAAAATCTGGTATTATAATTATACTCGTTTCTTATTTGAGTTGATTTATTCCCTTTAGTGTTTATATAGATATGACATGAAAACGACTAGGAGTTAATAAGCACCTTCTGCTGCTGGTGTGCCATTGAATGTTTCCTTTTCACACAATTGGGTGTTTTTAAGATGTAAATATATAATGAATATTAATGTCTTTAAAAAAGAAATAGAAATCTTACAAATTGTCTCTAAAGGCTTTATGAAAGTTTCTCATTGCTGTTTAGTTCTGCAATGTACACTTCTGGTAAAATGTTTAAAGTTTTATATGTGCTTATGTATATTTTGAGGAGTCACTTTAATACTTAAAGCATCACATGAAAGGCTGACATATTGTCTGGCCTGCGTGGGTGATAGGGAAGTTCCAGTGCTCCTTGGTACCTTAACAACTGGTGGGAGAGAAACTTGCAAAGTATCATGGGGAACACATAGCACCTAGGGAGGACTCACAGGACACCTTTGAGTTGGTGGATGAGAGTCCAGGGATTGAGAAGAACATGTCCAATAATGATACAGAAATGAAAATCTAGAAAATAAGGAAGACTGAGGCATGGCAAATATGAGGCTACAAGTGTTAGGACCAGATGGTAGGTAGACCCAATTGGAGTTTTTCCTGCCTGAGTTTATCAGCTTGATAGAGGGTAAGTTACAGATAAGGTACCATGTTGATAACCAAGTTTATGATTATTTTTTTTAGGTTTATTTATTTTGAGAGAGCATGAGCTGGGGAGGGGCACAGAGAGGTGTGGGAGAGAATCCCAAGCAGGCCCCATGCTGTAAGGGCAGAGCCCCATGCAGGGCTCCTCCGTATCACAAACTGAGATCATGACCTGAGCTGAAACCAAGAGTCGGCCACTTAACTAACTGAGCCACCCAGGTACCCCTAAAAAAATTTTTTTTAAATGTTTATTTTTTGAGGGAGAGAGTTCAAGTGGGGGAGGGGCAGAGAGAAAGGGAGACATAGAATTCAAAGCAGGCTCCAGGCTCTGAGCTGTCAGCACAGAGCCCGGTACGCGGCTCCTGAACTGAGATCATGACCCAAACAAGTCAGACGCTTAACCGACTGAGCCACCCAGGCGCCTTTATGTATTTATATTTTTAAATGTTTTTTTTTTGTTTTTTTTTTTTAACATTAATTTAAACTAGGTCTTATCTGAAGGCAACCGGAAAGTTAACCTGACAGGTGTCAGAGGGGTCTATGACCCAAATGGCCCAGTGTGGCAGTTACTAGGAAAATTAACTTATTTTGAAAGAATGGATTTGAGACAAGCTAATCAAAAATCAATGCTGGGTTTATTAAAAAGAGACTGGCAATCGGACTTACAGAGCCACCATTCACGATGTGTTCATTTCTGAAAAATCCGTTTCCACAGTGACCTAATTGCACTTTAACAAAGCTGTAATTAATAAGGATGAGAAAACGTTTTGTGCGTTTGTGATCTACCCATTTCCAGTCGACTAGTCCATTAGGTGACACAGAACATTGGATGTTAATGTTAAAAAGAAGGTAAAACATTCACAAAACAGCTCTTTTAATGAAGTAAGAAGAATATCTCACATTCCATAACTGTTCGAAACATCCAGAAGAGCTAGGTCCCTTATCTCTTCTAGAAGCATGTACAGGCTTCTTCCCTTTGTTTGGCAGTATTTTTGATAATCTTCCTGGATGATGTTTACTTTGACTTCTTGGGCAAGCTGAGCTTCCTCCACAGATCTGGTTACTTCTTTCACTAAATCACTCTTTAGCAAGAGGGAGCTCTGATGAAATAGTTCTGTATCTGGTGACATGTACGGTTTGTTGCTTATTATTTCGAGCCTGATTGTATCAGAATGGCAGCGGGAGGCCTGTACAGATATTCTCACCTATCACAGAGGAGAAAGATGCTTATTACCAGATCACATTCTTTATACTTTACATTCAAAGCGAGGCTTAATGTAGATACGGACTTACTGTTACGTGGTCAAACAAATGGAACGTAACAGATTCCCCTCCTGTTGTGGTAGAGGTGATTTTGTTTTGAAATCGCTGCAGGGATCCTGGTTTCCATTCAGAACGGCCATCTGGGCCGCAGGAGATCACCAAACCATCTTTATTTTTTAGATAAGCAGCCCCTTTAATCCCAAACCTGAATGAATCATGGCCAGAGTAAAAATCCAGAGATAATGTATTCTTAGTATACAAGTCTTATATACTTAATCTAGAATGTTAGTTTCTCTTGTAGATTAAAAACAACTTTTTCTCTCATTTACCCCCAAATATTTCGCTGAGCAGGTGGAGCAGTATTTTGCTCAATAAGAAAGTAAAATCCTATCTGATAGCCCACTAATAACAGATGTACTAGATTCTAATCTTTATACTTATGTAGTGCATTATTCTATAGCATGTACATCTATTATATCATGTACCTATAAATAGTTCATATAGCTATTTTAATCATAACTGATGGACTGTTTGCGTCCTACATGATTTCTTAACAACTATTGTGTTAGATGTAACATACCTTGGTATAAATAGAAGCACGCCATTTGTTCTAATTGAATATATGACCCCATCAGATATGCAACGCTCCTCATTTTCTGGATCTTTGTCTTTAAAATACATGCACTGGAAGAGCTCAGTGGACTGTTTCTGAGAATGCTGTGCTGCCTGGAAGAAGAAGCACAACCCAAAGCATGTTGACATTCCCGGGTGAAACATGGAATTTATACTCCCACAGCAAAGATGTCTCTAAAAAGGCTATATTCTAGAAAATTATTAATACAAATATTTTTCAGATATTTGGGGAAAATATCTAACCTATCATTAAATCTCCTAAACACACATCGTTACTTCAGGGCGTTCGTTTATAAATGTATTGAGAGCTATGTAAGAAACTTTACGATTTTTCATGTTATTTCATTGGTTAGAATAATGCTAGCATTTAACTTGCTAGAATATATGGTACTTCATTCCACTACAAAATAAAGCTGATATTCCCTTAGTGAAAGAGATGATGGATAAGAGAACTTAAAATCCTCTCTTACTCGGTTTCTGTTGTTGATATGTCTGCATAATTCCTCAAGATCTTTGTTGCTGAACAAATTGTCCTTCATTTCCATTGTCTTATCTTTTGAGATGGCCGCCATTAACAATCGGTGTACTACGATATCTGAGTATCTTCTTATTGGAGAAGTAAAGTGAGTATATTTATCCAATGCAAGGCCTTCAAAAGGAAACCAAAAGATGGAAATCAACAAAAAGACATACTTTTAAATGACTCGCTCAAGGTTATGGCCACACAAAAGAAAATGCTATCATTCACCATAATGATGGAACTCTTCCTCTGCACACGACCCAGTGGAGAAATACAGTGCATTAGACATCGCCTGCGTGGCCATCGATCGCAGCAACCTGTTTACAATGGGATCGTTGGGGTCATTCGCGTTATCCAGAGAATCAGCCAGTGTTTTATTGGACCTGACAAAAAAACGGGAAAACTTTTATTTAGTCTGAAGCGATAATTTACCAAGTCAATACTCTGTGGGACATCCTTGTCACTCAGAAGAAACTAAGTTTATTTTGGATACGTTTTAGAAGCAACTCTAGTTTCAATTATAGAAATTATAGAAATCTAGTTTGCTTTTAAGGTTTAAACACAGCAAGTATATCAATTTAAATACACTTTTTAAGAGTAATGTACTGATACCTATGTGGTTAAGTTAATGCCCAGCACATTGGAGGTGATCAAATACTTCTTGAAATGAATTCCTAAGACCCTTAACCTTAAACATCCCTTACAGATCAAAGGGTGGGCTTTTTGAAAATCAAGAATTATGGAGCCAGAGGGAGTTAGAAAACTAAACTAAACTAAACCTGAGGTGTACAAGTAAAAGAAACCTAAATTATTTTCCTTTTTTTACAAAGAGAAAAAGAGACAGGAAGTACTCTATTTACCCAAATAATTTTTAAAGCCCAGGAAATAGAGAATTATATTAAAAAATGAAATGCACAATGTAGCACATAATTTCACTTCTGTAGTGTAGCCCACCAAGAAACGGAGGGAAGAAAGGCGGAAAATGAGAAGCAGGAGCATCAAGAGAGTACAGGCTAGTGAGAGCCTTCAAGTATGACAGATGTGGATTTAAAGCCAGATTCTTCCTTAAGTAACTGGTGATCTACAGGTAAGTCACTTACCCTCAGCAGCTGTAATTCCCCATCAGTAAACTACAAATGACACAAGACGTCCGAAAGCACTTACACCAAGTATGCCTGGCCCCCACACACAGCTCACCCATCCACCAAACAAACCAACAGAAGATACTGTCACAGACATGGGTGCAAAAAAAAAAAAAAATCATTTTGATAAATAAATGCTATTTTAATTAGCACTAATCTATTACTTGAAACAAAATATTGAAAAAAAAATCCTCTATACATCTTACATCTTTTTTTTTTTTAATGTAGCCGTTAGCTATTTTTGTTTTGAAGTAAACCCAGCATCGGGCTTAAACTCGTGACCTTGAGATCGACAGTTGCATGCTCTACTGACTGGGCCCGGCAGGCGCCCCGATACATCATTTTCAAAAGGGAAAATCTTATCCTGGAGGGGGGCGGTAAAAATGTCTCATTCTATGAAGTGATGATATAAATTTACCATTGGTGTGGTGTTTTAGGATATTGCCTCAAAGATCTGGTGCATTTTTAAAGTACTGAAATACATGGGATTACTTCTTAGTATTTGCCTAAGGGGCAGGTGAAATTAAACCAGGCTCCTTACTTCTGCATCATGAATTGTAGTGGATCAACATTATGCCTAAATAAACTTGTTTTAATTTTAATCTCTATACCTACGTTGTATAGTAAATGAAAAAAAGCTAACAAGTTTTCTATCTTGGGGCAAAGAGCTGGCTGTCGCATTTTAAGAACGACAGTAAAACCGGTGCACGGTACTCCCTTCCCTCTGCCCCCTCAAAAGAGGAATTACCGTGTATCTATGAAGAAGCCTTTTGCTTTAGCACATTCTCGCAGTTCAGAAAAAAACTCCTGGTGTGGAGGAGGGTGTTGGCGTAACAAGGCCTGATGCGGGAAGCTCTCCCAGATCTTCTTGGCTACCCAGTGGTTGGCCAGGATCATGCATTCAGCCACCGTCTCATGGACCTCCAGGGGCTGCTTGGGGATGAGGTCATGAATGTTCTTTTTCTCATCCAGCTGAACACGAACCTCTACCCCTTCCAGTTCCAGGGCGCCACAACCGTCTCGTTTAGCTCGGACGTGGCGTGCAATGTCGGTCAACTTTCCAATGGCCCACGCTAGCTCCTCTAGCCTGGCTTGTCTGGTCTTCTCATCCAGGTCTCTGAATTCTGGAATATCATCGACAATGTTGAAGTTTCCGTCCAGCAGTTCCTGGGCTGCTTCATAGAACAGTTTGTATGCTGATCGGATAATGGTTCTGCCATACCACACTTTCTTAATTTCATAGGAGGTTTTATCCAATTCCCACATGACACTTACAGCATACCTACAAAACCAGTAATGCTGACATCATTATTCAATTCTTCCGTTTTTTTTTTTTAATAAAAAAATGTGTTTAATGTTTATTTTTTTGAGAGACAGAGCGTGGGTGGGGGAGGGGCAGAGAGAGGGAGACGCGTAATCCGAAGCAGGCTCCAGGCTCCGACCTGTCAGCACAGAGCCAGACGCGGGGCTCGAACCCATGAACTGTGAGATCATGATCTGAGTGGAAGTCAGAGGGTTAACCGACGGAGCCACCCAGGTACCCTCAATTCTTCCATTTTTGGGGTAAGTAGAACTAGACTCTAAATGTACCTGGACAGGTTTAGTAAAGAACCGCTTTGCCACCAAATCACTCTACTTAAAAACCTATGCAATAGGGGCACCTGGGTGGCTCAATCAGTTAAGTGTCCGACTCTTGGTTTCCACTTAGGTCGTAATCTCATGGTTTCTTGAGTTCAAGCCCCACTTGGGGGTCTGTGCTGACAGTGTGGAGCCTGCTTGGGATTCTTGGTCTTTCTCTCTTTGCCCCTCCCCCACTCCTGCTGTCTCTCTCAAAATAAACTTAAAAAAAAAACTCATGCAACATATAAAAAACAAAAGGCTAAATTTCCTAATATATAAAGAATTTTTTAATTTTTTTTGATGTTTATTTTTGAGAGAGAGAGACAGAGTGTGACGGGGGTAGGGGCAGAGAGAGAGGGAGACGCAGAATCTGAAGCAGGTTCTGAGCTGTCAGCAGAGAGCCCGACGTGGGGCTTGAACTCACGAACTGTGAGATCATGACCTGAGCTGAAGTCGGACACTTAACCGACTGAGCCACCCGGGGGCCCCTGTGAAGAATTCTTATAAATCAATTACTAATAGATAAAGAACTCAAAAAAATGGGAAAGGAACATTAAATAGTTCACAGAAAAAAATACATAAATGACTGTTAAACATACACAAATATGTTTAACTGTACTCATAATAGGAAAAATGCAAATTAAAACCACCTATCATTTTCTTTCTTTTTCTTAAAAGTTTATTTACCTATTTTGAGAGAAAGAAGCAGCAGTGGAGGGGCAGAGAGAAAGGGACAGAGGATCCAAAGTGGGCCCAGAGAGTCCAATGCGGGGCTCGAACTCACAAACCATGAGGTCATGACCTGAAGTCAGATGCTTAACCAACTGAGCCACCATGCGCCCCTAAGATACCATTTTCATCTATTAAGATTGGCAAAGATTTAAAAAGTACAACCTATTGTGTTGGCAAGGCTTTAGGGAAACAAGCATTCTCACACGGTCGCGGTGGGAATATAATTGGTTTAACCTTTATGGAGGGCAATTTGATTACATCTCTCTAAACACACATGCATATACCCTTTGACACAGAAATTCCACTTGTAGAAATTTATCTTCCAGATACTGTAATTTTAAAAATGTGAAATGACTTATGTTTCATGTAATTCAGTACAGTTTGTAATAGCAAGACTGAAAACAATCCAAATGTCCATAGATAAGCAACTGTTATTAATATGGAATGATCTCCAAGATACATTTTTAAGAGAAGAAAAAGCAAGGTGCTGAACAGTGTATATATATCACACATACACACACAATGTCACCCTTTGTGCATAGAAGAGAGACCACACGTCCACATTTGCATGTATGTGCATTATATCTAGAAAACCACAGAAGAAATTGGCAGCTGGGGGAAAATGGTAGAAGGGAGCCTTCATTAAATATCTTTTGGAACCTACGGATTTTGGTTTTATTACATATTCAAAGACATTATATTAACTATAAACATTAACTATAACAGATAAACAACTCCCTACAGTTCATGATCGTCATGCAAAATAGCCTCAACCAGGGAATAGGTATGCGCAAAGTCGTATGCGTTTCTTTTTTAACATTTATTTTTTGAGAGACAGAGCATGAGCGGGGAGGGGACAGAGAGAGGGAGTCACAGATTCCAAAGCAGGCTCCAGGCTCTGAGCTGTCAGCACAGAGCCCGACACGGGGCTCAAACTCACAAACTGCGAGATCATGACCTGAGCGGAAGTTGGACTCTTAACCGACTGAGCCACCCAGGTGCCCCAGTCGAATGCGTTTCTTCCCAGACTTTAGCTGAGTTGAAAAAGCCAACAACAGAGGTAGAAGCCGCCTCACAGCTAGATAAACGGAAAAGATGAGAGGAAGGGAAGGGAAGGCTAGAGAATAAATCTGCCTAAAACTAAGGGGGTGCGGGAGGGTACAGGGGGACAACAGGGGTGGGGAGCAGGGGGTGGAGCACAGTAGAAAGAAGAGAAAGGCCAGAAGCAAGAGCACCAGGCATCACAGAAGAGCCAGGACAAACTCTGGAGATTAAAAAACCACAACAAACTATGAACAAACTCACCTATCAACGCCTCCCAGAAGAGAGCACAAATCGGCGCTGAGCGTGGAGGGCAGCATGTCATAGCGCCGGTCTGCTAAATAATAAGTGGTGGCCCTGTGAACGACACACATGCGGGTGCGTGACCTTCAGCAGCGAGAGGCAGAAGTGCTGACTGCAGGGGCCGCGGGGAGGGAAATGGCCAAATCCTCAGTGCAAATCCCCCAAGGCTGTTGCTTTTTCATAAAGTGCAGCCGACTGGGTAATAAAGCTATTCCCATGCCCCCACTTTTCTAAGGGGTACTGCCTCGGGCTGAATGTTCTTCCGCTGATAGGAAAAGGAAAAAGTGGCATGAATCTTCCTTATCTAGGAAGAATTGGAGTGTAATGATCCAGTATTCGTATGAAAGGGTATTCCTACCTGAAACATTTAGCTCATTGCAATTTAGGAGGAAAGTGTGTGAAAGGTTCTGTTGAAAAAAAGGAAAGGTAAATGGATCAAGGTACTATTTCTCTAAAGGGAAAGGGGAGTGGACCTCAATTTTTCTCCCCCTAGGAGGGATCTGCAGAATTGCACAGAATTGTGCAATGTTCGTTTTGAAAATCTGGGAGTGGAGAGGTACGAATGTGTTACAGCCACACACACATAATCATAGTGTTCATTTCAAACAGCATTACCTTGTTCTGGCTTCGATGTCAATATACGAATTTGGTGCCACAAAGTGTGTCACATCTGCAATGTGGACCCCAAGTTCCAAGTGGCCGCTATCTAAGGTTCTGACGGAGAGTGCGTCATCCACATCTTCACAGCCTTTCGGGTCGATGCTGAATACAAGATGGGTTTCCCTCAAGTCTTGACGTTCTCGTTCCTCTTCAGGACTCACCTTCCAGGGATTTCCTGGTGTGTTTACTGGCATCTCACACATCTGTCCAACAAGAGTCAGATATTCGGCAGTTCACACACCCCGAGTTTCCTAGGAGATTCTGGGCTCTCGAAGAGTCTCACTGCCACCTCCTAGAAGTCCCATTCATTCCCCATTACCTTTTGCAATTAACCTGCATTCGCTTCTTTGGATCAAGAATTATTTATCAGGTGCCTCATGTGTGTCAGGAACTGTGCGAGGCTCTGGAAAGGGCAGGAGCCAAGAAGAAAGACACAGTCTCCTGCCCCTGCGGACCCTTACAGTCTGTCAGGAAATGTGCCTGTTTCCGGCAGCTTCTTTAGTTATGGAGGTCAGATCGAGGATAAACAGAGGCTTATCAAGAGCACAACCTCTACCCATTTTCAAATGATTCATTTGTTTAAATGCAGTTGAGCTTTTAATTCAATCCAAGCCCTGAAAAAAAAGAATCAACGTGTCCCAAATACTAAAAGCCTATTCCTTAAAGATAATTTAAGCAGGACCAATCTAGGGCATTGTCTCTCCATTATTACTTGTTCAGGCCATCAATTTGCAGTTAAGTAGGCTAAATGAGAAGAGAAAATTCTAGTCCCATGAAGTCTAACCCATGCTTTATTTTATTCTAACATTTTCACTAAGAGCTGTCAAAGCAAGTCAACAAATAATTTCAAGAAACTAATGTTAAACATAAAAATTTAATAATGTAAAATATTCCAAGATATTTTACTATTATAGCTACTGTTCTGTCAAAAACTGTAATGAAAATAAGAACACCCATCCACTCTTGATGGCAATGCAAACTGGTCCAATTTTTCTCGAGAACGATCTACTGATACATAAGAAAAGTCACTTAAATTTTTAATGCCCTTTGACTTGATAATCTTACTTTAAGGATTAGGTCTCAAGAAAAATGATGAAAAAGAAAAAAAAAAGAGCAATGTTTGTAAAATTGTTTGAAGTAGATTTTTTTTTTTATACTACTGAAAAATTAAACAGCCCAAGGCCCAGCAATTGAGGAAGACTTAAACAAACCAGAGTACATCAATACACAATCAAGTGCCGT
The DNA here is from genome assembly GCF_018350195.1 of Panthera tigris. Lineage (NCBI taxonomy): Eukaryota > Metazoa > Chordata > Mammalia > Carnivora > Felidae > Panthera > Panthera tigris. The sequence goes on from NC_056665.1 coordinate 38,862,904, forward strand.
AACCTTTACTAAGAAGTAGCTATGGCAATACACAGAAATAATTTTAAGCGGAAGACACAGAACAGAAAATAGCATGGACGCACTATGAATATAGTTATGCAAAAATAATAAACAAGATTTATGAGGATTTTATGAGATCATAAAGTGATGGAAATAGCTAATGTTTAATGTTTATTGAATTTGTGTTTTCTGCCAAGGTTACAGAAACGGTTTCAGGAGCATGCTTTTTTGACCCACGGGTCAGAAATGTATAGAACTCAAGAAGCCGCCTCCCGCAGCTCTGTGCAGGGCTCTGGTTGAATGATTAGGACAGGGAGTGGAGCCCAGTAGGATCTGTAACTGGGGACCCTCGTGACTGCTGGGGATAGATATGTACTGACAATATGATACCGACAGACCATTTTTAAGCACAGTTGGAAAATGTAAAACTTTGAGAGCTGTGAGGCCCTAGGAAATGAACTATGCGCCTGAAACTGACTTCAGTCTGGTCCAAACACAGAATACAGAAGAGTGAGATTATTATCTGTGGCTTTAGTGAGTGGTTACCCAGTACAGCGATTTTTCTTCTTAATGACCAAACAACGAACAAATGCAAAAAGAAACTGTACGGAATGTCTTTCACCAGACCAAAGGACTCGGGGAAACCTGACCTGAGCTTCGGAGAAAGGGACCACCGAAATACTGTTTTCCACCAAGATGGTTGCAATTTCCCCTTCCAGATCCCCGATTCTTCCTAACACACGCACAAAATGTCCATTTGGATACACGGATGTTGACTCCCAGGAGTCGATGCGCACAACTACCCTGAAGTCCTGCACGAAAGAGAGAGAAAAAAAATCCACTAGCCCAGCACCGGGAATTAAGTGGGTCAATGAGAAGCACCAAACAAACAAGAGATAAACAGCACCCAGCTCCAAAAAGAGTGGCCGATGTAACAGTGGGTTTTGTGTTTTGTTTTCGTTCTTGCTGTTTTACTAAATTGCCAGATGGTTATGTAAATGCCTGGCCCGATGCTTTGGAGGGAGGCAATACCTCTCTCCATCAAATAAGTAGGCTGGAAATTTTATTCTGTTAAAGAAAGCCAATTGTGGGGTGCCTGGGTGGCTCAGACACCAGTCTGACTCTTGGTTTTGGCTTAGGTCATGATCTCACAGTTCGTCGGATCGAGCCCCACGTTGGGCTCTGCACTGGCAGTGAGGAGCCTGCTTGGGATTCTCTCTCTCTGCCCCTCCCCTGCTCTCATGCAGGCTCTCTCAAAATATAATAAATAAACTTAAAAAAAAAAAAAAGAAAGAAAGCCAACTGTAACACGTTCTAGTCAACATTCACAACACAGAGGAAAACCTCAGTGTGCATAGTGCAAATTCAATTTCAAAACAAAATCTCAATTTTGGGAGCATGGGAGATACATCCTACTTTCTTTGAAGTTACTCTCTAATTTTTAAAGACATCTGTTGGTGGGGAAGGAGGTGTCAGCATGAGCTGAACCCCACAAGCTCTCAAATTTCAGCAAACCCACGGGTCTGGAAAGCAGTGGTTACGCTTGGCCTCAGAGAGCCCGCGGAAGGCTTCAAGAGATGCAAAAGGTACACGACGACCCAGTTACTGGCTGGGGACGTCCTGCTTCGGTGTCTCATTTTACAAACTGCACATATCAAATTGCAGATATCAAATTGGACGATGCCTACACGCTTCGCCACAGTACAGGTTAATTTCTAACTGTCTCGTGTATGTCTTCTCCCCAGTGCTATATTCCTTTATGGATAATCGATTCGGTGAAGTATCACTATATCATCCCTCCAGGGCAGAGTGATCGTATTTCTATATCCCTTGCTGGAAGAAAGCTTGTTAGTGTTGGCAAAGCGCATCTATTGAAAGTTTCTGTGTTGGACAGCTGGATAATGTATGCACTCTGTAGCTGTCCTACACAGCTCTTTCTAGGGCAGTTTCTCTCTGGCCTTCATTTATTAACCAAGGACTATTTAATAGATGGTTCTATATATTTAGAATTAAAAAAAAAAAACACCAGGATCTCGAAATGCCAGACGCCACCCATAATTTATCCCTTCTTATGCAAAGGAATTAACAGGGTTTCCTGGGCTAGCTCAAAAGCTGGCAAACACAAAAGCTGGGGAACAGGAGAAGTACAATGTCAGCTACCTGGAGGGTTTCTGCTTGCTGAGTGCTAATTCGGATCTTGGGGATTCTGTAATCCCAAGGCGTAACTAGGATTTTCTGAGCATTTTTGCCCTGAGATTGGACCTCTTCTTTTGATGGAAATGTCACCACGTAATCCCGCCAGTTCTTCTGAAGGATGCCCACCACTCTGCCTTTGGGAAAACAAAACAAAAGAAGGCCTTAACTGGTGAGATGTCACCTATCTAGGCGCTGACTAGCTCGGCAGTGAGGAAGAAAACAGAAAACACAACGACCCGTTCGTATCAAGCACACACCCACACAAGTCGAGAAATGCTTAAACGTTCGCCTTAAAGATGCCTGCTAATTTTTTTGAAAGATCACTTTTTTTTTTATAACATTGTGAGGATGCCCTCCCTACTGTGGGGTCCAATGTGACATTTAGAATCCATTGGTCCCACTTTCTCCTTTGCCCTTCCCTTATCAACCTCAGGTTTAGGTATGTTGGGAAAAGCCAGTAATTTTCACTTTTTTCAACTCACGCCCTCTCCTGTGCGTTTTCCCTTTCTTGCATTTTCCCACCAGCCAACATCATTTGGGCCAACCTTATATACAGAGAAGTATTCTAATCATAAGCCTGATTGATGTACAGCACTTTCAATCATCATGGACTACGGTCAAGAAAAAAACAAATTTTAATAGTCAAAAGTGCTATCTTTCCACAAATATTTATTGAGCCCCTACCAGGTATGAGGCCCTGTTCTAGGTGCAGGGAATGTAGCAGCATGAGAACAGACAAAGTCCTTGATTTTCTGCAGTGGACACTCTAGTCTGGGTGTCTGTGGGGGTGGGAAACAGACAAGAAGAAGTAAATACAGGGAAGGGAATGATGTTTGCTCAGAAAGATATCAAGTAGGGTAAGGTGACCAACAGTAATACAGGGTCAGCAGTGGCCGCTATTTTAAATAAAGTGACATCTGGGCAGAGACTTGAAGTGAGGGAGGTTGGCCTGAGGAGGTTTGGGGAAAGCTCATTTCCAGTGGTACGAAGCTGGTCAATGTGGCTGGAACAGAGTGATGACGGGGACAGTGACACAAGGCAGCCCAAGCTTGGCAGGACCCTGTAGGCCACGGTATGGCCTTTGGATTTCATTTTGAGTGAAACAGGAAACGGCCACTGGAGAGCTTTGAGCAGAGACACACAGGCCCCAAAGACTTTTAAAAGGATCTTTGTGGGGGTGCCTGGGTGGCTCAGTTGTTTAAGCATCCGACTTCAGCTCATGATCTCATGGTTCATGGGTTCAAACCCCGCGTCGGGCTCTGTGCTGACAGCTCAGAGCCTGGAGCCTGCTTCGGATTCTGTGTCTCCCTCTCTCTCTGCCCCTTCCCCTCTCGCACTCTCTCTCACTCGCTCTCTCAAAATTAAACGTTAAAAATAAATAAATAAATAAATAATTATTTATGTAAAAGGATCCCTGTGGCTGGCTCCCGTATGGAGAAAAGGCCATTTGAGCGCCAGGGTGGGGGCAGGGAGACCAGTGAGGAGGCGGCCGGGAAAATCGCGTCAAGCGGTTCCGGCAGCCCAGTTAGGGGAGAAGAGGTGGAGTCTGGGAGTAGAGCTGCCAGGACTTGCTGACGTGTGAAAGAAAAACTCGAGGGTAATCCCAGGACCTCTGGGTTGACCAAGTGTAAAATGAAACGTCCATTTGCGGAGACTGGAACACTCGGGGAGGAGCAGGTTTGGGGGCAGAAATCAGGAGTCTGTTACTAGGCGCGTTACATGTGAGATGCCCATCAGACACCAGGGGAAGATGCCGAACAGACAACACTGGAGGCTGAGAAGGGGGTCTGGTCTCTGGGCTGGAAAAATAAAGCCAGAGGAGCGAAGGAGATCCCCAGGGAGAGGGGGCGGATGGAGATTCAGCGAGGAGCCCAGAGGTCGTAAGACAGAAAAGCTCCAGCAAAAGGACCAAGGGGGAGTGGCCAGCAGGAGAGGAGAAGAACCTAGAAGCCAAGGATGAGGCAGTGATCTGTTGGCCAAATGCTGCTGACGGTTACGGGTGCCGAGGGCTGTTGGCAATGAGGTCACTGGTGTCCTTGACCAGAGGTCAAGGTTTTTTGGGGGGTGGGGGCCCCTGAACGTAGCAGCTTCGGGAGAGAACAGGTGAAGAGGAAGCAGAGAGAACGCAGGACTAAGGGTTTCACTGAGTCTTGCCATAAACTGAAGCAGAGGAAAGGGCGGTAGCTGGAGGGGATCCGGACTTGAGAGGATTTTTGGTTTTGTTCTGTTCTAAGAGACAGTACAGCATATTTGGATGCTGAAGAGAATAAAATAAATCTGCAGAGAGGGGAAACTGGTACTGGGGGGGGGGGGGGAACTATATTGTACCATAGTAACTGCACTATCTCTGGAACGATAAATGTTCCGCAGAAAGAATGGATAACTGGGAGACCAGCCAGTGGGCTCACCTGTGGGCATGGGCTCACTCGGGGGGTCTCCCGAGGCCTTGTCATCACTGTCATTCTCACACAGGGCCGTGGTTCTTCCTTTCCATTCATTTTTAGGGAGCAGTTCTACGACTACCACGTCTCCATGAATTGAGCGGTTTCGAGCCTTCATGCCGTGGATTAGGATGTCACTGGCCAAACCTGTGATTGGGCGGGGACACAGAAACCCCATGAAGCCACAGGGGAGGCCACACCCGTGACGCCTTCCAAACAAGGAAGCGTTCCTGCAAATCCAAGCTTTCTCCTCTCAAAGGTGCAGTCAAACCTTGTTCCACAAGTTAGGAATGAAGAAACACTGCCACTGTGCCATTTTATGTCACATGCTTTTCTAAGGTCTGACCATCTTTTCAGGTGGGTGACGGTGCCCTGCATGAGACTACGTAAGCCTGGCCTGGAACTCTGTCCAGAGCCACAGGGGCCACGCAGCCAGGGAGGGGTCAGGCGGCCGAGGAGCCACGGCTACTGTCAACCTCTCGAGCCTAAGCCAGAGAAAGGCACCGCTTCTCATTCTCCTTCAACCCAGCCCCGCTCCCTTGACTACCGGGGTGCTTTCTACCCTGTCCCTGAAGACCTAGGAACTATACTCTGTTACGATACAACTTATTTACACGCCTTCTTCATTTTCGTCACTTTTAAAAAATTACTCCAGGGGCGCCTGGGTGGCTCAGTCGGTTGAGCATCCGACTCTTAACTTCAGCTCAGGCCATGATGTCACAGTTCGTGAGTTCAAGCCCCACGTCGGGCTCTGCGCTGACCGTGCAGAGCCTGCTTGAGATTCCCTCTCCCTCTCTCTCTGCCCCTCCCCCGCTCATTCTGTTTCTCTCAAGATAAATAAATAATTTTAAAAACAAAATAAAACGATTCCAATAAGGCAGCACAGGACAGTGTCTTAACATCCCAGTCAAACTGCCTCAGCAGCAGATTCAGCCCCATCACTTCCCGGGTGTGTGATCTTGGGCAAGTTACTTTGCTTCTCTGTATTACAGTTTCCTCACTTGCAGCTTTGGGGATCCTCGCCAGTAACAGGTGTCTCCGGTAAGTGCTTAGAACAGTACCTGATGTAGACTGAGCACTCAGTAAAACTCAGCTATTCTCATTTTTTAAAACCGACTACAATAAAATCACAAACTATAGATAAAACACGAGAGGACAGGTAAAACACACCCCGAGCAGGAATATCTAACATGGCAGGTAGGGTACGACAGTTTCAACCTCGCTTTCTTCGTTGCGCAATATCAGAATAGAGGCAGAGTGGGGAAGTTTATGTAAGGCGTGTACCGAACCTGAATCTTTGCAGCTGGCTCCTTGAAGTCGAACGAAAGCTTCTATCTGGGCCCTGTGTTTGTTGACATTCAGGATTCCCTAAAATCACAATAAAAAATCAACTGAAAAATTTCTTTTCTGCTCGCTTTACCCCCTAAGGTACAGTTTTCAAAAAGTATATGAAAATATCCCCAAAATATGGGGTGGTTCAGTCGGTTAGTTAAGTGTCCGACTCTTGGCTTTGGCTCAGGTCATGGTCTCACGTTTTGTGAGTTCAAGCCCGCACACTGGGCTCCATGCTGACAGTGCGGAGCCTGCTTGGGATTCTCTCTCTCTCTCTCTCTCTCTCTCTCTCTCTCTCTCTCTCTCTCTCTCTCCTTTCTCTCTCTCCACAGCCCCCCCCCAACCCCTTCCCTGCTCAAGCACACACACTCTCTCAAAAGGAAAAAAAAAAGAAACCCACAACTTTAGGGCGGGACTTCAGCATGGCATTCTCAAACTTCGGCCTGCATAAAACCTGAGCTGCTTGTTAAAAATGTAAAATTCATGACGGAACAATTTTGTATCTTGATAGTGGTGGCAGATACACAAACTTACCAATGTCATAACACCACATACACACACACACACGTAAAACTGTTGAAATCTGAATAATAATTTTATCTGATTCCTTCTCAAGACAGCTTAACAGCTTCTGGGGTCTGGGTCCTGGGGGACCACAAAAGGGCCCTTGAAAGAGGCAGGAATACTGCAAAGGGGCGAAGAAGCCAAATTTCACCAATTTCACCATTTTTCCCAATTTCCAGACCTTGATTGCAAAATATATGCTCTTTCCCAGAGACTGGAGGCACTTATAAGGCTACTTGTGTGATGCTCAATACGTAACCCAATTAAGAAGATTACAGAGTAGCACCAAACCAGACAGCAAGGTGTCCCCAGGAAGAACGACTCCGAAACCATCTTCAACAATGACAGTCCTGGCTTACTCATGCCCATTTTATTTATAGCCTTTGAAATTAAAGGCCTGTGGCAGGCCAGTAAAGGTGAGAAGAAAACAGACTGGCCCGTCCTGACGCCGACGTCGCATGACCACCCTCACCTGGATGTAGCGTCCGGATTTAATGCCGGCTTCCAACACTTCCAGGGGAAGATGTTCTGCGTACTCCTTCCCGTGGCTCTCCTGACTCTCATTCTCTCTTTCCCGTCGAGACTGAAGGATGGAGTCACAAAGCTCGCGGGCGGCCTTTAAATCAGGCCAGAAATTGTCCAGGTAATTCTGCGTTCAATAAAGGCAAAAGAGAAATGTGGTCAGAAGGTAACGGTTCTCCCTTCCGGCAGTATTACAAGCAGTCCCGGGCGGGAACCGCTGGCGTGTGGTTTTGAAGAGGTGGTGAATGAACATTACCTTCCCGAGTCTCACCTTACGGGCTAGTTTTCTACCATCTCACTAATCCCTGAAGCCTCGCCAAACGAACCCTAGGGAGGCCCTTCCTACCACGGAATGCTTGCTTTGCACTTTCGAATCTCCTCCTCTCTCTGTGCGCGTGTACACACACACACACACACACACACACGCAAACACACACACGCGCGCGCGCGGCCTTCTGCCTATCTTTACGCGTATCTCATTGCCACAGACAATGGCCTGCAGTAAATGCAGAGAAAAAAACTCTCATGTGTGCATTCTTGTCTTCTTTTTTCTTTTTCCCATTCTGAAACATTTGAAACTTATAAGAAACTTAAATAAGCAGGTAAAAATGGCAAGGCGTAAAGCGCATACGGAAACGTCCCCTTTTCCCCCAACCCACTGGCTACACCAAGTGAGCAGAGGGGGCAAAGCCGAGACGTTTCTATTCTTCTGGGGCTTCCCCGTCATGAGCTCCCAGACGATGGAGTCTTCCTTGGTGACCATCCAGAGATGCTGTAACGCTTCACAGAGACATCGCTATTAGTGTGATGACTCGGTACGAGACTTCACTTTGACACAAGTGGTCAGGGTCCCTCCCCCCCATGTAGACTGAGTGTTACCACACCTCTTGGTGTAAGTCTATCAGAGAGGACACCACCCGCAAGAGGACGGTGTGTTGATGCTGGCTGTGCTACGTCTTCAGCACACTCCCTCTAATGGTTGGCTCTCACTAAATAAAACCAAATCTACATGTTTTTAACTCAACTTTAAGTCTAAGGTAGAGTCTAGCACATTCGCTTTTCTCGCATAAAAAAGAAAATGCAGGGGCGCCTGGGTGGCTCAGTCGGGTGAGTGTCTGACTTTGCCTCAGGTCATACCTCACGGTTCCTGAGTTCAAGCCCCACACTGGGCTCTGGGCTGACGGCTCAGAGCCTGGAGCCTGCTTCAGAGTCTGTCTGTCTCCCTCTCTCTCTTTCTCGCTCTCTGCCCCTCCCCCACTCGTGCTCTGTCTCTGTCTCTCTCAAAAATAAACATTTAAAAATCAAAAAAAAAAAAAAAGAAAATACATTATATTTATTGTCAAGGCTAATATTTCTCCCATGGACCTCAGGGTCCTGTTTGAATCACCTCCTTTCTTTCCCCAGTCCTTCGAGAAGTTCTGTCTGTGCTAACGTCAGTACCCCAATTCTATGGTCACTTATCGCTTCTCACCACCCAGTTCCTGCCACTATGAACCGCCCCTTCATGAGGATTTACTGTCTTCGCTCTTCCCAGCTAACTTCATGTCCCCACAGAAACTTCTGGCCTTCTCATCTGAACTCCGCAGTATCTCTTTTTTTTCCCGCTATCTATCATTCGCCTCTATGAAGCCCTCGGTCACACAGTTTGCTTAGGAGACACTATACACAATGAACGGTACCACAGTACCGGACTGTGAAGAAAAGTAATTTGAACAAAAAGCAGAAAAATGTAATTTTAGGCAACTGTCCTCTGCGAGAACAAGACATGATGTATTGCAACAGAAAAAACAAGTGACACCGCCATTAATATCCAGCGCCCCCGGAACTCTCTGGCACGCCGGCACACTTTTTTAGAGCAGGGCCAAGAAAATTCTATTGGCAAATCTTTAGCAATACGTGCACCTGGGAACTCTTATAGAATCTACGATTCGAAGTCCAACTTGACTTTCCGTCAACTGACAGGGGCAACGGAGGGCCTCATTTGAGGTTCTGAATCAAAACCCGGCATGAACCACTGGCACTTGATTGGCCAGCTGGGCAGACAGAAGAGCCCAGTAATCTGTTGAGAGATCAACAGCCATCCCACTTTCCCCAAGGGGTACCCCAGAAATAGGAGAACCGGGTTGCCAACACAGCCCCCCAAAACTGCCACCAGTAACGCTGCTCCCACCTGTGATCTGTACACTCAGCCGATGGGACGGCCTTCACATAAATGATACCGCATCTCGCCCCTTCCTGTATCCCTGCTAACCCCCGTGTACATTCACAAGTGGGGAAGAGTGAGGAACAGTGCCAAAACAAGACTGGCCCTTAAAACTGCGTGGTGTGCGTAGGGGTGTCTGGGTGGCTCAGTCGGTTAAGTGTCTGACTCTCGGTTTTGGCTCAGGTCACGATCTCGCGGTTCGTGGGTTCGAGCCCTGTAACGGGCTCTGTGCTGACAGCATGGAGCCTGCTCGGGATTCTCTCTCTTGCTGTCTCTCTCTGGCCCTCCCCGACTTGTACTCTCTCTCTCAAAATAAATAAGTAAACTTAAAAACGAAAAAAGATTAAAACCGTGTCGTGTGTGCACGCAGAAAAACAATGTGGGGGGCAGCCGAGCACGGTGGTTAAGAGCTTTGGAGTCAGAGTGCCGGCGGTTCCTCCACTTTCTACCTGTGTGACCTTGGGTGAGTTACTTAGTCTCTCTGGGCTTTAGTTTCCTCACCCGCAAAACATGGACAATGGCACCTACCTCATGGGGTAAGAATTCAATGAAACAATCCACTTAGAATACTGCCTGACATAGATAAATGATGGCTATTACTATTAGGTGGGACCATATAAAAGTGCCATTTTGGAGGTCAAAAATAATATGGGGCTCCTGGGTGGCTCAGTCGGTTGGGCGTCCGACTTCGGCTCAGGTCATGATCTCGCGGTCCGTGAGTTCGAGCCCCGCGTCAGGCTCTGTGCTGACAGCTCGAAGCCTGGAGCCTGCTTCCGATTCTGTGTCTCCCTCTCTCTGGCCCTCCCCCACTCACGCTTTGTCTCACTCTCTCTCTCAGAAATAAATAAACATTTAAAAAAAAATAATAGTATTGGCAATTTTATAACATCCAACCTATTCTTGTCATCATCATCACCACTATTGTTATTGCTGTAACTGTGCAATGGGTTTACTGTCAACAGGGGCTTCCTGGGCTGAACTCTCAGATGCTACGGGTCTTACAGTCACAGGGGGGTTGCCCAAATTTGCTAAAGCCAAGATTCCATGGTTGGGGTGAGACACAGACATGGAATTCGTTGGCTGGAGTCTTCCTTCACTCTTTGTTTTCCCTCTTCTGCCTCGAGAGCATTGAAGGCTCTCTCTTCTGGAGAGCTGGAGCTGGAGCATCCCTCTTCTGGATCGAGAGCATTGTGGGCGCCACTGAAGAAATGAACACACACAGACACACTTACGGACACACCAGATGCAGGTACCTTGAAAGAAATCACAAACACTCCTTCGGTTTCGCTTCCATACTGCTGAATAGCCTCTTCGTCTTCTGTCACCATAACGATTGGCATCCTATCCTGGCAGTGGTGATAATACCAAACGGCTGCATTGTATATGCTCCTAGAAAAGCAAGGGCACATGAGCCCTCCCAAGGCAGACAAACACAAGCTACGGTCCAAAGCTTCACACCGGCCTTTTGATCTGCTATCCTTCGGTTTATGAAGACGACCACCCATTCATTCAACAAGTTATTTCCCGAACACTGGTCATAAATATGCCCTGGGTTGGGCAGTCTGGGGGATAAAACACGAATCAGAGAGCACCCGACAAGCCTCTTCTTCCCTAAGACATCCAACCACCACGGCAACCTCTTTCATTTCTTGATATGGCCTAGAAACCACAAGGCTCTGCCGTCTTTTAACACCTTTTGGCTGGAAAGCCATTACCATAGCACCGCACGGCTGACAAGCGAGGCTACGTGAGGTTTCAAAGCTGGAGAGACAAGTCTGGCTAAGAGAAAAACTAGGCTGCGTCCAGCTCAAGGTCACAATCCAATAAGGTCTGCGATGGAGTCAACACAACATGTCTGGAAATCTTCCTGAAAAGAATCGGAATTGGAAAACACAGCCTGGGGCTGGAGACGTGTGTTCAGGGCTGGACTGTGTTTCCAATGAAGTGTGTAAACTTGGGACAGTTGGTTTCGTAGGCATCTGTTTCCCTTTCTGGAAATCACAATGCTACCTAAGGTTCCTTTAGTTTTAGATTAAAAAAAAAAAATTCAGCGGACATATACTGAGTCTCTCCTATGTGCAAGCCTGTGTGGTTAGTAAGATCCTTCTAACTGCTCACATGTGACCTGGTCTAGAGAAAGACTGGCTTTCCTTTCTGGTACTGAGCCCTGTGGGAACTTAGGACTATAATTAAGGACTCAGTATGTATCAGTGTTTGTTTTACTTTAGAGAATTTAAATATTTAGTGGCTACACAGATAAAGAATTACAAGGAAAAAGACGATTGAAATGTTTTGTATTGAAACGTTTTGTATGGATTGAAATGTTTTGTATGGACAAGGGCCTCGGCCCTCTGCAGAAGAGCAGAGCAGGGGCTGTGGGTGCCCAGCACCTGTGCAAAAGGCCCACCTCTGACTCAGCTGCAGGTGGGTGGCAGTTCCACCCCCCCCCACCCCCCAGGCCCACTGGGTGGAGTTAACACCCCTGCAGAATGACCCTCAGCTAAAGGCGGAAGTCTCCTTTATACAACACCCTGGCCTCCGCTCTTCCAGATGACTTCTGAGGCAAATACTACGCGGCTTCTCAGAGGCTCCCAGTAGGACTGAGCCTCAGTTTCCCACAGCAGTAACGCATCCTTAACTGCTCTCCCTCCTTCCTTTCTGTCTCACTCCCCGCACTTCCTCACTGCTGTTTCAGGGAAGTGCCTCCCGCATCAACCACCCACACCCAACCCCTTGCTTCAGGCTCTGCTTTTAGGTGGATCTAAACGGCTACAACAGCCTGACCAGAGTTAACCTACCAGTTCCAGTTTAATAAGACCGGTTGGGATAGGAGAGCAACTTCTACCAGGAAAATTGGATAATCTTAGCTTAAAAGTAGATCCCTCCCCCCTCCACACCCCCACATTCAAGTTATGACTTCTGGATCCCTGGAAGGTTCCTACCAGCTGCTGAGATCTGGGGCAAACACACTCTGAGTATCTACAGCTCCCTAATGACAATTTCTAAAATATGTATGTATTCGAACGACATATCTACAACAGTGGCACGTTAAACATTTCAGTATTAATCACAGTTCCAGAATAACTACTGGTTTATTCTAGCACGCTATTTAGGTCGACTCCCAGATAAAGAAATTAAAGACAGTCCTGACCATTCACAGCCATTGGGGGGTGCCATACCTGGTCTGCCACTTTTCCATGGATTCTCCTCTCTCCCGAGGGAGGTAGCAGAACTGTTGGAATTCGTTAGCAAAGAGAATGCAATCATGACGGGCATCCCTCAGGAGGTTTCGCAATTTGTTATACTGTCTGGGACACAGAAGAGAAAGAGAAATCTGACACAGCAGGTACTCATCGACTGCCAGCTCTTGCTAAGGATCAAAGAAGATGAGGCATTTCAGGACAAAAGATTGATTATTTCAAACCCAAGAGACGTTTATTTCTATTGGCCTCAGCGTGGGTAGTACTATGGGGCTGTTGTTTCTCAATTTTGCCTGCCGGAATGTGCTCGATCACATTAATTAGCCTGTGGATCAATCACTCTGCCCTTTCCCCTTCTAGACGTGTGGCCATTTATTCAGTGATTACAAGACCCTGCCCCGCACGGCCCCCTCTTCAGAGGCTCGCGGAGGAGAGCAGGCAAAGCAGAGTTTGGCACTTTACTCTGGTACCTCGCTTTGTTCTAGAAACGGCAGTAGGCACTGGTACATTTTACTTTGTGCTGGCAGCCCCAGAAAAGTTCAGGTAACAGGAAGAAGTCTGGGGATTTATCTGTGAATTTTATTTACGCAGCCACCTCATTTACACGAATGACGGCTAGCTGCCATCTGTCAGACAACTAACAAAGTTTTCAGGTTTCTTCCAAACGGAGATCCTTCCGATAGTGCTAGCCAAAGTCTCTCGTCAAATCTGCACCTCATATGGGTCAGGATCTAAGATGATGTTTTTCTCTTCTTTTTCAGAAGGTGCTTTTCAATAGTCGAGGTGATATGAAATACAGAAAATGTTCACAGTTATCTTAAAGGAAGCCAATTGTTTACTTAAAAATGGACTGATATTGGGGCACCTGGGTGGCGCAGTCGGTTAAGCGTCCGACTTCAGCCAGGTCACGATCTCGCGGTCCGTGAGTTCGAGCCCCGCGTCAGGCTCTGGGCTGATGGCTCGGAGCCTGGAGCCTGTTTCCGATTCTGTGTCTCCCTCTCTCTCTGCCCCTCCCCCATTCATGCTCTGTCTCTCTCTGTCCCAAAAATAAATAAAAAAAACGTTGGAAAAAAAATTAAAAAAAAAAAAAAGGACTGATATTAAACTAGATGTTAAATTAACATATAAATCACCCAAGGGAGATGATTGGCATTTAACATGTGTTCTTTGTTAAATGTTTGTTTATTTTCGGGAGGGACAGAGTGCAAGTGGGGGAGGTGCAGACAGAGAGGGAGACACAGAATCCATAGCAGGCTCCAGGTTCTGAGCTGTCAGCATGGGGCCCAACATGGGGCTCATATTCACGAGGTACGAGATCATAACCTGAAGACGAAGTCGGACGCTTAACCGACTGAGCCACCCAGGCGCCCCAAGATGTGTTTTAACATAATAAAATTTATGCTTTCCCATTCCTACCCGCAGCCCGCTGCCATGTTTTTTTAAAAAAAATGAGTCTTTGGGCGCCTGGGTGGCTCAGTCGGTTAAGCATCCGACTTCGGCTCAGGTCATGATTTCGTGGTTCGTGGGTTCGGGCCCGATGTCAGGTTCTGTGCTGACAGCTCAGAGCCTGGAGCCTGCTTCGGATTCTGTGTCTCCCTCTCTCTCTGCCCCTCCCCCCCACTCACACTCTGTCTCTCTCCTTCTCTCAAAAATAAATAATGAACATTAAAATTTTTTTTAAATGAGTCTTTATATTTAAGCAAAGGCAGAACTCTCCAACTTCTCTTCTTTAAGTAAATGCTAATCACCATTATCTGTATCGTCTTAACACTTAATTAGAAAACAAGACACAGTGATTTTATTTTCTTAGTAATTCTAATTTTGAGCTATTTTAAAAAGAATCATCAAGTAATAGCACTTACACAATTTCATAATCAACAAAAGGATTCGGTGTCGTTGCTGTGAATGGCAGCTGTCCTTGACAGGATCCCACTTGTGCAAAGAAAAGCTGCCCCCCACCCCATCTCAGAAATGCCTGGAATGTCACTACCTGGTAGTCTTCCCACCTTCACAAAGATATATTTGAAGTCATTTTTAAAACCTCTTAGGATATGCACAGAGGAGTCTACACCACCCTGTTCCCAGTGCCCGTCCCTGCACAGTAGGAAGGTGAAAACTTTTTACTTTCTGCTGGACCCATTTCTGTAATGCACGAATTCTTCTAAAGGAGCGCTTATTTCTTACGCAATTAAGGATTTTAGAGGAGACTTCATAAACAACTGTAATTTATTATTTCAGAGACGACACTGAAAAAATATTGCCCATTTTTCCTGATCTGATCGCCCACAGTATTGGCGCCCTTTATCTACCCCTAATAAAGCACCTGGACTTAGTGCACTTTTTCATTTACCAATTACCTTCTATATTGAAGGTCCTTCATTTAGCAAATATCGGCTGCATTCCTTCCCTTTTGCGCCACTGAGCGCCCTCAGGGGACACCATCTAAGCGTCTCCTTTCTGTCCTTTGCTTGCGGTGGCCATGGCAAAATTACCATTCCTCGAGAAAATTAAACCAAGAACTACCCTATGACCCAGCAACTGCACTGCTGGGTGTATGCCCCAAAAGACTGAAGACAGGGTGTCAAGGACACATTCCTGTATCAATGTTCGTGGCAGTATCATTCACGATAGCCAAAAGGAACCAAGGAAGCAACCCAAGGGTCCAACGACAGACGGATGCATAAACAAAATGTGGCATGTTACACGCACGGGAATATTTTTCAGTCTTAAGAAAGGAAGTTCTGACGCAGGCTACAACATGGATGAACCGTGAAGACGTGATGCTAAGCGAAATAAGCCGGTCGCAAAAGGACGGACACTGTAAGATTCCACTTATATGAGGTAAGGTACTTAGTCTCGTTTATAGATGCAGGACGTAGAATGGTTGTTGCCAGGGGGCTAGGGGGAGAGGGAGGTAGGGAGTTAGTATTTAATGGGTGTAGAGTTTCAGTTTAGGGAGATGGAAAAAAGTTCTGGAGAGGACGGTGGTGATAGCTGCACGAAATGTGAATGTATTCAAGGCCACTGACCTATACACTGAAAAGCGGTGGGAGACTGGATGGCTCAGTTGGCTAAACATCTGACTCCTGACTGTGGCTCAGGTCATGATCTCAAAGTTTGTGGGTTCAAGTCCCACATTGGGCTGCACGCTGACAATGCGGAGATGCTTGGAATTTTCTCTCTCTCAAAATAAATAAACTTTAAAAAAGTGTTTAAAATGGTAAATCTTATGCCAAATACATCTACCACAATTTTAAAAAAAACAGCTAGGCTAACGGGCAAAACAAAATAAAAACAAAAATCGGAACCACCCATTTCAGTGGGAGAAGTGCCATGATGGGGAGAGGTGCAGAGTGTGACAAGAACATGGGAGGGACGGGGGAGATGACATCTGAGATGAGAAAGGTGAGTGAGAGTTAGCCAGACAAAGGGCCAAGGGAGGAGAGAGGAGACAGAAAGTTCAGGATAGCAGACAGTAGTTCACATGCCCAAGAAATGTCTTCCAAATGCATAAATGAACTCACATCTCTTTGTGACAACAGTGGTCCAAATACAAGACAACAGTGTGTCAGAACAAACCCTGACATTTTCAGAACTCAGTTACAGTTTTGCTAGGCTCTGCACACATCCCCTGATTTGCTATCACACTTTATACATATATATATATATATATATATATATATATATATATTTTAAATGTTTATTTATTTTGAGAAAGAGAGTACGTGTGCAGGGGAGGGGCAGGGAGAGGGAGAGAGGGAAAGAGGGAGGGGGGATAGAGAGAGAGAGAAAGAGAGAGAGAGAGAATCCCAAGCAGACTCTGTGCTGACAGCACCCCCGACATGGGTCTTGGGTCTTGAACTCACGAACCGTGAGATCGTGACCCGGGCGGAGATCAAGAGTTGGACGCTTAACTGACTGAGCCACCCAGGCGCCCCTGACACGTGCACTTAGGCCCGGGGATTCTCCAACCCTGTCCTCCTCAAAAACTGGTGTTCCACAAGCCAGGCCCAGGTCGTTTACCAACAAATTAGAGGAATGACAATCCTTCCCCATGTTTAGCAGAATATGTAACTTCGCAAAAAAGAATTTTCTCAATTTAAAGTTTCACTCCCATATATTTTCCTTAGACTTGTAGGGCACGCTTCCATTTGTCAGCTACCTATCAGCAGGGTAAGACAAATGAACAAATGGCCCAAGAATATTAATGGGGAAAGCAGGAAATAGTGAATCACTCTGAGTGTGACAGTCAAGTTTTCTTATAGGCATGTGGGCTTATGGTTGTAATTTAATAGTGCATACACACAATATAGTCATATTTTTTTGCTAGTCAGGGCTGGTGGTGCATTCGATGGGATTAGATATATGAGGACCCTGCACGGAGCCAGCAGATCACAGTGCCTTGAACAAGTTTAGCCTGAATGACAGGAGAACAGCAGTTTCAGAGAGTCAAGTACAGTAAAATGATCTGAAGTTTTAAAAATTCCAGTCTCACAGAAGAACCCTAGTTTCCCTAGACTGGCTTAAACATTCCCCCAAATCTCTATTATTTAAACATCTCAAACAATTTCTTAGGGATATGGCTACACTTGCCTTCTTAAGATGGATTTTTGTACAGATGCAACATCCCCTCCCCCAGACTATATTCTCTGGGGGTTAGGAGTGGGCGTCCCACAACCAGTCCAGGGATGTACAATGTTGTGTTTCTTCAAGCAGTTTTTGCAGAATCCTGCTAGGGTCTCAGAGGCTTACTTTCAGAGGTCCTTGAGTTTTTTAAGTTTTATTTATTTAAGTAAACTCTACACCCAACGTGAGCTCAAACTCACAACCCCAAGATCGAGAGAGAGAGAGAGAGAGAGAGAGAGAGAGAGAGAGAGAGAGAGAGATCAATGCTCTTCTGATTGAGTCAGCCAGGCGCCCCAGAGTTTTTACAAGTAAGCTCTATGCCCAGTGTGGGGCTTGAACTCACAACCCCGAGATCAAGAGTCACATGTTCCACGGACTGAGCCAGTCAGATGCCCCTAGGTGGTAGTATTAAAACATTTTCAACGGAGTATATTTTGGACCATCTGATGTCCTCTAAACCGCACTGCCATTTGGAAGCCTCAAAGACAACCTCAAAGGAATGACCCCCAGTCACACCCCTTTGGACCTCCCCCAGCACTCCCTCTTTCTATCTAGTTATGTAAACCAGAAACTCGGTGTCGGCCTTAACACCATCTTCTCTCTGACCTCACATATCCAACTCCACTAATAAGTTTTGTAGGTTTTCTTCAGCTTTCCTGAGATACAATTCATATACCATAAAATTAACCCTTTTCTTTCTTTTTTTTTTTAATGTTTATTTATTTTTGAGAGAGACAGAGACAGAATGCAAGTGGGTTAGGGGCAGAGAGAGAGGGAGACACAGAATCCGAAGCAGGCTCCAGGCTCCGAGCTGCCAGCACAGAGCCTGATGCGGGGCTCGAACCCACGAGCTGTGAGATCACGACCTGAGCCGACGTCAGACGCTCAACCGACAGAGCCACCCAGGCGCCCCTAAAATTAACCCTTTTAAAACATACAATTCAATTTAGTACAGTCACAGAGTTAGGCAACCATCACCACGAGGTCCAGACATTTTATCGCCCCAAAAAGAAACTGAGAGCCATTAAGCAATCATTCCCCATCCCCCTGCCCCTGGCAACCACTAGTCTATTTTCTGTCTCTTGGATTTACCGATTCCAGGCATTTCACATAAATGGAATCACAGAAAAATGACCTTTCATGTGACTGGCTTCTTTTACTTAGTACAATATTTTCAAGGTTCATCGATGCTTGTAGCCTGTGTTGGTCCTTCATTCCTTTTATGGCTGAACAGTATTCCCTCGTATGGATAAACCATGCTTTGTGTAACCATTACCAGTTGATGGACATTTGAGCTGTTTCCACTTTTGGGGCTGTTATGAACACAGTTGCTATGAACATTTGTGCACAAATTTTGTGTGGATAGAGTTTCGGTTCTCTTGGTTACATACTTAGAGACTTCTACAGACTTTTACCTACTAAGATGCTGTTGGATATTTCTATTTCTGTCCATCTCTAAGCTACCAACACCTCTCATGTGAATTAAAGTAATAGCTTCTCCACTGGCCCAGTCATCGTTTCTTTCCCTTTTTTTTTTTTTAACGTTTATTTATTTTTGAGACAGAGAGAGACAGAGCATGAACAGGGAAGGGTCAGAGAGAGGGAGACACAGAATCTGAAACGGGCTCCAGGCTCTGAGCTGTCAGCACAGAGCCCGACGCGGGGCTCGAACTCACAGACTGCGAGATTGTGACCTGAGCCCAAGTCGGCCGCTTAACCGACTGAGCCACCCAGGCGCCCCTCTTTCCCTTTTTTTAAGTTTAAAAAAAAATTATCTTTGAGAGAGAGACACACACAGAGAGAGAGAGAGAGAGAGAGAGAGAGAGAGAGAGAGAGCACGCCCATGAGCAGGTCGGGGGCAGAGACAGAGGGTGAGAGGGAGGGAATCCCTGCTGTCAGAGCAGGCCCCCCACGTGGGGCCCAAATCCATGAAGCTAGTGACCTGAGCCAAAATCAAGAGTCGGATGCTGAGACACCCAGGCGCCCCCAGTCACTTTTTCAAAGTAGGAATCTGATCATATATATCGTCCCACCCTGCTTACAACCCTTCACCAACATCCCGAAGACTCATCCAAGCCGGGGCCTTTTTCGGTTCCTTGAGTGGGCCAAACCCCCCCTCCCCACACCCTGCACAGCAGCCCCCTCACCTGGAAACCTTTTCTCCTTTCTCTCTTTGGTTTACTCCTACCCATCCCCTAGAGCCCAGGGTAGGCATCTCCCTCAGGAGCCTTTCCTCTCCTCCCTAACTTAGGTGCTCCTGGAACCACGCACCTGTCTCTCAGGGCATCTGTCACAGCTGTAGTCCCCCATCTGCATGATTATCTGAGTAGCACCTGTCTCCCCCTCAAGGCTGTGTCTGCTTTTGTTCATCACTGCATCCTCAGCGCTAGCACAAGTTTCTGGCACACACAGTCTCTCAGTATTTGTTGAATAAACGGATGGATGAATGCTGTGGACAAGACAGCCTCACAGAGTCATCAAATGATCCCTCACTGGGGCGCCTGGGTGGTTCAGTCCGTTGAACAATCAACTCTTGATTTTGGCTCGGGTCATGATCTCATGGTTCATGGGTTCGAGCCCCACGGCGGGCTCCGGGCTCATGGTGCCTAGCCAGGTTGGGATTCTCTCTCCCCCTCCCTCTCTCTCTGCCCCTCCTGCGTGCACGCATGCATGCGCGCGCGCACACACACACACACACACACTCCCTCTCTCTCTCTCTCTCTCAAAATAAATAAATAAGCTTAAAAAAAAAAAAGAGAAATCCATCACTGAATAAGCATTTGAGGATTGCTGGATTGTAGAACATGTGATTATCCTCAACAATCAAAAACTCAACACTTTTTGATAATGCTTTATGTATTATGCTTCTGAGAATGGCCATTTTCTGCATTGATATTACTGAAATCAAAATACAAGATCACATTAAAGAACCAGGTAAGACGCTATGTCTTTTTATGGTTACACTCAACTCTGGTGATTTCATCTCAGTAAAACAATGTCATCTGTTGCATTAAATTAAAGTTCATTTGCAATCTTTTTATTTTGTAAATTTGTTTATTTAATATGAAGGTCTGGTTTGGGTTTAGGGCTGTAGCATGTACTTAAGCGTGAGGACTTTACATCTAGATTTATGTTTAAACACGTTTAAGTAATAATGCAATCGAATAAATTAACACTGGGTGTCCATGAGAAAAAAGCCTATAAAAAGCCTTTTAGAAACAAAGTCAGTAACATTACTCATGTTGAGTAATACTTATATTGAATGGTGAATTAGATCATTTGACCTCTTAGATCTTTTCCAATTATAATATTCTATAATTTCAGTATTTAAAAATTTTTTAAGTTTATTTTTTTTAATGTTTAATTATTTATTTATGTTGAGAGTGTGTGAGCAGGGGAGGAGTCGAGAGAGAGAGAGAATTACAAGCAGGTTCCACTCTGTAAGCACAGAGCCCGATGTGAGGCTTGATCTCACAAACTGTGAGATCATGACCTGAGCTGAAATCAAGAGTTGAACGTTTAACTGACTGAACCACCCAGGCGCCCCTAAGTTTATTTTTTGAGAGAGAGAGAGAGAGAGAGAGAGAGAGAGAGAGAGAAAGAGAGAGAGAGAAAGAGAGAGGCAGGGAGAGAATGCATGAGGGTACACAGGAGGTAGGGGCAGAGAGAGAAGGAGAGAGAGAGAATCCCAAGCAGGTTCAGGGCTGACAGCACAGAGCCCGATGTGGGGCTTGAACTCACAGAACTGTGAGATCACCACCTGAGCTGAAACCAACTGAGCCACCCAGGCACCCCTGTAATTCCAGTCTTATGCCATATACTGAGAAACTGTTGAGACTCTGAAGCTATAATGAAGGAATTCAGGAAGGGGCCCAAAGGAGAGAAAGCAAGGCATCCTTACACCAGACACTAGACCAACCAGGTATTTTTAATTGACAAAGCTTTTCTAAGCAATAATGTTCCTAAAAGTGTATCAAATAGAATGAATTATTTACTAGCATCTCAAAAATCTCCAAGGAAGAACTGAAAAACAGAACAAAATATTTTCCAACATTAAATGAAGCAAAACACCAGAGAGCCTCTGCTAGGCCACTTGCGATTAAATATAAAAAGTCCAAGGACAGGGCACCTGGCCGGCTCAGTCGTTTAAGCGTCCGACTTCGGCTCAGGTCATGAAATCGTGGTCTGTGAGTTCAAGCCCCATGTCGGGCTCTGTGCTGACAGCTCAGAGCCTGGACCCTGCTTTGGATTCCGTGTCTCCCTCTCTCTCTGCTCCTCCTCCCCCACTCAAGCTCTATCTCTGTCTCAAAAATGAATAAACGTTAAAAAAAACTTTTTTTAATATAAAAAATAAAAAGTCCAATTACTTCTACCTAACGCTTTTGAAGTCTAAATTAATAAAGCAAATTCCCTGGCTCTTCCATAGTCAACGGTTGGGATCAATTATAAAGTTAGCTTTCAATATATGACACTCTCTAGGGCTCAGGTAATTTTGGTCATTTAGCGGTTTCAACCTGTTGGTTGCTTACCAGGGACACAAAGCACCAAGACCCAAACCTGCTGATTCCTTGTCCTGCCTCCTCTTTCTCTTCATCAGTTACGTCCAGCACCCTTGCTTTAGGACCAAGCTCAAACCTATTTCCTTCGGAGAGCTTTTGGGCTGAACCCTCACACCCTGTATTTACCTCTGCACTTTGTACAGTCTACATTAAATAATACTGCCTGGGTCTAAGGTGTGCCACCATTACCTTCTTGCACCTAACCCAACAAGACAACAGGTCTGTTGAGAGAGGGACTAATACAGTTGACCTTTGAACAACCTGGGTTTGAACTGTGGGGGTCCACTTCTATGTGAGGTTTTATTTTTTCAGTAAATATGATACAGCACTGTAAAGGTATTTATTTTGAGAAAGAGAGCAAGCAGGAGCAGGGGAGGGGCAGGGGCGGGGGGGGGGGGGTGGAGAGAATCCCAAGCAGGCTCCATGCTGTCAGTGCAGAGCCCGATGCAGGGCTTGAACTCACGAACCATGAGATCATGACCTGAGCCGACATCAAGAGTTGGAGGCTTAACTGCCTGAGCCACCCAGGCACCTCGTCCTTACAGTTTTCTTAATGTTTTCTTTTCTCTAGCTTACTTCATTTGCAAGAATACCGTATACAGGGGCGCCTGGGTGGCTCAGTCGGTTAAGCGTCCGACTTCGGCTCAGGTCATGATCTCACGGTCCGTGGGTTCGAGCCCCGCGTCGGGCTCTGTGCTGACAGCTCAGAGCCTGGAGCCCGTTTCAGATTCTGTGTCTCCCTCTCTCTCTGCCCCTCCCCTGTTCATGCTCTGTCTCTGTCTCAAAAATAAACGTTAAAAAAAATTAAAAAAAAAAAAAAAGTATACCGCATACAATATAGAATATAACATACCAAACATATGTTAATCGGCTATTTATGTTACCAGTAAGGATTCTGGTCCACAGTAGGCTATTAAGTTTTGAGGGAATCAGAAATTATATATATATATATATATATATATATATATATATATATATATATATATATATGGATTTTTGCCTGTGTAGGGGTCCATGCTTCTAATCCCCATGTTGTTCAAGAGTCAACCGTACTTCTTTTTGTACTCTATAAGGCCTGGAACTATGAGCTCAAAATGTGCTTACCAAATGGGAAAACCAAGATGTTGTCCTATGGGCCTATTTCACAACTCCTCATCCTTTGTTTTCACATTTAGTATATTTAGAGACATGGTGGAAAAACAATAGTTTTTCATCAATTTAACGACTTTTGAAATGTCCAGGAGAAAAGACATTTAAATTCCAATTCTTTGCTTTTGCGTGTCCCAGGAATTGGTTTTTAAAACAACCCTTAACATTAAAAATATTTTTGAAAACAGAAGCTGAAAAGCCTCAGCAGAGTGCGCGCAATCTGAATGATAGCCACAAATTGATTTTAGTAGCAGAAATTGAAATACGACACCTGGAGCAGCGTTCAAACCTGGATGTGTATAAACGTCTCTATCTGTGTGTCTGAACAAAATCAAGTTCAGGCTCATTTAAAAATATTCAACCTGAAAAATCTGCAATCCAGTTAATGCGCTTTTTTTTTTGAACAGAGCATATAATGACAACTCATCATTTTCATATACAAATAAACACACTTTATCTTTTACCATCAACGTCTGAAGAAGCCACAACACTTAAAAAAGGATAAACACACAGTGTCTGCTTTCTAAATAACGAGGGGTGTTAAGAGGTTGGATGCATAATTCTAATGTGGTGGTTCTAAGCAGTCTTCACGTGGAAATCATAAATCCTTTCCCAATGTTAAATGAAGCAAAACCATTTTTCAGATAATTGTTTAAAAGGTGAACAAACAATTCTTCATTTAGGTACAAGGCAAGCCTTGTGGACGGATTTCAATCAGAGATCCTTTGTTTAGCAAATACAATTAGTATGGTTGGTAGTTTTACTAGTAATGTAAATATAAACCAAGTTACTTCTGGTTTCATTAAGTGCAATTTGTATCACAATAAACAGTTTAAAATTTAAAAATACAGCAGTACTCTTTCCCCTTCCCCTCAAAGTGTAGGCTTCTGAAAAACAATGTATTGAGCAACTAAATGCAAACCAAAAGCCAAGAATCTTAAATACCCATATGCTGGGGACACTGCAGTTTATTGATCTACAGTCAGAGCTCCTGGCCAGGTGTTGAAGCCGAAATATAAAATAACGTTACTGCCTTCCTCACCAGCAAAGAGAATACCAAATTAGTTCAAAAAGTCCCTTCAGACAAAATAATGAATTCCTCCAACAAAGGGACCTTTTCTAAAGGGGAAAAGAAAAATACGCCATATAAAAATAAATAAATAAATAATGTGAAATAGATACCTCCGGCCCCTTTGATGCTGCACAGTTTGACAAGCCGTTTGCATGAAAATAATTCCCTTCAACTCCGGAAACTCAAGGATCTCGAGGTAATCTTGAACAACTTTCCAATCTGGGATCATGTAATGAGTCACATCACTAGACAAGAGTTTCCCATCTGAAAACATAATTCAAAACGTAAGCGATTAGACGTTTGCAAGCCTGGCTTATTACTATTTCAAGGTCACGGTGCTCCAGTTTGCAAGATAACTTCCAGTCTTAACTACACCCTAAAGTTTTTGAAGGACATGACAAATCTACTTTGGTAGAGGCCCCAAGTTCAGGTAAATTCAGCATCTTCATTTTTCTGAAGCTGCGATGAGACTCAGCGTGCTGTGTGGCGTTGCCAGGGGTGCAGAAGATGACTAATTTTTTAAAAACCAGCAAATCCTCAGCACAACCTAAATATTTATTTATGTTAACTCACGGACATACTCGAATGGCATTCAAGTGGGGTCCTTCCAAATATACAAGTAAACCACTTGTTTATGCCTGGCAATTTCAAGCGGGTTCTGAATCAAGCTTGTGAACATGCTCGGAAGCCTCCAGGGGCCACAAAGCCGGAATCGACTGGAAAAGATGCTCAGTGCCAGCAAGGGCAGTGGTTAGGCTCTCCACCCGGCCCGCATCTCAGGGACCTGGTTCGCCAAGGTGTAAACGAAATGTTCACCTTAACCATAAACTGAGGATTCCAAATACTCGCTGGGAAGGACCCTCACGCCCCCCTCCCACCAGAGGGAAGAGAACCAGTAATCTCCCTCGTTAAATCGGCCACCCTTGCAGCTGAGAAAACAAGTGGGGGAAGGTGTAGCGCACGGCAGCTCCAAATCCAGCTTTCCCGTGACCTTCCTGTACAACGAGGGCCCAGACAATTCGCAAACCCTAGTGCAGAGGACTCTCCACTGGCCGAAAGTCTGAGGCATCTGGGCTGGCAGGTCAGAAAATTTGTGGGGAGTAAAAAGTGTCAAATGAGCGGCAGCAGGAGCTCTGGGCGCCCGCGCCGCGGGATGGCGCCCCACCTCGCGCCGTGGGCCCCGCAGCTCAGCACCCTCGCCCCATTTCACGATCTCGCGATCCTGGGGGCGCAGAAGAGGCCGGTTCCGGCGCCCACGGGCCCCTCGGAAAGCGCCGATCGCCGGGCCGCCGGGCTCTGGGCCCGGAAGTGGAGAGCCCCAGAAGCAGCGCGCCGCGGCCGTCGGGGCGGCTCCGGGGCCGCCGGGCCTCTCGCTCCGCACCCGCAGCCCCGCCGCCCGCCGGGCCCGAGTGCTGCTGCCTGGGCGGGCGGAGACCCGGCGGCCTCGCGCTCCGCCTCCTGCCGCGGCCCGGCGCCTCCCGGCGGACGGACGGCCCCGCCACCCTCGCTCCCGCCGCCCGGGGCTCTCCGCGCTGCGGCCCGGCCGGGACTCTGACCGTTGCGGCAGGTGGCGGGCTGCGGGCAGAGCGGGCTGTTGCAGGGCACGCTGGGCCGCAGGTAGTGCTCTCGCACGATCCGCAGCGTCCGGCCCTGGAAGGTCCTCAGGAGCAGCACCTTCTCCCGCTTCTGCAGCATGCCGGCGGTGCTCGGCGAGGGCACGGCTCCGGGCCCTGCGAGGCCGCCCCGAGCGAGCGGCCGGGAGGCGGCGGGCGAGGCGCGGCTCGGGCGGAAGCGAGGCCGCGGCTCGGGGCCCGCCCCCTCGGCCGGGCGGCCTGGTCTACGCGGGCTCCCGGGCACCCCTTGGTAGCCGCCGGAGCGCCCCGAGGGGCGCAGGAACCGCCCTAACGGCCACGTCCGGGGCTGAGAGCTGGAGGAGCCCCGCGGCAGGCGTGCTCCAGCCCCGGCAGGCTACAGCAGCCCCGCCTCAGTTTCTCCCCTGCCTACCGTTGCCTGGGGGCTGGGAAAGGTGGAAACCGCCCAAAACACTTAGATATAAGATCTGTGGAATATCTGGAAGCTAGTTTAAAGCCTGGTGAAGAAAGATTTGGTGCAACTCTGAAGGGTTATTAGATCCCCGGGGCCATACAGGAATGGGAGCTGCGGAGGGGGTAATTATTAGTGTTTTCTGTTGGTTGGTCTTGCTTTCCAAAAAGAGCTAAAAGATTGAGCGAATAAGCCAGCAACCCTGCCAGCCCAGCATTTTTTCCTCCTTAAAAAGTATTTATTTTTAATTTCATGTATTTTTAATCCCTATAAAAATTCAAATAATGCAGATAAAATGAAAACCAATCCATTTCCTTGAGGTAGACACTTATCTATTCAATCCCAGCTTTAGGGCATTTGCAGCCTCTGGCAAAGGAATTCTCCTTTAAACTTGGAGATTCACAGTTTGTTCTGGGATCGCACACTCTTCGTTGGGTAGAAGCCACTGTTCTTCCACGCACTCAGCGAAGACTTATGAACTGTACCAAAAGCATGACATACAAGCGTCCCATGTAATTTCCACAAGTCAATGGAGTCAGGCATTATTACTCCCATTTTACAGATGATGAGACAGGAGTAGGAAGGTTAAGTGGCCAAGGGTACCCAGTTATTAAGTGGTAGAATCAATACTCAAGCCAAGAACTGGCTGAATCCAAAGCAGGCTCTTAACTCATTACTGTGTTATTCACAGATGAATAAAATATAGCTCTTGTATCTAAGGACTTTACAGTCTCCTTCTTGAGCTCTAGTTAAGGCGGTTTAACCAGCCGGCTGGGAACATTAGCGCTTCCTATTGTTAAAAAAAAATTCAAGTAAATGTAAAGATCAAATTGGCTGTATTTAAGGATTTATGAATCACACAGCATCCCATCTAGCAAACAGAAAAGGAGCTCTGAGGAGCTGTACAAAATGGAAGGGTTTTTAGGACAAAGGGAAGTGGAAAAGGAAGTTCTGAACAAGAGTGGATTGTTTCTGGCAAGGTTACCTTCCCTTAGAGGAAGAGTTGGGGGATCAATCATGCGGAACACCTCGCTAGAGTGGATCAAATAATTCCAGAAAGACTGGCTAAGGGCACATTCCTGGGAGAGGCAGAGACCAATTAAGTCTTGGTTTGTTGTCCTGGGGGCAGTTTGGGGCCTATTGTTCCTTTCTTTTTTTCCCCCCTCTCCCCTCTCAAGTGAAACATGTGATCAAAATTGAAGCCATTAGCGCATGCTCTGTGCTTCTCACAGCTTTTGCTGATCCTCTGTGTGATTTTCACAGGTTGGGATGGTTTTTTTTGCTGGATCTCCGTGGTAGTCACAGGTCATGACTCCAGGTTCACAGTTTTCTAGATGGTCGTTTCCTTCACTCCTTTTCTGGCGTTCTGGTCTTAGGGAGATCATTTGCTTGGTGGTTAGTCGCTGTTACACCTGCGTTTAAAGCTTTGGAGGGAACATAGTGTACTAGGGAGACCACTGTGATTATTATGAGCAGAATAATTCCCAGTGTTTGGAGTGCACTTTGGAGCCATGGTCCCCAAGACCCAACCCAGTCAAAATCAAGTAAGTCAAAGAAAAACCGATTGCATTGAAGCAGGCACCTTTTAAAGCCAAAAGGCATGTATAGTGATCTTTAAAAAAAAATAATAATAATAATGTTTTATTTATTTTTGAAAGAGAGAGAGAGAGAAACAGAGTATGAGCAGGGGCGGGGGGTGGGCAGACAGAGAGGGAGACACAGAATTCGAAGCAGGCTCCAGGCTCTGAGCTGTCAACACAGAGCCCAGTGTGGGGCTTGAACTCAGGAACCCTGAGATCATGACCTGAGCTGCAAGTCAGAGGCTTAACTGAGCCTCCCAGGTGCCCCAATTTATGTAACTGTTACTTATGTAACTGTTTCAACTTCTCCTCAAGCCTTAATCCAGGACAGCAGGTGGTCCTGGTGGCCACAGCACAGATGACTTCTTGCTCAGCTGAAAGAGTACTGAGGTGTATCTTATTATCAAAAACAACCTTGGCCGCAGAGTCTAGGGATTTTTGTTGGGCAGCTTTTGTCTTAGCACATGCTGCAATATTTTCAAGAGTTAAGGAGAGGTCCCTGATCATACTCTTATTCCCATTTATTCCTAGTCAAGGAAGTAGGGCCCTGTGAAAGGAAGCAAATCCTGAATCTTGAAAGTTTCTTAGAAGGTCCTTTCTAGGGGCGCCTAGGTGGCTCAGTCGGTTAAGCGGCCGACTGCGGCTCAGGTCATGATTTCACGGTCCGTGTGTTCGAGCCCCACGTCGGGCTCTGTGCTGACAGCTCAGAGCCTGGAGCCTGTTTCAGATTCTGTGTCTCCCTCTCTCGGACCCTCCCCCGTTCATGCTCTGTCTCTCTCTGTCTCAAAAATAAATAAACATTAAAAAAAAAAAAAAAGGTCCTTTCTAAGTTGACAATGTAAATTCAGGGGAGTGGGGTGACTTAGTTTGAATGTAAATGGTTAGAGGCACAGTTAGGTACCCTAAGAGCTATTACCCAACTCTGTGTCAGCCATCTAGGAATTCAGAGCCCCAAGGAGGATAAGAACCACCACAGACACAGATAAACCATGTTGGGGCACAAAGCATTCTTGTTAAGGTGATACCATCAATGGATTCACCCACAGGGATTGTTGCATTTGCCTGTTCAAGCCAGAACTCGGTTGGGTTTTCAGTGTATTTGGGAAGTAAATCTCCTAGCACAAAGCAGTTGTTCTAAATACCTCGTAAAGATGGGTGCTGCCGGTGAGGTCTTTTTGTGACTAGGGACAGATCTGAGTTAGGTAATCATGGGAGTGTGGGTGTGCAAATGTATTGAGATTTACATAGGTACTTGTGTCTGCTTGGGTAAAACAGTTATCATTGGTGAAAAGTAAAAACAAGGCACTAGATTTCTGGCCATTTGAGTGGAACTTGATAAGAGACTTCTAAGGCAGGAAGTGGGGGGTGGCGTCTATCGTTGTAGTGACATTGGGAATAGAAGAGAAATTGGTCATAGGAATGACCATGGGGGTTTCTAGCATCATGGACAGATTGGAGTTTTTGATGAGAAATTCAACAGTTTGAAAGGTTACCCTCCTTAGGAATGGTCTGGGAGATACAGATGATGGCACAGGCAATGCCAGAGTAATGGAAATAAAAAGAAAGGATTTCATGTTTATTTAAAATATGAAGTCTTTGGGGTGCCTGGGTGGCTCAGTCGGTTAAGCGTCCGACTTCGGCTCAGGTCACGATCTCGCGGTATGTGAGTTCGAGCCCCGCGTCGGGCTCTGGGCTGACGGCTCAGAGCCTGGAGCCTGTTTCCGATTCTGTGTCTCCCTGTCTCTCTGCCCCTCCCCCGTTCATGCTCTGTCTCTCTCTGTCTCAAAAATAAATAAACGTTAAAAATAAAATAAAATAAAGTCTTTATCTGGCATCTTGGGTGAAAGCAGTCTACTCAATGGAAGCTACTTGTCTTTCTCACCAGTTTGATTTGGAAGTTTCCAGTATCTGCCTAGGATCAGATGTCACATGGAGGCTTCTTTACCTGTGAGATGTACACCCAACCCTCAATGCCTTCTGGTTTCACATCAGTGTCAAGAGCACTTGGTCAGGTCCCTTCTTCTTTTTTATTTTAAGTTTATTTATTTTTGAGAGAGAGAGTGCACACAGGGCAGAGAGGGGGAGAGAGAATCCCAAGCAGTTTCTGCACTGTCAGTGTGGAACCTGATGCAGGGCTTGATGTGGGGATCGATGTGGGGTTCAATGGGCTTGAACTCACCACCCGTGAGATCATGACCTGAGCCGAAACCAAGTGTTGGATGCTTGACTGACTGAGCCACCCAGGCACCCCGGTAAGGTCCCTTCTCAGAATTCAAGAACTGTCTTCTAATGACATTTCCAGAATACCTAGACAGCAAGTTCCAGACTGTGACGAGCAGGACCCTTTGAACTGGGATCTTGGAAAGCTTCTTTAACCTGTTGATGACAGGCTTTAGCCTAAGACTTGAAAGATTTACAGTAACTGGTCATACTAGCATGAGGTAAGGGATCAGCAGAAAGTTGTATACCAATAAACGTTGGTTGACCGGTGACTGTCTTATGTGGGGTGAGTTTATGTTTCCCAAAGGCTGTCTGGAAGTACTCAGCAAGACCAGAGGCAATACTGAGGCCAACAGAATCCAGGACTTTCAGCAAGTTTAGAGATTTTTAAGTTTGAAGATCCCATTCATTCTCTCGACCTTGCCTGATGACTGAGCGTGATAGGAACCGTGATAATTCCAAGAGGTTGCTAAGGTTTTTGTTAAAGCTTGTAGTTTTGCCCACTGAAATGGGTGCCTTGATCACTGGAGATTGTGGAAGTTATACCCCAAGTGGGAAACATGTTTTCTAATTTCTTTGCCACTGTGAGGGGATCTGCCTTGCGGCAGGGTAAGGCTTCAACCCATCCGGAAAACGCACAGACAATAACAATGACGCATTGATAACCTATACTAGGTGGCAGTTGAATGAAGTCCAGCTGTGGATGCTTTAAGGGTCTCAGCAAAGGAGTTTTGAGGCCTCTGGGAATGAAAATAGTTTTTCCAGGATCAGGCATTGGTGGTGAACCATTTTTGCAGTTTTGTAGAAGTCTCGCCACACATGTTTACTTGTAATATAAATCCCTTTAGTTGCTCCTTGGTGGGTGAAGGAGTGCAAAGTCAGAAAAACGGGATTTGCCAGGGAGCAAGGAAGAACCAAGTGGCTGTCTTGGGTGCCCCGTAGCCCCAACGGTGCATTTAATCTACAACCATTGTTTACCCATTCTGGTCTCTGATTCAGGAGGCAGACGGTAGCCACGTTGTACTTAAGAAATCAAGATGGCAGAAGTCTGGCAATGAGGGGTCGGGAGCAGAATGGATTTTACACACACATGCCACAACCTCTATAGAGTCTGTTGCTACTGCCCTCGCATGGAAATCAGCCAGGGCATTTCCGGATGCCCAGGTTCCGTCTTTTCATGCCTCAGTTTTGATGGCAGCGATTTCGGAGGATAAGAGAATAGCAGTCAGAAGTCATTTACTTGTTGTACACTTTTTAAAAAACAATATTTATTTATTTTGGGAGAAAGCGTGTGCGGGGGGAGGAGAAGAGAAAGGGAGAGAGAGAATCCCAAGCAGGCTGTGCGCTGTCAGTGCAGAACCTGACCTGAGACTTGATCCCGTGAACTGTGAGATCATGACCTGAGCCGAAACCAAGAGTCGGACACTTAACCTACTGAGCCACCCAGGCACCCCTCCTTCTTGTACATTTTTGACTGGGGCCCCCGGAAGATGTAGGAAAACCCCTTTGTTTCCATAACATCTCCAAATCGTGGATGACCCCCAAAGGCATACTGGCTATCAGTATAGATGTTAACAATTCGTCCTTTTGATAACTGGCTTGCTCCGGTAAGGGCCTGGAGCCCTGCTGGATGGATTTAGCTTGTGGCAAATTCTCTCTTTCAAGGAGCTCACATTGGATAGTAACAGCATATCCAGCTTGGAAAATCCCTTTCTCATTTTGATAGTATGACTCAGCAGCAAACGAAATGAGATCAGGATTAGTCAAAGTGGTGTCTTGCGAAGCGGGATGCGGTGTCACGAGATGGGATGTCCCTACCTCACAGTCACGGGGCTCACCTTCATCAGGCAGAGAGGTTGTAGATTAAGGACATTGCAACATTTAAGATGTAAATTAGGTCGTGAAAGCGGAAGGCTCTCGGAGGAGGAGTCCGCTTGCACAGCAATGTTCAGTCAATCCAGAGTTAAGAAGATTTAGGGCAGCCTGTCAAGTATGTAAATAAATGGCATGTCCTAAGGCTTCTGTGAACTTTGTAGCTGAGGCTATAGCCTTAAGGCAGTCGGGATGGGTGGAGAGCCATGGAGTCCAGCTGTCTGCTATCCCAGGAAGCGGGTCTGTTTATTGCCAAGTTCTCGCATAAGCATTTCCAGGGCTTGGTTTTCTCTTTCAGGCACAAAATAAGGTGAAGGGTTTTGAATAGACACAGAGATCTAAGGCACATGGTTCTCGTAGTGCTTGTTTTAGTCCTGTCAAGGCCTGCTCGTGTTTATCCTCCCAAGGCAGGGGTTCAGGGACTGACACTTCAGTAAGTTCCCGGTGTGGGGAAGCCAAGAGAGGGAAATTAGGCACCCATGCTCTACGATAGCCAGCCAGGCCTGAGATCCAAGAACTGTAAAGAGTAGGAGTAGGAGGCAATAGATATTGGCTCTTAGGGTCTGCAGGGCTGAACAAAAGTCTACAGCAGAGAACCACCCTGAGGCAGCTGGAACTCGCGACAAAAGGGTGTTTGGGTTTGGGAACGCTGGGAAACAGGGAATAACTGTCTTGTTTGTTTGTTTGTTTTAAAGATTCTATTTTTTGAGTGATCTCTACGCCCACCGCGGTACTCAAACTCACGACCTTGAGATCAAGAGTCGCATGCTCCACGGATTGAGCCAGCCAGGGGCCCTGAATAACTACCTTGTTAATACTTCTCAAGTCCCGGACAAATTGCCATCTTCCCTCTCAGGTTTCTGGACTGACAAGATTGGCACATTACAGGGGTTGGTCCAAGAAGTGAGTGTGAGGCCTTGGATGGCCTCAAATTTTAGTGGATATTGAGGCAATTGGGGCAGAGGTTTAGTTATATCTGAATTTTTATAGGCTCTGAACTTTTTATTCTCCTAATGTCAGTATTAGAAGCAGCCCGCAGATTTTGGGGCACCTTGATTACATCAGGGGACTTTGTTGAAATTCTTCCTCGTCAGTGTCAAGGACCTTGTAGGGAACATAAAAGATCAGGTTCAAGTTGGTCAGGAAATGCTAAGGTGAGGTCTCCAATGGAGGCAAAATGTCTTATCCCTTTTAATTTAGAAAGGAGATCTCTACCTCATAGATTAACTGGGCCTGAATCACATAGAAAAAAGGGATGTTTTCAGCGAAAGGTCACAGAGTCATTTGTACTGCTTGAGATAGAAACTCTCTCTGAATTTTATTAGATACCCTTACTATGGAAACCTTCTTTTCACTCGGAGGGATTTATTGTCCTAGGAGAGTGGGGTTTAAAATAGAAAGTGTAGCACCAGTAGCTACCAGAATTTGGCAAGACTTCCCATCAGTTTTCATTTTAGTTTCCCATAGGCTGCTTAAAGGGATTACTGGGAGCAGTTTATCGGAGGGGCCCTTGGAGTCCCATCAACTCTGGGAAGGGACCATATGGGGGCCTTCTTTGGGGGCAGATATGGGGGCATTTGAGCTGATGTGGAAGAATCTGTATCAGGCCTTGGAGTCCCAGTTGGTTACAATTGAGACATTGATTTCCGGCCCCGTGTTTTGGTAACGGACCCCTAGGAGGGTGTAATGCTGGAGGCCCGTGTTTTAGGTCTCTGCCCTTGGAGCTGTTGTGGCTGTAAGGCCCATGGTTTGGTGAACTTTTGTTTATGGTCTCACTTCAAAGTCCTTCCAAAGTGCTCGGCTGTGGTCATGACTGTCAGTCAAACTGGTGGCTTCCCATCCTATTTCCTGTGTTTTTTATCAATCTACCGATCTCAAGAGATAATCCATTTGTAAATAGGGCAGCTAGAGCGGGTTGTGTGACCTAGTTTATTGTCGGGAAGCTGGAAGCTGTAGGAAGAGAGCTGCCACATGGGCTTTAATGTCTGCCGTAGGTGGGGTGCCTGGGTGGCTCGGTCGGTTAAGCATCCGACTTCCGCTCAGGTCACGATCTCGCGGTCTGTGGGTTCGAGCCCCGCATCAGGCTCTGCGCGGACAGCTCAGAGCCTGGAGCCTGCTTCGGATTCCACGTCTCCCTCTCTCTCTGCCCCTCCCCCATTTGCACTCTGTCTCTCTCTCAAAAATAAATAAATAAAATTAAAAAGTCTGCCATAGGTTCATCTTTCTTTTGTTTGCCTGTTTGAATGACACACTAGTCAATGGCCCGAGATGACGCTAGGAATGGCTTTTTGGTTTTTCGTTCAGATTTTTTAATACGTTTAAGTAATCTCTGTATCCAACGTGGGTCTGAAACTTACAACTCTGAGATCAGGAGTCGCACGCTCCACCCACCGAACCAGCCGTGTGCCCCAAGGAATGGCTTGTAAAAGGTCAGTTGCTACATTGCAGAAGCACTGCAAGCTTTTACTGGTCCATGAGGGGAACATACTAAAGATTGGGGATCTCTGATGCCATCCTCAGGGGTTTTTGCCATTTTGCTTCTTGCATCTATTTTTGGGCCTTCACCAGGTCCTGCCAACATGTGTAGAAGCTCACAAAGATCTGGCAGCCCGGATCATAGGCCCCAGCGATGACTCCAGATTTTCCAAAAGCCTTTTGGGGATCCTCCCTGTGGTTAGGAAATGTCTTTAACTACAGCCCTTAGTTTGGCCTTTGACCAAGGAGTGAGAGATACCTAAGGAGGACTGCTGCCATCTTGAGTGGCTTTGTCTTAAAAGGGAACTGTGTGATTTTTTTTTTTTTTTATTATGTGGACTTATTTTGAGAGAGAGACAGACAGAGCGTGAGCGGGGGAGGGGCAGAGAGAGAGGGAGACCCAGAATCCGAAGGGGGCTCCAGGCTCCGACCTGTCAGCACAGAGCCCGATGTGGGGCTCAAACTCATGACCCGGGAGATCATGACCTGAGCGGAAGTGGGATGCCCAACCAACTGAGCCACCCAGGCGCCCTTTAAAGGGACCTGGTTAATAACTGTCTTCAGAGTGGACAGGCAATTCAGATAGAAAATCAGTAGAACATTAGTACTCAGGTAAAGGAGAACGGAAGGGGACAGTAGGAGGCATGTCAATCTTATTGTCTTTTGTTTAAGGTACCTCTGTGTCTTTAATTTTTCATTATCCTTTTGCGATGAATTTTTTAATGAAGCGGTTTTGAAATCTTGAAGCCTTTGGAGGCTTCAAGATTTTAATTAATTAATTAATTTTAATTTACATCCAAGTTAGTTAGCATATAGTGCAATAATGATTTCAGGAGTAGAATCCAGGGATTCATCCCCTGCATATAACACCCAGTGCTCATCCCAACAAGGGCCCTCCTTAATGCCCCTTGCCCATTTAGCCATCTCCTCACCCACCACCCCTCCAGCAACCATGTTTGTTCTCTGTATTTAAATAGAGCCTCTTATGGTTTGAACCCCTCCCTGTGTTTATATTATTTTTGCTTCCCTTCTGTTCATCTGTTGTGTATCTTAATTCCACATATGAGTGAAGTCATGTGATATTTGTGTTTCTCTGACTAATTTCACTGATCAGAATACCCTCTAGTTCCATCCACGTAGCTGCAAATGGCAAGATTTCATTCTTTTTGATTACTGAGTAATATTCCATTATATATATATGCCACATCTTTATCCATTCATCCATCGATGGGCATTTGGGCTTTTTCCACACGTTAGCTATTGCCGATAGTGCTGCTATAAACCCTTTATGCTATAAACATAAAGGGGTGCGTGTGCCCCTTCAAAACAGCACAACTGTATCCTTTGGATAAATACCTAGTAGTGCAGTTGCTGGGTTGTAGGGTAGTTCTATTTTTAATTTTTTGAGGAACCTCCATACCGTTTTCCAGAGTGGCTGCACCAGCTTGCATTCCCACCAGCAACGCAAAAGAGATCCTCTCTCTCCGCATCCTCACCAACATCTCTTGTTGCCTGAGTTGTTAATTGTGACAGGTTTGAGGTGGTATCTCATTGTGGTTTTGATTTGTATTTCCCTGATGATGAGTGATGTTGAGGATTTTTTCATGTGTCGGTTGGCCATCTGGATATTTTCTTTGGAAAAGTGGCTATTCATGTCTTTTGCCCATTTCTTCACTGGATGATTTGTTTTTTGGGTGTTGAGTTTGAGAAGTTCTTTATAGATTTTGGATATTAACCCTTTATCTGATATGTCATTTGCAAATATCTTCTCCCATTCTGTCGGTTGCCTTTTAATTTTGCTGATTGTTTCCTTTGCCGTGCAGAAGCTTTTTATCTTGATGAGGTCCCAATAGTTGATTTTTGCTTTTGTTTCCCTTGCCTCCGGAGACATGTTGAGTGAGAAGTTGCTGCGGCTGAGGTCAAAGAGAGGTTTTTGCCTACTTTCTGCTCTAGGATTTTGATGGATTCCTGTCTTACGTTTAGGTGTTTCATCCATTTTGAGTTTATTTTAAACTCAAAGTTTCATCCATTTTGAGTTTATATTAAAATTGGTATCCCATTCGTTATTTAATTCAGGGACCCTTGTTTTCAAGTGCACTTCTTAAATGAGCAGTCTTGTCTAATTGGAACATTCCTCATAATGGCTAGGTAATTCTAGTTTGGTTTTAGTAAGATTTTTTGCCATTTTTGTAGATATCCACAGCTTCTGGAACTGTAGTTCTCAGACATAAAATCAACAGGTGTGCCTGAAGGTGGTGTGTTCAACTTTTTAGAATTTAAAGTTCTCCTTCTCCTTTTCCTCCTCCTCCTCCCCCTCCCTTCCCCACCGTTGCCCCCTCCTCCTTCTTCTTGCTAAGTTTTTGGGTCTCTCAGAACCAAGCCAGTATCTAAGAGGGATATGCCACAGGTTTGGAGATTGTGTGGTGTTTTACAATGTATTTTCACTGCACAGAGATTTTCTTGAGGTTGGCTGGTAACCTAGTGTCAATCTAACTCATTCCATGACCAATTTATCTTTTTATTAATTAATTAATTATTATTATTATTATTATTAATGACCAACTTAGCATAGAGTCTTTGGGTTAGCCGGCAAGTGCTTTAATAGCTTTTCAGTGCTCAGCCCGCTGTCTAGTCCCTGCTTGGACATTCTACTGCTCACCTCTTTTTATATCCTTACTCTCTTCCCCAGTAGCTAATGAGCCAAGCACCCACCCCCACGTCTTCTTTAATCATGATCACAACCCCTCAAAGGAAATATGTGATTTAAAAATTTTTTTTAATGTTTATTTATTTTTTGAGACAGCGAGAGAGACAGAGTGTGAGTGGGGGAGGGGCAGAGAGGGAGACCAGAATTTGAAGTAGGCTCCAGACTTCACTCTGTCAGCACAGAGCCTGACACGGGACTCCAACTCACGAACTGCGAGATCATGACACGAGCCGAGGTCGGACCCTTAACCGACTGAACCTAAATATGTGATTTTTTTAACTTTTTTTTTTTTTAATGCTTATTTATTTTTGAGGGAGAGGGCGAGAGAGAGGCAGAGAGAATGGGGGGCAGAGGATCCAAAGTGGGCTCTGTGCTGAAAGCAGAGAGCCTGACGTGGGGCTCGAACTCACGACCCATGAGATCATGATCTGGGCAGAAGGCGGACCCTTAACCCACTGAGCCACCCACATGCCCCAAAATAAGTGATTTCTTAGAGACTGGCTCTCTGTTCACTGAATCCATATACTCTTTTCCTCTAGGCACACACATGAGCCACATTCCCAACCTCCTTTGCACATAGATAGCTGTGGCCACAGAATGTAATGACACCATTTTCCAGGCCTAGTCCGGGAAAACCTTCCATGAACACACCTCCTTCCTGTTCCATCAGCTGGATGCCGAAGCCCAGGGGATCTCGGAAGCCATCATTGAGGACAGGAGACCCTCCCCCATCAACTTGGGTCCTATAAGGGCTGTACAGAGCAGAGTCCTGCTTCTCCAATCCAGGAGCATCCACAGGGGACTCTTGTCAGGGAGCAACAAACTTTTGTTATAGCGGCTAGCGTTACCCCAACACCCTCCAGCTTTACAAAGGATATTAAGAAGTTTGCTGAAGAGCTGCCTATTTGTTCCAGCACCTCTCACTGGACATGGGACGTCCTGGTGAAGCTGCTCAAGAATTCCACAGCAGTTCTGAATTGCACACTCCTCTAGGAGGTGCATGAGCAGCAGTGGTCTTCGGGGCCGTGTTTGGGTGTGGGCTATGGTGATGCCAAGCAGTGCCACACCGGGAAGGATGCTTGGCGGCTTGCTTCTCTTTTCCGTTTTCCCTTTCCTCGTCAGGCCAAGTGCTGATGGACAGCCTGGTGCCCAGATAGCAGAACGCTGTGACAGCTTTCAGCACCGGGTCGCTGATGGAAATCCCGGCTTATGGCTCGGTTTCCCTGGCGCATGACTGCGGTCTTCGACGAGCTGAGCCCAGGGTGCTTGCACTGCAGAAGCTTTGCAGTATCGGCAAGCCTCTTTGCAGATGCAGTCCGGGAGTGCAGACATCAGCAACCACTGGATTATAATCAAAAGGTCTCATCAAAAGGTTAGCCTGGAGAGGATGGGGCATCTTTACAAAGGGCCAAGGGAATAGGGAGGTTAAATGTAAAAAAAAAAAAAAGTCTGGAAGGTGAACTCCAAGGGCTCAGTCGGTCTGTGAAGCAGGCTTTGAAATATTCTGTCTTGATTTATTTGAAATGACAATAGTACAACACGTTTGTTGCAACATCGTCAGTCCAACAATACTAAAGCACGCCAAGTCTACTCCTCCCAAGTAATTGCCATTGGTGGTAGCTGGTACGCATCTTAGAAGTCTGTCTGTCTGTCTGTCTATATTTATTGATTTAAAGATTTTATTTTTGGGATGCCTGGTGGCTCCGTCGGTTGGGCGTCCAACTCCGGCTTGGGTCGTGATCTCGCAGTTCGTGAGTTCGAGCCCTGCATAGGACTCTGCGCTGACAGCTCAGCGCCTGGAGCCCGCTTTGGGTTCTGTGTCTCCCCCTCTGTCTCTGCCCTTCCCCCACTCACACATGCGCTCTCTCTCACTCTTTCTGTCTTAAAAATAAACACTAAAAAAAAAAAAAAAGGATTTTATTTTTAATCTCTACACCCAAGGTGGGGCTCAAACTTAGAATCCTGAGATCAAGAATTGCATGCTCCACCGATGGAGCCAGCCAGGAAGCCCTTGAAGTCTTTAAATTTTACCCTAAGTTTGCAACTTCTTGAAGAGCTTGTCAATCTATGCAGTATCAGCTAATTACAGCTAATGTTTCTCAAGGTTTTACTAGGTGCCAGGCACCGCTCAAACCACTTTTCCTGTCTTCTCATTTAATCCCCCCCAAAAAATAAAAAAGAAAAGGCCTTGACTGTGATACTGTTACCCACTACATTTTATAAGCAAGGAAACTGAGGTACAGACGCGATGAGTAATTGCCCCAGGCTACACACTGGGTGAATGGTAAACCAGATTTGGAACCCACGCAGTAATGGCTCAGCCACGCCACCTTTCAGCTAGTAAGTGGGGAGAGTTACAGAATGGAGTACATTCTACATAATGGAGCATGGGTGAACCCAATTATTTTAGGTTTAGGAAATTGGAAACAAGGACATTCAAATATTGACCCTGCTGCTTTCCTGTCTTCCCTGGACCTTAGTGACTTCAGCTATAAAATGTGGCTAGCAGGACAGATGTTTCTGGGTATTGGTATTATTGAGTCGACGATTCTAAAGGGTCATGTAGGTGTCTAAAATTATCCCATTTATCTGAAGAATCAGCTTACTTTCATTTGTGTTCCATCTCAGTGGAAGAGTCATTGGAGGACAAACGGCTGGTGGGATAACTTTCCTGCTTGTATTCGGGATAATTTAATTCCCTGTATGTTAAAGGCTGTTAATCTTTGATTTTCACTTTTCCCAGCAGATACAATGGCTCCCTTTTGGCTTTCAAAACACCCTATGACTCCCCATAATCCACTTTGCAATGATTGCTCCCTGTTTAACTCTAATTTTTTTAACTCTAATTTTTTAAAGAGAAAATTATTTTGTACTTAGCAATTTATATTGCAGCAAGATTTTTACTGTACTGTTAACCTACTGACAATTTAGTCCTTCTACCACTAAGGGGCGCTGTTTCATTGATTTTTTTTTTTTTTTTTTTTTTGAGGGGGGCGGGGGTGGAGGGGGCATCAGCTGAAGTCCCTTCTGTGCTGGTACCTGAGTAATTGAAATTTGGCCTTTTACATACAACCACTAAAATGCATCCTATTATTTGCGACAGAAAAACACATAAACAAGAAACCTGAGTATTAATATCTTTATCCAAGGAGCTCAAAAGTCTGGATGCTACAAAATTAATTACAAACTAAGCTTCATTGATTAATACAGAAAAGAAAGAGAAAATCCATTATGTCTTGAAGCAGACTAGAAAAAAAATTCAGTTATTTGAATAGCCATTTATAATTCAAAAATAGAAACATTACTATTTGTCATTTATTTTTGTTTTGTATTGATGTTACTTGATGAAATTAAATTTTCCTCCATCTTGTAAGATTATTATTACTAGTGGAATACCAGTCATGGTATATAGTTATTTCACTGGGTGAATGTATTACAAGGACTTTTACTATTTATTTTACTATTTTGTTACTGCATATATTTGAGTTTGGCAAAGTGAACTCCATTTTCTGTCTTACAAGAATGGGCTATGAATTCTAGAGCCCTTTTTTTCCTTTTAATTTTTAAGTTTATTTATTTATTTTGAGAGAAGGAGGGAGGGAGAGAATCCCAAGCGGGCACCGCACTGTCACTATGGAGCCTGCTGCAGGGCTCGAACTCACCAACTGTGAGGTCATGGCCTGAGCCAAAAATCAAGAGTCAGTCGCTTAACTGAACCACCCAGGTACCCCTCTAAAGCCTTCTCATTTCAATAGAAACATTGTGAAAACATGGAGAAGAGAATAAGAAGTACTTAGCAATGACCCTAACCTCCAGGAAACCTTTCAGGTTGGGGATACATATAAATAAAGTTTTAAGTATTTCAATTTAACCGTTATTACTTAATAAAAAAGCTACATGCTCACAACTGGTTCTAGAGGAAGAAGAACGAGGGCTAAAATTTAAAGTTACATTTATTATGCTTAATTTCCTTTACGTTTTAGGAAAGGTTCAGAGCCAGCTCTCTCTGTCTGCTTGTAATCTATTTCTATTGCCACCTAACAAATTACCACAAACTCGGCAACTGAAAAAAACACTCATTTCTTGTCTCACAGTTTCTGCAGGTCAGAAGCC